>NC_140996.1:220601025-221201025 GCF_052327205.1 Somniosus microcephalus | reverse complement strand
AAGCAGGAGCTTCAGTGTCAGCTGTGGCTCGGTGTGTAGCACCGCCACCTCTGAGTCAGAAGGTTGTGGGTTCAGGACTTGAGCACAAAAATCTAGGCTGACACTCCCAGTGCAGTGCTGAGGGAGAGCTGCACTGTCAGAGGTGCCGTCTTTCGGATGAGACGTTAAACCGAGGCTCTCTCAGGTGGACATAAAAGATCCCATGGCCACTATTTCGAAGAAGAGCCGAGGAGTTGTTCCCGGTGCCCTGGGGCCAATATTTATCCCTCAATCAACATCACTAAAAAACAGATTATCTGGTCATTATCACATTGCTGTTTGTGGGTGCTTGCTGTGCGCGAATTGGCTGCCGTGTTTTCCACATTACAACAGTGACTACACTTCAAAAAGTACTTCATTGGCTGTAAAGCGCTTTGAGACGTCCGGTGGTCGTGAAAGGCGCGATAGAAACACAAGTCTTTCTTTTCTTTCTTTCTCTCGGATGAGATGTTAAGCCGAGGCCCCGGCTGCTCTCTCAGGCGGGTGTAAAAGATCCCCTGGCACTATTTCGCAGAAGAGCAATGTCCTGGGTCAATATTTATCCCTCAAATCACACCTATTACCTGGTCATTTATCCCTTTGTCGTCTGTGTGATCTTGCTCTGCGCAAATTGGCTGCCGCATTACCTTACTTTACAACAGTGACTACGCTTCAAATGTGTGTCACTGGCTGTGAAGTGCTTTGGGACGTCCTTGAGGTCGTGAAAGGCGCTATATAAATGCAAGGTCTTTCTTCTTTCTTTAATGGTGCACATAACAAAGGCATTCTATTAAAAGTAAAGGTCAAACTGTTTGCCATTGAAAAGAATTATTGAAACATAACAAAATCTGAGGAATAGACGAGACATCCCAGAACAACGGCAAGTGAACGTGAGCTCGATGAGGCTTTATGCAAAGCAACCCGAAATCACAAATCCAGAGCGCTTTGGTTTGCCAAATTGATCCGAAGCTTGTTTCTAATAAAATGAAACAACCTTTATTATTTTAAATGAAACGTCTGCTGCCAGAACTTTCTATGGTGCCACCTGGTTAATTTTGATTACAGAATGATATTTTGGCAGGAACTCAAATCTTGCCTCAGACTCATGTTTTTCCACAGTGAATTAAACATAGTGGAAATGAATTAGCACATACCATAACTGAAACACTAACTCGTTCAGTTAGTAGGGTGGAATGGATCAAGATATGAATGTACAAAACAAAGGACGTAAAAGACCACGGGGCCTGGGTATAAAGCCAACAATTCGGATCTGTAGTGTATGTAACCGTTCTACCTTTAAGAGAACTATTGTATGTAACCGTCCACCTTTAAGAGAACTATTTTAGGTGTTGCACTACTTTATCTTGGCTGCTGTATACTGTAATACCGGGAGTGACCACATCGGTATATAAGTGCTGTGTAAGGATTTATTGGGCAGATTCGCCCTGACCTTCGAATAGTAAAGTCCTGTTAAAGTTACTCTTGTAGTCTGTGTATTAATTCACCATATAACCCACAGACTTTACAGGATCGGCTGTCCATTATAGAACATAGGGACATAGGAACAGGAGGAGGCTATTTAGCCCCTCGAGCCTGTTCCGCCATTCAACGAGATCATGGCTGATCTGCGACCTAACTCCATAGGTCTTTGGCCTATATCCCTTAATACCTTTGGTGAACAAAAATCTATCAATCTCAGATTTAAAATTAACAATTGATCGAGCATCAGTTGCCATTTGCGGAAGAGAGTTCCAAACTTCTACCACCCTTTGTGTGTAGAAGTGTTTCCTAATTTCACTCCTGAAAGGTCTGGCTCTAATTTTTACACTATGCCCCCTAGTCCTAGAATCCCCAACCAGCAGAAATAGTTTCTCTCTATCTACCCTATCTGTTCCCCTTAATATCTTGAAAACTTCGATCAGATCACCCCTTAACCTTCTAAATTCTAGGGAATACAACCCTAGTTTGTGTAATCTTTCCTCGTAACTTTACCCTCGAAGTCCAGGTATCATTCTGGTAAACCTACGCTGTACTCCCTCCAAGGCCAATATATCCTTCCGAAGGTGCGGTGCCCAGAACTGCTCCCAGTGCTCCAGGTGTGGTCTAACCAGGGCTTTGTATAGCTGCAGCATAACTTCTACCCCCTTGTATTCTAGTCCTCTAGATATAAAGGCCAGCATTCCATTAGCCTTTTTGATTATTTTCTTTACCTGTCCATGACATTTTAATGATCTATGTACCTGGACCCTCCAAGTCTCTTTGGACCTCCACTGGTTTTAGCTTTTCACCATTTAGAAAGTACACTGTTCTATCCTTTTCAGGTCCAAAGTCCAAAATAAATCGTCTGACTTGCCTTTCCATTAAAATCTCTCTTATACTCCTCACCTGAGCACATAACCTAATGTCATTGAGAGATGTTATAAAGCTCACCCACTGACCCCCTCAAAGCCCCTCTGTCAGCTACAAGGCCCAAGCCAGAAATGTGATAGAATACTCGCCATTCGCCTAGAACTCAGCACTCAACGAGGTCAACACCAGCCACTGGACTCAGATCCACCCCCTCCACCGTTGTGGCTGTAGATCTATAGGATGTACTGTAGCAACTCGCCAAGGCTACTCCGATAGCACCTGTGACCTTTGCCACTTAGAAGGGCAAGAGCAGCAATTACCTCCAGTTTCCCATTGAGTCAGTATCCTGGAGATCCCTACTGAACAGCATTGTGGGAGTGCCATCAGCACAGGGGATAGAACTTGATCATCTGGATGGAAAAAGGGTTGGGGGGGTGGGTGTTCCAAAAATGGTCAATTTTGCAAAGCGATGCCCTTCACTCCAAGGATGCCTAAAAAATGACCGATCCCATATTGGCCTCAGGCATCTGGGATGGCCACCTAAAACAGGAGCTAGGCCCCTCGCATGTGCTAATGGGGAGTCCAGCGCCTGTTTTAGGAACCCTCAGGCCCTGAGCTGGCCTGCTCCACTCAGGATTTCCCACCACTGTACTGGTAAATGTTAATATTGTCTTTAAATTCCGCTAGAGCCAGGATCAGAAGCAGTGCTTCTCCCATCTCCACTGCACTGCAAGGAAGGATGTAAATGCGTTGGAAGCAGTTCAGAGACTAATATCTGGAATGGGCGGGTTGTCTTATGAGGAAAGGTTGGACAAGTTAGGCTTGTATCCGCTGGAGTTTAGAAGAGTAAGAGGTGACTTGATTGAAATATACAAGATCCTGAGAGTCTGGACAGGGTGGATGTGGAGAGGATGTTTCCTCTTGTGGGAGAATCTAGAACTAGGGTCACTGTTTAAAAATAAGGGGTTGCCTATTGAAGACCGAGATGAGGAGAAATTTTTTCTCAGAGGGTTGTGAGCCTTTGGAACTCTCTTCCTCAGAGGGCGGTGGAAGCAGAGTCTTTGAATATTTTTAAGGCAGAGGTAGATAGATTCTTGGTAAGCAAGGGGGTGAAAAATTATCGGGGGTAGGCGGGAATGTGGAGTAAACAGATCAGCCATGATCTTTTTGAATGGCGGAGCAGGCTCGAGGGGCCGAGTGGCCTATTCCTGCTCCTAATTCGTATGTTCGTATGCACTCCTGCCACCCACGATCGATCCCCCTCCCGTTGTGCTCCCTGGCACTTGTCTAAGGCCGCGGCCGACGAGGCAGGCGGCCCAGAAACCTGTTCTGCACAACAGGCGAGCTGCTGCTGGAGGGGCGATGGGCAGAAACCCCTCGCTCAGAGGGTGTAGTTGAGGCTCGAGGCCTGATTCCGGACAGGCCTCGGCCTTTGCCAGTTCAGGCGTGCGTTGTAGTCACATCGCTGCCTTCGCAACCGAATCAGACCCCCACCCACTGACAAAATTTCCACTCCAAGGGCTGCAGCTTCTCAGGACAATTAGGAATGGGAAATAAATCAGACATTCATAGAAACTCACAGCACAGAAGGAGGCCATTCGGCCCGTCGTGCCTGTGCTGCCTCTTTGACAGAGCAGCTGTGCTTAGTCCCGCACCCCCCCGTTTCCGTCTGTGACCCTGTAAATTACTTGCTCTCAAGTACCCGTTGACATGAATCAGTCATTCATGAAAGAAAGACTTATGAAATAATACTAAGCGGCCTGTGGGTGGCGCTGTCCAGGGAGAGTATAAATACTCGATCATGGGCCCAGCTTGTGCAGGACATTCTTAACAGGAACTAGTGAAGGACACAACTAGACCTCCATGTTGTAAAACTTTGTTTAACGCTTAGACCAAGTGCCTAGCAGTTCTCTTATGTCACCCGTCCCTCTCACTTTTAAAATTATTTATGGAATCAGCTTCCAGCACCTTTTCAGGTAGAGCGTTTAACAGGTTTTAAGCAGGTACAGGGGCAGGGAAAGGGAGGAGGGGGAGGAAAGAACAGAAGGGGATGTCTGTGATAGGGCGGAAGGCAGGAGAGGTTAAATAACAAAAGGGCTGATTGTGCGAGGCGAAAAGGAGATGGTAATGCACAATATTCTAAAATGATTTCGTATGAAGCTTGGAATTAGCGTTGTCCATATTAGCAGACAAGCAATTAACACGGTCATGTGGTATTTCTCTGCTATTTTAGTTGAAGCGTCAAACTAGTTAGATTTAAGCCTCCATTATGCTAGAGGGCAGATGGGTGCCATGAAAATGCAGCAGGCGTTTATTTCACTAATATGCTGACAATCATTTCTAGCTTACATTTCATTTACATTGGTAATGGTTCTGCTCTTCCCATTTCTTCTTCTTAGGCAGTCCCTCGGAACCGAGGATGACTTGCTTCCACATTAAAAATGAGTTCGCAGGTGACTGATGAGTCCAATGCGGGACCGACAGTCTCTGTCACAGGTGGGGCAGACGGTGGTTGAGGGGGCGGGTGGGTGGGGTGCTTGGGTTGACGTGCGCTCCTTGCGTTTGGTTTACGCTTGCTCCCAGCGAAGAGACTCGAGGTGTTTGGCGCCTTCCCGGATGATTCTCCTCCACTTTGTGCAGTCTTGGGCCAGGGATTCCCAGGTGTTGGTGGGGATGTTACACTTATCAAGGAGGCTTTGAGGGTGTCCTTGGAGCGTTTCCTCTGCCCACCTGGGGCTCTCTTGCCGTGCCGGAACTCCGAGTAGAGCACTTGTTTTGGAAGTCTCGTATCGGGCATGCGGACAATGTGACCCGTCCATCGGAGCTGATTCAGCGTGGTCAGAGCTTCGATGCTGGGGATGTTGGCCTGAGCAAGAACACTGACGTTGGTGCGCCTATCCTGCCAATGGATTTGCAGGATCTTGCGGAGGCAGCGTTGGTGGTACCTCTCCAGTGCTTTGAGGTGCCTGCTGTACATGGTCCATGTCTCTGAGGTATACAGCAGGGCAGGTACCACAGCTGCTCTGTAGACCATGAGCTTAGTGCCACTCTCTTCCTCAGGCGAGCGAAGGCTGCACTGGCACACTGAAGGCAGTGTTGGGCTTCGTCATCGATGTCTGCCCTTGTTGACAGTAGGCTCCTGAGGTATGGAAAGTGGTCCACGTTGTCCAAGGCCTTGTCATGGATTTTGATAATCGGGGGGCAGTACTGTGTGGCGGGGGCAGGTTGGTAGAGGACCTTTGTCTTACGGATGTTTAGTGTAAGGCCCATGCTCTCGTATGCTTCGGTGAAGGTGTTGACGATGGTTTGGAGTTCGAACTCCGAGTGAGCGCAGACGCAAGCGTCATCTGCATACTGTAATTCGACAACAGAGGATGGGACGACCTTGGATCTGGACTGGAGGCGACGGAGGTTGAACAGTTTCCCGTTTGTTCTGTAAATTAGCTTCACTCCAGTGGGGAGCTTACTGAGGGTGAGATGGAGCATTGCAGCAAGGAAGATCGAGAAGAGCATTGGTGCGATGACACAGCCTTGTTTGACCCCGGTTTGTACGTGAATTGGGTCTGTGGTGAAACCATTGGTCAGGATCACGGCTTGCATGTTGTCGTGAAGCAGGCAGAGGATAGTGACAAACTTTTGAGGGCAGCCGAATTTCTTCCCATCTTCCCGAATTTCTTCCCCTCTTCCCATTTACAGCTCCTCTAGACCCATCTTTTGGTTCTTTACTTGTCCCATTACCATCTCCTTTTGCCTCGCACCATCACCCCTTTTGTCATTTAATCTCTCCTGTCTTCCAGAAAGACAGACTTGCATTTGTATAGCGCCTTTCGCAACCTCAGGACGTCCCCAAGCACTTTACAGCTAATGAAGTACTTCAGAAGTGGAGTCACTGTTGTAATGTAGGGAAACGCGGCAGCCAATTTACGCAAGGCAAGCTCCCACAAACAGCAACGTGACAACGACCGGATCATCTGTTTTTTGAATTATGTTGGTTGAGGGATGAATATTGGCCAGTTCCCCGGGGAGAACTCCCCTGCTCTTCTTCGAAATAGTGCCGCGGGATCATTTATGCCCACTTGAGAGAGCAGACAGGGGGCCTCGGTTTAACGACTCATCCGCTGACACTGCAAAGAAAAAAGAAAAGCTGTCTTTTTTTTCCATCCAGATTGATTGCTAAAGAAGAGTATAGATTTTCAGCTTGACACCCTAATAACATCTCATCAATAGCTTTAAAATTCCAACATTGTGATGGCTGAAGGGTCAATAACCATTACAGTTAATTGATTGAAATGGCTGAACACAGATTGCTATGAGGACAAAAGCCAAACAACAATGGAGTTACATAGATAGGATTACAGAGATAGCATATACAGCACAAAAACAGACCATTCGTCCCAACCAGTTCATGCCGGTGTTTATGCTCCACTCGAGCTTCCTCCCGTCTTTCCTCATCTCACTCTATCAGCATAACCCTCTGTTCCCTTCTCCCTCTTATGCTTATCTAGCCTCTCCTTAAATGCATCTATACTATTCGCTTCAACCGCTCCCTGTGGTAGCAAGTTCCACATTCTCACCACTCGCTGGGTAAAGAAGTTTCTTCTGAATTCCCTAATTCACAGAAACCACAGAAACCCCATAGTGCAGATAGAGGCCATTTCGGCCCATCGAGCCTGCACCGACACATATCCCACCCGATCCCCGTAACCCCTACACCAACACATATCCCACCCTATCCCCGTAACCCCACGTATTTAATCCCCCTAACACTAAGGGTCAATTTATCATAGCCAAGCAACCTAACCCGCACATCTTTGGACTGTGGGAGGAAACCGGAGCACCCAGAGAAAACCCACGCAAACACGGGGAGAATGTGCAAACTCCACACAGACAGTCACCCGAGGCCGGATTCGAACCCGGGTCCCTGGCGCTGTGAGGCAACAGTGCTAACCACTATGCCACCGTCCTTGGCGACTATTTTATATTGATGGCCTCTAGTTTTGTTCTTCCCCACAAGTGGAAACATTCTCTCTGTGTCAACGCTATTAAAACCTTTCATAATTTTAAAGACCTCTATTAGGTCACCCCCTCAGCCTTCTCTTTTCAAGAGAAAAGAGACCCAGCCTGTTCATCCTTTCCTGATAGGTGTACCCTCGTGTTTCTGGTTGAGACCAGCTTCGTGACCCTTGGAGATGTGCAACTTGCTGCACCAAGACAGTGTATGCCAGTCATGTCAGAATAAAGTAGAAGTTATTTATCACAGATTCTATTACTCATGCGTCAGCCGTGGCTCAGTGGTAGCACCCTCACCTCGAGTCCGGAGGAGGTTGTGAGTTCACAGTTCCACTCGAGCATGTAATCTAGGGCTGACACTCCCAGTGCAGTATGGAGGGAGCGCTGCGCTGTCGGAGGTGCCGTCTTCCGGATGAGTCCTTAGACCGAGGCCCCGTCTGCTCTCTAAGCAGCACATAAAATACCCCATGGCACTTTTCGAAGCAGAGTTTCTCCTGATGTCCTGGCGAATATTTATCCTTCAATTTGCACCTAAAACAGATGACCTGGTCATTTATTTCAGTGCTGTTTATGGCTCCTTGCTGTGCATAAATTGGCTGCTGTGTTGTCTACATTACAACAACGCTTCCAAAAGTAATCTCATTAGCTGTACACTGCTTTGAGACATCCTGAGGATATGAAAGATGCTATTTAAATGCAAGTCTTTCTTCACGACTTAAATTCCCAATGTCAGAAATTGTGGGACTCTCATGGGTAATAATATCCTTCTTATGATTAGGTGGCCAGAAATACATACAATTATCCACCTGGCTCTTGTTAGGCTGGAAAGGTCTCTGATTTGTATTTTAACACGACTGTTTATTAATATGATAATTCATTTTGGAATTGTTTGTATGAAGTAACTTGGGGAGAAAACTCCCCATCTCTTCATGACGCTGCCGCGATTAACGGTGTTAACTGTAAAGCAGAAATTCCATTCATTCCAAGTGCTAACTAGACGAAGGACTCGAGTCACATGATGTGCTATCGTCTGTCATGTTCTCCTGCACAGAAAAGCTGTTTCCAATGAGCAGATTAATAAAATTGCACTAAATCTCGGGGAAAATACTTTGAGGTGCCACGGTGGGCACATTATCGCAGATCAATTTTTTCCAAAAAAATACAGATGTCACGGAACAACATAATTCTGAGTAATAATCTTTTGACAAAGCGTCATTCCTTTTTTTATTGTTTTTATTGCTTTCTGTGTGGCAGAGTAGAAAAGAAAAATCACTTTTACCAAGATGTGTATGGTATTGTGTAGATGTTAAGAGGCCCAACTACAGGACTTGTGAGACTGGAGCAGTTGAAGGACACGTTGAAAGACTTGGAGTAAAAACCAGAGGTTGATGAACATGTTTTTTAAAAATTTGTTTATGGGATGTGGGCGTCGCTTGCAAGGCCAGCATTTATTGCCCATCCCTAATTGCCCTTGAGAAAGGTGGTGGTGAGCTGCCTTCTTGAACCGTTGCAGTCCGTGTGGTGAAGGTACTCCCACAGTGCTGTTAGGGAGGGAGTTCCAGGATTTTGACCCAGCGACGATGAAGGATCAGCGATAGACTTCTAAGTCAAGATGGTGTGTGACTTGGAGGGGAACTTGGAGGTGGTGGTGTTCCTATGCACCTGCTGCCCTTGTCCTTCTAGGTGGAAGAGGTCGTGGGTTTGGGAGGTGCTGCTGAAGAAGCCTTGGCGAGTTGCTGCAGTGCATTTTGTAGATGGTGCACACTGCAGCCACGGTACGCCGGTGGTGGAGGGAGTGAATGTTTAAAGTGGTGGATGGGGTGCCAATCAAGCGGGCTGGTTTGTCCTGGATGGTATCGAGCTTCTTGAGTGTTGTTGGAGCTGCACTCATCCAGGCAAGTGGAGAATATTCCATCACACTCCTGACTTGTGCCTTGTAGATTGGTGGAAAGACTTTGGGGAGTCAGGAGCTGAGACATGTTCACAGAGATAAAAAGAGAGTTTATCAGGTCAGATCATTGAAGGAAAAAGAAAGACTTGCATTTATATAGCGCCTTTCACGACTTCACGTCCCAAAGTTTTTTACAGCCAATGAAGTACTTTTGAAGTGTAGTCAATGTTGTTATGTAGCAAAACTGAGGGAGTGCTGCACTGTCAGAGGTGCTGTCTTTCAGATGAGACATTAAACTGAGGCCCCATCTGCTTGCTCAGGTGGATATAAGAGATCCCATGGCATTATTTGGAGGAAGAGCAGGGGAGTTCAGGTTAATATTAATCCCTCAGCCAACATCACAAAAACAGCTTACCTGGTCATTATCACATTGCTGTCTATGGGAGCTTGCTGTGCGCAAATTGGCTGCCGCGTTTCCCACATTACAACAGCGACTACACTTTAGAAAGTACTTCGTTGATTGTGAAGCGCTTTGCGACATCTTAAGCTTCTGAAAGGCACTATATAAATGTAAGTTCTTTCTTTCTTTACCCCCAGGGGCTAGCGCAGTTAGGAATGGGCAAACATTTTAGCAACATCATTGACTGGATGGAGCAGTCTTGATGGGCCTGAAGGCTTTTAGGCATTCGTTTTTTTTTGGGTATGTTTCTGACATCCATAAGAAGCAGTACTTTGAACAAAAGGATCTTTCCTTCCCCATTAACACAAAGAAGTCCAGCTTTCCACTTGAAATCCCAGCAGAGTTTTGGTTTCTGAATTCTATAATGACTGTGGTAATATCATGATATCCAAACATCCCAAATATATACTGACCATAAAGAAAATAAGCTAACATAGACTGGAAGTCACTGGCCCCAATATTTACAGGGGAGCGGCGATGGGTCGGGGTTGACTTGTGGTTTCCGAGTAACCCGAAAGTATGGGGAATGCGAAGGCCCAGCCAAATGTAACGGCGGGCCCTAATTTGAAAATTTTTTCACCCGATTTCCCACCCGAAAGCCAGACAGAGTGAGAGGCTGGCTGGCTGCTGGGCCTGCGGTAAAAGGCCACAGCCAGGGAACGAACCGAGGGAGAGAGAGAGGGAGGGATTGCAGGGGGTGGGTGGAGAGATCGCGGGGGAAGAGATTGTCGGGGGAGAGATTGTAGGGGGGAGAGGTTGTAGGGGGAGAGATTGTAGGTGATGTAGGGGGTTTTGGTTTGGGGTTTGTGTCTGGCCAGTCAGGCGTATCTGAGCTGCTCCAGCCCCATGCGGTTCGAATCGCTTCCCCTCTGGTTCTGACCACCGGACTTATTATGAGCAGCGATATAAACAGAATGAGACCAGTGGTTTGGTGAAAAGAAAACCAATGCTTATTAAAAATAGAGAAAAATAAACACTATACAGAGAAAATCACTATGTATGTAACACAATTACTCTTAGCGGGGGAGGAGAAATGGACACATCGAGGGAAAATGACTAAAATGACAATTTTAGCAATCCCCTTAACTCCCACCCTTTACACCGATCTAAGTTGTCTTGCGATGGGCCAGAAAGTTTATGCTCACCTGTCTCGGATGTTAGAATGCCTGCTCCGTGCCCTGTTGCCTGCCGATGTCTTTCGGGTTTTCACCACCCAGAGCAGAGATACCCCAGTGATTCAAAGGTAACTGTCGGTATCCTGCTTCCCTGGATGGGCTCTTTGTCGTCGATCTTCTTGATGGTAAGGCAGGGCACCGGAGTCCAGGTGAGAGAGAGAGAGATGGCTTCCCGAGGGACTACTTATACCCCTTTCTGGGCGCCCTTATCACTCGCCAAATCAGCTTGTTTCTTTGTCTGACCTGGACATGTTGAAGTCTATACAAAGGAAACCGCTCTGGGCCCATCAACCTGGATGGCCGGTAAATCGGTCTTTAAACGTCCCATAAGTGTTTTCCTTTGTGTAACTGGTCTTGTGATGGGGCCATTCCAGTTTTAATGCCCCGTTCATCGTTTCCAAACAGTGTTGAAGTCAGCTAACGAAGGTCTGAATGCAGCTATTACCCGTTGATTATCTGTGCAAACGGCCTTGATGGGATTTAATCAGAGGCCCAAATGCCACTGTTTGCTTCTCATACATAAATGCAGAAGGCCTGTCTGCCTTCTAATTTCTGGAACATTCCTTCTTTGTCAGTCCAAACCTGAACTTTGCAGGCCTGGGCCATGAGGTTGACCGTAGCCATTTTGTTGGGCCCTGGAGCCCTGGATTTTAAACTCAGTCCAGCCAAGGTTTCTCCAATAAGCCAGACTTAAATCTTCAGGGGAGACATTCAATTTGCGAATCATTTCAGGGAGAAATTGTAGGGGGAGAGATTGTAAGGGAGAGATTGTAGGGGAGAGGTTGTAGGGAGAGAGATTGAAGGGGGAGAGATTGTAGGGGGAGAGATTGTAGGGGGAGAGATTGTAGGGGGAGAGATTGTAGGGGGGAGATTGTAGGGGAGAGATTGTAGGGGGAGATTGTAGGGGGGAGATTGTAGGGGAGAGATTGTAGGGGGAGATTGTAGGGGAGAGATTGTAGGGGAGAGATTGTAGGGGGAGAGATTGTAGGGGGGAGATTGTAGGGGAGAGATTGTAGGGGGAGATTGTAGGGGAGAGATTGTAGGGGAGAGATTGTAGGGAGAGATTGTAGGGGAGAGATTGTAGGGGAGAGATTGTAGGGGGAGATTGTAGGGGGAGAGATTGTAGGGGAGAGATTGTAGGGAGAGATTGTAGGGGAGAGATTGTAAGGGAGAGATTGTAGGGAGAGAGATTGTGGGGGGAGAGATTGTAGGGGGAGAGATTGTAGGGGAGAGATTGTAGGGAGAGATTGTAGGGGGAGAGATTGTAGGGGGGAGATTGTAGGGGAGAGATTGTAGGGGAGAGATTGTAGGGGAGAGATTGTAGGGAGAGATTGTAGGGAGAGATTGTATGGGAGAGATTGTAGGGGAGAGATTGTAGGGGAGAGATTGTAGGGGGAGAGATTGTAGGGGGAGATTGTAGGGGAGAGATTGTAGGGGAGAGATTGTAGGGAGAGATTGTAGGGAGAGATTGCAGGGGAGAGATTGTAGGGAGAGAATGTAGGGGAGAGAATGTAGGGGAGAGATTGTAGGGGAGAGATTGTAGGGGGAGATTGTAGGGGAGAGATTGTAGGGGGAGAGATTGTAAGGGAGAGATTGTAGGGGAGAGATTGTAGGGAGAGATTGTAAGGGAGAGATTGTAGGGGAGAGATTGTAGGGAGAGATTGTAGGGGAGAGATTGTAGGGGGAGAGATTGTAGGGGGAGATTGTAGGGGAGAGATTGTAGGGGAGAGATTGTGGGGGAGAGATTGTAAGGAAGAGATTGTAGGGGGAGAGATTGTAGGGAGAGATTGTAGGGGGAGATTGTAGGGGAGAGATTGTAGGGAGAGAGATTGTGGGGGAGAGATTGTAAGGAAGAGATTGTAGGGGGAGAGATTGTAGGGAGAGATTGTAGGGGGAGATTGTAGGGGAGAGATTGTAGGGGAGAGATTGTGGGGGAGAGATTGTAAGGAAGAGATTGTAGGGGGAGAGATTGTAGGGAGAGATTGTAGGGGGAGATTGTAGGGGAGAGATTGTAGGGGGAGATTGTAGGGGAGAGATTGTAGGGGAGAGATTGTGGGGGAGAGATTGTAAGGAAGAGATTGTAGGGGGAGAGATTGTAGGGGAGAGATTGTAGGGGGAGATTGTAGGGGAGAGATTGTAGGGGAGAGATTGTAGGGGAGAGATTGTAGGGAGAGAATGTAAGGGAGAGACTGTAGGGGGAGATTGTAGGGGAGAGATTGTAGGGGGAGAGATTGTAGGGGAGAGATTGTAGGGGAGAGATTGTAGGGGAGAGATTGTAGGGGAGAGAATGTAGGGGAGAGATTGTAGGGGAGAGATTGTAAGGGAGAGATTGTAGGGGAGAGATTGTAGGGAGAGATTGTAGGGGAGAGATTGTAGGGGGAGAGATTGTAGGGGGAGATTGTAGGGGGAGATTGTAGGGAGAGATTGTAGGGGGAGATTGTAGGGGAGAGATTGTAGGGGAGAGATTGTAGGGGAGAGATTGTAAGGAAGAGATTGTAGGGGGAGAGATTGTAGGGGGAGAGATTGTAGGGGGAGATTGTAGGGGAGAGATTGTAGGGGGGAGAGATTGTAAGGGAGAGATTGTAGGGGGAGAGATTGTAGGGGGAGAGATTGTAGGGGGAGATTGTAGGGGAGAGATTGTAGGGGAGAGATTGTAGGGGAGAGATTGTAGGGAGAGAATGTAGGGGAGAGATTGTAGGGGGAGATTGTAGGGGAGAGATTGTAGGGGGAGAGATTGTAGGGGGAGATTGTAGGGGGAGATTGTAGGGGGAGAGATTGTAGGGGGAGAGATTGTAGGGAGAGAATGTAGGGAGAGATTGTAGGGAGAGATTGTAGGGGAGAGATTGTAGGGGAGAGATTGTAGGGGAGAGATTGTAAGGGAGAGATTGTAGGGGGAGAGATTGTAGGGGGAGAGATTGTAGGGGGGAGATTGTAGGGAGAGAATGTAGGGAGAGATTGCAGGGGAGAGATTGTAAGGGAGAGATTGTAGGGGAGAGATTGTAGGGGGGAGATTGTAGGGGGAGATTGTAGGGGAGAGATTGTAGGGGAGAGATAGTCGGGGAGAGATTGTAAGGGAGAGACTGTAAGGGAGAGATTGTAGGGAGAGAGATTGTAGGGGAGAGATTGTAGGGAGAGAGATTGTAGGGAGAGATTGTAGGGGAGAGATTGTAGGGGAGAGATTGTAGGGAGAGATTGTAGGGAGAGATTGTAGGGGAGAGATTGTAGGGGAGAGATTGTAGGGGAGAGATTGTAGGGGGAGAGATTGTAGGGGGAGATTGTAGGGGAGAGATTGTAGGGGAGAGATTGTTGGGAGAGATTGTAGGGAGAGATTGTAGGGGAGAGATTGTAGGGAGAGAATGTAGGGGGAGAGATTGTAGGGGGAGAGATTGTAGGGGGAGATTGTAGGGGAGAGATTGTAGGGAAGAGAATGTAGGGGAGAGATTGTAAGGGAGAGATTGTAGGGGAGAGATTGTAGGGAGAGATTGCAGGGGAGAGATTGTAGGGGGAGAGATTGTAGGGGGAGATTGTAGGGGAGAGATTGTAGGGGAGAGATTGTAGGGGAGAGATTGTAGGGAGAGATTGTAAGGGAGAGATTGTAGGGGAGAGATTGTAGGGAGAGATTGCAGGGGAGAGATTGTAGGGGGAGAGATTGTAGGGGGAGATTGTAGGGGAGAGATTGTAGGGGACAGATTGTAGGGGAGAGATTGTAGGGAGAGATTGTAAGGGAGAGATTGTAGGGGAGAGATTGTAGGGAGAGATTGCAGGGGAGAGATTGTAGGGGGAGAGATTGTAGGGGGAGATTGTAGGGGAGAGATTGTAGGGGAGAGATTGTAGGGGAGAGATTGGAAGGGAGAGATTGTAGGGGGAGAGATTGTAGGGGGAGAGTTTGCAGGGGGAGATTGTAGGGGAGAGATTGTAGGGGAGAGATTGTAAGGGAGAGATTGTAGGGGGAGAGATTGTAGGGGGAGAGATTGTAGGGGGAGATTGTAGGGGAGAGATTGTAGGGGAGAGATTGTAGGGGAGAGATTGTAGGGAGAGAATGTAGGGGAGAGACTGTAGGGGGAGATTGTAGGGGAGAGATTGTAGGGGAGAGATTGTAGGGGAGAGATTGTAGGGGAGAGATTGTAGGGGAGAGATTGTAGGGGAGAGAATGTAGGGGAGAGATTGTAGGGGAGAGATTGTAGGGGGAGAGATTGTAGGGGGAGAGATTGTAGGGGGAGATTGTAGGGGAGAGATTGTAGGGGAGAGATTGTAGGGGAGAGATTGTAGGGGAGAGATTGTAGGGGAGAGATTGTAGGGGAGAGATTGTAGGGGGAGAGATTGTAGGGGGAGATTGTGGGGAGAGATTGTAGGGGAGAGATTGTAGGGGAGAGATTGTAAGGAAGAGATTGTAGGGGGAGAGATTGTAGGGGGAGAGATTGTAGGGGGAGATTGTAGGGGAGAGATTGTAGGCGAGAGATTGTAACGGAGAGATTGTAGGGGGAGAGATTGTAGGGGGAGAGATTGTAGGGGGAGATTGTAGGGGAGAGATTGTAGGGGAGAGATTGTAGGGGAGAGATTGTAGGGAGAGAATGTAGGGGAGAGATTGTAGGGGGAGATTGTGGGGGAGAGATTGTAGGGGGAGAGATTGTAGGGGGAGATTGTAGGGGGAGATTGTAGGGGGAGAGATTGTAGGGAGAGAATGTAGGGAGAGATTGTAGGGGAGAGATTGTAGGGGAGAGATTGTAGGGGAGAGATTGTAAGGGAGAGATTGCAGGGGGAGAGATTGTAGGGGGAGAGATTGTAGGGGGGAGATTGTAGGGGGAGAGATTGTAGGGGGGGAGATTGTAGGGGGAGATTGTAGGGGAGAGATTGTAGGGGGAGAGATTGTAGGGGGGAGATTGTAGGGGGAGATTGTAGGGGAGAGATTGTAGGGGAGAGATAGTCGGGGAGAGATTGTAAGGGAGAGACTGTAAGGGAGAGATTGTAGGGAGAGAGATTGTAGGGGAGAGATTGTAGGGAGAGAGATTGTAGGGAGAGATTGTAGGGGAGAGATTGTAGGGAGAGAGATTGCAGGGGAGAGATTGCAGGGTAGAGATTGTAGGGGAGAGATGGTAGGGGAGAGATTGTAGGGAGAGAGATTGTAGGGAGAGAGATTGTAGGGAGAGATTGTAGGGAGAGATTGTAGGGAGAGATTGTAGGGCAAGATTGTCGGGGGGAGACTGTAGGGAGAGAGATTGCAGGGGGAGATTGTAGGAGAGAGATTGTAGGGGAGAGATTGTAGGGAGAGAGATTTTAGGGAGAGATTGTAGGGAGAGATTGTAGGGGGGAGATTGTAGGGGGGAGATTGTAGGGGAGAGATTGTAGGGGGAGTTTGTAGGGGAGAGATTGTAGGGGAGAGATTGTAGGGAGAGATTGTAGGGAGAGATTGTAGGGGAGAGATTGTAGGGGAGAGATTGTAGGGGAGAGATTGTAGGGGGAGAGATTGTAGGGGGAGATTGTAGGGGAGAGATTGTAGGGGAGAGATTGTAGGGAGAGATTGTAGGGGAGAGATTGTAGGGGGAGATTGTTGGGGAGAGATTGTAGGGGAGAGATTGTAAGGGAGAGATTGTAGGGGAGAGATTGTAGGGAGAGATTGTAGGGGAGAGATTGTAGGGGGAGATTGTTGGGGAGAGATTGTAGGGGAGAGATTGTAAGGGAGAGATTGTAGGGGAGAGATTGTAGGGGGAGATTGTAGGGGAGAGATTGTAAGGGAGAGATTGTAGGGGAGAGATTGTAGGGGGAGATTGTAGGGGAGAGTTTGTAGGGGGAGATTGTTGGGGAGAGATTGTAGGGGAGAGATTGTAAGGGAGAGATTGTAGGGGGAGAGATTGTAGGGGAGAGATTGTAAGGGAGAGATTGTAGGGGAGAGATTGTAGGGGGAGATTGTAGGGGAGAGTTTGTAGGGGGAGATTGTTGGGGAGAGATTGTAGGGGAGAGATTGTAAGGGAGAGATTGTAGGGGGAGAGATTGTAGGGGGAGAGATTGTAGGGGGAGATTGTAGGGGAGAGATTGTAGGGGAGAGATTGTAGGGGAGAGATTGTAGGGAGAGAATGTAGGGGAGAGATTGTAGGGGGAGATTGTAGGGGAGAGATTGTAGGGGGAGATTGTAGGGGGAGATTGCAGGGGGAGAGATTGTAGGGGGGAGATTGTAGGGGAGAGATTGTAGCGGAGAGATTGTAGGGTAGAGATTGTAAGGGAGAGATTGTAGGGGGCGAGATTGTAGGGGGAGAGATTGTAGGGGGAGATTGTAGGGAGAGAATGTCGGGAGAGATTGTAGGGGAGAGATTGTAAGGGAGAGATTGTAGGGGGAGAGATTGTAGGGGGGAGATTGTAGGGGGAGATTGTAGGGGAGAGACTGTACGGGAGAGATAGTCGGGGAGAGATTGTAAGGGAGAGACTGTAAGTGAGAGATTGTAGGGAGAGAGATTGTAGGGGAGAGATTGTAGGGAGAGAGATTGTAGGGAGAGATTGTAGGGGAGAGATTGTAGGGAGAGAGATTGCAGGGGAGAGATTGCAGGGGAGAGATTGTAGGGGAGAGATTGTAGGGGAGAGATTGTAGGGAGAGAGTTTGTAGGGAGAGAGATTGTAGGGAGAGATTGTAGGGAGAGATTGTAGGGAGAGATTGTAGGGGGGAGATTGTAGGGAGAGAGATTGCAGGGGAGAGATTGCAGGGTAGAGATTGTAGGGGAGAGATGGTAGGGGAGAGATTGTAGGGAGAGAGATTGTAGGGAGAGAGATTGTAGGGAGAGATTGTAGGGAGAGATTGTAGGGAGAGATTGTAGGGCAAGATTGTCGGGGGGAGACTGTAGGGAGAGAGATTGCAGGGGGAGATTGTAGGAGAGAGATTGTAGGGGAGAGATTGTAGGGAGAGAGATTTTAGGGAGAGATTGTAGGGAGAGATTGTAGGGGGGAGATTGTAGGGGGGAGATTGTAGGGGAGAGATTGTAGGGGGAGTTTGTAGGGGAGAGATTGTAGGGGAGAGATTGTAGGGAGAGATTGTAGGGAGAGATTGTAGGGGAGAGATTGTAGGGGAGAGATTGTAGGGGAGAGATTGTAGGGGGAGAGATTGTAGGGGGAGATTGTAGGGGAGAGATAGTAGGGGAGAGATTGTAGGGAGAGATTGTAGGGGAGAGATTGTAGGGGGAGATTGTTGGGGAGAGATTGTAGGGGAGAGATTGTAAGGGAGAGATTGTAGGGGAGAGATTGTAGGGAGAGATTGTAGGGGAGAGATTGTAGGGGGAGATTGTTGGGGAGAGATTGTAGGGGAGAGATTGTAAGGGAGAGATTGTAGGGGAGAGATTGTAGGGGGAGATTGTAGGGGAGAGATTGTAAGGGAGAGATTGTAGGGGAGAGATTGTAGGGGGAGATTGTAGGGGAGAGTTTGTAGGGGGAGATTGTTGGGGAGAGATTGTAGGGGAGAGATTGTAAGGGAGAGATTGTAGGGGGAGAGATTGTAGGGGGGAGATTGTAAGGGAGAGATTGTAGGGGAGAGATTGTAGGGGGAGATTGTAGGGGAGAGTTTGTAGGGGGAGATTGTTGGGGAGAGATTGTAGGGGAGAGATTGTAAGGGAGAGATTGTAGGGGGAGAGATTGTAGGGGGAGAGATTGTAGGGGGAGATTGTAGGGGAGAGATTGTAGGGGAGAGATTGTAGGGGAGAGATTGTAGGGAGAGAATGTAGGGGAGAGATTGTAGGGGGAGATTGTAGGGGAGAGATTGTAGGGGGAGATTGTAGGGGGAGATTGCAGGGGGAGAGATTGTAGGGGGGAGATTGTAGGGGAGAGATTGTAGCGGAGAGATTGTAGGGTAGAGATTGTAAGGGAGAGATTGTAGGGGGCGAGATTGTAGGGGGAGAGATTGTAGGGGGAGATTGTAGGGAGAGAATGTCGGGAGAGATTGTAGGGGAGAGATTGTAAGGGAGAGATTGTAGGGGGAGAGATTGTAGGGGGGAGATTGTAGGGGGAGATTGTAGGGGAGAGACTGTACGGGAGAGATAGTCGGGGAGAGATTGTAAGGGAGAGACTGTAAGTGAGAGATTGTAGGGAGAGAGATTGTAGGGGAGAGATTGTAGGGAGAGAGATTGTAGGGAGAGATTGTAGGGGAGAGATTGTAGGGAGAGAGATTGCAGGGGAGAGATTGCAGGGGAGAGATTGTAGGGGAGAGATTGTAGGGGAGAGATTGTAGGGAGAGAGTTTGTAGGGAGAGAGATTGTAGGGAGAGATTGTAGGGAGAGATTGTAGGGAGAGATTGTAGGGGGGAGATTGTAGGGAGAGAGATTGCAGGGGAGAGATTGCAGGGAGAGATTGTAGGAGAGAGATTGTAGGGAGAGAGATTGTAGGGAGAGAGATTGTAGGGAGAGATTGTCGGGGGAGAGATTGTAGGGGGGAGAGATTGTAGGGGAGAGATTGTAAGGGAGAGGTTGTAGGGAGAGTTTGTAAGGGAGAGATTGTAGGGGGGAGAGATTGTAGGGGAGAGATTTTAGGGAGAGATTGTAGGGGAGAGATTGTAGGGGAGAGATTGTAAGGGAGAGATTGTAGGGAGAGACTGTAAGGGAGAGATTGTAGGGAGAGATTGTAGGGGGAGAGATTGTAGGGGGGAGAGATTGTAAGGGAGAGATTGTAAGGGAGAGATTGTAGGGAGAGAGATTGTAGGGGGGAGAGATTGTAGGGGAGAGATTGTAGGGGAGAGATTGTAGGGGGAGAGATTGTAGGGGGGAGATTGTAGGGAGAGAATGTAGGGAGAGATTGTAGGGGACAGATTGTACGGGAGAGATTGTAGGGGAGAGATTGTAAGGGAGAGATTGTAGGGGGAGAGATAGTAGGGGAGAGATTGTAGGGAGAGATTGTAGGGGAGAGATTGTAGGGGAGAGATAGTAGGGGAGAGATTGTAAGGGAGAGTGTAAGGGAGAGATTGTAGGGAGAGAGATTGCAGGGGAGAGATTGTAGGGGGGAGATTGTAGGGGAGAGATTGTAGGGGGAGAGATTGTAGGGGAGAGAGATTGTAGGGGGAGAGATTGCAGGGGAGAGATTGTAGGGGGGAGATTGTAGGGGAGAGATTGTAGGGGGGAGATTGTAGGGGAGAGATTGTAGGGGAGAGATTGTAGGGAGAGAGATTGCAGGGGAGAGATTGTAGGGGAGAGATTGTAGGGGGGAGAGATTGTAGGGGAGAGATTGTAGGGAGAGATTGTAGGGGAGAGATTGTAGGGGGAGAGATTGTCGGGGAGAGATTGCAGGGAGAGATTGTAGGAGAGAGATTGTAGGGAGAGAGATTGTAGGGAGAGAGATTGTAGGGAGAGATTGTAGGGAGAGATTGTAGGGAGAGATTGTAGGGGGGAGATTGTGGGGAGATAGATTGCAGGGGAGAGATTGCAGGGGGAGATTGTAGGAGAGAGATTGCAGGGGAGAGATTGTCGGGGGAGAGATTGTAGGGGGGAGAGATTGTAAGGGAGAGGTTGTAGGGAGAGTTTGTAAGGGAGAGATTGTAGGGGGGAGAGATTGTAGGGGAGAGATTTTAGGGAGAGATTGTAGGGGAGAGATTGTAGGGGAGAGATTGTAAGGGAGAGATTGTAGGGAGAGACTGTAAGGGAGAGATTGTAGGGAGAGATTGTAGTGGGAGAGATTGTAGGGGGGAGAGATTGTAAGGGAGAGATTGTAAGGGAGAGATTGTAGGGAGAGAGATTGTAGGGGGGAGAGATTGTAGGGGAGAGATTGTAGGGGAGAGATTGTAGGGGGAGAGATTGTAGGGGGGAGATTGTAGGGAGAGAATGTAGGGAGAGATTGTAGGGGACAGATTGTACGGGAGAGATTGTAGGGGAGAGATTGTAAGGGAGAGATTGTAGGGGGAGAGATAGTAGGGGAGAGATTGTAGGGAGAGATTGTAGGGGAGAGATTGTAGGGGAGAGATAGTAGGGGAGAGATTGTAAGGGAGAGTGTAAGGGAGAGATTGTAGGGAGAGAGATTGCAGGGGAGAGATTGTAGGGGGGAGATTGTAGGGGAGAGATTGTAGGGGGAGAGATTGTAGGGGAGAGAGATTGTAGGGGGAGAGATTGCAGGGGAGAGATTGTAGGGGGGAGATTGTAGGGGAGAGATTGTAGGGGGGAGATTGTAGGGGAGAGATTGTAGGGGAGAGATTGTAGGGAGAGAGATTGCAGGGGAGAGATTGTAGGGGAGAGATTGTAGGGGGGAGAGATTGTAGGGGAGAGATTGTAGGGAGAGATTGTAGGGGAGAGATTGTAGGGGGAGAGATTGTCGGGGAGAGATTGTAGGGAGAGAGATTGCAGGGGAGAGATTGTAGGGGAGAGATTGTAGGGAGAGAGATTGCAGGGGAGAGATTGTAGGGGGAGAGATTGTAGGGGAGAGAGATTGTAGGGGGAGAGATTGTAAGGGAGAGATTGTAGGGGGCGAGATTGTAGGGGGAGAGATTGTAGGGGGAGATTGTAGGGAGAGAATGTCGGGAGAGATTGTAGGGGAGAGATTGTAAGGGAGAGATTGTAGGGGGAGAGATTGTAGGGGGGAGATTGTAGGGGGAGATTGTAGGGGAGAGACTGTACGGGAGAGATAGTCGGGGAGAGATTGTAAGGGAGAGACTGTAAGTGAGAGATTGTAGGGAGAGAGATTGTAGGGGAGAGATTGTAGGGAGAGAGATTGTAGGGAGAGATTGTAGGGGAGAGATTGTAGGGAGAGAGATTGCAGGGGAGAGATTGCAGGGGAGAGATTGTAGGGGAGAGATTGTAGGGGAGAGATTGTAGGGAGAGAGTTTGTAGGGAGAGAGATTGTAGGGAGAGATTGTAGGGAGAGATTGTAGGGAGAGATTGTAGGGGGGAGATTGTAGGGAGAGAGATTGCAGGGGAGAGATTGCAGGGAGAGATTGTAGGAGAGAGATTGTAGGGAGAGAGATTGTAGGGAGAGAGATTGTAGGGAGAGATTGTAGGGAGAGATTGTAGGGAGAGATTGTAGGGGGGAGATTGTGGGGAGATAGATTGCAGGGGAGAGATTGCAGGGGGAGATTGTAGGAGAGAGATTGCAGGGGAGAGATTGTCGGGGGAGAGATTGTAGGGGGGAGAGATTGTAGGGGAGAGATTGTAAGGGAGAGGTTGTAGGGAGAGTTTGTAAGGGAGAGATTGTAGGGGGGAGAGATTGTAGGGGAGAGATTTTAGGGAGAGATTGTAGGGGAGAGATTGTAGGGGAGAGATTGTAAGGGAGAGATTGTAGGGAGAGACTGTAAGGGAGAGATTGTAGGGAGAGATTGTAGGGGGAGAGATTGTAGGGGGGAGAGATTGTAAGGGAGAGATTGTAAGGGAGAGATTGTAGGGAGAGAGATTGTAGGGGGGAGAGATTGTAGGGGAGAGATTGTAGGGGAGAGATTGTAGGGGGAGAGATTGTAGGGGGGAGATTGTAGGGAGAGAATGTAGGGAGAGATTGTAGGGGACAGATTGTACGGGAGAGATTGTAGGGGAGAGATTGTAAGGGAGAGATTGTAGGGGGAGAGATAGTAGGGGAGAGATTGTAGGGAGAGATTGTAGGGGAGAGATTGTAGGGGAGAGATAGTAGGGGAGAGATTGTAAGGGAGAGTGTAAGGGAGAGATTGTAGGGAGAGAGATTGCAGGGGAGAGATTGTAGGGGGGAGATTGTAGGGGAGAGATTGTAGGGGGAGAGATTGTAGGGGAGAGAGATTGTAGGGGGAGAGATTGCAGGGGAGAGATTGTAGGGGGGAGATTGTAGGGGAGAGATTGTAGGGGGGAGATTGTAGGGGAGAGATTGTAGGGGAGAGATTGTAGGGAGAGAGATTGCAGGGGAGAGATTGTAGGGGAGAGATTGTAGGGGGGAGAGATTGTAGGGGAGAGATTGTAGGGAGAGATTGTAGGGGAGAGATTGTAGGGGGAGAGATTGTCGGGGAGAGATTGTAGGGAGAGAGATTGCAGGGGAGAGATTGTAGGGGAGAGATTGTAGGGAGAGAGATTGCAGGGGAGAGATTGTAGGGGGAGAGATTGTAGGGGAGAGAGATTGTAGGGGGAGAGATTGCAGGGGAGAGATTGTAGGGGGGAGATTGTAGGGGAGAGATTGTAGGGGGGAGATTGTAGGGGAGAGATTGTAGGGGAGAGATTGTAGGGAGAGAGATTGCAGGGGAGAGATTGTAGGGGAGAGATTGTAGGGGGGAGAGATTGTAGGGGAGAGATTGTAGGGAGAGATTGTAGGGGAGAGATTGTAGGGGGAGAGATTGTCGGGGAGAGATTGTAGGGAGAGAGATTGCAGGGGAGAGATTGTAGGGGAGAGATTGTAGGGAGAGAGATTGCAGGGGAGAGATTGTAGGGGAGAGATTGTAGGGGAGAGATTGCAGGGGAGAGATTGTAGGAGAGAGATTGTAGGGAGAGATTGCAGGGGAGAGATTGTAGGGGAGGGATTGTAGGGGGGAAATTGTAGGGAGAGATTGTAAGGGAGAGATTGTAGGGAGAGATTGTAGGGGAGAGATTGTAGGGGAGAGATTGTAAGGGAGAGATTGCAGGGAGAGAGATTGTAGGGGAGAGATTGTAGGGGGGAGAGATTGTAGGGGAGAGATTGTAGGGGAGAGATTGTAAGGGAGAGATTGTAGGGAGAGATTGTAGGGGAGAGATTGCAGGGAGAGAGATTGCAGGGGAGAGATTGTAGGGAGAGAGATTGCAGGGGAGAGATTGTAGGGGGGAGATTGTAGGGGAGAGATTGCAGGGGAGAGATTGTCGGGGAGAGATTGTAGGGAGAGAGATTGTAGGGAGAGATTGTAGGGGAGAGATTGTAGGGGAGAGATTGCAGGGGAGAGATTGCAGGCGAGAGATTGTAGGGGGGAGATTGTAGGGGAGAGATTGTAGGGGAGAGATTGTAGGGGAGAGATTGTAGGGGGAGAGATTGTAGGGGGAGAGATTGTAGGGGGAGAGATTGTAGGGGGGAGATTGTAGGGGAGAGATTGTAGGGGAGAGATTGTATGGAGAGATTGTAGGGGAGAGATTGTAGGGGAGAGATTGTAGGGGGAGAGATTTTAGGGAGAGAGATTGTAGGGAGAGAGATTGTAGGGAGAGATTGTAGGGAGAGAGATTGTAGGGAGAGAGATTGTAGGGGAGAGATTGTAGGGGAGAGATTGTAGGGGAGAGATTGTAGGGGGAGAGATTGTAGGGGAGAGATTGGAGGGGGAGAGATTGTAGGGGGAGAGATTGTAGGGGAGAGATTGTAGGGAGAGATTGTAGGGGGAGAGATTGTAGGGGAGAGATTGTAGGGGGAGAGATTGTAGGGGAGAGATTGTAGGGGAGAGATTGTAGGGGGAGAGATTGTAGGGGGAGAGATTGTAGGGGAGAGATTGTAGGGAGAGATTGTAGGGAGAGATTGTAGGGGGAGAGATTGTAGGGGAGAGATTGTAGGGAGAGATTGTAGGGGAGAGATTTCAGGGGAGAGATTGTAGGGAGAGATTGTAGGGGGAGAGATTGTAGGGGGAGAGATTGTAGGGAGAGAGATTGTAGGGAGAGAGATTGTAGGGAGAGATTGTAGGGGAGAGATTGTAGGGGGAGAGATTGTAGGGGAGAGTTTGTCGGGGAGAGATTGTAGGGGAGAGATTGTAGGGAGAGAGATTGTAGGGGAGAGATTGTAGGGAGAGAGATTGTAGGGGAGAGATTGTAGGGAGAGATTGTAGGGGAGAGATTGTAGGGAGAGAGATTGTAGGGGAGAGATTGTAGGGGGAGAGATTGTAGGGGAGAGATTGTAGGGAGAGAGATTGTAGGGGAGAGATTGTAGGGGAGAGATTGTAGGGGAGAGATTGTAGGGAGAGAGATTGTAGGGAGAGATTGTAGGGGAGAGATTGTAGGGGAGAGATTGTAGGGGGGACAGATTGTAGGGGAGGGATTTTAGGGGTAGAGGTTGTAGGGAGAGAGATTGTGGGGGGAGAGATTGTAGGGAGAGAGATTGTAGGGAGAGAGATTGTAGGGGAGAGATTGTAGGGGGGAGAGATTGTAGGGGAGAGATTGTAGGGGAGAGATTGTAGGGGAGAGATTGTAGGGAGAGAGATTGCAGGGGAGAGATTGTAGGGAGAGAGATTGCAGGGGAGAGATTGTAGGGGGGAGATTGTAGGGGAGAGATTGCAGGGGAGAGATTGTAGGGGAGAGATTGTAGGGAGAGATTGTAGGGGGAGAGATTGTAGGGGGAGAGATTGTAGGGAGAGAGATTGTAGGGAGAGAGATTGTAGGGAGAGATTGTAGGGGAGAGATTGTAGGGGGAGAGATTGTAGGGGAGAGTTTGTCGGGGAGAGATTGTAGGGGAGAGATTGTAGGGAGAGAGATTGCAGGGGAGAGATTGCAGGGAGAGATTGTAGGAGAGAGATTGTAGGGAGAGAGATTGTAGGGAGAGAGATTGTAGGGAGAGATTGTAGGGAGAGATTGTAGGGAGAGATTGTAGGGGGGAGATTGTGGGGAGATAGATTGCAGGGGAGAGATTGCAGGGGGAGATTGTAGGAGAGAGATTGCAGGGGAGAGATTGTCGGGGGAGAGATTGTAGGGGGGAGAGATTGTAGGGGAGAGATTGTAAGGGAGAGGTTGTAGGGAGAGTTTGTAAGGGAGAGATTGTAGGGGGGAGAGATTGTAGGGGAGAGATTTTAGGGAGAGATTGTAGGGGAGAGATTGTAGGGGAGAGATTGTAAGGGAGAGATTGTAGGGAGAGACTGTAAGGGAGAGATTGTAGGGAGAGATTGTAGGGGGAGAGATTGTAGGGGGGAGAGATTGTAAGGGAGAGATTGTAAGGGAGAGATTGTAGGGAGAGAGATTGTAGGGGGGAGAGATTGTAGGGGAGAGATTGTAGGGGAGAGATTGTAGGGGGAGAGATTGTAGGGGGGAGATTGTAGGGAGAGAATGTAGGGAGAGATTGTAGGGGACAGATTGTACGGGAGAGATTGTAGGGGAGAGATTGTAAGGGAGAGATTGTAGGGGGAGAGATAGTAGGGGAGAGATTGTAGGGAGAGATTGTAGGGGAGAGATTGTAGGGGAGAGATAGTAGGGGAGAGATTGTAAGGGAGAGTGTAAGGGAGAGATTGTAGGGAGAGAGATTGCAGGGGAGAGATTGTAGGGGGGAGATTGTAGGGGAGAGATTGTAGGGGGAGAGATTGTAGGGGAGAGAGATTGTAGGGGGAGAGATTGCAGGGGAGAGATTGTAGGGGGGAGATTGTAGGGGAGAGATTGTAGGGGGGAGATTGTAGGGGAGAGATTGTAGGGGAGAGATTGTAGGGAGAGAGATTGCAGGGGAGAGATTGTAGGGGAGAGATTGTAGGGGGGAGAGATTGTAGGGGAGAGATTGTAGGGAGAGATTGTAGGGGAGAGATTGTAGGGGGAGAGATTGTCGGGGAGAGATTGTAGGGAGAGAGATTGCAGGGGAGAGATTGTAGGGGAGAGATTGTAGGGAGAGAGATTGCAGGGGAGAGATTGTAGGGGGAGAGATTGTAGGGGAGAGAGATTGTAGGGGGAGAGATTGCAGGGGAGAGATTGTAGGGGGGAGATTGTAGGGGAGAGATTGTAGGGGGGAGATTGTAGGGGAGAGATTGTAGGGGAGAGATTGTAGGGAGAGAGATTGCAGGGGAGAGATTGTAGGGGAGAGATTGTAGGGGGGAGAGATTGTAGGGGAGAGATTGTAGGGAGAGATTGTAGGGGAGAGATTGTAGGGGGAGAGATTGTCGGGGAGAGATTGTAGGGAGAGAGATTGCAGGGGAGAGATTGTAGGGGAGAGATTGTAGGGAGAGAGATTGCAGGGGAGAGATTGTAGGGGAGAGATTGTAGGGGAGAGATTGCAGGGGAGAGATTGTAGGAGAGAGATTGTAGGGAGAGATTGCAGGGGAGAGATTGTAGGGGAGGGATTGTAGGGGGGAAATTGTAGGGAGAGATTGTAAGGGAGAGATTGTAGGGAGAGATTGTAGGGGAGAGATTGTAGGGGAGAGATTGCAGGGAGAGAGATTGTAGGGGAGAGATTGTAGGGGGGAGAGATTGTAGGGGAGAGATTGTAGGGGAGAGATTGTAAGGGAGAGATTGTAGGGAGAGATTGTAGGGGAGAGATTGCAGGGAGAGAGATTGCAGGGGAGAGATTGTAGGGAGAGAGATTGCAGGGGAGAGATTGTAGGGGGGAGATTGTAGGGGAGAGATTGCAGGGGAGAGATTGTCGGGGAGAGATTGTAGGGAGAGAGATTGTAGGGAGAGATTGTAGGGGAGAGATTGTAGGGGAGAGATTGCAGGGGAGAGATTGCAGGCGAGAGATTGTAGGGGGGAGATTGTAGGGGAGAGATTGTAGGGGAGAGATTGTAGGGGAGAGATTGTAGGGGGAGAGATTGTAGGGGGAGAGATTGTAGGGGGAGAGATTGTAGGGGGGAGATTGTAGGGGAGAGATTGTAGGGGAGAGATTGTATGGAGAGATTGTAGGGGAGAGATTGTAGGGGAGAGATTGTAGGGGGAGAGATTTTAGGGAGAGAGATTGTAGGGAGAGAGATTGTAGGGAGAGATTGTAGGGAGAGAGATTGTAGGGAGAGAGATTGTAGGGGAGAGATTGTAGGGGAGAGATTGTAGGGGAGAGATTGTAGGGGGAGAGATTGTAGGGGAGAGATTGGAGGGGGAGAGATTGTAGGGGGAGAGATTGTAGGGGAGAGATTGTAGGGAGAGATTGTAGGGGGAGAGATTGTAGGGGAGAGATTGTAGGGGGAGAGATTGTAGGGGAGAGATTGTAGGGGAGAGATTGTAGGGGGAGAGATTGTAGGGGGAGAGATTGTAGGGGAGAGATTGTAGGGAGAGATTGTAGGGAGAGATTGTAGGGGGAGAGATTGTAGGGGAGAGATTGTAGGGAGAGATTGTAGGGGAGAGATTTCAGGGGAGAGATTGTAGGGAGAGATTGTAGGGGGAGAGATTGTAGGGGGAGAGATTGTAGGGAGAGAGATTGTAGGGAGAGAGATTGTAGGGAGAGATTGTAGGGGAGAGATTGTAGGGGGAGAGATTGTAGGGGAGAGTTTGTCGGGGAGAGATTGTAGGGGAGAGATTGTAGGGAGAGAGATTGTAGGGGAGAGATTGTAGGGAGAGAGATTGTAGGGGAGAGATTGTAGGGAGAGATTGTAGGGGAGAGATTGTAGGGAGAGAGATTGTAGGGGAGAGATTGTAGGGGGAGAGATTGTAGGGGAGAGATTGTAGGGAGAGAGATTGTAGGGGAGAGATTGTAGGGGAGAGATTGTAGGGGAGAGATTGTAGGGAGAGAGATTGTAGGGAGAGATTGTAGGGGAGAGATTGTAGGGGAGAGATTGTAGGGGGGACAGATTGTAGGGGAGGGATTTTAGGGGTAGAGGTTGTAGGGAGAGAGATTGTGGGGGGAGAGATTGTAGGGAGAGAGATTGTAGGGAGAGAGATTGTAGGGGAGAGATTGTAGGGGGGAGAGATTGTAGGGGAGAGATTGTAGGGGAGAGATTGTAGGGGAGAGATTGTAGGGAGAGAGATTGCAGGGGAGAGATTGTAGGGAGAGAGATTGCAGGGGAGAGATTGTAGGGGGGAGATTGTAGGGGAGAGATTGCAGGGGAGAGATTGTAGGGGAGAGATTGTAGGGAGAGATTGTAGGGGGAGAGATTGTAGGGGGAGAGATTGTAGGGAGAGAGATTGTAGGGAGAGAGATTGTAGGGAGAGATTGTAGGGGAGAGATTGTAGGGGGAGAGATTGTAGGGGAGAGTTTGTCGGGGAGAGATTGTAGGGGAGAGATTGTAGGGGAGAGATTGTAGGGGAGAGATTGTAGGGGGAGAGATTGTAGGGGAGAGATTGTAGGGAGAGAGATTGTAGGGGAGAGATTGTAGGGAGAGAGATTGTAGGGGAGAGATTGTAGGGAGAGATTGTAGGGGAGAGATTGTAGGGAGAGAGATTGTAGGGGAGAGATTGTAGGGGGAGAGATTGTAGGGGGAGAGATTGTAGGGAGAGAGATTGTAGGGGAGAGATTGTAGGGGAGAGATTGTAGGGGAGAGATTGTAGGGAGAGAGATTGTAGGGAGAGATTGTAGGGGAGAGATTGTAGGGGAGAGATTGTAGGGGGGACAGATTGTAGGGGAGGGATTTTAGGGGTAGAGGTTGTAGGGAGAGAGATTGTGGGGGGAGAGATTGTAGGGAGAGAGATTGTAGGGAGAGAGATTGTAGGGGAGAGATTGTAGGGGGGAGAGATTGTAGGGGAGAGATTGTAGGGGAGAGATTGTAGGGGAGAGATTGTAGGGAGAGAGATTGCAGGGGAGAGATTGTAGGGAGAGAGATTGCAGGGGAGAGATTGTAGGGGGAGATTGTAGGGGAGAGATTGCAGGGGAGAGATTGTAGGGGAGAGATTGTAGGGAGAGAGATTGTAGGGAGAGATTGTAGGGGGAGAGATTGTAGGGAGAGATTGTAGGGGGAGAGATTGTAGGAGAGAGATTGCAGGGGAGAGATTGTCGGGGGAGAGATTGTAGGGGGGAGAGATTGTAGGGGAGAGATTGTAAGGGAGAGGTTGTAGGGAGAGTTTGTAAGGGAGAGATTGTAGGGGGGAGAGATTGTAGGGGAGAGATTTTAGGGAGAGATTGTAGGGGAGAGATTGTAGGGGAGAGATTGTAAGGGAGAGATTGTAGGGAGAGACTGTAAGGGAGAGATTGTAGGGAGAGATTGTAGGGGGGGAGATTGTAGGGGGGAGAGATTGTAAGGGAGAGATTGTAAGGGAGAGATTGTAGGGAGAGAGATTGTAGGGGGGAGAGATTGTAGGGGAGAGATTGTAGGGGAGAGATTGTAGGGGGAGAGATTGTAGGGGGGAGATTGTAGGGAGAGAATGTAGGGAGAGATTGTAGGGGAGAGATTGTACGGGAGAGATTGTAGGGGAGAGATTGTAAGGGAGAGATTGTAGGGGGAGAGATAGTAGGGGAGAGATTGTAGGGAGAGATTGTAGGGGAGAGATTGTAGGGGAGAGATAGTAGGGGAGAGATTGTAAGGGAGAGACTGTAAGGGAGAGATTGTAGGGAGAGAGATTGCAGGGGAGAGATTGTAGGGGGGAGATTGTAGGGGAGAGATTGTAGGGGGAGAGATTGTAGGGGAGAGAGATTGTAGGGGGAGAGATTGCAGGGGAGAGATTGTAGGGGGGAGATTGTAGGGGAGAGATTGTAGGGGGGAGATTGTAGGGGAGAGATTGTAGGGGAGAGATTGTAGGGAGAGAGATTGCAGGGGAGAGATTGTAGGGGAGAGATTGTAGCGGGGAGAGATTGTAGGGGAGAGATTGTAGGGAGAGATTGTAGGGGAGAGATTGTAGGGGGAGAGATTGTCGGGGAGAGATTGTAGGGAGAGAGATTGCAGGGGAGAGATTGTAGGGGAGAGATTGTAGGGAGAGAGATTGCAGGGGAGAGATTGTAGGGGAGAGATTGTAGGGGAGAGATTGCAGGGGAGAGATTGTAGGAGAGAGATTGTAGGGAGAGATTGCAGGGGAGAGATTGTAGGGGAGGGATTGTAGGGGGGAAATTGTAGGGAGAGATTGTAAGGGAGAGATTGTAGGGAGAGATTGTAGGGGAGAGATTGTAGGGGAGAGATTGTAAGGGAGAGATTGCAGGGAGAGAGATTGTAGGGGAGAGATTGTAGGGGGGAGAGATTGTAGGGGAGAGATTGTAGGGGAGAGATTGTAAGGGAGAGATTGTAGGGAGAGATTGTAGGGGAGAGATTGTAGGGGAGAGATTGTAGGGGAGAGATTGTAGGGAGAGAGATTGCAGGGGAGAGATTGTAGGGAGAGAGATTGCAGGGGAGAGATTGTAGGGGGGAGATTGTAGGGGAGAGATTGCAGGGGAGAGATTGTCGGGGAGAGATTGTAGGGAGAGAGATTGTAGGGAGAGATTGTAGGGGAGAGATTGTAGGGGAGAGATTGCAGGGGAGAGATTGCAGGGGAGAGATTGTAGGGGGGAGATTGTAGGGGAGAGATTGTAGGGGAGAGATTGTAGGGGAGAGATTGTAGGGGGAGAGATTGTAGGGGGAGAGATTGTAGGGGGAGATATTGTAGGGGGGAGATTGTAGGGGAGAGATTGTAGGGGAGAGATTGTATGGAGAGATTGTAGGGGAGAGATTGTAGGGGAGAGATTGTAGGGGGAGAGATTTTAGGGAGAGAGATTGTAGGGAGAGAGATTGTAGGGAGAGATTGTAGGGAGAGAGATTGTAGGGAGAGAGATTGTAGGGGAGAGATTGTAGGGGAGAGATTGTAGGGGAGAGATTGTAGGGGGAGAGATTGTAGGGGAGAGATTGGAGGGGGAGAGATTGTAGGGGGAGAGATTGTAGGGGAGAGATTGTAGGGAGAGATTGTAGGGGGAGAGATTGTAGGGGAGAGATTGTAGGGGGAGAGATTGTAGGGGAGAGATTGTAGGGAGAGATTGTAGGGGGAGAGATTGTAGGGGGAGAGATTGTAGGGGAGAGATTGTAGGGAGAGATTGTAGGGAGAGATTGTAGGGGGAGAGATTGTAGGGGAGAGATTGTAGGGAGAGATTGTAGGGGAGAGATTTCAGGGGAGAGATTGTAGGGAGAGATTGTAGGGGGAGAGATTGTAGGGGGAGAGATTGTAGGGAGAGAGATTGTAGGGAGAGAGATTGTAGGGAGAGATTGTAGGGGAGAGATTGTAGGGGGAGAGATTGTAGGGGAGAGTTTGTCGGGGAGAGATTGTAGGGGAGAGATTGTAGGGGAGAGATTGTAGGGGAGAGATTGTAGGGGGAGAGATTGTAGGGGAGAGATTGTAGGGAGAGAGATTGTAGGGGAGAGATTGTAGGGAGAGAGATTGTAGGGGAGAGATTGTAGGGAGAGATTGTAGGGGAGAGATTGTAGGGAGAGAGATTGTAGGGGAGAGATTGTAGGGGGAGAGATTGTAGGGGGAGAGATTGTAGGGAGAGAGATTGTAGGGGAGAGATTGTAGGGGAGAGATTGTAGGGGAGAGATTGTAGGGAGAGAGATTGTAGGGAGAGATTGTAGGGGAGAGATTGTAGGGGAGAGATTGTAGGGGGGACAGATTGTAGGGGAGGGATTTTAGGGGTAGAGGTTGTAGGGAGAGAGATTGTGGGGGGAGAGATTGTAGGGAGAGAGATTGTAGGGAGAGAGATTGTAGGGGAGAGATTGTAGGGGGGAGAGATTGTAGGGGAGAGATTGTAGGGGAGAGATTGTAGGGGAGAGATTGTAGGGAGAGAGATTGCAGGGGAGAGATTGTAGGGAGAGAGATTGCAGGGGAGAGATTGTAGGGGGGAGATTGTAGGGGAGAGATTGCAGGGGAGAGATTGTAGGGGAGAGATTGTAGGGAGAGATTGTAGGGGGAGAGATTGTAGGGGGAGAGATTGTAGGGAGAGAGATTGTAGGGAGAGAGATTGTAGGGAGAGATTGTAGGGGAGAGATTGTAGGGGGAGAGATTGTAGGGGAGAGTTTGTCGGGGAGAGATTGTAGGGGAGAGATTGTAGGGGAGAGATTGTAGGGGAGAGATTGTAGGGGGAGAGATTGTAGGGGAGAGATTGTAGGGAGAGAGATTGTAGGGGAGAGATTGTAGGGAGAGATATTGTAGGGGAGAGATTGTAGGGAGAGATTGTAGGGGAGAGATTGTAGGGAGAGAGATTGTAGGGGAGAGATTGTAGGGGGAGAGATTGTAGGGGGAGAGATTGTAGGGAGAGAGATTGTAGGGGAGAGATTGTAGGGGAGAGATTGTAGGGAGAGAGATTGTAGGGAGAGATTATAGGGGAGAGATTGTAGGGGAGAGATTGTAGGGGGGACAGATTGTAGGGGAGGGATTTTAGGGGTAGAGGTTGTAGGGAGAGAGATTGTGGGGGGAGAGATTGTAGGGAGAGAGATTGTAGGGAGAGAGATTGTAGGGGAGAGATTGTAGGGGGGAGAGATTGTAGGGGAGAGATTGTAGGGGAGAGATTGTAGGGGAGAGATTGTAGGGAGAGAGATTGCAGGGGAGAGATTGTAGGGAGAGAGATTGCAGGGGAGAGATTGTAGGGGGGAGATTGTAGGGGAGAGATTGCAGGGGAGAGATTGTAGGGGAGAGATTGTAGGGAGAGAGATTGTAGGGAGAGATTGTAGGGGGAGAGATTGTAGGGAGAGATTGTAGGGGGAGAGATTGTAGGGGGAGAGATTGTAGGGAGAGAGATTGTAGGGAGAGATTGTAGGGGGAGAGATTGTAGGGGAGCGATTGTCGGGGAGAGATTGTAGGGGAGAGATTGTAGGGGAGAGATTGTAGGGGAGAGATTGTAGGGGGAGAGATTGTAGGGGAGAGTTTGTAGGGAGAGAGATTGTAGGGGAGAGATTGTAGGGAGAGAGATTGTAGGGGAGAGATTGTAGGGAGAGATTGTAGGGGAGAGATTGTAGGGGAGAGATTGTAGGGAGAGAGATTGTAGGGGAGAGATTGTAGGGGGAGAGATTGTAGGGGGAGAGATTGTAGGGAGAGAGATTGTAGGGGAGAGATTGTAGGGGAGAGATTGTAGGGGAGAGATTGTAGGGAGAGAGATTGTAGGGAGAGATTGTAGGGGAGAGATTGTAGGGAGAGATTGTAGGGAGAGATTGTAGGGGAGAGATTGTAGGGGGAGAGATTGTAGGGAGGGATTGTAGGGGAGAGATTGTAGGGAGAGATTGTCGGGAGAGATTGTAGGGAGAGATTGTAGGGAGAGATTGTAGGGGAGAGATTGTAGGGGAGAGATTGTAGGGGACAGATTGTAGGGGGGACAGATTGTAGGGGAGAGATTTTAGGGGTAGAGGTTGTAGGGAGAGAGATTGTGGGGGGAGAGATTGTAGGGAGAGAGATTGTAGGGAGAGAGATTGTAGGGGGACAGATTGTAGGGGAGAGATTGTAGGGGAGAGATTGTGGGGGGAGAGATTGTAGGGGAGAGATTGTAGGGGGACAGATCGTAGGGGAGAGATTGTAGGGGTAGAGGTTGTAGGGAGAGAGATTGTGGGGGGAGAGATTGTAGGGGATCTGCTGGATTCGTTCTGCCAGGCCTGGGCCCTGACAATAAATCCTCAAAAAACCAAAGTCCTTGTGTTCCAGCAAAGATCCAGACATCAGGGACCCAAAATAAATTTCACAGTAGGAACAACCAAAATTGAACAAACCATTAACTACACATACTTGGGCTTAATAATCAGTTCTACGGGAAATTTTCATCTGGCTGTGAATGAACTGAAAGAGAAAGCAAGAAGGGCTTTCTATGCCATTAAAAAATCAATCCAAATAGAAATCCCAATTAGCATTTGGCTCAAAATTTTCAAATCAGTAATTGAACCAATTGCACTCTATGGCAGTGAGGTGTGGGGACCGCTAACACAACAAGAATTTGCAAAATGGGACAAACACCCAATTGAGATCCTACATGCAGAATTCTGTAAAAGTATCCTCCGGACTCAAAGGAAAACCGTAAACAATGCATGCAGGGCAGAACTAGGCCAATATCCATTAATAATCACTATCCAAAAAAGAGCCACCAAATTTTGGAAACACCTAGAAATGAGCAACCCCCAATGCTATCATTACGAAGCCCTGAAATGCCAAGAGAGGACCATAAAGAAGAATACCCTCAGTCAACTAGTCCTGGGACTCTGTGAAGTAACTACTAACACTACTAACAATAACCAGCCCCAGGACAGTGACAGCGTAACACAAAGAATTCGACCCAACACAATCGTCGCTAAGCAAAAGGAAAAATATCTGTCATATTGAGCAGAAACAACAAAAACCCAAAGCAAACTCAATTGCTACTTGGCCCTAAACAGACAATACAACATGGCTGATTACCTGACCAGGGTAAAGGATAGCAAACTGAGAAAAACCTTGACAATGTACAGACTTAGTGAACATAGCCTGGCGATCGAAAAAGGTAGACACAGGCAGATCCGGCTACCAAGAGAGGACAGGATATGCTCTCACTGCAGTCAGGGGGTGGTGGAGACAGAGATGCACTTCCTCACAGCTTGTAGAAAATATCAGGGCATAAGGGAGAATTTCTACCCAAAATTCACAAAAATATGCCCGGAATTCAGAAATTTGAATGGCAACCAAAAACTCCCATACCTACTAGGGGAAGAGAGAAATTGTGTAACCTTAGCGGCACACTATGTAACAGCTTGCCATAAACAGAGGGACAACCACTAAATATAAGAAAAGAGTATATACAAATTATATGAATGTATATTTATACACTCAGGGATATATCTGTTTATACACTGTATGGATAGATCTGTATTTTTGTGTACAACCATGAATGTTTTTCGATGCTTTGGCAACATAAGATGTACCTTGTCATGCCAATAAAGCGATTTGAATTGAATTGAATTGAGATTGTAGGGGGGAGAGATTGTAGTGAGAGAGGTTGTAGGGGGAGAGATTGTAGGGGGAGAGATTGTAGTGAGAGAGATTGTAGGGGGAGAGATTGTAGTGAGAGAGATTGTAAAGGGAGAGATTGTAGGGGAAGATGTCACGGGGAGAGATTGTAGGGGGAGAGATCTGCGGGGGAGAGATCTACGGGGGAGAGGTCGCGGGGGGAGAAATCTTCGGGGGGAGAGATGGCGGGGGGAACAGATCATGGAGGGCCAAAGTGCTTCATAGCCAATGAAGTACCTTTGAAGGTACTTGTAATATAGGTTAAATGTGGCAGCCAATTTCTGCACATCAAGTTTCCATGAACAACGTGGAGACAATTGACTAGATAATCTGTTTTTTGGTGGTTCTGATTGAGGGATATATGTTGGGCAGAAACTTAAGTGTGTGAGAGGCTAGGGATCATAATACGAGCTCACCCATCATTAACGCTGCTGGTCCGGCTCGCAGGTTCTTGCCCTGTTCTGCAGGCAAACAGTTTATAGCTCAAAACACACTAGATCAAAACTGACATGAATATGTCCCGTCACACTGCACCACACTGCATTGTCAGCATTAGTCCAGTTGCGCTGAATCTATTTATATAAGATCAAAATTTAAATCCTGTTTATGGTAGCAGTATTATACAGGAGATGGTTAAATTTCGGTTTAACTTAATGTTGCGATTTTGATTTCAGAAAGGTTTTGCCCACCTTAAGCTAGTGCTAAAACTAGACTCGAAAACAGGCTGAAATTATGCCCCATCAACAACTGTTCAAGCTCGTCAACAAACCTTGTGCTGCGCGGCTTTACTCCGCAATACCCCATCTCACTTAGTAAAAGTGTCTGATAAACACATTCCATTTTCCCTGTTACACAAGACAATCAAGTCACTGGACCTTGCCTAGAATTTTTACAGCACAGAAACAAGCCATTCGGCCCAACTGGTCTCGGCCGGTGTTTATGCTCTGCATGAGCCTTCTCCCGCCCTAAGCCATCTAACCCTACCAGCATATCCTTCTATCCCTTTCCACCGCATGTATTTATCGAGCTTTTCCTTGAATGCTATTTCCCTCCTTTTATGCGTCAGCCAGTGACTCAGTGGGTCGCACTCTCTCCTCTGAGTCAGAAGGTCGTGGGTTCAAAGTCCCACTCCAGAGACTTGAGCACATAAATCTAGGCTGGCACTCCCAGTGCCAGTGCTGAGGGAGCGCTGCACTGTCGGAGGTGCCGTCTTTCGGATGAGACCTTAAACTTTGACCCTGCCTGCTCTCTCAGGTGGACGTAAAAGATCCCACGGCACCAATTTGAAGAACAGTGGTGGAATTGTCCCCGGTGTCCTGGGGCCAATATTTATCCCTCTCAACCAACATCACTAAAAACAGATTACCTGGTCATCATCGCATTGCTATTTGTGGGAGCTTGCTGCGCGCAAATTGGTTGCTGCCTTTTCTACATTACAACAGTGACTACACTCCAAAAAAGGTTGTAAAGCGGTTTGGGGCGTCCTGAGGTCGCGAAAGGCTCTGTATAAATGTGAGTTCCTTTTTTTTTGTCTTCTTTCTCACTGCTGCGTGACGCGCCGCACCAAAATAAATATGTGGTCATCCTTGTCAAGAGCGTTATTCGCTTTTTTGAATTTTTTTCTCCCGTGTGTAATCCAATGACTGTCTAATCCACCTCCCAGGAGTTTTATTTTTCATTGCTGAGCATGTGCAGGCTAAGCGAGCGAGTCCAAGGATTTCCCATTTCCTCACATTGAGAGGCACAGACTGCCCTCTAGCTTTATAAAACGGTCGCTGTCTGGGTTACGGGGAGATCTTTATCTGGGTTTGAACAGGTAAAAACGTCGACGTCCCATTTCACCAACGCTATTCAACAAACAAAGCAAGAATTAATTCAGTCAAAAAAAGAGAAGCTGTATTATCTCTCGTAAACAAATCGATGCTGTGATATTTATTTTAAGAGGATCTTGGTATTTTGCTTATAGGGAGACAAGGCCCTATAAAGTAAATCACAAGTGTTGAGCTCCTCTATCCAATTGCCAACGATTTTCCCTTCATTATTCAACGTTGCCTTTTCTCTTTCAGGAACAGCTGAACGAATTCGAAAGTTATTGCCTCCGCCTGTCATTCACATTGATGTAATTGATATGAGAACCTTTGCTTACAAAATATTGCTGCCTCTAGTAGTTAATTCAAAACCCACTTCAGAATAATTTTAAAAACAGCTGCATAATAAGGATGAATTTTCGTCACCCGCTCGCTCCTCTGGTGAGGCGGATTGCAAACGATTGTGTTTTGAAATGTAGAATTTGTGAATTATTTTTACCTTCCTACTTTCTCTCCCTCCCGTCCCGAGGCACTGACTCTTGCATTGGTAGTTCCACAGGTATTGTCCACCTCCACATCCAATTGTCCATTCTTTCTGGGTCAGGCAAGGCAGTCAGCGGGAGCCAGCCTATTGATTGTAGAGGTGCAGGAGGGCCTAAACAGGCATCGCAAACATGAGCAGACACATACACACGAGCAGACACAAACACTTGTGTATGTGTTGGTGCGTGTCTGTTCATGTGTGTGTGTGTCTGCTCGTGTGTGTGTCTGTTCGTGTGTGTGTCTGCTCGTGTGGTGTGTATCTGTTCATGTGTGTGTGTCTGCTCATGTGTGTGTGTCTGCTCGTGTGTGTGTCTGCTCGTGTGTGTGTGTGTCTGCTCGTGTCTGTGTGTCTGCTCGTGTATGTGTGTCTGCTCATGTCTGTGTGTCTGCTCATGTGTGTGTGTCTGCTCGTGTATATGTCTGCTCGTGTGTGTGTGTGTCTGCTCGTGTGTGTGTGTCTGCTCGTGTGTATGTTTGCTCATGTGTGTGTGTCTGCTCGTGTGTATGTGTCTGCTCATGTGTGGGTGTGTCTGCTCGTGTGTGTGTGTCTGCTCGTGTGTGTGTCTCCTCGTGTGTGGGTGTGTCTGCTCGTGTCTGTGTGTGTGTCTGCTCGTGTGTGTTTGTGTCTGCTCGTGTGTGTGTGTCTGCTCGTGTGTGTGTGTCTGCTCGTGTGTGGGTGTGTCTGCTCGTGTCTGTGTGTGTGTCTGCTCGTGTGTGTTTGTGTCTGCTCGTGTGTGTACGTCTGCTCGTGTGTGTGTGTCTGCTCGTGTGTGTGTGTGTGTCTACTCGTGTGTGTGCGTCTGCTCGTGTGTGTGTGTCTGCTCATGTCTGTGTGTGTGTGTCTGCTCGTGTGTGTTTGTGTCTGCTCATGTGTGTTTGTGTCTGCTCGTGTGTGTGTGTGTCTGCTCGTGTGTTTGTGTCTGCTCGTGTGTGTGTGTCTGCTCGTGTGTGTTTGTGTCTGCTCGCGTGTGTGTGTCTGCTCGTGTGTGTGTGTCTACTCGTGTGTGTGTGTCTGCTCGTGTGTGTGTGTCTGCTCGTGTGTGTGTGCCTGCTCGTGTGTGTTTGTGCCTGCTCGTGTGTGTCTGCTCATGTGTGTGTGTCTGCTCGTGTGTGTGTGTCTGCTCGTGTGTGTGTGTTTGCTCATGTGTGTGTGTCTGCTCGTGTGTGTGTGTGTCTGCTCGTGTGTGTGTGTGTCTGCTCGTGTGTGCGTGTGTCTGCTCGTGTGTGTGCCGAACTCAGGGCCTTCAAACCTGGGATATATTATGTAGGCTTCTCAGTTCAGTTTTGCTTCTGTTAAAGGCAGCACTGGACTCCATGTGGTCAGTAGGATCAGTGGCAGTCACATACAATCGTCATATCAGACAGTTTTCTAGTTTATTTCACCCGTCACCCCTGTGCTCGCTGAGATACATTGGCTCCAGGTTAAGCAATGCCTTGATTTTAAAGTTCACATTCTTGTTTGCAAATTCCTCAATGGCCTCGCCCCTCCCTATCGCTGTAACCTCCTCCAGCTCTACAACCCTGCGCTCCTCCAATTCTGGCTTCTTGCCCATCCCAGATTTCCTTCGCCCCACCATTGGTGGCCGTGCCTTCAGCTGCCGAGGCCCTAAGCTCTGGAATTCCCTCCCTAAACCTCTCTGCCTCTCTACCTGTCTCTCCACTTTTAAGACGCTCCTTAAAACCTACCCATCTGCTCTAATATCTCCTTTCGTGGCTCGGTCAAATTTTGTTTGATAACGCTCCTGTGAAGAGCCTCGGGACGTTTTGCTACATTAAAGACACTATATAAGTACAAGTTGTTGTTGTTGTAAGAAACAAACTTTGGATAACTTTCTTTTTAGATATACATTAAATTCTTCTGAACTGATCCAAATCTTTGTTGTTTCTGTGTGTGTCAGCACCACTCATTTCATATTGTTTCCATGTATATAATGTGGTGTTTTCCGATGGTCATGTTACTTCTGGTGTTAAATATCTCTCTAAAAGGGATATTGGGAGATCTGTGGCACACTATCCCGTTCTGGTCTCCCTCACATGGTGGGTGATATAGTAGCCTTTGAAAAGGTTCAGAGGAGAGCTACGCGAATGATTCCTAGCTTATAGAACCTTAAGTATTCCGATAGGCTTATTTATTCTTATTGCCTGACCCTAGTTGATCTTGAGAAGGTGGTGGTGAGCCGCCTTCTTGAACCGCTGCAGTCTGTGTGGTAAAGGTGCTGTTACATGGAGAGTTCCAGTATTTTGACCCAGCGACGATGAAGGAACATCGATACACTTCCAAGTCAGGATGGGGTGTGACTTGATGAGGAACTTGGAGGCGGTGGTGTTCCCATGCACCTGCTGCCCTTGTCCTTCTAGGTGTTGGAGGTCGCGGATTTGGGAGGTGCTGCCGAAGAAGCCTTGGCGAAGAATGTTCACTGGCAGACACGTTCTTGGTGTCACATTGGGCAGCTTTCTGCGGAAATTAATCAGGAGCTTGGCTTCAGGCTCAACTGTGAAGGTCCAACAATTTCAATTCATTAATGAGACAATCTTACCAGCCAACTCTCCTCACCACACCGCAACAAGCAGGCGTACCTCATCACCATTCCACTGAGGATGAAAGATGTACTTTCATCTTCAAGCTGCCAGGCACTGGCATTGAACCAAGCAATCATTCTATTCAAATCACCAGGGCAAAACAGCAACAAGCGCAGCACTCAACAACAGCGATCAAAGCCCTGATTAAAACACCCTCCCACCCCAGTCGTCCCCCCGCACCAAACAGGAACAGGGCGTGCGGAACGGGTTAAAACGGGGACAGAGCACTTCATTCCCCATTTGTGCCCTGCTCCCGCCTGCTGCCCATTTAACTCCCGGGTTTCAAGTGGGACCTGGACGCAATTTTAACTCGCAGTCGCACGAGTCTCGGCCAATGCCGGAGCCGGCAGGGAAACCTGGCGGCAAACAGGATCAGGGCCAGAGGAGGCCCGAGATGGGTTTTTTTTAAATAGTTTCCTTGTGGGCCAGGAGGAGCAGGAGTACTCCTCCGGGCCCCATAGAGGAGACCTCGGGGCTTCCCGCGCCCAGGGCTTAACCTCACTTCCCATGACTTCGATGCCCTCCTGATGCCTCCCTCCCCCTCACCACTTACCTCAGTGCCAGAGACCGGACCAGTGGGCCCCACATCCAGCGGTCTCCCACCGCCCAAAACCCCACTCTTGCCCGCTGGCCAGGTAGTGATTCCCAGCAGGTTTGGGTGGGAAACTCACCTCTGACGATGAAAGTAGGCCCAAGAGTTTAAAGTCTCTCCGTGCTTCACGTAGCGCTGGGATGTGAGCTGGCCGAGTTACAATCAGGGCTCAAATGTCACCTCACAAGCACAAGGGACAATAGGTAACTAAAGCTAAAAACTACTGTTGGTGACTCTAATGTGAGCATTTAACGAACTTCTTTGATGTTCAACTGGCCATTATTTTAAAGGCGGTGTTTGATAATCCTTATCCTTTTAATAACAGATTTGTGGATGCTAGAGACAGTAATACATCTGACAACTAACGACATTTATAATTGTTTCAAAGCATTCGTCTTAAGCCTACATACAGTGCAGTACACGCAACCCTACATGTAGAAAACTCACGTGTAAAGAACTCCCCGGGATTCGCGAGTGACTGCCTGACCAGACTGTTCACGGTACCTCTCCTAGAACGTAGCTAAAGTTACTAACTGAGTTTTGCTTTCTATCCCTCGTTTCAGCAAACAAGCACCCTCCTCATTAATTAGCACGTTGTTTAATTCTTGCTGAGCTTGAATGTGATCTTCCTGCTCCAATACTATCTCAGCAATCGTTGCTTCTCAGCTTTGTTCTTCCTGAACTATGGCTTTATCCAGGAGTATCATGGTGATCGAAGATTAAGGTTAAAGGACATGAGTAGATCAGAATTGGTTTAATCTCAGTTTAAACCAATTCTGATCTACTCATCTTCTTTAACCTTAATTCCTACATGAGCTATTCTGTCTTTGTTCCGTATTAAAAACAATCTAAAAACATAACTGACATGAATCAATCATTCATGAAAGAAAGATTTATGAAATAACACTGAGTGGCCTGCGGGTGGCGCTGTCCAGGGAGAGTATAAGTACTCGGGCACGGGCCCAGCTTGCGCAGGACATTCTTAACAGGAGCTAGTGAAGGACACAACTGGACCACCATGTTGTAAAACAGTTGATTAAAGCTTTGTTTAACGCTTAGACCAAGTGCCTAATACGTAGTTCTCTTATGTCAATAACCATATTCTTACAATAAAATAATCAGCAGCTGGTTCAGTGTCACACGGACCCATTGAGCATTTAGGGGGAGAAATTCGGTGGCGCCCCCTTTGGGGTGCTATCTTCGCCTTTTAGCGCCCCGAAAAACTTAACTACCCTGCGCTGCAAATGCAGTGGTAGCGCCCCAAGCATGAGGCGGGGCGCTACTGGAAGGTCTCCCCCTCCTTCCTGGCATGCTACAACTGAATATCGCGGTGCTACGTGCAACAGCGCCACGCGCGTTGTCACGTAGCGCCGCATCATTGCAGGCCTCCCTCCTCTGATTAATGGGGAGGGGCCTAGCTCTGCGTCCATGGGGGCCCTGCTGGACCACCGGGGAGTGGGGAGCCGTGAAAATAGGCCGGCACTCAAGAGGAGTGGCGAGCTGAGCGATCACGGCCGACACCCCGGATAAAAAAGGGAGAAGGGTCAGGTGCTGGCAGTCGGCCAAAATAAAAATGGCTGCCCGACACCTGCCCCTTTAACTTGCAGTGCCGCCGCTGCCAAACCGCTCCCTGACCCTGTCGGATATATTGTCCGACGATAGGTCAGGGGGCGCAAGGGAAGTTTGCAGCCGGGGCGCGAGCGGGGCGCTCTGCACACGGCGATTACATCATCGCCAGAGGCGCAGCACCACGGGGCGCTACCGGCTACCACCACCGCCAACCTCCCGCTGAATTTTGCGGGAGGCGTTAGTGGTGCTGCACCCGGGTATTAGGGGACGCTAACGGGAGGTGCAAACCAACTCAATTTTTCCCCCTAATTAGTTTCTAATATCGCCAATGACCATTTCTAAGCTATGTCCACCATTAGGTTGCCAGAGAACCAGAATGCAAGTTAGATGACCCAAAAGTCAAGTGCCTTTTCCATCCTCACTCGACTGCCAGCTGACAAGTTATCTATTTCTCTAAACTTCAAAAGCAACTTGACTCCTGCTACTGTTGCCATGGTTTTCGTTAGAGATGGTTGTCGTTTAGTTGTTCATCCATTACTCAACATGCTGACAGATAAATTAGAGCAAATTGAGGAGCAGAGGTACATTTTATTCCACACTAGCTACACGGCAGAGTGCTTCAAAGCGATTGGCCAGGTCGAAACTAAAATGATTTGAATTGGGCACAATTTTGATTTTTCTTTATCGAATTAACCTAAAAATAGCTCAAATTCGGTGTTTGAAATCAGACTGACATACCTCTCTAGCGAATGCTCAAATGATTCCAATTACGAAGCATATGAAGATGCGAAAGTGACAGGCAGGAAAAGACCAGCTGGTCCGTCAAGCCTGCCCCAAATGCCATGATGACCGGAGCATTGTGACTAGACACTTCTCCTCCACCCACATCCCCATCCCCACCCCCATTCACAGCCATGTAATCTCCTGAGAGAAGCAGAGGAAAAACCCAGGGCCAAAAAGAGGGGAAAAAGTGCTCTGGAAAACTCCTCTCCCGACCCCCTCAGTTGATCGAAACCAGTTTAGCAGATCACACGGACCAAATGTTATCTGTAGAACCGGTTACCGTCTGTATGATCAATGTTCCTTGTGAGCTGCGCTTTGTTCTGCCCGGCCTGTTCCTTTTAATGCGCGGTACCTTTAAATTTCTGCTCATGTGCGGTATTTACAATATAAAAGCCGGTGAGCGGCCTCCGCGGGACCTTTCAGGTTACTGTGTGGTCGCGCACACACACCTTAGCGGGGACCTTGAGTATGATGTGATCTCTAAAGGATTGATCCCTTTACGATCAACAAAACTTGCAATGGACAAACTTGTCGAGGCGTGGATTTTAAAGCAACAATCAGGTTAAGTGCAGAGCTTGGCAAAGCCTGGCCACCTTGGGTGCCCTGCTCCGCACTGCGACAGGCAATCGGCTGTGGTGAGGGTGAACGTTACAAGACAACAGGTGAATGAGTGCCGCCGGGAGTCGGGTTCGAGCTCGGCAGACATGCGCTGCCGCGATGGAGCTTGTTATTGAGCTCGGAGATGACCTCGCTCGCAGCTGGAGACGCTATTCGGGGATGATTCTACATTCCAGCGCTCCCAGCGAGTGCGTCTCCGGGCAACCGCAGGCATGCGGCCCGGGGACTTGCCGTGCGTTTGTTTCAAAGAAGCCCGAGGCGTGGTAGGGAGGCTGTGATGGAGTTGTGCATTCAGGGTGATCTCCTAACGTCTGCCAGCAGTGGTCAAAGCGACCTTTGATCCGCGATTCTTTTATGCGTTCAGCTCCTTCCGGGCTGGCACTGGGGTCATCCGTGAGTCTGCCTGTTGGCTGCCCACAAGCTGCCTATGCATTATTCAGCAGCGCCAAAGCCTGTCTGAATTTTACTATTACTACGACTATTAAAGAAAGCAAAAAAGATTGCCAGTTGTGGCTCAGTGGGCAGCACTCTCACCTCTGCTAAGTCCAAAGATTGTGGGTTCAAGTCCCCACTCCAGAGACTGGAGCACAAAAATCTAAGCTGACCCTCCCAGTGCAGTACCGAGGGTTTGCTGCACTTTCAGAGGTGCTGTCTTTTGGATGAGACGTTAAACTGAGGTTCCATCTGATCACACAGGCGGATGCAAAATATCCCAAGGTGCTATTTTGAAGAAGAGCTGGGGAGTTATCCCCTCAATCAATATAATTTAAAAAAAAGACAGATTATCTGGTCATTATCACATTGCTGCTTGTGGGAGCTTGCTGTGCACAAATTGGCTCCTGCATTTCCTTACATTACAACAGTGACTACACTACAAATGTCCTTCATTGGCTGTAAAGCGCTTTGGGATGTCCTGAGGTGGTGAAAGGCGCTATAGAAATGCAAGTTCTTTCTTTATTTTACCACTAAAACAACAGCAACAACCACAGATACACAAATCACTAAAAGTAGCGACGCAGGTTAATGAGGCCATAAAAAGAGCAAATCAAGCACTGGGGTTCAGCTCTAGAATGATAGAACTGAAAGGCAGAGAAGTTAAGTTAAACTTGTATCGAACAAACTTGGTCAGACCACACGTGGAGTACTGTGCACAGTTTTGGTCTCGATATTGTGAAAAGGATATAGAGGCACTGGAGAAAGTGCAAAAATGGATTTACTAGGATGATACCAGAACAGAGTGGTTATAACTATCAGGAAAGATTGAACAGGCTGGGACTCTTTTCCCTAGAAAAGAGAAGACTGAGGTATGACCTGATGGAGGCCTTGAAGATTATGGAAGAGTTTGATAGGGTAGACGTAAAGAAAATGTTTTCACTTGTGGGGGGACTGGAACTAGGTTAAGAAGGCATACGGGATACTTTCCTTTATTAGCTGAGGCACAGAATATAACAGCAGGGAGGTTATGCTTGAAATGTATAAAACACGAGTTAGGCTACAGCTAACTGCATACAGTTCTGGTCACCACATTACAGGAAGGATGCGATTGCACTAGAGAGGGTACAGAGGAGATTTATGAGGATGTTGCCAGGACTGGGGAATTTTAGCTGTGAGGAAAGATTGGATAGGCTGGGGTTGTTTTCTTTGGAACAGAGGAGGCTGAGGGGAGACTAGATTGAGGTGTATAAAAATATGAGTGGCCTAGATAGAGTGGATAGGAAGGACCTATTTCCCTTAGCAGAGGGGTCAATAACCAGGGGGCATAGATTTAAAGTAATTGGTAGAAGGATTAGAGGGGATTTGAGGAGAAATGTTTTCACCCGGAGGGCGGTGGGGGTCTGGAACTCACTGTTTGAGAGGGCGGTAGAGGCAGAAACCCTCATCACATTTAAAAAGTGCTTGGATATGCACTTGAGGTGCTGCAACCTACAGGGCTACGGACCAAGAGCTGGAAAGTGGGATTAGGCTGTTCTTTCCTCTCCTCCCCCCTTTCCCTGCCCCTGCACCTGCTTATAACCTGTTCCATCTCCAACTTTTTTCCAGTTCTGATGAAGGGTCATCGATCTGAAAGGTTAACTCTGTTTCTCTCTCTCCACAGATGCTGCCTGGCCTGCTGAGCATTTCCAGCATTTTCTGTTTTTATTTTAGACTGGATAGCTCTTTTTCGGCCAACACAGGCACGATGGGCCGAATGGCCTCCTTCCGTGCCATTAATTTCTATGATTCTATGATTCTATCTCTACCTGATTTGAAGGGGAAAGAAGAACGCTCCTGTGAGACCAAGCTAACACTTTACAGACATGCTTCAAGACACCCGTATGCCGACCATGGGCAGACACAGAGCCCAGTTACCATGAAGCTCACATTTCCACTCGCATTCTTATGAAGCATACCACTGGGATCCTCAAGCAATGGTTCAAATGTCTCAGTCACCTCAGAGTATGACCCCTAATGCTGTCAGGAATAATTGTTCTGTTGTGTATGATCCACAACTCACCTTACAAGGAGGCCTCAGCATCCAGGTCAATGATGGTGGAACAGAGGGTGAAAATGTCAGTGATGAATTAGATGTGCAACCAGAAAAGCAGCAAGGGTGGCTGCTTTCCAATTCACTGCCTCGGCTGAATCATTTCTTAAAGCTATGAATCACATCTGCCCAGTAGCTATGCCCAAACCATGTCCTTTTACATAGCAAGAAAGAACTTTCACTTGTAAAGCGAATTCAAAACCTCAGGACATACCAAAGTGCTTTACAGCCAATTAAGCACTTTCAAAATGGTGGCGCTGTTGTAATGTTGGAAACACGGTAGCCAATTAAGCACAGCAAGATTCCACAATGAGTAATCAGATAACGACCAGGTATCTTTTTTTTTGGTGATGCTGGTTGAGTTCTGCGCTCCTCCGATTCTGGCCTCTTGCGCATCCCCGATTTTAATCGCTCCACCGTCGGCGGCCATGGCTTCAGCTGCCAAGGTCCTGAGCTCTGGAATTCCCTCCCTTTGTGGCGGACAAAATTATGAGGGGCATAGATAGGGTAGATAGAAAGGAACTTTTCCCCTTAGTAGAGGGGTCAATAGCCAAGGGGGCATAGTTTCAAGGTAAGGGGCAGGAGGTTTAGAGGGGATTTGAGGAAGAACTTTTTCACCCAGAGGGTGGTTGGAATCTGGAACTCACTGCCTGAAAGGGTGGTAGAGGCAGGAACCCTCACAACATTCAAGAAGCATTTAGATGAGCACTTGAAACGTCATAGCATACTAGGCTACGGACCAAGTGCTGGAAAATGGGATTAGAATAGACAGGGCTTGATGGCCGGTGCAGACACGATGGGCTGAAGGGCTCTTTCTGTGCAATATAACTCTATATGGTAGATTTTCCTGAACCTGTCAGGAAGAAGGCGGGACTTCCTCTTTCGGGTTTTGACCCGCCTACTTTGACGTTGTGGTGATTATTCTTTATGTTTAGTAAGAAGTATTGTGATTGGTTGTTTGTTTCCTGCCTTGGGATATATGCTGTAATCTCATTGGTAGTTGATGTCATGTGATTTGTGGTGGCCATCTTAAATTCAGTTCTTTCCAGCCTTTAGTTGGGACTGGGTGTTGAAGATGTGCTACAGGATTTTTAAGTTAATAAAGCCTAGATTAGAAAGGCAAATCTATTCTTCATTTCAATTTATTAACTTTATGTCAGAATGGAGCGATACCTTCAACCAGAACGATTCAATGCTGACCCTAATTCTGCAGGAGTGGATGATAAATGGAAACACTGGTATTGTACATTTAAAAACTTTTTGGGCGTGTTGGATCAAGAGTCTCTAAATAAGCTGAATATGCTGATCAACTACATTGCTCCGGATGTGTATAAGTATATTTTGGACTGTAAAACTTACGAAGTGGCTATTTCTACATTGGAAAAGATTTTTGTTAAACCAAAGAATGAGGTATTTGCACGTCAGCTTCTATCTGCCCGTAGGCAGCAGGTGGGAGAATCTTTGGATACTTATTTACAAGCACTTCGGTGCCTTAGTGTTAACTGTAATTATAAGGCCGTGACGGCTGAAGAATATAAGGAAGAATCGGTACGGGATGCTTTTATTAATGGATTACTGTCCAGATCAATTCGTCAGCGGTTGTTAGAAAATAAGACTTTGGATCTTAAGAGTGCTTTTGAGCAAGCTTCTACATTGGATGTGGCTCAGAGAAGTTCTGATTCTTATGCTCTTTTTAATCGGCCTCTGACTGTGGTTTCGGCAGTTCTGGATGAAAAGGAATTATGTGGACTTAATAGGAGTGGTTTACTAGATTCTGAAACAGTTTCTACTTCAGTGGCTGTTGCCTCTAGGATTCAGAAGTGTTATTTTTGTGGGAACGTCCAGCACCCTCGTCTGAAGTGTCCTGCTCGGGAGGCTGTGTGTAGTAAATGCGGCAAGAGAGGTCATTACGCACGTGTGTGTAAATCATCAGGTTCAATTACCTCCTCTGTGACTATTCAGCCTTAAGATAGGGCGTTTATTGCATCAATTTCTGCTGCATTTGCTCATGGCCTAAACAAAGCTATAGTTACGGCCCAAGTTAATGGGTTGGAAGTGAAGGCCCTTATAGATACGGGCAGTACTGAGAGTTTTATAAGTCTTCAGTTTGCAAAGGAGAAGCATTTGAAAATTTCGCCTGTTTCCTATCAGGTGTGTATGGCTCAGATGACTCTCACTTCACAAGTAGCTGGTTGTTGCCTTGTGAAATTGATTCTTCTAGGTAATACGTATACTGATATACGCCTATCTGTTTTGCCTAATCTCTGTGCGGATATTTTGATTGGTCATGATGTGCTTCAGTTACACGAGTCTCTCAGTCTTTCATTTGGAGGGACTAAGCCACCTTTGTCTATTTGTGGATTAACCTCTTTATCCATTTCTCCATTATTACTTTTTTCCAATTTGATGCCGGATTGTAAGCCAATTGCTACCAAGTCAAGAAGGTATAGCAGTCAGGATAGAGAATTTATTAATTCTGAAGTTCAACATCTCTTATTGGAAGGAATCATTGAACCTAGTTGTTCGCCTTGGTGGGCACAGGTAGTTGTCACGACTAACGAGAGACATAAGAAACGAATGGTGATAGACTATTCCCAAACTATTAATAGGTATACTCAATTAGATGCGTACCCTTTGCCTAAGATTGATGAGCTTATCAATAAAGTATCTCAGTATAAGGTTTTTAGCACTATTGACCTAAAGAGTGCTTATCATCAGATTCCTATGGTTAAGAAGGATCAACCATATACGGCCTTTGAGGCTGGTGGAAAGCTGTATCAGTTTTGCCGAATACCATTTGGTGTTACTAATGGTGTTGCTTGTTTTCAACGGGCAATGGATGCTTTTATAAGTGATAACTCTCTCTCTGACACCTTTTCATACTTAGATGACATCACGGTGTGTGGCAAATCAAGGGTGGAGCATGATTCTAAATTAGAAAGATTCCTTCAAGCTGCGGAAAAAGTTGGTTTAACTTTTAATAAAGAGAAGTGTACCTTTTCGACCACTGAGGTAAATCTACTGGGGTACATTATCTCGGGAAACAAGATTAAACCAGACCCAGAACGTCTGTGACCATTGATTGATTTACCTTGTCCTACTAATTCTAAGGCTTTGCAACGAGTTGTTGGACTGTTTTCTTACTATTCTAATTGGATTGCAAAATTTTCACAGAAGATCCAGCCTCTTATTCGGGTTACGACATATCCTCTATCATAGGAGGCCAGGACATGTTTTGATAATTTTAAAAAGGATATCCTTGGAGCAGTTGTGCATTCTATTGATGAGCAGGTTCCTTTTGTGATTGAGACCGACGCTTCTGATTTTGCAATTGGGGCTACTCTGAACCAAAATGGAAGACCTGTGGCCTTTTTCTCACGTACCTTGAACAATAGTGAAAAAAGGCATTCTTCAATAGAGAAAGAGGCGTATGCAATAGTAGAAGCACTGCGTAAATGGAGACATTATTTATCGGGGCGACATTTTACGTTGGTAACCGATCAAAAGTCTGTGTCCTTTATGTTTGATGTCAAACATTTTGGAAAGATTAAGAATGATAAAATAATGAGGTGGAGGATTGAGTTGGCATGTTACCATTTTGATATAGTTTATCGTCCGGGGAAGGATAATGTTGCTGCTGATGTGCTGTCGAGGGCTTATTGTTCTGTGATTCACGGAGATACGCTTATTAATCTTCACAATGCCTTATGCCATCCTGGGGTTACGAGGATGATACACTTCGTACGCAGTAAGAATTTGCCCTTTTCAGTTGAAGACGTCAAGCGGATGACTTCATCATGTTCTATCTGTGCTCGGTGTAAACCGAATTTCTTTAAGCCTCAACGAGCTCATCTTATAAAGGCTACTTCTCCTTTTGAACGTTTGAGCGTCGATTTTAAGGGGCCTCTTCCTTCAACTACTCAAAACCGATATATATTTACTGTTGTGGATGAGTTTTCAAGGTTTCCTTTTGCTTTTCCTTGCGCAGATGTATCAGCTGCTACAGCTATCAAATGTCTGACTCAACTTTTTGTCATCTTTGGGATGCCTGCGTATATCCACTCGGATCAGGGAAGTTCTTTTATGTCTTCCCAGTTGATGGAATACCTTCAGAGTCGGGGAATTTCTACTAGCAGAACTACCCCGTATAATCCCCAGGGTAATGGACAGTGCGAACGATACAATGGGGTGATCTGGAAGGCAGTTATGTTGGCTTTGACATCCTGGAACCTTAAGAATACACAGTGGGAAATGGTACTGCCTGATGCCCTGCATTCCATTAGATCATTGCTTTCAACGGCTACTAATGTGACCCCCCATGAAAGGCTCTTTAACTATCCGCGGAGATCTACTACGGGATATTCGGTACCTTCATGGCTTACTATGCAGGGACCTGTGCTGCTTCGACACCATGTTAGATTGTCAAAATATGATCCTTTAGTGGAGGAGGTGGAGCTGTTGGAGGCAAATTCCCAATATGCTCATATTCGATTCCAAGATGGGAAAGAAAGTAGCATTTCAATTAAAGACTTGGCTCCTTGTGGTGGCCAGCCCTCTTCTGAGGATATTAACAATAGTCATGATTCAGATAATGTGGATGCTGTTACAGATACTACGAATACTTCCAATCCGACTGCAGATAATTATACTTCTATTAGTCAGCCCTCGATGGATGTTCATGACCATCCCAGTTTACCTCCTGATGGGATTTCTAATCCGGAAACCGTTGAAAATCGGGATATGGATAGCCTTCCTGCAGAAGATACTTCTGTGTCTCCTGGTGTGGGAGGGCAAGGAATTTCACCAAGGTTAAGAAGGTCGACACGAACAAGATATCCGGTCGACCGATTGAAAATGGACTTTTAAATTGATAGTAATGTTTTAAAATTGTTGAAATATTATATTATATTGTTTTAGTTGAGAGATACTTAATACTTATGTGCAATGTTACTATTTGTTGTTGCTCACTTAGTATTGTGTCATGTTGAATAGTTTTATTTTGTCTGTGCATAGTTTTAGTTGTAAATAATTAATTATAAATTGTAAAGGTTATTTAGGTTGGAGTATATTTTAAAAGGAGGGGTGAATGTGGTGATTATTCTTTATGTTTAGTGAGAAGTATTGTGATTGGTTGTTTGTTTCCTGCCTTGGGATATATGCTGTAATCTCATTGGTAGTTGATGTCATGTGATTTGTGGTGGCCATCTTAAATTCAGTTCTTTCCAGCCTTTAGTTGGGACTGGGTGTTGAAGATGTGCGACAGGATTTTTAAGTTAATAAAGTCTAGATTAGAAAGGCAAATCTATTCTTCATTTCAGACGTCCGGCCAATCCGCGCAATTTTTCCTTGATTGACCTTGTTGAGCCCACCCAGCGGGCCCAGCAGGCCAATTAAGAGCCACCCGGCAACAGGTGGCGTCACAGACTGAAATTTGATCTGTCAAGAGTTCCTGACAGATGAAATATCAGTGCTTCACAGCTGTTTGAAGCTTTGAAACACTGACACTCTGAGTTCTAACATGAGTCCTTCTGCACACACTCAGTTAGAACTCTCACTGGCACTCAAAGCTGAAGGCTGTCACTTTTGACAGGTCGCAGCCATTCAGCTTTAAGTTCCGGGTGAGTGATGGACTCCCGACGGCTACAGGAAGAAAGGCTGGTAAGGTAAGTACAGGTAAGTAAAAGTTCTTTACACACTTTAGACACACCAAACACACTTACCTTTACACTCATGCACCCATCACTCACCTGAGCACTGACATCGCGACCCCTCCAACTCCTTCAACCTGACGGCCCGCCTGCTCTAACCTGGCGTGGTTTGGAGCCGTCGGGAATCCCACACGAAACCCCTCAAAATAGGGAGTAGGCTAAAAACTGCCTGTTAACTACCTGTTAACAGGCAGTTAATTGGCACTAATCCCTTCCCGCCTGGTTTCGGCGGGTCCCAGTGCGGGGCAGGTACCCGCCACCCCTGAAACTTACGTGTGGCGGAGTTTTGGGCGGGATGGTGTCGGGACCCCCAAATTCGGGATTTCCCCCCCCACACGCCTGAAACCCCGCCTGACGGCTCCACGAAAATCTAGCCCTATGACTCTATGGGGGAAAAATTCAGTTGGTTGCACCTCCCGTTAGCGCCTTAAGAGGGTGCTAATGGGACGCAAAACAACTAGCGTTCGGGCGCAGCGATGTTTGCGCTGCTCATGAAATTAACTAGACATTTTGCGGCGGTGATACACACGACCGCCATGATCTCCTGCGCCGGCAGATCGTGATGTCAGTCGAGTGCGCAACGCCCCAGTAGCGCTGCAGACTGGATATTGAGTGGCGCCCCCTGCCTTACCGCCTGCCGCTAGCAACGACAGGTTGAGGGGAGTGTTTTGCAGTCAGAAAGGGACTGGGGGAGCGCTATTTAAAGGCGACCGCTTCCTGCCTTTTTTTGTTGGTGACATTTTTGCACCACGCATTCTGAGAGAGAGAGAGAGAGAGACTTCTGGAGAGATTCAACGCTGTGTGAAGGAGTTTTGGGTACTGAGCAGCACTTTGCAGGTTTATTTTGATTTGCCCTTCCTTGCTTCGCCAGTGCTCTGAGGTAGCGCCTCGCTCCTCGGCCTTTGCACCTTAAGAGAGGTGTGAAGCGCCTGATTTAACACTCCAATCACCTCCAGGGGCGACAAAAGCCAAGTTTGCCGTCGGAGGCGATAATTAGCGCCAGGCGCTAAATTTTGCGCACGGCCGATAACGGCGCCCCAAACGGGGCGATACTGAATTTTTCCCCCTATGACTCTAAACCTCTTCACCTCTCTACCTCTCTCTCCTCTTTTAAGATGCTCCTTAAAACCTACCTGTCCTAATATCCGCTTATGTGGCTCGGTGTCAAATTTTGTTTGATAATCGCTCCTGTGAAGCGCCTTGGGACATTTTACTATGTTAAAGGCACTGTATAAATTCGAGTTATTGTTGTAACAAACTAGAGAAGGCTTCAGAGGTTCAATAATTGAGAGGTTGAGTTTTGCAAGATGCACTCAGGCCTTATTGTTAAGCAACATGTCAGCTACATGGCCAACACTGTCACGCTGCGGCACGGTGATTCAAATTCATCCCACCTTCTACTGAGCTGGACGTTCCAGTCTCCCTGCCAATGGAGGGATTTGGATAAGTACCTGAAGGAAAGAAATTTGCAGGGCTATGGGGCAAGAGCGAGACTAGCTGAAGTGTTCTTGCAGAGAGCCGGCACAGGCTCGACAGGCCAAATGACCTTCTTCTGTGCTGTAACCATTCTATGATTCAAATGATGAGGGCCCCCCAGCTACAATATGCTAATTACTTGCTAGATGTCTTTGAGATTAAGAAAGGGCTAGATAGGGTAGATGTAGAGAAGATGGGGGAGACCAGAACTAGGGGCCATCAATATAAGATAGTCACTAATAAGTCCAATAGGGATTTCAGAGAGTGGTTGGAATGTGGAACTGGCTACCACAGAGAGTAGTTGTGGTGAATAGCATAGATGCATTTAAGGGGAAGCTAGATAAACACATGAGGAAGAAAAAGAAATTGAGGGTTATGCTGATAGAGCTAGATGACGAAGGGTGGGATGAGGTTCAAGTGGAGCTAGGCATCATCAAACGCCAGGGTACTCAATTGGCCCAGTGTCAAGGGTCCCGCAAGCAGCAGCGATGAGTGACTAATTAATGTGGTATTGGTGGAGGGATGAATGTTGGCCAGGACTCTGGGAGAACTCCCTGCTTCTCTTTGAGTAGTGCCACAGAATTGTTCCATTCTGAACCACCAGAACAGACCAGTGGTTTAATGTTTCATCCAAAAAGATGGCACCGCAGCATTCCCTCAGTACTGCACTCAACGCATGTTATAATCAGTGAAAACATATGTTTGGGCACTGAGCAAGGATATAAGAGGATGGAATTCAGTGTAATTACAAGTCACTGATACTGATACAGTGTCACGTTAGTTTGATATATATAATGGCACTGTACAATCCAACATGACATGATTAGATATGTGTAAAAAGCCAATGGCAGACTTTTAAATGATAACAGACCATTGGGATTGAATGAACTTTCTCCTTAACCTTTACTGTTAATTACATTTTGAGGCTTACATGCAATAATCTATTCACAGTTTTTTGCTGTGATTCTGAAGGATTGAACAGGATGGGGCTCTTTTCTCTTGAAAAGAGAAGACTGAGAGGGTGAACTGATAGAGGTCTTTAAGATTATGTTGGGGTTTAATGGGGTAGTCGTAGAGAAGATGGTCCCACTTACAGGGGAGGCCAGAACTAAAGGAAAGCAGATGCTCAAAGGGACCTGGGTGTCCTTGTACATGAGTCACTGAAAGTGAATGTGCAGGTGCAGCAAGCCATTAGGAAGGCAAATGGTATGCTGGCCTTCATTACAAGAGGATTTGAGTACAGGAGTAAAGAAGTCTTACTCCAATTATATAGGGCCTTGGTGAGACCACACCTGGAGTACTGTGTACAATTTTGGTCTCCTTACCTAAGGAAGGATATACTTGCCATAGAGAGAGTGCAACGAAGGTTCACGAGATTGATTCCTGGGATGCCAGGACTGTCGTACGAGAAGAGATTGAGTAAACTAGGCCTGTATTCTCTTGAATTCAGAAGAATGAGAGGGGATCTCATTGAAGCATACAAAATTATTACAGGGCTTGATAAGATGGATGCTGGGAGAATGTTTCCCTTGGCTGGGGAGTCTAGAACCAGGGGGCACTGCCTCAGGATAAAGCGTAATTCTCTACCCCAGAGGGCTGTGGAGGCTCAGTCATTGGGTATATTCAAAACAGAAGTCGATAGATTTCTGACTAGTAAGGGCATCAAGGGATATGACGATAGGGCCGGTGAATGGAGTTGAGGCAGAAGATCAGCCATGATCTCATTGAATGGCGGAGCAGGCTCGACGGGCCGAATGGCCTACTCCTGCTCCCATTTCTTATGTTTTTATGTTTATTTCCTTGCACAAGCACTTTTCATATCAGAAGACAAGCTATGCATTCCTTTCGCAACACTTCAAAGTCATCCAGTTTATATTGGAAAGCCTGTTGCTCCAAGACACAAAGAAGTTCGACTGTTAACTCTTAACTCTCCAAGATGTCCAACATACATCTCTCCATGAAGCCCAACAAGCGCCATTACTTTCTCAAATTCACCAGGCAACCGGTTTCTGTTAAGTTCACTCTTTTTAACTTGCGTGTGCCAGGAACTAAACTGGAATCCGCAATGCAGCGCTGACGTAAAGGAAATCAGTAACCTGGTGAATTTGGTTTGTGCTTTCTCTCGCCACAGACTGGCGGCAATTTTGGTGTCACTATTGCCCCCTCTTTTATCAGCAGGAGTGAGGTGATGGCGAGACCAAGATTTCCACCCTCTGACACGCTCAAGTGGGCGCTATACAACGACATTCTTATATCAACGAGCTTTACGAAATTGAGGGGCAGGAAAAGACCAGCTGGTCCATCGAGCCTCCTCCGCAGCTCATGATGGCCGGAGCATCGCGGCTAGAGTGGTGAACCTGTGGAATTCTCTACTGCCCCCTCCCCCCACCCCCTGCAGCCATGTACTCTCCTAGGAGAGACAAAAAAACAGAGAAAAACGGAGGCCCCCTCAGCTGATCGAAAGCAGTCCAGGAGGTCACACGGACCAAGTGACATCTATAAAAAGAGTCACCTTCGATATGATGCGATCTCTGCCCCAGTCAAGAACCAGTCCAGCTCCCTCTTGAAGACAATGCAGAGTGTCAGCGCCCATCATACCAGTGGGCAACACATTCCAGACACTCACTACTCTCTGGGAAAGAAGAATCGCCCAACATCTAGTCTATTCCTACTCTCGCATAGCTTAAACTCATGTCTCCTGGTCCTTCTCATTCTGTTAAACTGGAATAATCTCTCAATAGGCATGTTATCCAACCCTTTAATTACTTTATCGATCACCATCAGGTCACCGCTAAGTCTCCACTGCTCTAACTTTTACCGCTGCACAATAGAGAACATCCTGACAAACTGTATCACAGTATGGTATGGCAGCTGTAGCTACTGTGACCGGAAAGCCCTGCAGCGGGTAGTCAAAACTGCCCAACGCATTACCGGCACCCGGCTACCGACCATAGAGCACATATACCAGAAACGCTGTCTACGGAGGTCACGGTCCATCATCAAAGACCCTACCCACCCCAGCCACAGTCTGTTCGCCCTCCTGCCATCTGGGAGACACTACAGATGCATTCGCACCCGTACGACCAGATTTAGGAACAGCTTCTTTCCCAGGGCTGTCATCCTACTGAACTCCACAAATAAATTCTAAAGCCTGCACATCTGCCAATGCACTTTATTATGGTTATGTTTATGTTAATGTATTACAAGCCAAATGTATGTTGAATGTTTAAATGTCTTAATCTAAATGTACACTCTCGGGAGCCGCAAGCCTACATTTCGTTGTACTGCACTTGTGCACTAACAATGACAATAAAGTTGATTATGATTATTATTATTATAAAGCAAATACCCACATAGCTGAGGTTTTTTAATGATTCATCTAATGTCATGAGGGTCGAAGGTTGTTTTGTGGAGAATCTTTGGAGGCAGGAGGAGAATGATTGCACTTCCAAAAATTTTACTCAATGTTGCCTGACCTTTCACACCCCCCCCCGCCCCCACCTGATTGGCCGGGTGCTTCCCTCCCCTTTAACTCAGAGTGCTGTCGGCTCAGCTTCGCAGATCGGTCGCTGGGCTTCCCACTTTCTCCGCAGAAAAGCGAGCTTCCTATCAGAGCTGGCAATGCATGCGGGCAGCTCAAACTTAGAAACATAGAAGATAGGAGCAGGAGTAGGCCATTCGGCCCCTCGAGCCTGTTCCGCCATTTAATGAGATCATGGCTGATCATCCAAATTCAGTGCCCTGTCCCTGCTTTCTCCCCATATCCCTTGATCCCTTTAGTCTTAAGAAATATATCTAACTCCTTCTTGAATATATTTAATGAATTGGCCTCAACTGCCTTCTGTGGTAGAGAATTCCACAGGTTCACCACTCTCTGGGTGAAGAAATTGCTCCTCATCTCAGTCCTAAATGGCTTTCCCTTATCCTTAGACTGTGACCCCTGGTTCTGGACTCCCCTGCCATCAGGAACATCCTTCCTGCATCTAGTCTGTCTAGTCCTGTTAGAATTTTATAAGTTTCAATGAGATCCCCTCTCATTCTTCTAAACACTAGCGAATATAAGCCTAATCGACCCAATCTCTCTTCATACGTCATTCCTGCCATCCCAGGTATCAGACTCTATTCGCTGCACTCCCTCCATGGCAAGAACATCCTTCCTCAGATAAGGTGACCAAAACTGCACACAATACTCAAGGTGTGGTCTCACCAAGGCCCTGTACAACTGCAGCAGGACATCCTTGCTCCTGTACTCGAATCCTCTCGCTATGAAGGCCAACATACCATTTGCCTTCTTAACCGCCTGCTGCACCTGCATGCTTACCTTCAGCGACTGGTGCACAAGGACACCCAGGTCTCGTTGCACTTCCCCTTTTCCCAATCTATTGCCATTCAGTTAATAATCTGTCTTCCTGTTTTTGCCACCAAAGTGGATAACCTCGCATTTATCCACATTATACTGTATCTGCCATGTATCTGCCCAATCACCCAACCTGTCCAAATCATACTGGAGTTTCTCTGCATCCTCCTCACAGCACACATGCCCACCCAGTTTTGTGTCGTCTGCAAACTTGGAGATATATATATTGTGAATAGCTGGGGTCCTAACACCGATCCCTGCGTTACCCCACTAGTCACTGCCTGCGACTCGGAAAAAGACCCGTTTATTCCAACTCTTTGCTTCCTGCCTGCCAACCAGTTCTCTATCCAATCAGTACCTTCCCCCCAATCCCATGTGCTTTAACTTTGCACGCCAATCTCTTATGCGGAACCTTATCGAAAGCCTTCTGAAATTCCAAATACACCATATCCACTGGTTCTCCCTTATCTATTCTACCAGTTACATCCTCAAAAAATTCCAGTAGATTAGTCAAGCATGATTTACCTTTTGTAAATCCATGTTGACTTTGTCCGATCCTGTCACTGTTTTTCAAGTGCTCTGCTATTACATCTTTGATAATGGACTCTAGCATTTTCCCCACTACCGATGACATTTTCTCTCTACCACCTTTTTTAAATAGTGGGGTAACATTAGCTACCCTCCAATCCATGGGAACTGTTCCAGAGTCTGTAGAATTTTGGAAGAAAACTTAAAGGAGTCCCGACCTTCAAATTGGTTCGGGCCTCTCGCTGTTGACAGCGAGTGGCCATTGTGATTGCTCTGCCCACCATTGTCCGCCCATTGTGCACGTTGAAAACGGATTCACAATTAGACCTCGTGGCGATGATTTTGATGGGTAGCGTACATAGCCTGATATCATCAACAAGAGGCCCGAACCATTTGGATGGTTGGGCCTCATTTTAAGTTTGACAGGCACGTTGCTGCCCTGCGTGTTTCTAGCACTGATAGGCAGCTCGCCAATCCTGTGGGAAGGCGGGGTGGGGGGAGGCGGGCGGGGCATGTAATCTAGAGGCCCATCCATGAACCCAAGCAACACTTCTGGCTTAAACACGAGTAGGCTGATTGGGGAGAGGCTATGGAAGGCCTTTGTGAAATCGCAAGGCTTCTTCCATCCCAGGAATCAGTCTGATGAACCTTCGCTGCACTACCTCTATGGCAAGTACATCCGTCCTTAGGTAAGGAGACCAAAACTGTGCACAGTACTCCAGGTGTGGTCTCACCAGATCCCATGGCGCAATTTGGAACAAGAGCAACGGATTTTTCCTTGGCCAATATTTTTTCCATCAACTAGCATCGAAATGATCTGGTCATTTATTTAATTTCTGTTTGTGGGTGCTTGCTGTGCGCAAATTGATGACTGCATCTCCTGCATTTGGCTGCAAGGCGCTTTGGGATGTCTTGAGGTTGTGAAAGGCGCTGCAGAAAGGTAAGTTTTTTCTCTTCTTCATTTTTTCAATCATTTATCAAACACTCCTGACGGACGTTGGAGATTCTCACTCGTCGCTTCGTTCCTGATGTTTGCGCACGTGACAAAAGCATTTTTATTTCTCTGCGCCTGGCAGCTGAAAGTAAAATTCAGAGCACGCACACGTAGGGGCAATCCCTTTCAGGGAGCTCGGACTGGATTTAAATTAAAGGCATGCGCTGCCAAGGAATTGGATTAATAAACAGGAATCAATAACTCCAGGACAGGAGGAGAAGTAATGTAATATTGAAAAGTGCTTATTATTCATCTGGCACGTGGGGACTTTGTGCGTGCGTTGCACGATTTGCCTGTGCAGCAAAACAGTTGCTCGGTGCGCAATGGTTGTTTAAACATCAACCACGCGCACACACACAGCAAGATCAGGATATTGTCAGGAGATCTGAGAGATGTTTTGTGCTGGATCCGTTCAATTTTATGTGCTGTGTGCTCAGACTTCTCCCGGAGAGTAAAACACAAATAAGGAAACCATTTTAAGGAAGCAAATGTTCTTCTTTCAAAATGAAAGAAAGAATTTGCATTTATACAGCGCCTTCCACGACCTCAGGATGCCCCAAAGTGCTTTCCAGCCGATGAAATATTTTTGAAGTGTAGTCACTGTTGTAATGCAGGCAACGCGGCAGCCAATTTGCGCACAGCAAGCTCCCACAAACAGCATGTTTTTAGCGATATTGGTTGTGGGATATAGATTGGCCAGGACATCGGGGAGAACTCCCCTGCTCCCATTTAAAATAGTGCCATGGGATCTTTTACATCCATCTGAGAGGGCAGATGAGGTCTCAGTTTGATGTCTCATCCCAAAGACGGCACCTCCGACAGTGCAGGACTCCCTCGGTGCCGCCTTGGAGTGTCAGCCAAGATTATGTGCTCAAGTTTCTGCAGTAGGACTTGAACCCACAACCTTCTGACTCAGAGGCAAGGGTGTTACCAACTGCATCATGGCAGCAAATAATCCGCCAGGTGGATTGCTCGGAAGGAAATCAGGAGACGAGGATCATGAAACCTTGACGGGACCTGCTCAATTCACCGTCCATTAATTCTTCACACAAGGAGAGATCACTACCTGCAGTAGCCTTCAGGATAAGGTAGTTGTGACAACATCTGAAATCATTCAACAGCCAATTAGATGCGATTGCAGGGAGTAGGGTGCACTGTAGGGGCCCATTTTAATGCGTGATGCAGAACGGGCGGAGGGTGGGTTGGGGCATGCCCATTGCTCACCCGTTGTTCACTGTCATGAACTCCGAATCATTTTTGAGGCCCAGACTTAATTTACATAATCAGGTGAGCTGCGCGCATCAAACTGCCATCAACATCCTGGGTGTCACCATTGACCAGAAACCTAACTGGACCAGCCACATAAATACTGTGGCTACAAGAGCAGGTCAGAGACTAGGTATTCTGTGGCGAGTGTCTCACCTCCTGACTCCCCAAAGCCTTTCCATCATCTACAAGGCACAAGTAAGGAGCATGATGGAATACTCTCCACTTGCCTGGATGAGTGCAGCTCCAACAACACTCAAGAAGCTCAACACCATCCAGGACAAAGCAGCCCGCTTGATTGACACCCCCTCTACCACCTTAAACATTCACTCCCTCCACCACCGGCGTATCATGGCTGCTGTGTGTACCATCTACAAGATGCACTGCAGCAACTCGCCAAGGCTTCTTCGGCAGCACCTCCCTAACACGTGGCCTCCTCCTCCTAGAAGGACAAGGGCAGCAGGTGCATGGGACCACCACCAAGTTCTCCTCCAAGTCACACAGCATTCTGGCTTGGAAATATATTGGCCGTTTCTTCATCGTCGCTGGGTCAAAATTGTGGAACTCCCTCCCTAACAGCACTGTGGGAGTACCTTCACCACACGGACTGCAGCGGTTCAAGAAGGCGGCTCACCCACCTTCTCAAGGGCAATTAGGGATGGGCAATAAACGCTGGGCTTGCCAGCGACGCCCACATCCCAGGAAAGAACTTTTTTGAAGTGCTTTCTTAATACCTGTGTCCATTCAATAACTGAGGAATGCATTTGTGGTTCTGCTAAGTGATCATTCAGATTTTCAATATTTCACACACAGAGTCATTTACAGAAACATTAAGCTAGGGAAGGAGAGCAACACAGACATAAAGGGGGTGAAATCAGCCTTCGGTGGCAGTGCAAAGTGGGCAATAGCGAATCGGCCCCCCGTTTACACCCGGCTGGATTGATGTCAATGGAAAGGAGAATCGGGCGGGTGGGCAGCCATTTTGTGCTAACTCCAAAGACCAATTTCACCCTCAAAAGATTTCCAGTTTGTTTGGTTACCACACGAGATACAATACATCCATTAGCATTAAGTGCCAGTCTGACTCATCTGGTCGCACTCACACCTCTGAGTCAGAAGATTAATGGGGTTGAGTCCCATTCCAGGACTTGAGCACCTAATCCACGCTGACACTTCAAAGCAGTACTTTGGGCGAGTGCTCGCAATGTGAGAGGCCCAGGGCTGATACCTTGATCAGGCAGTGCTCTGAAGGAGCTGTGGGTCGGAGAAAAACCTGGGCGAGCAGCCCCTGGTCTTCATCTTGGTAATTTTAATAGATGGAAGGTCAGGGGGCTACAGGCTAGCGGTAGCTCGGCCATCACTCCCTGCTAACATCCATCCTCGCTCAATGGGAGAATCATCCCCACTGTCTTTTGGGTGTGATATTGAACCAATGGCTCAGGTGGACCCACAACACTATTCAAAGAACAGGAAATTCTCCTGGCCAACTTCTAGCAATAGCACCGGTGAATGACAATACTCCCTCTCTATTTTTTAAATATATATATATATATATATTTTGCCTCTGAGCAATATTAGCAACTGACAGAGATCGATAGATTTTTGAATATTAATGGAATCAAGGGATATGGGGATAGTTCAGGAAAGTGGAGATGAGATAGAAGATCAGCCATGATCTTATTGAATGGCGGAGCAGGCTCGAAGGGCCAAATGGCTGACTCCTGCTCGTATTTCTTATGTTATGTTCTTATGAACACTTTAAGCAGTTAGCATAGAATCGTACAGCACAGAAGGAGGCCGTTCGGCCAATTGGCCTGAATATTGCCTACCCGGGTGTGTCCGGTGCGGCCGGTGTTCGTGGCGGGTCGTGACCCCACTGCAAGCTCCATCCTGTTGCAGAAAATGTACTTACCTTAATGGGGACTATTAAGCCCGCCCAGCATGTTACCCAGCCCAATGAGATGGAGCGAGTCTGATGACATCATTCATGACACGTTTTCAGCTGGGATCCTTAAAGAGACTTAGATTTTAAGTTTAATCTAACATGGTGGGTGTGAATCTTTACTCCACAATAATATAATAAAAGTTATATATAAGTGACAAATAAATATTTGAATAATATTATCATTAAATAATATGTCATCTACAAATATGATCAAGAACATAATTTAAATAGTACATTAATTGGGAGGTTATTGGTGCTTTAGTCACAAATCCATAGGGGGAAAAATTCTGTTGGTTTGCGCCTCCCGTTAGCGCCTTAAGAGGGTGCTAATGGGGCGCAAAGCAACTAGTGCCCGGGCGCGGTGATGTTTATGCCGCTCACAAAATTAACCAGACATTTTGCAGCGGTGCTAAACACTACCGCCACGATCTCCTGCGCCCGCAGATCATGACGTCAGTTGAGTGTGCAACGCCCTGGTAGTGCCCTGAACCGGATATTGAGTGGCGCCCCCTGCCTTACCGCCTGCCGCTAGCAACGACAGGTTGAGGGGAGCGTTTTGCAGTCAGGAAGGGACTGGGGGAGCGCTATTTAAAGGCAACTGCTTCCTGCCTTTTTTTGTTGGTGACATTTTTGCACCACGCATTCTGAGAAAGAGAGAGAGAGAGAGAAAGAGACTTCTGGAGCGATTCAACGCTGTGTGAAGGAGTGTTGGGTACTGAGCAGCACTTTGCAGGTTCATTTTGATTTGTCCTTCCTTGTATCGATTTACAAGAGACTGTGGGGGCTGCACTCTGAGCTCTTTCCCTGGGCCTCTCCATTGTTCTTTCCAGTAGATTTGATGTACAGGTCTCTCTAGGCCAAGATTCAAGGCTGCAATGAGCAGGATGTGGATGGAGAGCAAGATCAACCCTCCCCTTTAAGAGTTGGCCGGCACCATTGTGTCTGTGTTCCATTGCTGACTGGCATCACATGAGCTTCGCCAGCGCTCTGAGGTAGCGCCTCGCACCTCAGACATTGCGCCTTAAGACCGTTGTGAAGCGCCTGATTTAGCGCTCCAATCACCTTCAGGGGCAATACAAGCCAAGTTTGCAGTCAGAGGCGATAATTAGCGCCATGCGCTAAACTTTGCGCATGGCCGATAATCGCGCCCCAAACGGGGCGATACTGAATTTTTCCCCATAGACTTTTGTCTCAGCAACTGGTACAAATAAAAGATGTGTGTGTATATGTAATGTATAAAATTAAGCAGATTTTAAATGAAATTGTAAAGGGGTGGATTTACAATCTTATGCAAGTTCAGCGGAAGAGCTGCGGAATCCCTGAGAAACAGTGTAAGTGGTGTTTACAATGTGTTTCTGGGATTTCTGCAGTTCTTCTGTTGAAGTTAACAATGGACAAGTGAGAGAACCTCTGCAGAGGTTCACCCCCAAAGTCACAGACTGAAAAATTAAATTCGTTATATTCAGGGCCTGAAAGCATATTGAACCAGTGGAATGAATGATGAGAATGAAATTGTTACGGTTGATGACTTGATTTAATGTGTGTAAGTGGTTTTCTCGGGCGCAGCGAAAACACACCTTTTACTACAAGTTCTGAACAATAGGGATTATATGGAACAGATCAGACTCGGACACCTTTTTGAGCTCAACCGTATTGTGTTTAATAGGATTAACAATAACACTCGTAACAGTACAAAACAATACAATCCTGGCTTGTCCAACAAGCCATACCGTGCTAAATTACCATGGTCTAATAAAAGAACCCTCCCGTGAAATAAACTAACACAGGACCCCAGCACTAAACCCCTCTAAGGTTTGGTTGGGACTTACAATCACCCCCTCACACAGCTAAGTGGTCTTGTGGATGTGTAGGCGCAGGCAATACGCTCACCCCGATTGCCCGTTGTCTTGCTTGCAGCTTCTTCCTGTACGTCTCGCTCATGGTTCCGTGCCGGCGACGCAGTGTCCAAGTTCCAGTTTGAGTCGAGGTCCGTTGATGAGGGATGAAGAGCAGTGCTCAGCTTCTGGCGGTGTTCCGTCGAGCCGAGCCCCACTCAGGAGACTCACTGTAGCCTGATGCCGAGGATGAGAGAGAGAGAGAGAGCAGCCCTCGAACGGCTCCTGATATACCCAAAGCCCATCGGCTTTTCCTCCCGCCAATACTGATCGATGTATTGACTCGGGTGATCTGTCTGGACCTCCCGTGTGGCCTGGAGTGACTCATGACCTTTGAAGTCTTTGTGAAAAATGATACTGGATGTCTGTCGTTTCCTGAGTTGATGGCCCCCATTAGCAGGTAACGGGTTTCAGTCTCAAACCGAACTTGCTTAACTGGCTTATCTCCTGGAAGACAATGGCCTGGCCATCTCCTGCCTTCCACTAGTTTCAGTTGGGACAGTGTTTTATTGATAGTGTCTCTGAGTTACCTCTCGGGGTATTGTTCCCAGTAATCATGTTAGATGATGATGACAATCAGCCTGGGTTCCCTTCCACCCAACCTGTCACTGTGAGATGGCCATTTGCATATGAATGCACCTTAGTTAGGTTGGCCAGGATTGCAATCTTTTTCCTTAAGCCAATCCCACAAGCTTGCCCAACAGTGCAGTTCTTTCTTGGGGTGTTGGATATAAAATATGATTCATAAAAATGGCCAGAAAGCTGGTGCTACAGTGTAACTGGACAATCACAGTATACTGTGAGAAAAACCATACCAGAAACAACACAAAAATTTATTTAAATGATATATGTCATTTTTTATAGTGCCAATCAATTCACTGCAATTACTGTTGATTAAGAAGCCAACAGCCGAGAATGAATAGTGAAAAATGTATTTCCCTCACCATTCAGGGTAGCACTTACATCCCTTCAGGGAATTCTGAATTAACATTTATCAGTAGCTTTTCAAGTAGAACAGAACCTCCATCAATCTGTTAGCTGATGTAATCAACATGTTTTTCTTTTGGTTTGTTTTCCATGCTGACAAGTAATCAGCTGGAGCAATGGCCACTGAACTCCCGCCTCAGGATGACAGGCATGGTTCCCGAGCTGTGTGAATCCCGTGACCATGAGGGAAATTAAAAAAAGTAGGGGAAAAAGGCTCTTAACTGCCTGTCTACTACCTGATAATGATTTCAATTGGGTCCCCCACTGCTGCAGGTCAGGTCAGCTCCGCGAAGACAGACGTGCCTGGGGGAAAGGCGCGTGGGAGCGAGATGACAGCGGGTTCAAGTCCCACTATCAAAAATAACAACTTTACCAACCCGACCCGCCACCAATCGCGCCCGCTACCACACTGGAAAATTCAGTCCATTGTGCCTGTGCCGGCACTTTGAAAGAGCTATCCAATTAGTTCCGCTCCCCTGCTCTTTCCCCATAGCTCTGCAAATTTTTCTTTTTCAAGTATATATCCAATTCCCTTTTGAAAATTACTATTGAATCTGCTTCCACTGCTCTTTCAAGCCATGCATTCCAGATCATAACAATTCACGGCATAAAAAAAAATTCTTCCCATCTCCCCTCTGGTTCTTTTGCCAATTTACCATAAATCTGTATCCTCTGGTTACCGACCCTCCTACCAGTGGAAACAATTTCTCCTTACTTACACTATCAAAACCATTCATAATTTTGAATTCCACTATTAAATCTTCCCTTAACCTTCTCTGCTTTCAGGAGAACAACCCCAGCTTCTCTCATCTCTCCACTGATTAACATATCTGTTAAAAAGAAAGTGGACAAAGGAATTTTGCTGGACATGTTAACCCATTTCTTTGCTACTATCTCACAGAGGAAACAATTCAAGCGAGTCAAAATTACACAGTCAGACACAAAGGCTAAGTACATTGTATAAGGGTTCTGATAGACGGGAGGTATTTTCAGGCTAGCTGCGTATGTGACAATGGCTGACATGATGAAGTCACACTAAAGGAATAATCTAGGTAGCAATTAAGTGCTGCTTTTATCAGCTAATATATGTTCAGATCTCAGGGCAACTTCATGCAAGTCAAACTGTTGAGCAAACATTACTGTGGGAAGCGTTGCATCTAGTTATAATTAACACTGAGTGGCACTAAAGCTACCAGGTCATTCAAGGCCTAATGTCCTTAAGTCATCCTCGGCTCCGAGGGACTGCCTAAGAGAAGAGAGAATGTCCCTCACAACTGAGCCTTTTCAACTGTCGGATGTTTCTTCTTCCAGCTGGCTTCTCTCATTTTCCCTCTCCTCTCTAGCTCCTTTGCCAATTTGGAAATCGGTGTTTTTTTTTCGTCCATCCATCATGGAGACCGCAGGAACCCTAAACTTTAAATCAAGCTATGTAATGGTTTCCTACTTCTGACAAGGGTTCTGACAGCACCACAGGTACGATCTGGTGATTCTGGGCTCTGTGTCACTACTCAAGTAAGTCAACTTCAGAGCTGGGTATGCTAAATTAAGCAGGATGAGGTTAACCGGGCAAGCACACTTGAAGGTACTGAGGACCATTCTCCATTCATAAAATAGGCTGGATCAACTTTCATGCATACAGTGAGCAGCTGAACTGAAATCATTACTTCAGTACCCTATGTATTGATGTTTGGTCCAATCCATTTCGTGAATTTCCGTGAGACATGAAAGGAATCACTATTTCAATGACTTGTCGTTTTAATGCCTAAAACCTGAACACGTTATCTCTCCTCATCCTCCTAACCTCTCAATGTCCTTTGATGAAGTGTACAGCATAAATAGGTTTGAGGGATAAGCAGCTACCTTGCTGAAGATGGAAGATATTGAGGGATATGATGAGAAGGTAGCTAGGTCAAGTTGAGATCTATATAAAGAAAATTTAAATTTATATATTTGCCCGACCTCAGGACATCCCGAAGCGCTTTACAGCCAATGAAGTACTTTTGAAATGTAAGCACGGTTGTAATGTCGAAAATGCGTCAGACAAGGTCCTATACACAGTAATGAAATAAATGACTCAATAATCTGTTTAGTAAAATAACAACAGAAAATGCTGGAAATACTCAGCAGGCCAGGCAGCATGAAGGGTCCCAGACCTGAAACGTTAACTCTGTTTCTCTCTCCACGGATGCTGCCTGGCCTGCTGAGTATTTCCAGCATTTTCTGTTGTTATTTCAGATTTCCAGCATCCACAGTATTTTGCAATTATATCTGTTTTAGTGATGTTGGTTGAGGTATAAATGTTGGCCAGGACACTGGGGAGAACTCCCCTGCGCTTCTTTAACTAGTGTCATGGGATCTTTGCTATCAGAGCGGGAAGACAGGCCTCAGTCTAACGTCTCATTTGAAAGACAGCACCTCCAACAGTGCAGCACTCCCTCGGTACTGCACTGATGAGTCAGCCTAGATTGTGTGCTCAAGTGTCACGAGTGAAGCTTGAGCTCACAACCATCTGACTCAGAGATGAGAGTTCTAAGACTGAGCCATGACTGGCATCTTTCTTATATTTCTATGTACTTGAAACAATATGGTACAACTTGACTGACTTGTTGAATTCAATCAAACTATTATCATTGTAGTTTAAACTTTCTAAGTAGCTAATATAAGCATGTTCTTCCACAATGGAATGATGAATCCCTTTACGTACTGTGAGTAATTTGAGATGTGATGTGTGGGGAGTGTAGCATTGCTCGGGAGGAACAGGTGACTTTGGACCTGTGGTTCGCAAAGCTCTCCACCACTGGGGGTTTTCCTCGCCTCATGTCTGGGTCTGTTGTAGGCTCATTGATAGAGAGTGATTGCTGTGATTAGTCAACAACTCCATTATCGTTGTATCATGCGACAACCAGAATGGTAGACGGTAAACTAGATGGACCTCAGTCTTTTTATATCTAGCAATTCCTGTGTTCTTAGCAACAGTTGGGCCTCAACAGCATCTCCTGTCCATTGGATTTTAATGGCAATGAATTGGTCCCTCAAATTGGAAGGCGGTGGTAAGTAGAATGCCTCATGCTTATATCATTTTCCTTCCATTTGCAATTCGTGCACCATCTCTTATTTATCAAGCAGGCATTGTGCAGCTAGTCAGGTGTTGTTAGCTGCTTCCGATGTCTTGTTAGAAATATATATATACTGCACAATTCTAATGTTCAATTTTTGATGCTCTGGAACAATGAGACATTATGATGGCATGGGAGATGTTGCCTAAAGGGGAAATAAAAAGAGAGAGAGAGAAAAAAAGTGAATGTTTAGTCCTATAATTAAACTTGTTATCTCCGAATGAGCTGGACGCATTAATTCATGTGGAGACTGTGCCCGCCAGTGCACAGGAATATTGTAGAAGGGTTTCTATTAATATAAACTAGTTGTGTCTTTTCTTTCTAGTTGGTTATTATCCTTGCATTATGTAGGGGGCATCCTTTACCTGGTTTACGGTAATTTACCTGGTCAGGCAGCCTTTTTCCACTGCACTGTGACCAATTCCAATCAGCGGTTTTGAATCGCTAAACCCACCCCTCCAGTTCTGACTGGAGGAACTTATAATTAATGATATATTAAAAACGGACAAATGGTCTGGATGCAAGAAAGTCAAATTTTATTAACTAGACAAACTACACCACACAATCAAAGTAATCACGGTAAAATTGCTTAAATAAGGGAGGAAAAACGGACACAACGAGGGAAAACGACTAAAATCGCAATTCTAATGAAATTCCCACGGTACTCCCACCCTTATGCCTAACCTAAGTTGCCTTGTGGAAGGCCAGAAAAATATATGCTCACCACTGCAATGCCAGCTCTGTGCCCTGCGAACTTAGATCTTCACTGCCTCGAAGTAAAGAAAACACCCCAGTGTTTTAAAAGTAAACTGCTGGTGTTTTACTTCTTCAGAGAGACTCCCACGCTGTAGAGGCACATGGAGGCAAGGCCAGAGAGAGAGAGATACTTCTGGGAAGCTATCTCTTATACCCCAATTTGGGGCCAAAATGTTCCCGCCCAGATCCAGGTTCATCTGGGCTGAACAAAAAGGAACCCAACCGCCCCGTTGTCAAAGTAATGGGTTTGAATGTGTTCCCCATTCATTTAAACGGTTTCTCCACAGATTGGATGTGTCCACTTCATATACAAACAAATGCTAATAGCATTCAATTGCTTTGTAAACAAAGCATTGTCCTGTGGTCATCTGGAACCGCAATTGATTGACAGTCTTGAGTGCTTAGCAAACAAAGTCCCTTTGTTCATGCTGGCAGTTTCAAGCACTTGATCTTAGAGTCAACATTGTAGAATGTTCTGTAAACAGGCATCGATTGTCCTGCTGCAGGGTGGGGAAACTCCCCTTTGATTGACAGATTTGACTGCCATTGAACCTTCCTTCACAGGCGCAACACACAAGCTGTTTTCCAAGTCCTTTGTCTTTGGCCATGTGTTCTGACGGCCATTTTTATCCCTGGGCAATTTAAACAGTCCAAAACTCAAGAGTACATCTTTTAATAAAATGTACAATCTTAAAGTGTGCGATTTTCACAAAGTTCTTTGATTCCAGTGTCCAAGTGCTGTCCAGCTTATGAGCTTTTTAACGCAGCCTTTTGCGGTTCTGGGTATGTTTTAAAAAATTGTCCAACCCAGAGACAATTTAAATCACACAAGCCTTCGTCCACGATGTGGATTAATATTTCCCGATCTTCGGGGGCTGAGGGGATTTTGCAACCCCTACATTCCGCCCTTGGATACTTCCAACTTGCTTGTAGTATCCTCTTGAAGAAGTGAGCAAAATTTTCTGACAACCCACAAACAATCATCCCCTGAATTTACCTATAGCTACCTATCACTGATTCCCTGACCCATCTATTCCCCTCAAATCCAAGAAAAACTGTGGTATGGTCGGCATCTACAGATACATCAATTACAAAATGTTACAATAAGGGGTCTCATACCCCTGCACCACTTGTTACATTATAACATATTACAAAATGTTGCAATCTTGGTTATACAATGTAATCAAAATGATCCCAAGCACAGAGAGAGTCCTACGCCTCTGCACCGCTTGGAACTGTAAAACAAAATACTAAAATCTTCATTAAACATTTGAAGCAAAATGCTGAAATAAACCCCGACCATCACGTGCCAATGATGGGTCGCGAAATCCGAGTGGGTATTGCTCCTACCACCCGGGCAGTAAATGTTCCTTCCACCCCCCCCTTTAATGGTCTTAAACTTTTAAAACATACAGAATGGATTTTACAGAACAGTCTGACCCGCCAGTCCCGAGCCGTTCCCTTGTCCCTTTGTGGAGGCGGAGTACCCCTCATGTTTCACAGATCGAGACTGGAGAGTATGGGATCACGACTCCCAGTCCCTCCCCCTCCCGTCTTCCCTCGACTGGCTGCAGAAAATGATGGGTGCCTGTGTGGCGGCTCTCACTGGCCCCACACTCAAACTTGGATCCCAGATCCGGCCACCCACTCATCCTTCCCAGCCACACTTACACTCCATCTTTCCCCTTGGGCCCCGGGTGAGTTACTCCCTTCCCCGAACACACCCACGTGACTCTTGGGTCTCCCCTTCCCCTTTACAATCTTTCCCGGGCCATCACCACCCACTCACAGGGAACGTGTCCCTATCTGACAAGGCGCCCGCGCTTCCCCACCATGACTCCTCAATAGCGAGGTCTCTCGCAAGTGAAATTTGGTCAGGATAGTGCTGGGTGCTGGGGCCATCTCTTCCGTGTAGGATGAGTAGGCAGGTTCCTCTGGACCCTGTCCAGTTTCTCCCAAAGGTCGCTGCGGGGTCTCCTCCTGGATTTGTCCAGTGGCGAGGTGATCCCCAACATTCTGTATAACCATATCTTCATTCGATGCCCAGCTCGGGCTGGGCGAACAGGGCTGCTCCTTTGTCCACTCTCCTGCAAAAGAACTTAAAAGGACATGCAGCCAGGTCTCTCCCTGACCTGCTGCCTTAGGTGGAGACATGGTCGGGTCCCTCGACCTCGGACCAAAATACAAGCATTTGGCACACTTATAAACTTAAACTTTAAACTTAAACTCAAAACTACTAGTTACATTCTAAACTTAAAATTAAAACACCTTAAAAGCAAGCTATAAACATTGGTAACTTAACACAAAGCTATAATACAAATGCCGCCCGTCTCCGGATGGCCAGGCTAATCTCTGGTGTCACTGTCGCAGATTACTGCTGCCTGCAGCGAAGCTGGACTGCCTCCTGCTTCTTGTCCCTGGCAGCTTATGGCTGCTAGTTGGGGAACTCTGTGATCTGTTCCCTCCTGGGCTCGGGTGATTGCTCTTTGTGGCGGGTACTCTAGTGACCATCTTATCTTGGGCTTGCGGACCCGCTGAGACCTTCTGAGGGGCGTCTCTGTGGGGAAAACTTTGGCTGACGGACCCTGAGCCTGGGTCACAGCCCTAGCTGGCTGGGAACCTTCTCCCCCTGATGCCAAAAGCCCGCACTGTTTAATATACCTGGCAGCCTGCCAATAATCCGGGTTTGTCTCCTTTTCCCTACCCACTTACAGAAGGTAAGTACTGTAGAAAATATAGGGACAGAGTGATCTCCTGGACGAGTTTCGATCGCCTAGATGGGTCGGAGAGGAATTTCCCAGATTTTTTCTCCCAAATTGGCCATTGTTTTTTTTTAGCTGGTTTTTCGCCTCTCCCGGGAGATCACATGGGTTCGAGTGGGATGGAGAGTGATAGTAGATTTGAGGTTAGGATCAGATCAGCCATGATCTTATTGAATGGTGGAGCAGGCTCGAGGGGCCGATTGGCCTACTCCTGCTCCTATTTCTTATGTTCTTATGTTCTTATGTTCACTCCTGTACTGGGGGCAGGTATCCCCTCACCACCCGCTGCTGGTGGCTGAAAATCTTCCTCTCCAGGTCCAAAACCTGGTACCAGCTCCTTCCATATGTCCCCTGCAAGAGGAATTGCTTTCCCTTCCTCCCCAGAGTCCCACACCATAGGAAGAACCACTCTAGAAGTGGACTGGGAAGCTTGTCCCTTTAAACAGGTGACTGCGCCTGCGCAAACCTCCTCCCGGGAGTCCCACGGCAGAGGCTGTGAAACATCTGTATTTAAACAGGCGACTGCGCCTGCACAGGAAAACTGAAGAGGAGCTGCTGTGATCACGGGCAGGGGAACTGCGCCTGCGCGAACCTCCTCCCCGGAGTCCCACAGCAGATGCTGTGAAACCTCTGTATTCAAACAGGCGACTGCGCCTGCGTGGGTAATCTTAAGAGGAGCCGCTGTTGTCACGGGCAGGGGAACTGCGCCTGCATGAACCTCCTCCCCGGATTCCCACGGCAGAGGCTGTGAAACCTCTGTATTCAAACAGGCGACTGCGCCTGTGCGGGAAACCTGAAGAGGAGCCGCTGTGGTCACGGGCTGGGGAACTGCGCCTGCGCAAACAGGCCGTTCAAAAGACTGGGGAATTCCTGTCTCCAGACCAGCGACTACACATGCGCGGGCAGTCTCTTCAAAGGGCAGTTCCTCCCTGGAGCCCCCCAAGCGATTTTCTGTGAATAAACTCGCAGCAGCCCGCAGATTTCTACTCTCAGGCTGCGGTTTCTGTTTCTGAACTAAATAACTGGTTCAAATTTAAACTTTGGCCAAAACGTAGGTCCCACTGGGGCGGGGAAGTGTCCCAATTGGTGGGCCGGACAACTTTTCCCTTGAAACAAGCCACAGCGCCTGTCTTTACAGCCTGTGAACTTGAACTTGTACGGTCAGATTTATACAATTTACATGTGTTGGTGTGGAACCACTTTGTGCACCGGGGTAGTTTTACTGCATAGACCATGGGGCTGGCCCTATCAACTATACTATAGGGTCCTATGTAGAGTGGCTCTAAACTTCCCACCCGGGCATAGTTTCTTACCATCACTAGGTCTCCTATCTCCCACTGGTGGCTCTCGCTCTCCAGTCATTGTGGGGAGGCAGAGGTGGGCGAGGGGGCTGCAGCACCACTGATGGCTGATACCTTTCCCTGATTGGCCCTGAGGAAAGATTTTATCAACTCCATGACGGACTTGACTGTATCGGAAGGAGTTTCTGTCTCTGCCTTCTGAGTTGGGGCTGCGGGGGTCCTGGCTTTATCGCCTCTCCCAGGCTTTTCACAATCCCTGCGCCAGTGGCCATCCTCCCTGCACCTGTAACAAGTGACCTTGTTCTGGGAGGGACGGCTCCCCTCCTGGTGCCACTCTTTCTTGTATTGAGCCCCAGGTTTAACCTCGTGGACCTTACCCTTTTGCTGGGTGGTCCCACTATTCCTACCGTTCCTATATGCTACCGTGAGCTGCCAGATTACAGTCTCTTCGGCTGCTAGGGGTTCTCGGTGGTCAAACCAAGTATCAGCCTTTGCTTTTATCTGGGGCAGGCAATTGGACACCAGCCAACGAAGCCATTGGGTCCACTGCCGCTGGTTCAGGTGTGCCCTATCTTGTCCCCCTGTACACGTGCTGTTGTAGACTGGCCACAGCCTGTCTAAAAATGCCTGTGAAGTCTCCATTTCGTTCTGCAGTGTTTTCCCTATGCGATCGAATGGACTGCCGTCGTTCGCACCCATGGCTTCCAGTATTTCCTCCTTTAGGTTCTCCAAACCCTTCTGCCCTCTCTTAGCCTCATCTGAAAGGGTCTGATAGAGCTTACTATCTACAGAGAAAAGCAACGTTTTGGCTTTCTATTCATCATCACAGCCATTAACACAGACTGCCTGTTCTATCTCTTGGAAGTGCATTGAGGGGGTCTCCCTTTTCGGAGAGCAGGGGAATATGTTTCACCAGGCCTCTGAGCTGTTGGGTATCATAGGGTACCAGATAGGTGTGCTGAACAGCCCCATGGTCATTATCGTTCACGGGTGGACCGTACCTCCGTTGTCGGAGGTGGTGCACTGGTCCTGGTCCCCGCCTGCCTAGCGGGACCTGCTGGCGTTCTCCTACCACCCCATTGTCCACCCCTTCTTGCTGCCAGAGCTCCTCAAAACTCAAAGCTGTGGGCTGCAGTCTTGGGATCTCTAATTCCCTAGCCAGCTCTGTTCTGGGTGCTGCCTGTGGGGCGGTTTGATTTGGGCTGCTGGTACTGCCCGACGGACTTCCCTTCGGACTTATGAGACATACCATCCCTTTCGTCCTTAATAACTCCATACCCAAACTCTCTATCTTTCTGTTACATGGGGTATGATCTGCTCCACTAAACTTTTGGTCGCAGGCCAACTTATAAGCTGTCTTTACCTCCCTAACCTTTTCCTCCTGCTCTGTTACTTCTGAGGTGAGGTGGGCATTCTCTTCCCGCAGCCTCATCTCATTACTCTTTGAACTGTAAATTTGGCACTTTAGGAACTCTATCTTGTGCCTCGCGTGGCTTTTGCCCTCGCTAGCTTCTTGGGTGAGGTGTGCGTTTTCCTCCTGTAGCCTCACCTCACTGTCCCTAGCCTCTGTGACTTCCTGCACAAGGCGCTCTATCTCTGCCTGGCATTTCATGACCTCTAGCGTGAGGCGTGCATTTTCTTCCCGCACCCTCATCCCACTAGCTCTGGCCTTGTTCACCTCTCTTATGAGGCGTTCTACCTCCGCCTGGCATTTTTCAAACTCTGACTCCTGATTCTTGGCCTCTGTAACCTCCTCCCGCACCCTCATCTCACCCTTCTTAACCCAGCCACCTATACTATAATAGGTCAGCTTACATGCTGCCGCTAACTTCTGCAGGGCTACCCACAGACTGAAAGCAAGAAAAGCAAGAGCTGATGCTTTCTCCAGGTCCAGACCACTTATCATATCAAAAACTGCCTCCAGTCCTGCCGCGGTCACCAATTTGTAGGGGGGGGCATCCTTTACCTGGTTTACGGTAATTTACCTGGTCAGGCAGCCTTTGCCACTGCACTGTGTCCAATTCCAATCAGCAGTTTCGAATCGCTAAACCCACCCCTCCAGTTCTGACTGGAGGAACTTATAATTAATGATATATTAAAAACGGACAAATGGTCTGGATGCAAGAAAGTCAAATTTTATTAACTAAAGGAACTACACCACACAATCAAAGTAATCACAGTAAAATTGCTTAAATAGGGGAGGAAAAATGGACACAACGAGGGAAAACGACTAAAATCGCAATTCTAACAAAATTCCCACTTTACTCCCACCCTTATGCCTATCCTAAGTTGCCTTCTGGAAGGCCAGAAAAATATATGCTCACCACTGCAATGCCAGCTCCATGCCCTGCGAACTTAGATCTTCACTGCCCCGAAGTAATGAAAACACCCCAGTGTTTTAAAAATAAACTGCTGGGGGGAGAAATTGGGTGAGTCGCGCCACCTGTTAGCGCCTAAAGAGGCAGTCAGTGGCTGTAGCGCCACTGGCTGCGTCTCCCGCGATATTCAGTAGGGGCGCTAATGGTGGCATTAGGCTTTTGCGCTGCGCCACCACCGATGCCGTCATCGGTGTGCACAGCGCCCCATTCGTGCCCCGTTTGCGATATTTGGTAGCGAATGCCGCAGTTGCGCCGCTCGCTACCCGCGCCCGGTTCACGGGGCCTTACTGTGCCGGCAGCGGTGCAAGTTAAGGTGGAGGTGCGGGGCGGCCGCTTTTTTGGCAGCCGCCTGCCAGCACCTCTGTCTCTGGCCTCCTAACCCCCCTCACCGCGGCATTGCCGGCTGTTTCCCGAGAGCCCGGCACTTCTCCTTGGTGCCGGGCTCATTTGCCGGCACTCACGATCGGGGATCGCGCTGTTGCAGGCACCTCCCCCTTAACAGGGGGAGGAAGGCCTGCAGTACCGCAGCATGCCGTGCCACAGCGTGTGGCGCTGCAGCACGTTGTGCTGCGATAATCAGTTTCAGCGCCCTAAGAGGGACGTGGAGCGCCTTGAGCCTCGCCCCGTGTCCCTCGAGCGGCACTGAAACTGAATTTCTGGCGATCGGAATTACTCCGATCGCTGCGCTAAATCTTGCGCTCAGGCGACTTTTGCGCCACTTTGGCGCCCCAACCCAATTTCTAGGCCCTGGTGTTTTACTTCTTCAGACAGACTCCCACACTGTAGAGGCACACAAAGGCAAGGCCAGAGAGAGAGAGATGCTTCTGGGAAGCTATCCCTTATACCCCAATTTGGGGCCAAAATGTTCCCGCCCAGATCCAGGTTCATCTGGGCTGAACAAAAAGGAATCCAACTGCCCCATTGTCAAAATAATGAGTTTGAATGTGTTCTCCCATTCATTTAATTGGTTTCTCCTCAGTTTGGATGTGTCCACTTCATATACAAACAAATGCTAATAGCATTCAATTGCTTTGTAAACAAAGCATTGTCCTGTGGTCATCTGGAACCGCAACTGATTGACAGTCTTGAGTGCTTAGCAAACAAAGTCCCTTTGTTCATGCTGGCAGTTTCAAGCACTTGATCTTAGAGTCAACATTGTAGAACATTCTGTAAACAGGCATCGATTGTTCTGCTGCAGGGCGGGGAAACTCCCCTTTGATTGACAGATTTGACTGCCATTGAACCTTCCTTCACAGACGCAACACACAAGCTGTTTTCCAAGTCCTTTGTCTTCGGCCATGTGGTCTGACGGCCATTTTTATCCCTGGGCAATTTAAAGAGTCCAAAACTCAAGAGTACATCTTTAATAAAATGTACAATCTTAAAGTGTGTGATTTTCACAAAGTTCTTTGATTCCAGTGTCCAAGTGCTGCCTAGCTTACAAGCTTTTTAACGCAGCCTTTTGCGGTTCTGGGAATGTTTTAAAACATTGTCCAACCCAGAGACAATTTAAATCACACAAGGCTTCGTCCACGATATGGATTAATATTTCCCGATCTTCGGGGGCTGAGGAGATTTTGCGACCCCTACAATTACAACAATGACTACACGTAAATAATTTTGTTGGCTGTAAAGCCCTTTGGGAGGTCTTGAGGTGGTGAAAGGCACTATATAATCTTAAAATCGAGGCGTTCGGAGACCGGGAGCCAATGGTGGTCAGCGAGCACAGGGGGTGATGGGTGAACGGGACTCAGTGCGAGTTAGGACATGGACAGCAGAGTTTTACATGAGCTCAAGTGTACGGAGGGTAGAAGACGGGATGCCGACCAGGACAGCAACAACAACAACTTGTATTTATATAGCGCCTTTAACCTAGTAAAATGCCCCAAGGCGCTTCACAGGAGTATCATAAGATGAAAAATTGACACCGAGCCACATAAGAAATTAGAGCAGATGACCAAAAGCTTGGTCAAAGATATAGGCTTTAAGGAGCATCTTAAAGGAGGAGAGAGAGGTAGTGAGGCGGAAAGGTTTAGGCGGGGAATTCCAGAGCTTAGGGCCCAGACAGCAGAAGGCACGGCCACCAATGGTTGAGCGATTATAATCAGGGATGCTCAAGAGGACAGAATTAGAGGAGCACAGATATCTCAGGGGGTTATGGGGCTGAAGGAGATTACAGAGATAGGGAGGGGCGAGGGCCATGGAGGGATTTGAAAACAAGGATGAGAATTTTGAAATCGCGGTGCTGCTTAACCAGGAGCCAATGTAGGTGAGCGAGCACAGGGGTGATGGGCGAACGGGACTTGGTACGAGTTAGGACACGGGGCAGCCAAGTTTTGGATGACCTCAAGTTTACGTAAGGTAGAATGTGGGAGGCCAGCCAGGAGTGCGTTGGAATAGTCAAGCCTAGACGTAACAAAGGCATGGATGAGGGTTTCAGCAGCAGATGAGCTGAGGCAGGGGCGGAGCCGGGCAATGTTACGGAGCTGGAAATAGGCGGTTTTAGTTATGCCACGGACTTGTGGTTGGAAGCTCATTTCAGGGTCAAACATGACACCAAGGTTGTGAACAGTGTGGTTCAGCCTCAGACATGTTGCCAGGGAGAGGGATGGAATCAGTGGCTGGGGAACGGAGATTGTGGCGGGGCCCGAAGACTATGGTTTCGGTCTTCCCAATATTTAATTGGAGAAAATTTCTGCTCGTCCAGAATTGACTGTCGAACCAGCAGTCTGACAATTTAGAGACTGTGGAGGGATCGAGTGAAGTGATGCTGCGGCAGGGCATTGGAATACTCGAGTCTGAAGGTAACAAAAGCGTGGATGATGGTTTCAGCATTAGTTGGGCTGAGGCGGTGTAGGACTTTCTCCTACTACTGTTCGGACCTCAAGAATTACAAATAAGCGTAACAATGACAGACAAGTTTGTTATAAATAAAATGATCTTTATTCACACTACAGTTTAAATTTCAAGTGTACATAGAATCACTCGCAGCAATGTATATGCCCACAGGTTATTAATACGTCCTGGCAATAAATATGCCCACAGTTTACTAATTCATCCTGGCAATAAATATGCCCACAGTTTATTAATGCGCCCTGGCAATAAATATGCCCAAAGTTTCGTACATAAAAGTACCGCCTCAGCAATTTATATGCTACGCAGTTTACCTAAACGTACATAAACATATTCCCGCAACTTCTATGCTAATCTATTCTCTATGTCCGACTTACATACATACATACATACATACATACACTCCTCCATGATTGATCAGTCCGGAAAAAGTGGTAGGCTGTAAACGTCGACTGCCATTTCAAACAGCCCCCTTTGTTCTTTCTGACTTTCCCACTTCTGGGTCATTCCTTTATAGTGCCCTCCGGCATGGGCCCTTTCGTATTTCTTCATCTGCCTCCCTCTGATAGGTCAGTTTCACTCCCAACCTTCCCTTATTGGAGTTCGTTTTGCCTGACTCGCTCATGTTCCTGTGATGTGTGTGGGGGGCGGGACTTCCTCTTCATCCGGTGTTTCTCCTTCCTGTCTATGTGATCTCACAAACAAAGGAACACATGCTGACCCCCCCTCCATTTTAAATCCTTACTGACAAAGGATCACCCGCTGACTTCTTCCATTTTGAATCCTCACAGACAAAGGAACACATGCTGACTTCCTCACAATTCGTTCGCAATTTAGATTCCACACGGTAGCAGCAGTATTAATACGTGTTCAGAATCTTACAGTGGGGTGGAGATGGGGGCACCGCAAAACATACTCAACCACTGTAACTTTCAAATCATTAGAGTTAATTTACTGGCTGGCAGAATCGATAGGCGATGAACCATTAGCGTGCGAGGGCTCGCTTCCACACCTGATTAGCGCGGCGTGCGGTTTTCCAGCTGAGACTGGCCTATTGTGTTAGGCTTCATCACAGACCCAAATTTACATACAAATGAAAGTTAACTTCCCGAGGCCGAGATTTCCCAGTTTTGTCAATAAGGGTGCGTTAGATGCTCAGCTCGGCGACACAAAATTAACAGTGACGGGAATGCATATTCTGGGCTTAATCCTCCATGCTGCAGCCTAAATTCTAAAATGGGCATTGGATTGCCATCTGCTGGAATCTGACATAAAAGAAAACATTGGGCACAGGGCCAACATTTCCCTATGGCTGCGAAGGTCAGCACAACACTGAAGTTTAAAGCCACCAGCCCCCTCCGAGCTACCTCAAGGCACATCAATCAATCTACAGATGCCTCAAGCAGGTTGATTTCCTTCACAGAAAATCATCACAAACAGGACATAAAAATAAAACAAAGAAGGTGACTCAACCATGGCTAACAAGGGAAATTAGGGATAGCATAAGATCCAAGGAAAGGACATATAAATTGGCCAGAAAAAGCAGCAAACCTGAGGATTGGGAGCAGTTTAGGATTCAGCAAAGGAGGACAAAGGGATTAATTAAGGGGGGGAAAATAGAGTATGAGAGTAAGCTTTCAAGGAACATAAAAACTGACTGTAAAATCTTCTACAGATATGTGAAGAGAAAAAGATTGGTGAAGTCAAGCGTAGGTCCCTTGCAGTCAGAATCAGGGGAATTTATAAAGGGGAACAAAGGCATGGCAACCAATTAAATACATACTTTGTTCTGTCTTCACAAAGGAGGACACAAATAACCTCCCAGAGATGTCGGGGAACATAGGGTCTAATGAGAGGGAGGAACTGAATGAAATCAGTATTTGTAGGGAAATGGTGTTAGGGAAATTGATGGGATTGAAGGCCAATAAATCCCCAGGGCCTGATAATCTACATCCTAGGGTACTTAAGGAAGTGGCCCTGGAAATAGTAGATGCATTGCTGGTCATCTTCCAAAATTCTATAGACTCTGGAACAGTTCCCATGGATTGGAGGGTAGCTAATGTAACCCCACTATTCAAAAAAGGTGGTACGGAGAAAATGGGGAATTATAGACCGGTAAGCTTGACATCGGTAGTGGGGAAAATGCTAGAGTCCATTATAAAAGATGTAATAGCAGAGCACTTGGAAAACAGTGACAGGATCGGACAAAGTCAACATGGATTTACAAAAGGTAAATCGTGCTTGACCAATCTACTGGAATTTTGTGAGGATGTAACTGGTAGAATAGATAAGGGAGAACCAATGGATGTGGTGTATTTGGACTTTCAGAAGGCTTTCAATAAGGTCTCGCATAAGAGATTAGCATGTAAAGTTAAAGCACATGGGATTGGGGGTAAGGTACTTACTTGGATTGAGAACTGGTTGGCAGACAGGAAGCAAAGAGTTGGAATAAACAAATCTTTTTCCAAGTGGCAGCCAGTGACTAATGGGGTACCGCAGGGATCGATGTTAGGACCCCAGCTATTCACAATATATATTAATGATCTAGACGAGGGAACTTGATGAAATATCTCCGAGTTTGCAGACGACACAAAGCTGGGTGGGAGTGTGTGCTGTGAGGAGGATGCCGAGAAACTCCAGTATGATTTGGATAGGTTGGGTGATTGGGCAGATGCATGGCAGATGCAGTATAATGTGGATAAATGCGAGGTTATCCACTTTGGTGGCAAAAACAGGAAGGCAGATTATTATCTGAACGGCCATAGATTGGGGGAAGGGGAAGTGCAATGAGACCTGGATGTCATTGTGCACCAGTCGCTGAAGGTAAGCATACAGGTGCAGCAGGCGGTTAAGAAGGCAAATGGTATGTTGACCTTCATAGTGAGAGGATTTGAGTACAGGAGCAAGGATGTCTTGCTGCAGTTGTACAGGGCCTTGGTGAGGCCACTCCTTGAGTATTGTGTGCAGTTTTGGTTGCCTTATCTGAGGAAGGATGTTCTTGCCATGGAGGGAGTGCAGTGAAGGTTCACCAGATAGATAGCTGGGATGGCAGGAATGACGTATGAGGAGAGATTGGGTCGATTGGGCTTATATTCGCTGGAGTTTAGAAGAATGAGAGGGGATCTCATTGAAACTTATAAAATTCTAACAGGACTAGACAGACTAGATGCAGGAAGGATGTTCCCGATGGCGGGGGAGTCCAGAACCAGGGGTCACAGTCTAAAGATAAGGGGTAAGCCATTTAGGACAGAGATGAGAAGAAATTTCTTCACACAGAGAGTGGTGAATCTGTGGAATTCTCTACACAGAAGGCAATTGAGGCCAATTCATTAAATATATACAAGAAGGAGTTAGATATATTTCTTAAGCCTAAAGGGATCAAGGGATATGGGGAGAAAACAGGGTCAGGGTACTGAATTTGGATGATCAGCCATGATCTCATTAAAAGGCGGAGCGGGATCGAGGGGCCGAATGGCCTACTCCTGCTCCTACCTTCTATGTTTCTATGACATGGCAGAAATGTCCAGGAGTATGTAAGGATCCAGCAGCATCTGTCCAAAGCAATTTTCCTGTCCCACCCCAGATCCACTAAAAAGTCAGCAGGAAATTTGGGCCGCTCTACATAAATTTGAGCACACTATCTTCAAGGTGGCACTGAGGCAATGTAGATAGTTAAGAACATAAGAACATAAGAAATAGGAGCAGGATTAGGCCATTTGGCCCTTCGAGCTTGCTCCGCCATTCAATGAGATCATGGCTGATCTTCTGCCTCAACTCCATTCACCGGCCCTATCGCCATATCCCTTGATTCCCTTACTAGTCAGAAATCTATCAGCTTCTGTTTTGAATATACCCAATGACTGAGCCTCCACAGCCCTCTGGGGTAGAGAATTCCAAAGATTCACCACCCTCTGTGTGAAGAAATTTCTTCTCATCTCAGTCCTGAATGGCCTACCCTTTATCCTGAGGCTGTGGCCCCTGGTTCTAAACTCCCCAGCCAAGGGAAACATTCTCCCAGTATCCACCCTATCAAGCCCTGTAATAATTTTGTATGCTTCAATGAGATCCCCTCTCATTCTTCTGAATTCAAGAGAATACAGGCCTATTTTACTCAATCTCTTCTCATACGACAGTCCTGTCATCCCAGGAATCAATCTCGTGAACCTTCTTTGCACTCCCTCTATGGCAAGTATACCCTTCCTTAGGTAAGGAGACCAAAATTGTACACAGTACTCCAGATGTGGTCTCACCAAGGCTCTATACAATTGGAGTAAGATTTATTTACTCCTGTAAACAAATCCTCTTGTAATGAAGGCCAGCATACCATTTGCCTTCCTAATGGCTTGCTGCACCTGCAAATTCACTTTCAGTGACTCATGTACGAGGACACCCAGGTCCCTTTGAGCATCTTCATTAGCCAATCTTTCACCATTTAGGAACTACTCTGCCTTCCTGTTTTTTCTACCCAAGTTGATAACTTCACATTTATTCACATTATATTCCATCTGACATGTTCTCGCTCACTCACTGAGCCTATCGAGATCCCCTATCTATAACTTGAAGTTACAAAGAGTTAATGTTGCTTTCTTGTAGAAAAAGGTTTGAGAGGGGACATGACTGTTTAGAATGATGAGAGGTGCAGAAAATGTAGACGAGAAGAGAGGCTTTAACTGACACTCTGAGCACATGAATTCAGGGTCTGGTTTAAAAGTTAATAAACCTCATGCGAGGCAGAGATTAAAAGAGTTATTATTTGCCACAGAGTAGTGGATATGTGCAATCGTTTTCAGAAGAAACAGTTAATGGTACATAGAAATATAGAAGATAGGAGCAGGAGTAGGCCACTTGGCCCATCGAGCCTGCTCCGCCATTCAATGAGATCATGGCTGATCATCCAAATTCATTACGCTGTCCCTGCCTTCTCCCCATATCTCTTGATCCCTTTAGCCTTAAGAAATATATCCAACTCCTTCTTGAATATATTTAGTGAACTGGACTCCACCGCCCTCTGTGGCAGAGAATTCCACAGGTTCACCACTCTCTGGGTGAAGAAATTCCTCCTCATCTCAGTCCTAAATGGCTTACCCCTTATCCTTAGACTATGACCCCTGGTTCTGGACTCCCCGGCCATCGGGAACATCCTTCCTGCATCTAGTCTGTCCAGGCCTGACAGAATTTTATAGATTTCGATGAGATCCTCTCTCAATCTTCTAAACTCCAGTGAGTATAAGACCAATCGACACAATCTCTCCTCATACGTCATTCCTGCCATCCCAGGTATCAGCCTGGTGAATCTTCGCTGCACTCCTTCCATGGCAAGAACATCCTTCCTCAGATAAGGCTAACAAAACTGCACACAATACTCAAGGTGCGGTCTCACCAAGGCCCTGTACAACTGCATCAAGACATCCTTGTTCCTGTACTCAAAACCTCTTGCTACGAAGGCCAACATACCCTTTGCCTTCTTAACCGCTTTGATTGGCTCCTTCAAAAGCCAACTAGCCTTGTAGGTTACGGCACTTCAAGTGCATATACAAGTACCTTTTAAATGTGATGAGGGTCTCTGCCTCTACCATCATTTCAGGCAGTGAGTTCCTGACCCCCACCACCCTCTGGGTGAAAATATTCCTCCTCAACTCCCCTCTAAACCTCTGACCAGTTACTTTAAATCTACGCCCCCTGAATATTGACCTCTCTGCTATGGGAAATAGGTCCTTCCTATCCATTCTATCTAGGCCCCTCATAATTTTACACACTTCAACTAGTTTGCCCCTCAGCCTCCTCTGTTCCAAAGAAAACAACCCCAGCCTATCCAATCTTTCTCCACAGCTAAAATTCACCAGCCCTGGCAGCATCCTAGTAAATCTCCTCTGCACCCACCCTCTGATGTGATCACATCCTTCCTTAATGTGGTGACCAAAGCTGCACGCAGTGCTCTAGCTGTGGCCTGGAATGCAGGTAATGGGAATTGGGTAGCATGAGTGGAAAGGTTGGGTTTCCACTTGTAGGGGTTCACAAAAATCCCATAAATCCCCGAAGATCGGAAAATATTGGTCCACATCGTGGATGAAGAATTGTGTGATTTGAATTGTCTCTGGGTTGGACAATGTTTTAAAAGCATACCCAGAACTCTTGGACAATATAAGGACTTTAAGATTAAAATGGTACCTCTGAGTTTTGAACTGTGTATATTGCAAAGAGGTTTGAAAATGGCCGTCAGAAAGGCATGGCCAAAAGACAAAAGAAAGCAGCTCAAAGTGTCTGTGTAGAGTGGGAGGATCAAGCAGTGGCAGTCAGACCTGTCAATCAAACCAGGGAGTTTCCCTTCCCTGCTGACAATCGAAGTTTATTTATTGAAACTGCAGGATGTTGACATAAGGGATTAAACCACTTGAGACTGACCGCAGGACAAAGGACTTCTGTTTACACAGAAATCCAACCCCATTCAACACCGCTTACACATAATGAGACACATCCAAACTCCGGAAAATGACTTTTGAAAGAGAACAGTTTGGAATGAATGGGTTTTGAATCACCCATTATTCAGGTGTGTCCCCTTTGGTTAGCCCAGAAACTCCAGATGTAGGCGGGAACACTTCGGCCCCAGAATGTAGACACATTCAAACCACTCCAAGCTTTATTTGAATCAGCCAATCACAGCCTTTCTCTTGTGTATTCGAACATTTGGGCGCCAATTTGCACACAGAACCTTTCAGCACCAAACAGCAGGAGCTGGCAGGATATAAAGATAGCTCCTGAAAAGCTATCTCTCTCTTACTTCCTTGGACCACAGGTGAGCAGGTTTCTGACTCCTCAGCAAGGCAATCTAGTAAGGAGTTAAAGGGGGGGTGGTAATTTAAGGGAAATTGCTAAGATTGTTTAGTTAACATTGTAGCTATTTATCCCTCATTTTTGCCATCTGTCTTCCCCCATTTAAGCAATTGTACAGTGATTACTAAAATCGTGTGGTGTAGTTTTCTTTAGTTTAATAAAAGTTGATTTCTCACATCCAGACCAGTTGTCCGTTGTAATATATCATTAATTATAAGTCCTCCAGTCAGAACTGGAAGGGTGGGTTTAGCGATTTGAAACCGCTGTTTGGTATTGGTCTCAGTCTGTGAAATGAAAAGGCTGCTTGACCAGGTAAATTACCATAAACCAGGTAAAGGAAGGTAAATTACCGTAAACCCCGAAAAATATGACCCCCTTCAAATTGGCGACCGCGGCAGGACTGGAGGCAGTTCTTGATATGATAAGTGGCCTGGATCTGGAGAAAGCATCGGCTCTTGTACCTCTTGTTTTCAGTCTTTGGGTAGCCCTGCAGATGTTAGCAGCAGCAGGTAAGCTGACCTATTATAGCATAGGTGGCTGGGTTAAGAAGGGTGAGATGAGGAAGCAGGAGCAGGTGACAGAGGCCAAGAATTGGGAGTCAGAGTTGGGAAAATGCCAGGCAGAGATAGAGCGCCTGGAGCAGGAAGCCACTGAGGCCAGAGATAGTGAGATGAGGCTGCGGGAAGAGAATGTCCGCCTCATCTCAAAAGTTACAGCAGCTTATAAGCTGGCCTGCGACCAAAGATTTAGTAAAGCAGATCATGGCCCCTGTAGGGCAGAGACAGAAAGCCTTAACATGTCTTTAAAAGGAGCAAGGGGGATGATTTGCCTGATCGGTCCGAAGGTAGGTCAGTCGGACAGTACCAGCAGCCAAAATCAAACCGCCGCACAGGCAACACCCAGGGAAAGGCTGGCTAGGGAATTAGAGATCCCAAGACAGCAGCCCACAGCTCCGGGTTTTGAGGAGCTCTGGCAGCAAGAAGGGGTGGACAATGGGGTGTTAGGAGAACACCAGCAGGTCCCGCTAGGCAGGCGGGGATCAGGACCAGTGTGCCCCTCCGACAACGGACGTATGGTCCACCCGTGAGCAATAATAACCCAGGGACTGTTCAAAATACCTATCTGGTACCCTATGATACCCAGCAGCTCAGAGGCATGGTGGAACATATTCCCATGCTCTCTGAAAAGGGAGACCCCTCAATGCACTTCCAACAAGTAGACCAGGCAGCCGGTGTTAACGGCTGTGATGATGAAGAGAAAGCCAGAATGTTGCTTTTCTCTGTGGATAGCAAGCTCTATCAGACCCTTTCAGATGAGGCTAAGAGAGGGCAGAAGGGTTTTGAGGACCTGAAGGAGGAAATACTGGAAGCCATGGGTGCGAACGACGGCAATCCATTTGATCGCATAGGGAAAACCCTGCAGAAGGAAGGGGAGACCCCACAGGCATTTGCAGACAGTCTGTGGCCAGTCTACAACAGCGCGTGTACAGGGGAACAAAATAGGGCACACCTGAACGAGAGGCAGCGGACCCAATGGTTTCGTTGCCTGGTGTTCAATTGCCTGCCCCAGTTAAAAGCAAAGGCTGATACCTGGTTTGACCTCCGAGACCCCCTAGCAACCGAAGAGACTGTAATCCGGCAGCTCACGGTAGCATATAGGAATGGGAGGAATAGTGAGACCCCCCAGCAAAAGGGTAAGGTCCACGAGGTTAAATCTGGGGCTCCATATAAGAAAGAGTGGCGCCAGGAGGGGAGCCGTCCCTCCCAGAACAAGGTCACTTGTTACAAGTGCAGGGAGGAGGGCCACTGGCGCAGGGATTGTAAAAAGCCTGGGAGAGACGATAAAGCCGGGACCCCCACAGCCCCAACTCAAAGGGTAGAGACAGGAACTTCCCCCGCCTCAGTCGAGTCGCTACTGGAGGCAATGCGGTCTCTCCTGACCAACGAGGGAAAGGTGGCAGCCATCAGTGGTGCTGCAGCCCCCTCGCCCACCTCTGCCTCCACACAATGACTGGCTGGTAGGCTGGCCAAGGAAGGTGCACGTGCAGGCACTTTCTGTAACCAATATGAGTCCGGGCCACTGGCAGCGATTACAGGCAGGGATGGGACACAGGGAAAATCAGGTAAATTGTATAAATCTGACAAGACAAGTTCAAGTTCACAGCCTGTAAGGACAGGCGCTGTGGCTTGTTTCCAGGGAAAAGTTGTCCAGCCCACAAATTGGGACACTTCCCTGCCCCAGTGGAACCTAAGTTTTGGCCAAAGTTTAAATTTGAACAAGTTATGTGGCTCAGAAACAAAGAAACAGCAACCTGAGATTAGAAATCTGCAGGCTGCTGCCAATCCATTCACAGAGACTGTTCACACAAGCGTGGTTCCCAGGCCGTACCCCAAGCGGCTCTTCCTCAGTTTTCCTGCGCAGGCGCAGTCGCGTGCCTGAGGGGAGAGGTTTGCCAACACCAGGTTCGTGCAGGCGCAGTCACGAACTTGGAACCCCCAGTGGCTCCTGTCCACTGTAAGGCTGAGCACGCAGGCGCAGTCGGCCGTTTAAAGGTCCCTGCTTCCCAATCTATACGCGCAGGCGCAGTAGCCTGCTTGGAAGACCCAACGGTTCTTCCTATCTTTTTCAACGAAATCAAACGTGCAGGTGCAGTTGCCCATGGGACCACAGCGGCTCCTCATCAGTTTTCCCGTGCAGGCGCAATTGCCTGTTTGAAGCCAGAGGCTTCACAGCCTCTGCCACGGGACTCCGAGGAGGAGGTTTGCACAGGCGCAGTTGCCTGCAGGACACCAGCGGCTCCTCTTTGGTTTTCCTGCGCAGGCGCAGTCGCCTGTGTGAAGACAGAGGTTTCACAACCTCTGCCGCGGGACTACGAGGAGGAAGTTCGCGCAGGCGCAGTTGCCAGCGGGTCCACAGTGGCTCTTTTTCAGTGTTCTCACGCAGGCGCAGTCACCTGCTTGAAGACAGAGGCTTCACAGCCTCTGCCGAGGGACTCCGGGGAGGAGGTTTGCACAGGCGCAGATGCCTGGTTGAATATAGAGGTTTCACAGCCTCTGCCGAGGGACTCTGAGGGGGAGGTTCGCACAGGCGCAGTTGCCAACGGGACCACAGCGGCTCCTCTTTGGTTTACCTGCACAGGCGCAGTCGCCTGCTTGGAGACAGAGGCTTCACAGCCTCTGCCGTGGGACTCTGGGGAGGATATTCACGCAGGCGCAGTTGCCTGTTTAAAGGAACAAGCTTCCCAGCCTGCTTCTAGAGTGGTCCCCCCCATGATGTGGGACCCTGGGGTGGCAGGGATAGCAATTCCTCTTGCAGGGGAGCTGCCACCAGGTTTTGGACCTGGAGAGGAAGTCTTTCAGCCATCAGCAGCGGGTGGTGAGGCAATACCTGCCCCCAGCACAGGAGTGGGTAGGGAAAGGGAGACAAACCCGGAGTACCGGCAGGCTGCCAGGTATATTATACAGTCCGGGCTGTTTGCACCAGGGGGAGAAGGTTCCCAGCCAGCTAGGGCTGTAACCCAGGCTCAGGGTCCAGCAGCCAAAGTTTCCCGCACAGAAACGCCCCTCAGAAAGTCTCAGCGGGCCCGCAAGCCCAAGAAAAGATGGTCACCAGAGTACCTGCCACAAAGAGCAAGCTCCCGAACTGGGGAGAAGCCAAAGAACAGAGGTCCCCAACCAGCAGCCATAAGCTGCGAGGGACCAGAGGCAGGAGGCAGTCCAGCTTCGCTGCCACCAGCAGTAATCTGCGACAGTGTCAGAGATTAGCCTGGCTGCCCGGAGATGAGCGGCATTTGTATTATAGCTTTGGTTTGAATATAGCATGCTTTTAAGGTGAATTTTAAGTCTTGATATAACTAGTGATGCAGTTTGTTTAAAGTTTAAGTTTATAAGTGTGCCAAATGTTTGTATTTTGGTCCGAGGTCGAGGGACCCGACCATGTCTCCACCTAAGGCAGCAGGTCAGTGAGAGACCTGGCTGCATGTCCTTTTAAATTTTTTCAGGAGAATGAACCAAGGAGCAGCCTTGTTCGCCCAGACCGAGCTGGGCATCAAAGGAAGATATGGATACAGAATGTTGGGGATCACCTCGCCACTGGACAAATCCAGAAGGAAACCCCGCAGTGCCCTTCAGGAGAAACTGGACAGGGTCCGGAGGAACTTGCCTACTCCTCCTACATGGAAGAGATGGCCCCAGCACTATCCTGACCAAAGTTCACTTGCGGGAGACCTCGCTATTGAGGAGTCATGGTGGGGAAGTGCAGGCACCTTGTCAAAGGGACGCGTTCCCCGGGAGTGGGTGGTGACGGCCCGGGAAAGATTATAAAGGGGAGGGGGAGACCCAAGAGTCACGTGGGTGCGTTCAGGGAAGGGAGGAACTCACCCGGGGCCCACGGGATAAGTTAGAGTGTAAGTGTGGCTGGGGAGGATGAGTGGGTGGCCGGATCTGGGATCCAAGTTTGAGTGTGGGGCCAGGGAGAGCCACCACACAGGCACCCATCATTCTCTCCAGCTAGTCGAGGGAAGACGGGAGGGGGGAGGGACTGGGAGACGTGATCCCATACTCCCCGGTCTTGGTCTGTGCCAAGGTAAATTTAAACATGAGGGTTACCCCGCCTCCACAAAGGGACAAGGGAACGGCTCAGGGCTGGTGGAGCAGACTGTTCTGTAAAATCCATTCTGCATGTTTTAAAAGTTTAAGACCATTCAAAGGTGGGGTGGAAGGAACATTTACTGCCTGGGTGGGAGGAGCAATACCCACTCGAATTTTGTGACCCATCATTGGCATGTGATGGTCGGGGTTTGTTTAAGCATGTTGTTCAAGATTTTTTTTTGTATTTTTTGTTAGAGCCCCAAGTTGAGCAGAGGCGTAGGACACTCTCCGTGCTTGGGATCATTTTGATTACATTGTATAACTAAGATTGCAACATTCTGTAATAAGTTGTAATGTAACAAGTGATTGTAAATTTTGATTGCATTGTATAATGTAACAAGTGATGCAGGGATATGAGACCCCTTATTGTAAACTGATGTATCTGTAAGATGCCTAACGTATCACAGTTTTTTCTCGAATTTGATGGGAATAGACGGGTCGGGGGATCAGTGGTAGGTAGCTATTAGGTAAATACAGGGGATGGTTGTTTGTCGGGGGTCAGAAAATTTTGCTCACTCCTTCGAGTGGGTACTACAATCAAGTTGGAAGTATCCAAAGGCAGACTGTAGGGGTTTGCAAAAATCCCATAAATCTCCGAAGATCAGAAAATATTGGTCCACATCGTGGACGAAGAATTGTGTGATTTGAATTGTCTCTGGGTTGGACAATGTTTTAAAAGCATACCCAGAACTCTTGGACAACATAAGGACTTTAAGATTAAAATGCTACCTCTGAAGGTAAATTACCATAAACCCCGAAAAAGATGCCCCCCATCACACTTGACTGCTTCTGTGAGTCTGGGAAGAGCTTCAAGCAGCCTTGCAGCTTCAGCTGTGGCTCAGTGGGCCGCTCACTCTTCTCTGGGTCAGAAGGTTGTGGGTACAAGCCCCACTCCAGAGCCTTGAGCACATAGTCCAGGCTGACACTCTCGTGCAATGCTGAGGGAATGATACACTATTGGAGGGGCTGTCTTTCAGATGAGACATTAAATGTCCACCCTGTCCCTTTCAGGTGAACATACAAGAGCCCATGGTGCTATTCAATGAAGAGCAGGGGAGTCCTTCTTGTGTCCTGGCCAATATTTGTCCCTCAATCATTTATGAAGAGCCGGGGAGTTCTTCTATTTTGTCCCCCAGTCAACATCACTAAGAAGTAGATTACCTGATCATTGCTATTTGTGGGAGCTTGCTGTGCACAAATTGGCTGCTGTGTTTCCCTATGTGACAACACTTCAAAACTACCTCAATGGCAGCAAAGTGCATTGGGACATCCTGTGGTTGTGAAAAGTGCTATATAAATGCAAGTTTTTTTTTGTCAGCTTGACTCAGTCCATAGACTCTTGCCTCTGGGTGTAAAAGTTGTGGGTTCAAGCCTCACTCCGAGACATAAGGACAGCAAATGTTGTGATTGGGGTGACATGTTAAACCAAGGCCCTATCTGCCTAATCAGGTGGCTATAAAAGATCCCATGGGATGATTGCAAAAAGAGCAGGGAGTTGCCTCAGCATTCTCATCAACAGTTTTCCCTCGACCAAAAATAGATTAACCCATCATAAATAGAGGCATACAGCTGGATTTTGATTCAGGAGGCATGTAGGAGGTGGGACTACAACTTTCGGGGCCACCCGGCAACAGGTGACATCACATATTGACATATCATCTGTCAAAAGCTTTTGACAGATGAAATATCAGCGTCTGACAGCTGTTTGAAGCTGTCAAACACTGACAATCTGTACACTAAGTTAATTCCTTCCTCTCAGGCTGATTTAGAGATCTCCCTGGAATAGAAAGCTGAATGCTGCAACTTTTGGCAGCTCGCAGCCATTCTGCTTTCTGTGCCGATGAAATGAGGGACTCCTGAGACCTGAAGGAAGGAAGGCTGTAAAGGTAAGTAAATGTAAGTAAAACTTCTTTAAACACTTTACACACACCAAACACACTTACTGAACTCATGCACCCATCACTCACCTGAACACCGGACATCTCGAACCCTCCAAGACCTTCAGCCCGACGGTCTGCCTTGCTAACTTGGTGTGGTTTGGAGCCATCGGGAATCCCACACTTCAGCAATACAAATAGGGATTAGGCTAAAAACTGCCTGTTAACTACCTGTTAACAGGCACTTAGTTGGCACTAATCCCCTTCCCGCCTCGGGGAGGCGGGTCCCAGCACAGGTCGGGTATCCGCTTCCTTTGAAACTGGCATGGAGGCGGGTTGGGGGCGGGATGGGTTTGTGCCCCCCGATTTCGAGATTTTAATCCCCCACACGCCTTCAATCCTGCCTCCACGGCCCAATGAAAATCCTGCCCATAGAGTACAAAAGCAAGGAAGTTATGATAACCTTTATAAAACACTGCTCCGACCTCAACTGGAGTACTGTGTCCAATTCTGGGCACCACACTTTAGGAAGGATGTGAAGGCGTGCAGTAAAGATTTATGAGAATGGTTCCAGGGATGAGGGACTTCAGTTACGTGGATAGACTAGAGAAGCTGGGGTTGTTCTCCTTAGCGCAGAGAAGGTTGAGAGGAGATTTGAGAGAGGTGTTCAAAATCATGATGGGTCTAGACAGAGTGGATAGAGAGAAACTGTTCCCATTGGCAGAAGGTTCGAGAACCAGAGGACACAGGTTTAAGGTGATTGGCAGAAGAACCAAAGGCAACATGAGGGAAAACTTTTTTACGCAGCGAATGGTTAGGATCTGAAATGCACTGCCTGAAAGGGTGGTGGAGGCAGACTCAATCATGGCTTTCCAAAGGGAATTAGATTAGTACCTGAAGGAAAAAATTTGCAGGGCTACGAGGAAAGGGCGGGGGAGTGGGACTAGCTGAAGCCGGCATGGACACGACAGACCGAATGGCCTCCTTCTGTGCTGTAACCATTCTACGATTCCTTGATTCTATAATTTCATTTACTGTTTGTGGAACCTCACTTTGGTGGCTGCTTTTCCCTAGATAACAATAGTGACATCTCTTCAGAAGTAATTCATTGGCTTTGGGATGTCCTGAGGTTGTGAATGGAGCTGTTCTTTCTTTTCTGAGAGATTTACTTGTCATTGATTTCCTCCCTGAAGCTCTTAGTCCATGAAAGGAGATAGCTTTAGTGACCAAATGGCCTTTTGTCACCCTATACTTTCTTATGTTCAGACCTCAACCTCCTTCTACCGCAAGCATTACCAAATTGAACCACAGATGCTATTATTTGTCATTCGCTTTTTTTTAATTCATTGTTGGGATGTGGGCGTCACTGGCTGGCTAGGCCTGCATTTAGTGCCCATCCCTAATTGCCCTTGAGAAGATGGTGCTGAGCCGCCTTCTTGAACCGCTGCAGTCCATATGGTGTAGGTACACCCACAATGCGGTTAGGAAGGGAGTTCTAGGATTTTGGCCCAGCGACAGTGAAGGAACAGCGATACAGGTCCAAGTCAGGATGGTGTGTGGCTTGGAGGGGAACTTGTAGGTGGTGATGTTCCCATGCGTCTGCTGCCCTTGTCCTTCTAAGTGGTAGAGGTCGCAGGTTTGGAAGGTGCTGTTGAAGGAGCTTTGGCGAGTTGCTGCAGTGCATCGTGTAGATGGTACACACTGCAGCCACAGTGCGCCGATGGTGGAGGGAGTGAATGTTGAAGGTGGTGGATGGAGTGCCAATAAAGCGAGCTGCTTTATCCTGAACGGTGTCGAGCTTCTTGAGTGTTGTTGGAGCTGCACTCATCCAGGCAAGTGGAGAGTATTCCATCACACTCCTGACTTGTGCCTTGTAGATGGTGGAAAGGCTTTGGGGAGTCAGGAGGTGAGACACTCACCGCAGAATTCCCAGCCTCTGGCCTGCTCCTGTAGCCACTGTATTTATATGGCTGGTCCAGTTCGGTTTCTGATCAATGGTAACCCCCAGGATGTTGATAGTGGGGGATTCAGCGATGGTAATGCCATTGAATGTCAAGGGGAGATGGTTAGAATCTCGCTTGTTGGAGATGGTCATTGCCTGGCACTTGTGTGGTGCGAATGTCACTTGCCACTTGTCAGCCCAAGTCTGAATGTTGTCCAGGTCTTGTTGCATATGGACACGGACTGCGTCAGTATCTGATGAGTCTCGAATGGTGCTGAACAGTGTGCAATCATCAGCGAACATCCCCACTTCTGACCTTATGATGGAGGGAAGGTCATTGATGAAACAGCTGAAGATTGTTGGGCCTAGGACACTGCCCTGAGGAACTCCTGCAGTGATGTCATGTGATTGAGATGAATGACCTCCAACAACCACAGCCAACTTCCTTTGTGCTAGGTATGATTCCAACCAATGGAGAGTTTTCCCCTTGATTCCCATTGACTTCAGTTTTGCTAGGGCTCCTTGATGCCACACTCGATCAAATGCTGCCTTGATGTCAAGGGCAGTCACTCTCACCTCACCTCTTGAGTTCAGCTCTTTTGTCCATGTTTGGACCAAGGCTGTAATGAGGTCAGGAGCTGAGTGGCCCTCGCGGAACCCAAACTGGGCGTCAGTTAGCAGGTTATTGCTGAGTAAGTGCCGCTTGATAGCACTGTCGACGACACCTTCCATCACTTTGCTGATGATTGAGAGTAGACTGATGGGACGGTAATTGGCCGGGTCGGATTTGTCCTGCTTTTTGTAGACAGGACATACTTGGGCAATTTTCCACATTGCCGGGTAGATGCCAGTGTTGTAGCTGTACTGGAACAGCTTGGCTAAGGGCGCAGCTAATTCTGGAGCACAAGTGTTCAGTACTATTGCCGGAGTGTTGTCAGGGCCCATAGCCTTTGCAGTATCCAGTGTCTTCAGCCATTTCTTGACATCACGTGGAGTGAATTGAATGGGCTGAAGACTGGCAGCTGTGATGCTGGGGACCTCAGGAGGAGGCCGAGATGGATCATCCACTCGGCACTTCTGGCTGAAGATAGTTGCAAATGCTTCAGCCTTGTCTTTTGCACTCACGTGCTGGGCTCCACCATCATTGAGGATGGGGATATTTTTGGAGCCTCCTCCTCCTGTTAACTGTTTAATTGTCCACCACCACTCATGACTGGATGTGGCAGGACTGCAGAGTTTTGATTTGATCCGATGGTTGTGAGATCGCTTAGCTCTGTCTATCGCTTGTTGCTTCCGTTGTTTGGCATGCAAGTAGTCCTGTGTTGTAGCCTCGCCAGGTTGACACCTCATTTTTCGGTATGCCTGGTGCTGTTCCCGGCATGCTCTCCTGCACTCTTCGTTTAACCAGGGTTGATCTCCCAGCTTGATGGTAATGGTAGAGTGAGGGATATGCCGGGCCATGAGGTTACAGATTGTGGTTTAATACAATTCTGCTGCTGCTGATGGCCCACAGCGCCTCATAGATGCCCAGTTTTGAGTTGCCAGATCTGTTCGAAATCTGTCCCATTTAGCACGGTGATAGTGCCACACAACACGGTGGAGGGTATCCTCAACATGAAGATGGGACTTCGTCTCCACAAGGACTGTGCGGTGGTCACTTCCACCAATGCTGTCATGGACAGATGCATCTGCAACAGGTAGATTGGTGAGGATGAGATCAAGTAGGTTTTTCCCTCTTGTTGGTTCCCTCACCACCTGTCGCAGACTTCTCCTTAGTCAACTCTCTAGCTATTGCCACTTTTTATTAAGTTTAGAACAGCATTGAGAATTGCATTCTACGCTCACTTCGACAGGGACAACAAGGAGCCGGCTACCAAAGCCTTGCCACCCCCGGAAGACCAGGTGCTCACTCTGTCGACCTCCGACTTAAGGGGCGCTCTACGCAGAGTGAACACACGAAAGGCTACTGGACCGGATAGCATCCCTGGACGGGTACTCAAGGAATGTGCTGATCAGCTGGCTGATGTCTTCACCGCCATCTTCAACCTGTCATTGGCCCAGGCAGTAGTCCCTACATGCTTCAAGACCACCACCATCATTCCTGTGCCTAAACAAGCGGCTGTGACGTGTCTGAACGACTATCGACCTGTCGCGCTCACACCCATCATCATGAAGTGTTTCGAGAGACTGGTCTTAGCCCACATCAAAGCCAGTGTTCCTGCCTCCCTTGACCAACACCAGTTTGCCTATCGGGCAAACAGATCAACGGAGGATGCAATCACAACTGCTCTACACTCGGCACTGAATCACCTAGATGGTAAGGAGACCTACATCAGAGTGTTGTTTATAGACTACAGCTCAGCATTCAACACTATCGTCCCCAACAAGCTGGCCACCAAACTCCAAACTCTCGGCCTGAACACTTCCCTCTGCAACTGGACCCTTGACTTCCTAACAAACAGACCCCAGTCTGTCAAATTAGGTAACCACACCTCCCCCCCCCGACCCTGAACACGGGGGCCCCACAAGGATGTGTGCTGAGCCCCCTCCTTTACTCCCTCTTCACCCACGACTGTGTGGCTGTTAATGGTTCCAACACCATCATCAAGTTCGCAGATGACACCACGGTAGTAGGCCAGATCACCAACAATGATGAGTCAGCCTACAGGGAGGAGGTCCAGCATCTCGTGAAGTGGTGCGCCGACAACAACCTGGCCCTTAACACCAAGAAAACAAAGGAAATAATCGTGGACTTCAGGAAGTCCAAAGGCGGAAGTCACACCCCCATCCACATCAATGGGGCAGAAGTGGAAAGGGTGGCCAGCTTTAAGTTCCTCGGAGTCCACATCACGGAAGACCTCTCCTGGTCCCTCAACACCTCCTCTCTGATGAAGAAGGCCCAGCAGCGCCTATATTTCTTGAGGAGGCTGAAGGGATGTAATCTGTCACCCCCGATCCTCTCTAACTTCTACCGCTGCACTATAGAGAGCATCCTGACAAATTGTATCACGGTATGGTACGGCAGCTGTAGCTCCCATGACCGGAAAGCCCTGCAGCGGGTAGTCAAAACTGCCCAACGCATTACCGGCACCCGGCTACCGACCATAGAACATATATATCAGAAACGCTGCCTACGGAGGGCACAGTCCATCATCAAAGACCCTACCCACCCCAGCCACAGTCTGTTCGTCCTCCTACCATCTGGAAGACGCTACAGATGCATTCGCACCCGTACGACCAGATTTAGGAACAGCTTCTTTCCCAGGGCTGTCATCCTACTGAACTCCACAAATAAACACTAAAGCCTGCACATCTGCCAATGCACTTTATTATGGTTATATTTATGCTAATATATATGTACAAATGTATGTTGAAATGTTAAGTGTCCTAATCCAAATTGTACACTCTCGGGAGCCGCAAGCCTACATTTCGTTGTACTGCACTTGTGCACTAACAATGACAATAAAAGTTGATTTGATTTGATTTGATTTGATTTGATTAGTATTTTTCATTCATATAACTGTCGAGTGATGTAGAGCCAAAGGGGGAAAAATTCAGTTGGTTGCGCCTCCCGTTAGCGCCTTAAGAGGGCGCTAACGGGATGCAAACCAACTAGCGCCCAGGCGCGGCACTGCCCACGCCTCCCGCAAAATTCAGCAGGAGGTTAGTGGTGGCGCTAACCGGTAGCGCCCTGCGGCGCTGTGCCGCTTTCGATGATGTCATTGGTGTGCGCAGTGCCCCGCTCACACCCCGGCCACGATCTTCGGGAGCACCTCCTGACTTACCACCGGACGCTATGTACCTGCGGCCAGGGAGGCACAATTTAAAGGCAAGGTGCGGGGCGGCCATTTTTGTTGCTGGTCGCCTGCCAGCACCTGTCTGTGCTCCTGTCCCAGACCTCCTGAAACGCCCCCCCCCCACCACGGAGTGCTGGCTGCACTCCAAGAGCCCGGCCCTTCTCTTGGGTGCCGGGCTCTTTTGCCTGCTATCCTGATCCCCGGGGGCCCAGCTGGGCCCCAGGCCGCGCTGCACAAGGCCCCTCCCCTTTAAGAAGGGGAGGAAGGCCTGCAATACCACGGCGCGATGTGCCGCACATAACGCCGCAATATTGACTCACAGCGCCCCAAGAGGGATGCGGGGCGCTTAGCGCCCCGCTTCCCTCTTGGGGCGCAACCACTCAATTTCAGGAGTGGGGGCGCTAATTTTTCCGGGTTAGCGCCCCGGCAAAGTTAGTTTTTAGCCCCAAGAATCTTTCGGAAGACAAAAACAGCCTCAAGTCAAAAGTCAAACCCGTCGGCTGGCCTTTTCACCATGGGGTCAATTTTTAATCTTTGGCACTTCCGGCTTAAAATTAATGGATGGAAAATGATGGACCTCCAAACAGGGAGCGGGCCTGAATTGCTGATTTGCACTCCTGGTGGATAAGCTCTGTGCCGGGTGCAGTAAAGATGAGAACTAAGAAACAAAAGAAAGACTTGCATTTATACAGCACCTTTCATAACCTCAGGAGGTCCCAAAGTGCTTTACAGCCAATGAAATGTAGTCACTGCTATAATGTAGGAAACTTGGCAGCCAACTTGTGCACAGCAAGCTCCCACAAATAGCCATGTGATAATGTCCAGATAGTCTGTTCTAATGATGGTGATTGAGGGATAAATATTGGCCAGGACACCGGGGAGAACTGCCCCCTGCTCTTCTTCGAAATAGTGCCGTGGGATCTTTTACGTCCACCTGAGAGAGCAGATGGGGGCCTCGATTTAATGTCTCATCTGAAAGACGGCACCTCTGACAGTGCAGCACTCCCTCAGCAATGCACTGGAGTGTCTGCCTAGATTTTTGTGCTCAGGTCTCTATTCTTGACCCCTATATCCTTAAATCCTATATCCCGCTCAAGAAATACATCCCGTTGTCTCTTGAATTCATGAATCTGCTTCAGTGGTCTTCACTAATAACTTATTCCACAACTCCATTGCCCATTGGATGGAACAGTTCCACTTGACTTCTCTTTTTAACTCCTAACATCCAATTTTTAACTTACAACTGAATGGCTTGTCGAACCATTAAGGCAGTTAAGAGTCAACCATGTTGGGATGGGACTGGAGTCGTATAGAGGCCAAACCAGACGCGTAAGGACGGCAGGTTTCCTTCCCTAAAGGCCATCAGTGAACCCGTGAATATTGCGGATTTAGGAATTTACATCCATTGATTTGCTTGCTTATGTTATGATCCCTATTTTGAAATGGGATAGAGGGTATGCGGGGTTGCTGAGGCAAGAAGGAGAAGGGCAGCACGGTGGCATAGTGGTTAGCACTGTTGCCTCACAGCGCCAGGGACCCGGGTTCAAGTCCGGCCTCGGGTGACTGTCTGTGTGGAGTTTGCACATTCTCCCTGTGTTTGCGTGGGTTTCCTCCGGGTGCTCCGGTTTCCTCCCACAGTCCAAAGATGTGCGGGTTAGGTTGATTGGCCATGATAAAAAATTGGCCCTTAGTGTTGGGGGGGGATTAAATACGTGGGGTTACGGGGATAGGGCTTGGGTGGGATGGCTGTCGGTGTAGGGACCGGGTGCTAGGGTTTGGATGATCAGCCATGATCTCGTTGAACGGCGGAGCAGGCTCGAAGGGCCGAATGGCCTACTCCTGCTCCTAGTTTCTATGTCTGTGAACTGCGGCCCCAACAGTGACAGCTCGTATTATTTCCACAATAAAAGATGCCGTTAACACCGCGAGCAAGCAAGTTACAACTACTTCCTCTGTGATCGTTAGTACAAGGCCCTGATGTCTCGGAGCATGAGTCCCTCTACTCCCCTTTTCCTGCCGTACACCGATGAATAAAAACTTTAAAAAGCTGCGATGCATTATTTATAAATCTAGGAATAGAAGGCTGGGTTTCCTTGGCAGTGCAAAAAGATGAAGAGCAACAGGCCAGGAACTGTCAAGTGCCTGAAAGCTTTTACTGGTGAATTAGTAACGCTGACTAAATTTTTGCACTGTTCCCTTCTTTCATATGGTAATGTCGAGATTGCTGTATGAAGCCGCAGATTTGTCTGCCCTGTAATACAGTCACGTGAGGTTTCCACACTTGCAAAAAAAAAAGCATGAATCAAGCCTTGGGCCTAAAGAGATCAATTATTGCTGCTATTGTATTTTTTAAATGCCAAGCTCTTACAAAAATAGAAATTGGATGATGAATTTTCCAACTTTCGTTGTTAACATAAGCAACTACAGCTTCACTTAGATAGGTCACAAAGGATTACATTGTGTACTAAGAAAAGAGTGCAAAAGCTAATTTAATTAACGATCCTTTATTTATGTTAAGCAGAGTACATCTAACTGTTGACAAAGCATCATCTGCATAATTCATGTGGAAATAATAATGGTTCGATTAGTTAATTAATAATCCATTATTTGTCTTAAGTATAATATATCGCCCCCTCTGACAGTGAGTTGCGGGTGTCCTTTCAGGAATGTGAAAGCCTAATAACTCACTGAGGCTTCAATCATTGGTGAATTATAGGCATCATTCCCGAGTGAATGAATGATTCTATTCAAACAACAGGCGAGCACAAAGTGCCAAACTTTAGAATATGAAACACGCCCGCAATTTTATTCTTAACTGCAGTCAAATATCATTTCAGTTATCAACAAAATTATCATATATGACCGTTTTCACATTTATTTCTGTGTTCAGGAAAAACGTAGCGATATTTGAATGTCCCCGCAGAAAGATAATGCATTATTGCTACGAAGAGAAAGAACTTGCATTTGTATAGCACCCCTCACAACCTCAGGACCTCCCAAAGCGCTTTTCAGCCAATGAAGTGCTTTTGAAGTGCAGTAACTGTTGTAAAATTGGAAACGCGGCAGCCACTTTGTGCACAGCAAGCTCCCACAAACAGCAATGAGGTAATGACCAGGTAATCTGTTTCAGAGATGTTGCTTGAGGGGTAAGTATTGGGCCAGGGCACCGGGGAGAATTCCCCTTGCTCTTCTTCGAAATAGTGCCGTGGGATCAGTTACATGCACCTGAGAGGGCAGAATACATTAGAGTCTGAAACAGTATAATGAGTTTGCACTCCAACACAATTGGGACGTGGAGAGTTTCTGCGGAATGGAGAAACAAGATGTAAAAATTCAGAGGAGCAATGACCAGCAAAGTAGAGAAGTGCCAGCGAAGACAGAGGTTGGCGGCTTGAGATAAAAGAGGGCTTATCTATAAGAAACATTTCTTTTTTCTGTCCTGTCTTGTTCAAAGATACTCCCTCCAGCTCTTGGAGCAGTGATCAAGTCTCGGACAGGCTTGAGCTACTAGCGAGTTAAGAATTGCATGGGGTAGTAGCAGAAAGCAACTGAGCTTGTTGGAGGCTGTTTTTCAGTTGCCTCCTTGAAGGGTATGGAGCAGATCAAAGTGTAGCGATTCAGCCATCGCACTATAAAAGAACTGGGGTCTGTGCAGGCTGAAGGCATGTGATCTGAAGGAATTTGATGAATATAAAAGTGCAGCCACCAGCAAAGCTGTGCAGTAGGGTTGAGAGATAAGCTGAGAAGGTCATTAATTTGAGGAAGGAACAGAATGGAAGGTTAAGGGGAGATTTAACAGAGGTGTTCAAATTTACAAAGTGTTTTGAGAAAGTAAGTAAGGACAAACTGTATCAACTGGTAGGAGGGTCAGTAACTAAAGGACAATGATTTACGGTAATTGTCAAAAGAGCCAGGGGGAGATGAGGAGGATGTTTTTTTATATGCAGCAAGTTGTTATGATCTGGAATGCACTGCATGAGAGGGTGGTGGAAGCAGATTCGATAGTAACTTTCAAAAGGAAATTTGACTTGAAAAGGAAAATCTGCAGGACTGTGGGGTAGCTCTTTCAAAGAGCTGGCACAGGAACGAGGGGCCAAATGGCCTCCTTCTGCACTGTAACATTCGATGACGCCATGATAAAATGGTTAACTTTCTCTATGTGAAGTGAGTTTGGACAGTGTCAAATCGGTTTCCGGTGGACAAGAGCCTATAACATAAAATTTCCCTAATTCAGTGCAAATTGGCAATGCTATACAGGAAAACCTAAGGACTGAGACAGTAACTAGGGGCATTATCTGTCTGTTGCGTTGGCACACATGGAAGTTAGTGATTCCACGGCACTATCCAAAGGCATCCCCCTGGTGCCCTGATCAGCATTGCTCCTTCAGCATTTCATGGAAGATAGGAGCAGGAGTAGGCCATTCGGCCCCTCGAGCCTGCTCCGCCATTTAATGCGATCATGGCTGATCGTCCAATTTCAGTACCCGGTCCCTGCTTTCTCTCCATACCCCTTGATCCCTTTAGCCTTAAGAAATACATCCAACTCCTTCTTGAATATATTTAATGAATTGGCCTCTACTGCCTTCTGTGGTAGAGAATTCCACAGGTTCAGCACTCTCTGGGTGAAGAAATTCCTCCTCATCTCAGTCCTAAATGGCTTACCCCTTATCCTTAGACTGTGACCCCTGGTTCTGGACTCCCCGGCCATCGGGAACATCCTTACTGCATCTAGTCTGTCCCGTCCTGTCAGAATTTTATAAGTTTCGATAAGATCCCCTCTCATTCTTCTAAACTCCAGTGAGTATAAGCCCAATCATCCCAATCTCTCCTCATACGTCATTCCTGCCACCCCAGATATCAGCCTGGTGAATCTTTGCTGAACTCCTTCCATGGCAAGAACATCCTTCCTCAGATAAGGTGACCAAAACTGCACACAATACTCAAGATGTGGCCTCACCAAGGCCCTGCACAACTGCAGCAAGACATCCCTATTCCTGTACTCAAACCCTCTTGCTACGAAGGCCAACATACCATTTGCCTTCTTAACCGCCTGCTGCACCTGCATGCTTACCTTCAACGACTGGTGCACAAGGACACCCAGGTCTCGTTGCACTTCCCCTTCTCCCAATCTATTGCCATTCAGATAATAATCTCCCTTCCTGTTTTTGCCACCAAAGTGGATAACCTCACATTTATCCACGTTATATTGCATCTGCCATGTTTTTGCCCAATCACCCAACCTATCTGAATCATCCTGGAGTTTCTCGGCATCCTCCTCACAGCACACACTCCCACCCAGCTTTGTGTCATCTGCAAAATTGGAGATATTACATCTAGTTCCCTTGTCTAGATCATTAATATATATTGTGAATAACTGGGGTACAAGGACCGATCCCTGCGGTACCCCACTAGTCGCTGCCTGCCACTCGGAAAAAGACCCGTTTATTCCAACTCTTTGCTTTCTGTCTGCCAACCAGTTCTCTATCCAAGTCAAGACCATTTCCTTCTGCAAAGCGCCAAATCTTGACCAACTGATCATTCACCTCATTGCTCTTTGTGGGAGCTTGCTCTGCCCCAAATGACTGCTGATGTTCATAACAGCAACTGAGCCATGTCATTCAATCTACCTGAAGTGCGTTAGAATGTTTCTGCAAGATGTGACAAGGCGTCACATGCAAACACAAATGATCTCATTCTCAGAAGTGGGGGGGGGGGGTAAAAGAAGGATTCACCCAAATTAAGAAAATAAATTAAGATATTTTATATAGAGCCTTTCACGATGCCCCAAAGCACTTTACAGCCAATGACGTACTTTTTAAAGTGTAGTAACTGTTGTAATGTAGGAAACACGGCAGCCAATTTACACACAGCAAGCTCCCACAAACAGCAATTTGATAATGACCAGATAATCTGTTTTTGTGATGTTGATTGAGGGATAAATATCGGCCAGGACACCAGGGAGAACTCCCCTGCTCTTCTTCGAAATAGCGCCATGGGATCTTTTACATCCGCCTGAGAGGGCAGGCGGGACCTCAGTTTAACGTCTCCTCCAAAAGACAGCACCTCCGTCAGTGCAGCACTCCCTCAGCACTGCACTGGAGGGTCAGCCTAGATTTTTGTGCTCAAGTCCCTGGAGCGGGACCTGAACCCACAACCCTCTGACCCAGAGGCGAGAGGGCTACCCACAGAGCCATGGCTGACACTTTGACAAGGCACCCGAAGAAAGGCCAGGATGATACTCGCCATCAATTATTTACAAGAAACCTCAGTCTAGTAAATCTAATAATTTGTTCAGAGAAGTTCCAAGCAGAGATAAACTTGGTGTGTGTGACGACAGAATGATCGAGGTGCCAGGTGCAAACAGCAGGATTTGTTGAGAGAGAGAAAGACAGAAAAATGACAGACATGGTTGAAGGAAGATGTAATACCGGGTCTGACATAAAGGGAATAATGAAGACATACAGCAACCCTGTTAGCCAGAATCAATCATTTATTTCACTGCCACAGATAGAAGGGTTGGAGAAGTGAAAGCAGCTATTGGACAAGTGTACGTTGGGTAAAGAATTTTGAGAACCATCCCAGATGACATATAATAGGCTTTTCAAACCATTAATAGTTAAATGCTAGCCTGTAGTTCAAAGAAGGAGGGGACTGGTTTGTAGACTATAGCCTGTTGCATGTGGGGAAAGAGCAGGGGAGTGGGACTAATTGGAGAGCTCTTTCAAAGAGCCGGCACAGGCATAATGGGCTGAATGGCCTCCTTCTGTGATATATGATTCTATATGGCACCTCCAACATGCTCAGTTCTCCAATGGGCTCCTCCTCAGTTCTCCAATGGGCACCTCCAACATGCTCAGTTCTCCAATGGGCACCTCCTCAGTTCTCCAATGGGCACCTCCAACATGCTCAGTTCTCCAATGGGCACCTCCTCAGTTCTCCAATGGGCACCTCCAACACACTCAGTTCTCCAATGGGCACCTCCAATTCACTCAGTTCTCCAATGGGCACCTCCAGCTCACTCAGATCTCCAATGGGCAACTCCAACACACTCAGTTCTCCAATGGGCAACTCCAACTCGCTCAGATCTCCAATGGGCACCTCCTATTCACTCAGTTCTCCAATGGGCACCTCCAACTCACTCAGATCTCCAATGGGCAACTCCAACACACTCAGTTCTCCAATGGGCACCTCCAACACACTCAGTTCTCCAATGGGCACCTCCAACTCGCTCAGATCTCCAATGGGCACCTCCAACACACTCAGTTCTCCAATGGGCACCTCCAACACACTCAGTTCTCCAATGGGCACCTCCAACACACTCAGTTCTCCAATGGGCACCTCCAACTCACTCAGTTCTCCAATGGGCACCTCCAACTCGCTCAGTTCTCCAATGGGCACCTCCAACATGCTCAGTTCTCCAATGGGCACCTCCAACTCGCTCAGTTCTCCAATGGGCACCTCCAACTCGCTCAGTTCTCCAATGGGCACCTCCAACTCACTCAGATCTCCAATGGGCACCTCCAACATGCTCAGTTCTCCAATGGGGACCTCCAACATGCTCAGTTCTCCAATGGGCAACTCCAACTCACTCAGTTCTCCAATGGGCACCTCCAACTCGCTCAGTTCTCCAATGGGCACCTCCAACTCGCTCAGTTCTCCAATGGGCACCTCCAACTCACTCAGATCTCCAATGGGCACCTCCAACTCGCTCAGATCTCCAGTGGGCACCTCCAACTCACTCAGTTCTCCAATGGGCACCTCCAACTCACTCAGTTCTCCAATGGGCACCTCCAACTTGCTCAGTTCTCCAATGGGCACCTCCAACTCACTCAGTTCTCCAATGGGCACCTCCAACATGCTCAGTTCTCCAATGGGCACCACCAACTCAGTCAGTTCTCCAATGGGCACCTCCAACATGCTCAGTTCTCCAATGGGCACCTCCAACTCGCTCAGTTCTCCAATGGGCACCTCCAACACACTCAGTTCTCCAATGGGCACCTCCAACATGCTCAGTTCTCCAGTGGACCCCTCCAACTCACTCAGATCTCCAGTGGACACCTCCAACTCACTCAGACCTCCAATGGGCACCTCCAACTCACTCAGTTCTCCAATGGGCACCTCCAACATGCTCAGTTCTCCAATGGGCACCTCCAACTCGCTCAGTTCTCCAATGGGCACCTCCAACTCACTCAGTTCTCCAATGGGCACCTCCAACATGCTCAGATCTCCAATGGGCACCTCCAACATGCTCAGTTCTCCAATGGGCACCTCCAACTCGCTCAGTTCTCCAATGGGCACCTCCAACTCACTCAGACCTCCAATGGGCATCTCCAACTCACTCAGATCTCCAATGGGCACCTCCAACTCACTCAGTTCTCCAATGGGCACCTCCAACTCACTCAGACCTCCAATGGGCATCTCCAACTCACTCAGATCTCCAATGGGCACCTCCAACTCACTCAGTTCTCCAATGGGCACCTCCAACTCGCTCAGTTCTCCAATGGGCACCTCCAACTCACTCAGACCTCCAATGGACACCTCCAACTCGCTCAGATCTCCAGTGGACACCTCCAACTCGCTCAGATCTCCAGTGGACACCTCCAACTCACTCAGATCTCCAATGGGCACCTCCAACTCACTCAGACCTCCAATGGGCATCTCCAACTCACTCAGATCTCCAATGGGCACCTCCAACTCACTCAGTTCTCCAATGGGCACCTCCAACTCACTTAGTTTTCCAATGGTAGTCAAGAAGGTTAAACAGATTTTTGATACTTGATTACTCATTATTATTTTTTATTATTTATTCACGGGATGTGGCCAACACTGACAAAGCTAGCATTTAATGCCCCATCCCTAATTGCCCTCAAGAAGGTGGTGTTGAGCTACCTTTCAGAGGGCCGTTAAGAGTCAACCCCATTTCTGTGGGTCTGGAGTCACATATAGGCCAGACCGGGTAAGGACGGCAGATTTCCTTCCCTGAAGGACATTAGTGAACCAGATGGGTTTTTCCGACAATCTGGCTACTACTAGCTACTTGACATACTAGCCTTTTCTTTTAAATTCCAGATTTATTTAATTAACTGAATTAAAAATCTCCAGCTGCTGTGGTGGGATTTGAATTCATGTCTGCTGGATCAGTACTCCAGGCCTCTGGATTAAGAGCCCACTATGCTACCGTTCCCATAGTAAATAAGGAGGGTACAGTTTACAATACAGTAAATGGTATAACAACAGAAAATACTGGAAACATTCAGCAGGTCAGGCAGCATCTGTGGAGAGAGAAACAGAGTTAACGTTTCAGGTCTGGGAGCCTTCGTCAGAACTGGAAAAAGTTAGAGATGTAACAGGTTTTAAGCAGGTGCAGAGGCGGGGACAGTGGGGAGGGGAGGAAAGAACTAAAGGGAGGGTCTGTGATAGGGTAGAAGGCAGGAGTAATTAAGAGTTGCAAATGGGGATGGCAGAATCATCAACAGCTGCCGCCTGAAAAAATAGGGGCAGAGGTTATGGTCTGAAATTGTTGAACACAATGTTGAGTCCAGAAGGCTGTAAAGTGTCTAATCGAAAGATGAGGTGCTGTTCCTCGAGCTTACGTTGAGCTTCATTGGAACAGTGCAAGAGGCCGAGGACGGAGAGGTCAGATTGGGAGTGAAGCGGGGAATTAAAGTGACAGGCGACCGGAAGCTCGGGGTCACCCTTCCCTACTGAACGGAGGTTTTCCACAAAGCGGTCACCCAATCTGTGTAAATGGTATCGCATCTATGGAAGATATAGGATAAATTAATTGATAGCCTTTTCTCATTGCATAACATATTCTTAAGAATTCACAGAAATAATTTGCATTTACAGCACCTTTCATTACCTCTGGCTGTTTCAAATGTTTAGAAAGCCAATGAAGTATTTTTGAAGTCGAGCCACTGTTGTAATGTAGGGAACGGCGACAGCCAATTTTCACACGGCGAGATCTCGCCAACAGCAATGAGAAAATTGACCAGAGCATCTCTTTTTATAGTGATGTCATTTGAGTGATTCATGTTGACCAGGACAGCAACAGAGAGCTGGTGCTGTTTTTTAAATACTGCCATGGGATCATTTACATCTATCAGAGAGAGGGAGAGCAGACAGGACCTCTGTTTAACATCACATCTAAAAGATGAAAGGGTGTTGGAAGCAGATTCAATGATAACTTTCAAAAGGGAATTGGTAAGTACTTGAAGGGGAAACAGTTGCAGGGCTATGGGGAAAGAGCGGGGGAGTGGGACTAATTGGAGCGCTCTTTCAAAGAGCCAGCAGAGGCATGATGGGCCAAATGGCCTCCTTCTGAACTGTATCATTCTATGATTCTATATGGCACCTCCAACAGTGCAGCTCTCCATCGGTACTGCACTGCTGTCAGCCTAGCCTGAAGGGGATCTTGAACCCACAACCATCTGATGGAGGGGCAAGAATGCTATCACGGTGCCAAGGCTGAAATCTGTGTCCTTACTTCATCGGGCCTGGTTAACTTATGAGACGCGATTCAATGTCACTACTTCATGCTAAGGACATGGTAGGACTCCACAATGATTTTGCCTTTAAAGGCTTCTTTGCATGCCTGCTACCCACCCCAAACCTCATTGGATGTCATGCAGTACAGAAGTAATGTTCCCTTCATAACCCTTGTTGCTTTTTAATTGCTTTCGTTGTGATGGTACCACATCCACATGACAACATTACATAGATCGGTCACAAGTTCTTTTTAACAAAAAGAACAATAGTTTAGGGTTGGTTTTCCAAGCGACCCCTATGTCATCGCATATGCGGAGGAGTCGGGGAGACGGCTACTTTCCCCAGGTATGTTACCCTGACTCCAGGTCGGTTTTACAAGCTCAAGCTTGTTTTAATAAATTCCCCGGTTTGATTCCTGATTGTATCAGGAAGTCCACCTCAGGAAAGGGAGAGAAATCGCACCGGAAAAAAGCCTGGAAAATTCAATTAAATAAAATTATAGGACGGGGTGGGAGATAGAAATATAGAAACATAGAAGATAGGAGCAGGAGTAGGCCATTCGGCCCCTCGAGCCTGCTCCGCCATTCAATGAGATCATGGCTGATCATCCAAACTCAGTACCCTGTCCCTGCCTTCTCTCCATATTCCTTGATCCCTTTAGCCTTAAGAAATATATCTAACTCCTTCTTGAATATATTTAATGAATTGGCCTCTACTGCCTTCTGTGGTAGAGAATTCCACAGGTTCACCACTCTCTGGGTGAAGAAATTCCTCCTCATCTCTGTCCTAAATGGCTTACCCCTTATCCTTAGACTGTGATCCCTGGTTCTGGACTCCCCCGCCATCGGGAACATCCTTCCTGCATTTAGTCTGTCTAGTCCTGTTAGAATTTTATAAATTTCAATGAGATCCCCTCTCATTCTTCTAAACTCCAGCGAGTATAAGCCCAATCGACCCAATCTCTCCTCATACGTCATTCCTGCCATCCCAGGTGTCAGTCTGGTGAATCTTCGCTGCACTCCCTCCATGGCAAGAACATCCTTCCTCAGATAAGGCGACCAAAACTGCACACAATACTCAAGGTGTGGTCTCACCAAGGCCCTGTACAACTGCAGCAAGACATCCTTGTTTCTGTACTCGAACCCTCTCGCTACGAAGGCCAACATATCATTTGCCTTCTTATAGATAACAATTCCAACCACCAATTACATCCCCGGGGAGGATTTCATTTGAAATCCCCCCCCCCACACCTCTGCAACCCAAACCAACATATTACGCCAAGGATGACCAGCGTCCCCAGTGCCCAAACTTTGCTATCAGGTGAATGACGGGATATACGCCTGCCCATACTTGGGCGATTAGTGTCATTTCAATCGGAGGTGGCAACCCAATGGAACGGCTCACCACTGGAATTTCTGCCAAACCCGGGGAGCTCTGAGGACCATCTGTCCTTTTCTGTTTTTAAGCAATGGAACAAATAGTTCAAGAGATACCGCGTTGGGCGACCATCGTTTCAATGACGATGCAACCAACATTCCTTTGCAGAAGGACCGTATCGCAACTGAAGGTCAAACATCACATGGCTAACTTCACCATCCTGCGCTCCCAGTGGAGTAATCTCTGTTCGGAGAGAGCATAGGTTGGACATAAGGCTACCCTGCTCAGATTCTCGGCATTGTACTCCTTGCGAAGGCAGCCTAGAGCCCAGAATCAGGCGTTAGCCCTCAGATCCAATGGCACGCGTCCTTTAACTAGCAGAAGGTGATTAAGTAAATATCCACTCCCTCCACCATCGGCGCACCGTGGCTGCAGTGTGTATGATCTGCAGGATGCACTACAGCAACTGGCCAAGGCTTCTTCGACATCACCTCCCAAACCCGCGACCTCCAACGCCTAGAAGGACAAGGGCAGCAGGCGCACGAGAACATCACTACCTCCAAGTTCCCCTCCAAGTCACACACCATCCTGACTTGGAAATATATTGGCGTTCCTTCATCGTCGCCGGGTCAGAATCCTGGAACTCCCGACTTAACAGTACCTTCACCACAGGGGCTGCAGCGGTTCAAGAAGGTGGCCCACCATCACCTGCTCAAGGGCAACTATGGGTGGGCAATAAATGCCGGCCTTACTAGCAACGCCCACATCCCAAAACTGAATAAAAACATTGTTTTTTAAGCGTGTTTCAGTAGCATGACCTTCAAGCCATGAAATTCGAGATAGAATTATTGGTACTTTCTGCTACACCGTCTCTGTGACCAGTTAACAGTTCTTTCCGCACACTCGAGTCTGCCTTAACAACAGCCGCAGAGCATCAATGCACCCTGCTCCAGTTTTTCTTCGGAGTAGCTGTGATTTACTTGTTAGCGTTTGACTGGCAATAATAGTCCACTCTATCTACCGCTACAGATGTGTTTCCATGCAAGTCCACAGGATTACGCTTCCTCAACTGTCAGAGCTGGTCTCTAAGATACAACATAGGTATTTGCATATAGGGAATGTATTGCCTGATAGAAATGTTTCACAGGAAGCGAGGAGGTGAAGGGTTGCCATTGGGAATAATTAAATGCTGCGTGAGGCTGTCACAGCCCAGTCATTATTCTCGTCATCGCTGTACTGTCTTAAAAGAAAATATTCTGTTTGGTTCTCATCAAGTTGAAGGATGTCAGTGTCGTGCAACAGAACATTTTCCAATTTTCTTTTGCTCAGTGTTAACACTCCTAGTTTTCAGCTGCAGGGACACTTCGCGAACATACGGAAACGACGGGCCAGGAAAAGACCAGGTGGTCCATCAAGCCTGCCCCACACTCATGATGCCCGGAGCATCATGGCCAGACACTTCCCGCTCCTCAACCTCCAAAACCCCTCCCCCCACAGCCATTTAATCTCCCGGGGAGGCCAACAAAAAACACAGCAAAAGAAAATAGGGCCAATAAGGGGAAAGAAAATCTGGAAAATTCCTCTCCGATCCCCTCAGGCAATGGAAACCAGTCTAGGAGATCACATGGACCATATGTACGCTAACTGTTACCTTCTGTATGATGCAATCGCGGTCCAGCCCATGACCAGTCAGGCTGGCATGGTTAAACTCAATCTACCCTTCCCAGCGATGGAGGAGGATTTCACCTGGTGGCTGTATGTTGGAGACACTGTAAGCATAGAGGGCAACTGGAGAGGTACCACCAACGCTGCCTCCGCAAGATCCTGCAAATCCATTGGCAGGATAGGCGCACCCACGTCAGTGTCCTCGCTCAGGCCAACATCCCCAGCATCGAAGCTTTGACCACGCTTGATCAGCTCCGATGGATGGGTCACATTGTCCGCATGCCCGATACAAGGGCCTAGAAATTCAGTTGGCGCCGCGCCAGGGCTTTAGCGCCGGAAAGTTAGCGCCGGCGCTAAGTCCCCCTGCGCGTGCCAAAAATTCAGTAGCGCCGCGCCCAAACGGCTGCCGGCGCTACTGAAGGGTGTTTGCGCCTGAAAACTGGCGCTACGCGCCGCATTGCGGCGCTATTCCGGCGCTGCGGCGCCCGATGCGGTGTGGCAGGCTCGGGAAGTGCAGGCCTCCTCCTTCAGTTAAGGAGGAGCTGCCTGCACCCGCCCGCTGGCCGGTAAAATCGCCACAAAAATGAGCCCGGCACCTCGGGGAAGTGCCGGGCTCGCAGCCGAGAAGCATCTGTTCCGCGGGGGGCGGGGTGGGGGAGTCCGGGGAGGGACGTGCGGGCAGGCGGCCGGCGGGAAAGCGGCCGGCCGCCGCTCCACCTTTATGCGCCGGCGCAAAGTCGTGTAAGACTCTGTTGCCAGAGTCTTAGTTGCGGCTGCCACGGGCGAGGCGGCCGCAACTGAATTTCGGCGCTGGGGCCCGTCGGCATGGCAACCGGGACGCTGCGCACACCAATGACGTCATCGGTGCCGGCGCAGCGCTACCGGTCTACCGCCGATTCCAGGGCCCCAGGGAATTTTTAAACTGGCCATAACTCCGGCGCTAGGCCCTCCAGCGCCCCAAATGGGGCGCTAGGCCTACTGAATTTCTAGGCCAAGACTCCCAAAACAAGCGCTCTACTCGGAGCTCCGGCACGGCAAGAGAGCCCCAGGTGGGCAGAGGAAACACTTCAAGGACACCCTCAAAGCCTCTTTGAAAAAGTGTAACATCCCCACCGACACCTGGGTATCCCTGGCCCAAGGCTGCACAAAGTGGAGAAGCATCCGGGAAGGCACCAAACATCTCGAGTCTCTTCGCCGGGAGCAAGCAGAATCCAAGCGCAAGGAGCGCACGTCAACCCAAGCACCCCACCCACCCGCCCCTTCAACCACCATCTGCCCCACCTGTGACAGAGACTGTAGGTCCCGCATTGGACTCATCAGTCACCTGCGAACTCATTTTTAATGTGGAAGCAAGTCATCCTCGGTTCCGAGGGACTGCCTAAGAAAAAGAGAGAGCAACAGGGAGTGTTCATCTCGTCATAATGTGTTAGTCGCATTGTAAACACAGCGGCGAGATTCCAGCTATTCGCTTTCTACCAGTGGGCTTGTAAAGATTGTGGACAGTTTTCCTCTGCTCATTGTGTGCTAATTATGTCATAATCATAGCGGGAGTGTTTCCACTGTTTGCTGCAGGTTAGTGAGATTGTGAACATAGTGGGCAGATTTCCACTGGCTGACATTTCACCGTGGGCAGAACCGTGGAACCAAATGGCACAGTCCGTGCTGGAAGGTGGGTAAATCCCTAATTAATCTGCGGAAACAATGGGGTGAATTTTAACCCCTCCCCCCTACGACGGGCGGGATGAGGTCAGGTTTAAAATGTTAAATCACGTGACGCGACTCCAACCCGTCGTGCTTGCGCCTGCCGCCATTTTTACAGTAGTTGCTTGCGTGCCGTGTCCATGTCCCGCTCTCCAGAGGCGGGACACTTCATGATGATATTTAAATCAGACTCCCACTGTGCAGTCGGGAGCCTGACTTAAATTTAACGGCGGCCGGCCAGCTGGGTTTTCCAGGGTTTGGGAAACCCAGCAATGAAATGGAGACGGGAGCAGCCGAATCCAGCAGTTAAGTGGATTTTATAGCACTGCTTGTGAGCCAGGAGGAGCCGGAGTGCTTTCCTCCAGCCCCCGGCCCACTCAAACAAATCTTCTGCCACGATTGGCCGACCTCCCCCTCCAAATCCCAAGCCTCATGCCTTATGACCTTTCCCTCCTGCCCGATTGTCAGTCCCAAACCCTCCCTCCCCTATGCCTCACGATCATTGCTGAGCCCCACCCCCCACTTCAACTCATGATCTTTCCCAATTGCCGGAATTTCTTCACTCAGAGGGTTGTGAATCTTTGGAATTCGCTACCCCAGAGGGCTGTGAATGCTGAGTCTTTGAGTATATTCAAGGCTGAGGTAAATAGATTTTTGGACTCTAGGGGAATCAAGGGATATGGAGATTGTGCAGGAAAGTGAAGTTGAAGTCGAAGATCAGCCACGATCTTATTGAATGGTGGAGCAGGCTCAAGGGGCTGAATGGCCGACTCCTGCTCTTATTTCTTAAATTGTTATATTCTTATGACCGTCCCAAATGGTTCCCGGCTGCGGCCTTGTTCCCCAGGCTTTCCCGCCCACCAGCCGGCCAGTTTGTCAATCCCGCCGGCTGCCATGCGAGAAATGGATTGAAAAAATGATAATGAGGTATTGCGGTTAAATTAGGGTTCCCCCCATTCCCCTCACCGAATCATGAACCCTGACTCCCTCCCCACCTCCCCGTAAATATTGGGGACAATATTTCAGTGAGTGAGTGCTCAATCTATGGAACAGGCTCCCCAGGGAGATGATGAAAGCAGCTAGTGCGATTCATTCAAATGGAAATTACATAGATTTCCGACAGAAAATAATATTCTGGGATACAGTAGGTGAGGAATTTGAGACGTGACGTGCGGTGAGTGTAGCGAGATCGGGAGGAACGGGTAACTTTGGACCTCTGGTTCCCAAAGCTCTCCACCACTGGCGGTTTTCCTCACCTCATGTCTGGGTCTGTTGTAGACTCATTGATGGAGATTGATTGCTGTGATTGGTCAACAACTCCCATTATCGTCGTATCATCGACTGCCAGAATGGTAGAAGGCGATTTAAATGGACCTCGGTCTTTTTTCATCTAGCAATTCCTATTTTCCTATACTCCTACGACATCTGTAGCGAAATTGTTAAAAAATATTTCAAAAGATAGATTTATTAAATAAAATGGCAAATGTTGGCCTACTCTGTTCTTGAATGATTAATATCGGCCGGTGTCTAGTGGAGCCTCATCTGAACTTCCGACCGCACATCCTCTCCACCACCAAGACCGTCCACTTCCACTTCCGTAACATCGCCCGTCTCCACCCCTGCTGCTGAAACCCTCATCCATGCTTCTCTTATCTATCGCCCCAACAATTCCAATGCTCTGATTTGAGTACAGGAGCAAGGATGTCTTGCTGCAGTTGTACAGGACCTTGGTGAGACCACACCTTGAGTATTGTGTGCAGTTTTGGTCACCTTATCTGAGGAAGGGTGTTCTTGGCATGGAGGGAGTGCAGCAAAGATTCACCAGACTGATACCTGGGATGGCAGGAATGACGTATGATGAGAGATTGGGTCGATTGGGCTTATATTCGCTGGAGTTTAGGAGAATGAGAGGGGATCTCATTGAAACTTATAAAATTCTAACAGGACTAGACAGGCTAGATGCAGGAAGGATGTTCCCGATGGCGGGGGAGTCCAGAACCAGGGGTCACAGTCTAAGGATAAGGGGTAAGCCATTTAGGACAGAGATGAGGAGGAATTTCTTCACCCAGAGAGTGGTGAACCTGTGGAATTCTCTACCACAGAAGGCAGTTGAGGCCAATTCATTAAATATATTCAAGAAGGAGTCAGATATATTTCTTAAGGCTAAAAGGATCAAGGGATATGGGCAGAAGGCAGTGACAGGGCACTGAATTTGGATGATCAGCCATGATCTCATTAAATGGCGGAACAGGCTCGAGGGGCCGAATGGCCTACTCCTGCTCCTACCTTCTATGTTTCTATGTTTCTCCCGACCGGCCACCCACCTTGCACCCTCTGTAATCTTGAGCTCACCTAAAACTCTGCTACCCGTATCCTAACTCGTACCAAGTCCCGTTCACCCATCACCCCTGCGCTCACTGACCTACATTGGCTCCCGGTCCCGCAACGCCTCAATTTTAAAATTCTCAATGTTTTCAAATCCCCCCATGGCCTTGCCTCCTCCCTATCTCAGTAACCTCCTCCAGCCCTACAACCCTCTGAGAGCTCTGCAATCTTCCAATTCTGGCCTTCTGCGAATTGTCCATTTTCATCGCTCCACCGTTGGCGGCCATGGTAAGGATAATGGGTAAGCCATTTAGGACAGAGATGAGGAGGAATTTCTTCACCCAGAGAGTGGTGAACCTGTGGAATTCTCTTCCACAGAAGGCCGTTGAGGTCAACTTATTAAATATATTCAAGAAGGAGTTAGATATATTTCTTAAGGCTAAAGGGATCAAGGGATATGGGGAGAAAGCAGGGACTGGGTGACATGAATCTTGTCATTCATGTGGAAATGACTTATGTAATAATACTGGGCGGCCTGCTGGTGGCGCTGTCCAGGGAGAGTATAAATACTTGGGCATGGGCCCAGCTTGCTCAGGACATTCTTTAACAGAAACTAGTGAAGGACACAACTAGATCTCCATGTTGAAAAACAGTTGATTAAAGCCTTGTTTAATACTCAGACCAAGTGCCTAGTAGTTTTCTTACGTCACAGGGTACTGAGTTTGGATGATCAGCCATGATCTCATTAAATGGCGGAGCAGGCTCGAGGGGCCGAATGGCCTACTCCTGCTTCTATCTTCTATGTTTCTATGTGCCTTTGAAGTAGTGCCATGGATTCATTGATGCCCAACCTGAGTGGGCAGACGGGGCCTCGGTTTAACAGCCGATTTGAAAGACGGCACCCACCCACAGTGCGGCACTCTCTCTGTATTAGCACGGGAGTGTCTGCCTAGATGTTGCCCCTGGAGCGGGACTTGAATCCGCAACCTATTGACTCAAGAGGCCAAAGTCGCTTCCAACCGAACCTGGGCAGAAGCCAAGACAGCATACCCTTCAACATTCAAAAAAAAATACAAATGGTGAATTTGCAATCTCTCATTTGTAATTCGTAAGTGCGATCTTGTAAATGTATTTGTAAGACACCAGTTACTTGGCTCAGTGGTGCAGTAGATTAGATATTTGCTTCAAATCATAAACTCCCGGCGTTTAACTCGACTGGCATAATCATCTGAGTATATTGCTGTAATAGAACAGCGAACATTTATCTGTCGATCACACAGGCCATCGTCAAGAAGAAATTTGCAAAACAGCTTGTGAGCCACTCCACCGCTAATGTAGCTATTATTGTAACTCATACCAGGTTACAGGAACGGGCATTAAAACCGTCACAGCGATGTAATTTCCGAAATATAGTGAATCAACATTCAGCAAAAACCTGTTTGCATCAGGAGCCACTTGAGCTGGTAATTTAAGACGTCAGACTGCCTGGTGCAGATTACACTTCAGGATTCAGATAGCAGAAGTATTTACATGAAGACAGGCAGGAGAGTTTTCCCCGGTGTCCTGACCAATATTTATCCCTCAAACATCATTAAAGCGGATTATTTGGTCGTTATCACTTTGCTGTCCGTGGGACCTTGTTGTGTGCAAGTTGGCTGCTGTGTTTCCTCCGTATTAGACACAGCATAAGTCGTCTGACCCTTTACATGTACAGCAAAAGTAAACATATCATTGTCAAACAGATAGATTTATCTGTCAGATGGTCAGAACTACACAAGGAATCAGAAAACTTTCTTATAAGACAATAGCAGCAGCTTGCATTGATATAGCGCCTTTATCGTAGTAAAGTGTCCCAAGCCGCTTCACGTTATCAAACAACACTTGACACCTAGTCACATAAGAGGTATTAGGACAGGTGACCAGAGGCTTGGCCAAAGACTATGGGCACCATCTTGCCAGCCTTGGGGAGGCAGGTTTGGAGGCGAGATTGCCGGGAAAATGGCAGAATCTGGGGGTGGGTGACCATCCCGCCCCCAACCCGCCTCCCTGCCATTGTCCTAGGAGGCGGGTTGCCGACCCGCGCCTGGTCCCGTCTCCTGGAGGCAGGAAGGGGATTACAGGCAGATAAGAGGATTATCCCCATTTTAACCACACAAGTGCGGGCTTCCCAAAGGCTGGGAACCCCGCCAGGGTCACCGAGGCGAGCAGTGGGTCTGCAGGGGTCTGCGGGGTGCAAAGGTGCGCTGTGAAGGTAAGTGATTGGTGCAAGTGTGGAGAGGTGAGTATGTGAGGTGAGTGGAAAGTGATAGAAAATGTTTACTTACCTTTGTTTCTTCCTGCAGGCTTCAACAGTTGGGGATGCGGAGAGTCTCGCATCTCACCGGCAGAGATGACAGATGGCTGTTGCATTCTCCAATGCAACAACCATCTAATTTCTGCTAAAGGAAGAAGGTTGATGAGTCTTGAATACAAGGACTCATCAAACAACAGAGAATGTCAGTGATTGACAGCTTCACAGAGCTGTCAAATGATGACAATTCATCTGTCAAAAATTTTTGACAGATGAAACATCGTCCGCTGACGTTCTCTGTAACCAGCTTCCCCTTAATTGGCCTGCTAAGCCCATTGGGTGGGCTTAACAAGGTCAATCAAGGGAAAATAGCATGGGTTGGCCAGAAGTCGATGGAGGTGGGACTACAACCTGACAAGTGGGAGTCCCGCCTCTAAAAGCTTCCCATTGGCAAAATCCAGCGAGCATCTTAAAGGAGGAGAGAGAGGTAGACAGGCGGAGAGGTATGGAATTCCAGAGCCTAGGGCCCAGACAGCTAAATACATAGGTGCCAATGCTGGAGCAATTAAAATCAGCGATGCGCAAGAGGCCAAAATTGGAGAAGTACAGAGATCTTGGAGGGTTGCAACGTCGGAAGAGGTTACAGAGATAGGGAGGGACAAGGATATCCAAAACCAGCTTTTCCAGGTGCATTGGAGATTTGGGCTGCCTTGCTGACATTCTCCAAGTACCTTCCTCTTCCAGCAAATTTCAGGAGAAACTGTCTTTAACCAACAAAATGGAGTCCTCAAAACAAAATGGAATCCGAACACAACTTCACATCTTCCCCCTTGTGGGACTGGGAAGATCCCTAAGTTCCACACATACTATCTTGTTAGCCTCATATACCAATCGTTATCCATTCATTCCAGGAGCCTTCACTTCATTCATTTAATATTACACATTATGATGCAAAGAAAATCATAACACATTGATTACATGAAGTGCAAATCTTTGCAAGGCAGGGGAGTGGGGTTAATCGGAGAGCTCTTTCAAAGGGCCAGCACAGGCATGCAAGGCCGAATGGCCTCCTTCTGTGCTGTACGATTCTATGATTCTTTGATTCTATTATTGTACAGCGAAGGAACTCTTTAAGCCGATTAAACCAGAACTATTACCATATACTAAGAAGTCATCCCCAGGACTTAAATGATCCTCCAGCACTTTCTTACTATTATCCAAAGCGTGAACAATTTTAATCAAACGTTGCTTCTTCCTCACCATCAATTGTTCCACTTTCAGTATCAATTGTGGGACAGACTAAATCAAGGCACTGCAAACTCGATGCCGTGATCTATTTCGTTCTAGGTCCGTTCTTCTGAGGGGAGGGAGAGTCTCAGCATAAACGATAGTGATCGCGCTGATTCTGCAACAGAAAGTCATTTTCATGCTTGAATGCTTTTCGGTTTGCGGTCCTGCAATATGTATTTCCATCTCCCTTGTCTATTAACAATGCTATCCTGACAGGCATAGTGTCAGCTGTGGCTCAGTGGGTGGCACTCTCGCCTCTGAGTCAGAAGGTTGTGGTTCACAGCCCCACTCCACAGACTTGAACACAACAATTTAGGCTGACTCTCCCAGTGCAGTGCTGAGGGAGTGTTGCACTGTCGGAGGTGCCGTCTTTTGATGAGATGTTAAACCGAGGCCCCGTCTGCCCTCTCAGGTGGATGTAAAAGATCCCATGGCACTATTTTAAGAACATAAGAAACAGGAACGGGAGCAGGAGTAGGCCAATCGGCCCCTCGAGCCTGCTCCGCCATTCAATAAGATCATGGCTGATCCAATCTTGGCCTCAACACCACTTTCCCGCTCTCTCCCCATACCCCTCGACTCCCTTGTAGTTCAAATGTCCGTCAATCTCTGCCTTAAATATATTCAATGACCCAGCCTCCACAGCTCTCTGAGGTCGACAATTCCAAAGATTCACGGCCCTTTGAGGGAAGAAATTCCTCCTCATCTCCATCTTAAATGGGTGACCCCTTATTCTGAAACTATGCCCCCTAGTTCTAGATACCCCCACTAGGGGAAACATCCTCTCAGCATCCACCCTGTCAATCCCCCTCAGAATCTCATATGTTTCAATAAGATCACCTCTCATTCTTCTAAACTCCAACGAGTATAGGGTCATCCTTCATCCCAGGAATCAACCTCGTGAACCTTCTCTGCACAGCCTCCAATGCAAGTATATCCTTCCTTAAATATGGAGACCAAAACTGTATGCAGTACTCCAGGTGCGGTCTCACCAGCGCCCTGTAAAGTTGCATCAAAACTTCCCTACTTTTATTCTCCATACCCCTTGCAATAAAGGCCAACACTCAATTAGCCTTCCTAATTACTTGCTGTACCTGCATGCTAACTTTTTGTATTCCATGTACTCGGACCCCCAGATCCCTTTGTACCACAGCATTTTGTAGTCTCACTCCGTTTAAATAATAATTTGCTTTTTCTTTTTGATGAAGAGCAGGAGAGCTCTCCCCAGTGTCCGAGCTAACATTCATCCCTCAACCACCATTACAAAAACAGATTATCTGGTCATTGTCAGGTTGCTGTTTGTGGGAGCTTGCTGTGCGCAAATTGGCTGCTGCGTTTATGACATTACAACAGCGACTACACTCCAAAAAGCACTTTATTGGCTGTAAAGCGCTTTCGGATGTCCTGAGATTGTGAAAGGCTCTTTATAAATGCAAGTCTTTCTTTATGTCCCAGGGTGGTTAGTGTAATAGGGCACATTAGGAAACCATTCTGTAGTGTCATTTGGCTGTCCATACATAACATTCATGGACTTTTTCTCATGGAGTACGTCACATTGACTCACATAGCAGTATCCCGTGATCAGGCACCAGGAAGTGTCTGGTGTCAACCATACTTTCTTTTCCCTTGCATAAATCCGATACTTCTCACGATTTCCAATCATAGAAACATAGAAACATAGAAGATAGGAGCAGGAGTAGGCCATTCGGCCCCTTGAGCCTATTCTGCCATTTAATGTGATCATGGCTGATCATCCAAATTCAGTACCCTGTCCCTGCTTTCTCCCCATATCCCTTGATCCCTTTACCCTTAAGAAATATATCCAACTCCTTCTTGAATATATTTAATGGCCCAGAAATTCGGGTCTCCACGGGTGAGTAAGCATGGGGTACTCACCCGTAGGCCCAATGGAAGTGTCGGTTTCCTGCATGCACTGCGCATGCGCGGGAAACCGGCACTTCTGTTCCCCTGAACGAAGGGGTTCAGAGTTCGAACGCATGCGCGGGAGAGGCTGCGCGTGCGCATTGAACTTGTTTTTTTTTTGCAGGTATTCCCGGGAGGGTAAGTCTGCAGTATTTACACATTTAAAAAGCAGGCGTAAGGCCTGCTTTTTACAAGGTAAGTGGTGATTAATTAAAATTAAAACATTTTTTCCACAGGTTAATTATTTTTAAATACTTTAAAGAAAGGTAAGTTTATTTTTAGCCCCGTTAGAAAATAAAATTATTTTTTTCAAAAATTTTAATTATTGTTTTGTGGCGACACGCCACCACTGGACATAATCCGCTCACGGCAGCACAGACAGTCAAAGCAGAAGCCCCCAGCCGGGGGCCCTTTCCTCCAGCAACTTGTTTCCCGCAGGGACAGGCTGCCGGGAGCACTTCCTGTCTGGGAAGTATTTAAGTGGATGCGCGGGCTTTTCTAGTTCCTGTTTGCCATGTGGTCAGAATAAAGAAGCTGTGTTTTCAATAGCTCTGTCTCGACTCCCACGTTTGCCGCGGTATCTCAACACTGGTGACCCCGACGCTCAGGACGAATCCTAAGCTAGCATGGCGGATACAAACGTAGTCACGGTTAAATTACCTGACTTTTGGGAGAACCTCGCCGAAGCCTGGTTCGTTCAAGCTGAGTCCAGATTCCGGCTGAAAGGCATTACAGTCGATGCCACGAAGTACGACTACCTCGTCGCCTCGCTCACCTACGCTACAGTCCCCAAGGTTTGGGCAGCGCTGCAGAATCCACCAACGGAGGGCAAGTACGAGCATCTGAAGGCTGCGCTACTTAAAAAATTTCAAACGTCCTCTTACCAGCGCCACTGCCAACTCCTGGACCTCCTCGGCCTTGGTGACGCTTCACCATCAGACCTGCTTTCCCACATGCTGTCCCTCTCAGACGACAAAAATCCCGGCGCCCTTTTTCGCACGCTTTTCATTCGGCAGCTCCCCGCCAGCATCCGCCCGCTCCTTGTGGAGTCTGACTCCACGGACCTGAATGAGATAGCCGAAAAGGCCGACCGGCTGCTCTCTGCACAGGCCGCTCGCGACGTCGCGCCCGACCTCACGGCAACGACCACGCGGTCTTCCCGGGCCGCTAGGCCCGACCGCCCTACCACTCCGGGTCACTGCTACTACCACACCCGTTTTGGCGCTAGGGCTCAACGCTGCACGCCACCGTGTTCCTTCAAACCCCCCCCCCGCACCGGCCCCCGCGATGGCCGCAGGGCAGAAGGAGCCCCTACTGTACGTCACTGACGACAGAACCAACCGCCGATTTCTGTGCGACACAGGGGCCCAGCACAGCATCACCCCCGCCTCCGCCCTCGAGATCCAACGCGGCACACAGGGTATCACACTGGCTGCAGCCAACAGCTCTGAATTCCGCACATATGGCACCCGTATGGTCACGCTCGACCTCGCGGGCCGCCGCTACAGCTGGGAGTTCCTGACAGCCAAGGTCCTCTGCCCACTCATCGGCGCCGACTTCCTACGCGCCCACGGCCTCCTTGTCGACATTCCGAGGCACCGCCTCGTTGACATCAACACTATGGCCCCCATCCCCGGCGCCTTTACCCCGGCCCGTTCGGCCGGCCCGACGACCTGCTGCCTCGCCAGAGCCACGGACGACTACTCGGCACTCCTAGCTGAGTTTCCCGCCCTCACTAACCCGACCTTTTCGGCCAAAGCCGCCAAGCACGGTGTGGAACACTATATCCCCACCACCGGCCCCCCAGTTTCTGCCCACGCCCGCAGACTCAACCCGGCCAAGCTGGAAATCGCGCGGGCCGAGTTTACCAACATGGAACAACTCGGCATCATCCGCCGCTCCAGCAGCCCTTGGGCCTCGCCCCTCCACATCGCCCCCAAGCCCGGCGGAGGCTGGCGCCCTTGCGGGGACTACCGCCGCCTCAACGACGCCACCACCCCCGATCGGTACCCGGTGCCACACATCCAGGACTTCTCGGCCCGACTGGCCGGACGAACCGTCTTTTCCAAAGTCGACCTGGTGCGCGGTTACCACCAAGTCCCCGTACACCCCGCGGACATCCCCAAAACGGCCGTCATCACCCCATTCGGCCTGTTCGAGTTCCTGAGGATGCCCTTCGGCCTCAAGAATGCAGCACAGGCTTTCCAGCGCCTTATGGACTCAGTCCTCCGGGACCTGAACTTCCTATTCGTCTATCTAGACGACATTCTCGTGGCCAGCTCCTCCAAACAGGAACACCTCGAACACCTTCGCATCCTGTTCGGGCGCCTAGCCCAACACGGGCTCATCCTCAGCCCGGCGAAGTGCCAATTCGGCCTAACCGAGATCGATTTTCTCAGTCACCACATCACCCCTGCCGGGGCCGTCCCCCTGCCCAACAAGGTGCAGGCCGTCCAGCAATTCCCCCGCCCCACAACCATCAAGGGCCTCCAGGAGTTCCTCGGGATGGTGAACTTCTACAACAGGTTCATCCCCAGAGCCGCAGCCCTTATGAAGCCCCTATATGACTCCCTCCGAGGGAAATCCGGCAAGATGGACGTAGCCTGGACCACTGACGCGGCAGCCGCCTTCGACGCCACCAAAAACGCGCTCGCCGACGCCACTCTGCTTGCGCACCCGAGGGCCGATGCCCGGGTCGCGCTCACCACCGACGCCTCCGACCACGCGGTCGGGGCCGTGTTCGAGCAGTGGGTCAATGGCGCGTGGCAGCCACTTGCCTTCTACAGCCGCCAACTGCGCCCCCCGGAGGTCAAATACTCCACTTTCGACCGCGAGCTTCTCGCACTCCACCTGTCGGTCCGCCATTTCAGGTTCCTCCTGGAAGGCCGCCCCTTCACCGCGTATGTGGACCACAAGCCACTCACATACGCGATGGCCAAGCACACCGAACCCTGGTCCGCTAGGCAGCAACGCCAGCTCACGGCCGTCTCCGAGTTTACTACGGACATTCAGCACGTCTCCGGTAGAGACAACGTGGTCGCCGACTGCCTTTCCCGTCCCGCCGTCTGTGCGAATCACCTCGCGGTCGACTACGCACAACTAGCAGCGGCCCAGCTCACGGACCCAGACCTCCTCTCGGCGGCTACCAGCCTGCCAGGGCTACGCCTAGCCAAGGTCACGCACGGGCCCGAAGCCACGGCAGTCACGTGCGACGTCTCACTCGGCCAACCCAGGCCGGTCGTCCCTGAGACCTGGCGCTGCCGCGTCTTCGACGCACTCCACGGGCTCTCTCACCCGGGTTCCCGCGCATCCGTCAAACTCCTCTCCAAGCGCTTCGTCTGGCGCGGCCTTAGCAGAGATGTTCGGACTTGGGCCACCTCCTGCCTCGCCTGCCAACGGGCTAAGGTACAGCTGCACACCAAAGCACCCCTGGGAGACTTCGAGGTACCCAGCCGCCGCTTCGACCACGTACACGTCGACATCGTCGGTCCCCTGCCGCCATCGCAAGGCCAATCTTATCTCCTCACGATGGTCGACCGCTACACATGCTGGCCTGAGGCAGTGCCGCTGACCTCCACCACCACAGCCGACATCGCCAGGGTGTTCGTTAACACCTGGGTTGCGAGGTTCGGCGTACCGGCCGACATAACCTCCGACAGAGGCGCCCAGTTCACCTCCGAACTCTGGACGGCCACAGCACGCAACCTCGGGGTGACGCTCCACCGCACCACAGCGTACCACCCGCAGGCCAACGGACTTTGTGAACGCTTCCACAGGTCACTCAAGGCCTCACTCCGCGCCGGCCTGCAGGACAGTACCTGGACTGAGCGCCTACCGTGGGTGCTACTCGGCCTACGCACCGCGTTCAAGGAAGACCTCCAGTCCTCGGCAGCGGAGTTAGTCTACGGACAACCGCTGCGCGTCCCAGGCGAATTCCTTCCGGAGCCTACCAAGCCTTGGTCGGCCGAACAGCAGTGGCTCGACTCTTTCTCTTCCGCTCAGCAGTTCGCCCCACTTCCGGTCAACCGACACGGCGAATTCGCACCTCACGTCCCGCCAAATTTACAGCAGGCGCGCTTCGTCTTCGTGCGACACAACGCGCACCGCGGGCCCCTGCGACCCCCGTACGACGGTCCGTACGAGGTACTACAAACCGGGGACAAGGTATTCAAGCTGCGACTCGGCGACAGGGTCGAGACAGTCTCCATCGACCGGCTCAAACCAGCACACACAGAACCAGGGGAACAGGTCCCCGTGGCCCAGCCTCCAGCCAGAGGCCGTCCCCCCGGCAAGCCAGCACAGCCAGCGGCGAACCGCCCGACCCAACCAACCAGACCGGCGACCACTCAGAGCCGCTGCGGCAGAACCATTAGACCACCGTCACGACTCGTCCACTCCTCCTAAGCGGATTCTGGGGGGAGCTCTGTGGCGACACGCCACCACTGGACATAATCCGCTCACGGCGGCACAGACAGTCTAAGCAGAAGCCCCCAGCCGGGGGCCCTTTCCTCCAGCAACTTGTTTCCCGCAGGGACAGGCTGCCGGGAGCACTTCCTGTCTGGGAAGTATTTAAGTGGATGCGCGGGCTTTTCTAGTTCCTGTTTGCCATGTGGTCAGAATAAAGAAGCTATGTTTTCAATAGCTCTGTCTCGACTCCCACGTTTGCCGCGGTATCTCAACAGTTTTAACATAGAAACATAGAAGATAGGAGCAGGAGTAGGCCATTCGGCCCCTCTAGCCTGCTCCGCCGTTCAATGCGATCATGGCTGATCATCCAAGTTCAGTACCCGGTCCCTGCTTTCTCCCCATACCCCTTGATCCCTTTAGCCTTAAGAAATATATCCAATTCCTTCTTGAATATATTTAATGAATTGGCCTCTACTGCCTTCTGTGGTAGAGAATTCCACAGGTTCACCACACTCTGGGTGAAGAAATTCCTCCTTTTCCGTCCTAAAAGGCCTACCCCTTATCCTTAGACTGTGACCCCTGGTTCTGGACTCCCCGGTCATCGGGAACATCCTCCCTGCATCTGGTCTGTCCAGTCCTGCCAGAATTTTATAGGTTTCAATGAGATCCCCTCTCATTCTTCTAAACTCCAGCGAGTACAAGCCCAATCGCCCCAATCTCTCCTCATACGTCATTCCTGCCATCCCAGGTATCAGCCTGGTGAATCTTCGCTGAACTCCTTCCATGGCAAGAATATTCTTCCTCAGATAAGGCAACCAAAACTGCACACAATACTCAAGATGTGATCTCACAAAGGCCCTGTACAACTGCAGCAAGACATCCTTGTTCTTGGACTCGAACCCTCTCGCTACGAAGGTCAACATACCATTTGCCTTCTTAACCACCTGCTGCACCTGCATGCTTGCTTACCTTCAGCGACTGGTGCACAAGGACACCCAGGTCTCATTGCACTTCCCCTTCTCCCAATCTATTGCCGTTCAGATAATAATCTGCCTTCCTGTTTTTGACACCAAAGTGGATAACCTCACATTTATCGACGTTATATTGCATCTGCCATGCTTCTGCCCAATCACCCAGCCTGTCCAAATCATCCTGTAGTTTCTCGGCATCCTCCTCACAGCACACAGCTTTGTGTCGTCTGCAAATCTGGAGATATTACATCTAGTTCCCTTGTCTAGATCATTAACATATATTGTGAATAGCTGGGGTCCAAGGACTGATCCCTGTGGTACCCCACTAATCACTGCCTGCCACTCGGAAAAAGACCCATTTATTCCAACCCTTTGCTTTCTATCTGCCAACCAGTTCTCCACCCAAGTCAATACCTTGCCCCCAATCCCATGTGCCTTAACTTTACACGCTAATCTCTGATGTGGGACCTTATCGAAAGCCTTCTGAAAGTCCAAATACACCACATTCACTGGTTCTCCCTTATCTATTTTACTAGTTGCATCCTCAAAAAATTCCAATAGATTAGTCAAGCATGATTTACCTTTTGTAAATCCATGTTGACTTTGTCCGATCCTGTCACTGTTTTCCAAGTGCTCTGCTATTACATCTTTTATAATGGACTCTAGCATTTTCCCCACTACCGATGTCAGGCTTACCGGTCTGTAATTCCCCGTTTTCTCTCTGCCACCTTTTTTGAATAGTGGGGTAACATTAGCTACCCTCCAATCCATGGGTACTGTTCCAGATTCCATCGAATGCTGGAAGATGATCAGCAATGCATCTACTATTTCTAGGGCCACTTCCTAAGTACCCTAGGATGTAGATTATCAGGCCCTGGGGAATTATCGGCCTACAATCCCATCAATTTCCCTAACACCATTTCCCTACAAATACTGATTTCTTTCAGTTCCTCCCTTTCATCAGACCCTATGTTCCCGACATTTCCGGGAGGTTATTTGTGTCCTCCTTTTTGAAGACAGAACCAAAATATGTATTTAATTGGTCTGCCATTTCTTTGTTCCCCATTATAAATTCCCCTGATTCTGACTGCAAGGGACCAACGCTTGACTTCACCAATCCTTTTCTCTTCACATATCTATAAAAGCTTTTACAGTCAGTTTTTATGTTCCATGCAAGTTTACACTCATATTCTATTTTCCCTTTCTTAATTAATCCCTTTGTTCTCCTTTGTTGAATCTTAAACTGCTACCAATCCTCTGGATTAATGCTTTTTTTGGCCAATTTATATGTCCTCTCCTTGGATCTTATGCTATCCCTAATTTCCCTCGTTAGCCATGGTTGAGTCACCTTTTTTGTTTTATTTTTATACCAAACTGGGATGAACATATTCTGTAGTTCATCCATGCCGTCTTTGAATGTTTGCCATTGTCTATCCACCGTTAACCCTTTGAGTGCCATTGCACAATCAATCTTACCCAATTCGCGCCTCAGACCATCATAGTTTCCTTTATTTAAATTCAGGACCCTAGTCTCTGAGTCAACTATTTCATTCTCCATCTTAATGAAGAATTCGATCATATTATGATCGCTCCGACCCAAGGGGCCTCGTACAACAAGATTGCTAATTAATCCTTTCTTGTTACATGATACCCAGTCTAAGATGGCCTGCTCTCTGGTTGGTTCCGCGACATATTGGTCCAGGAAACCATCCAGTAAACACACCAGGAATTCCTCCTCCACAGTATTGTTACTAATTTGGTTAGCCCAATCTATATGTAGATTAAAGTCACCCATGAGGACTGCTGTGCACTTTTTGCATGCTTCTCTAATTTCCCTTTTAATGCCATCCCCAACCTGCACATTACTGTTTGGCGGTCTACATACTACTCCCACTAACGTTTTCTGCCCCTTAGTATTTCTCAGTTCTACCCATACAGATTCCACATCATCAGAGCTAATATGCTTCCTTGCAATTGTGTTAATCCCTTCTTTAACCAGTAATGCTACCCCAGCTCCCTTTCCTTTTTGCCTATCTTTCCTGAATATTGAATACCCCTGGATGTTGAGTTCCCAGCCTTCGCCATCCTGGAGCCATGTTTCAATAATCCCAATCAAATCATATTCGTTTACCTCTATTTGCGCAGCTAATTCATCCACCTTTTTACGAATGCTCCTCGCATTAAGACACAAAGCCTTCAGGCTTGTTTTTTTAACGCTCTTAGACCTATTAGAATTATTGGCCCAGAAATTCGGCTCTCCCTGGGTGAGTACGCATGGGTTACTCACCCGTAGGCCGAATGGAATTGCCGGTTTCCTGCATGCACTGCGCATGCGCGGGAAACCGGCACTTCCGATCCTCTGAACGAAGAGGTTCAGAGGTCGAATGCGCGCGCAGGGGAGGCTGCGCGTGCGCTTTGAACTTAGGTTTTTTTTACAGGTTTTCCCGGGAGGGTAAGCCTGCAGGATTTACACATTTAAAAAGCAGGCGTAAGGCCTGCTTTTTGCAAGGTAAGTGGTCAAATAATTAAAATTAAAACATTTTTTCCACAGGTTTATTATTTTTAAATACTTTAAAGCAAGGTAAGTTTATTTTTAGTCCCATTATAATATAAAATTATTTGTTTCAAAAATTTAAATGATTGTTTAAAATAGTTATTTAATGTAATTTATAGTTTATTTAAAAAGTGTGATTTTTAAAAAAAATTATTTGAAGGTTTACTGCTATTTTGGGCCCGTAGTATTTATAAGTTTTGACAGGTCTACCTGTCAATCTTATAAATGGGCTTTTCCCTCCTCTGATTGGCTGCCCATGGCTCATGTGATCCCAGGGGACGCATCGCACTAACTACGCCCCTGGGACACGCCAGCACAGCGCGCCGGCAGCTGGGCCAGGCCCCGGAGCGGAATTCTACGGGGCCCTACAGCTCAACTGCTGGCGCACAAGGTAAGTGCAGGTCGGGGGCTTACACCCGACCCGAATTTCTGGGCCAATATTTACTGTGGCCATGTTTGATTTAAACCGTTGATTTCTCTGACTGCCACTTTTGTTTTTCTCCTTCCTATCTTTTCCTTTTATCCTTGTTTCCCTTTCCTCTGTCCCCCTGCTCAGGTTCCCAACCCCCTGCCATTTTAGTTTAAACCCTCCCCCAGAGCACTAGCAAACACTAGTTTAAAATAGTTATTTCATGTAATTTATAGTTTATTTACAAAATGTGATTAAAAAAATATTTTTTTTGAAGATTTAGTGATGTTTTGGGGCCTGTAGTATTTCTAAGTTTTGACAGGTCTTCCTGTCAGACTTATGAATGGAGCATTCCCTGCTCCGATTGACTCCCCATGGCCCACGTGATCCCAGGGGACGTCTTGAACTAACTGCGCCCCTGGGATATGCAAGCACTGCGCGCCGGCAGTTGGACCAGGCCCCAGATCAGAATTCCACGGGGGCCCACAGCTCAACGGCCGGCGCGCAAGGTAAGTGCAGGTCGGGGGCTTGCACCCACGGGAAGCCCCCGACCCGAATTTCTGGGCCAATAAGTTGACCTCAACTACCTTCTGTGGTAGAAACTTCCACAGGTTCACCACTCTCTGGGTGAAGAAATTCCTCCTCATCTCTGTCCTAACTGGCTTACCCCTTATCCTTAGACTGTGACCCCTGGCTCTGGACTCCCCTGCCATTGGGAACATCCTTCCTTTATCTAGTCTGTCTAGTCCTGTTAGAATTTTATAAGTTTCAATGAGATCCCCTCTTATTCTTCTAAACTCTAGCGAATATAAGCCTAATCGACCCAATCTCTCCTCATACGTCATTCCTGCCATCCCAGGTATCAGTCTGGTGAATCTTCGCTGCACTCCCTCCATGGCAAGAACATCCTTCCTCAGATAAGGCGACCAAAACTGCACACAATACTCAAGGTGTGGTCTCACCAAGACCCTGTACAACTGCGTCCTTGCTCCTGTACTCAAATCCTCTCACTGTGAAGGCCAACATACCGTTTGCCTTCTTAACTGCCTGCTGCACCTGCATGCTTACCTTCAGCGACTGGTGCACAAGCACACCCAGGTCTCGTTGCACTCCCCCTTTTCCCAATCTATTGCCGTTCAGATAATAATCTGTCTTCCTGTTTTTGCCACCAAAGTGGATAACCTCGCATTTATCCATATTATACTGAATCTGCCATGCATCTGCTCAATCACCCAACCTGTCCAAATTGTACTGGAGTTTCTCTGCATCCTCCTCACAGCACATCAAGGGATGATGCCTTCACTATGGAACAGTGGGAGGACAACAGTTAACTCGAAAAGGGAACAATCTTTCAGACACACTGGAATTCCCTCCCTAAACCTCTCCGCCTCTCTACCTCCCTCTCCTCCTTTAAGACTCCTCTTAAAACCTACCTTTTTGACCAAGCTTTCAGTCACCCCTCCTAATGCCTCCTTCTTTGGCTTGGTGTCAATTTATTGTCTGATTACGCTCCTGGGAAGCGTCTTGTGTTGTTTTCCTACATTAAAGATGCTAATATAAATGCAAGTTGTTGTTGCTGTAGATGTCCTGGCATTTACAGTTGTCAGTTCTTCTATCCTCGCAATGATGGCAACACAAATCAATCATGTTCATCATCAAAGACTGCAAAAAGTCATAGCACAAAGAGCAAAAATTAATTGTGCCGTTTTGGAGAAATGACGTGTACATTTGTGAAACCGTCTTTCATCCGCTGTGTTGCTCTTTTCGAAAGATTGGTTTAATCGTCTATTTTAAAGGTTAATAGGCAATTTAAAGGTTAAGATAATTGGCAAAAGAACCAGAGGCGGAGATGAGGAGAATATTTTTTTTATGCAGCGAGTTGTTGTGATCTGGAATCTGAAAGGGCGGTGGAAGCAGATTCAATTGTAACTTTCAAAAGGGAATTGGGTAAATACTTGAAAAGAAGAAAATTCGCAGGGCTATGGGGAAAGAGCAGGGGGGAGTGGGACTAATTGGATTGCTCTTTCCAACAGCCGGCACAGGCACAATGGGCCAAATGGCCTCCTTCTGTGCTGCAAAATTCTTTGATTCCAGGCCTAATTAGACGGCTGAGTGCATTTCCTCATTTTGTTAACTTTGAATTTAAAATATTTGGATGAATTTATTTGATTCTTGCCCCTGGGAAGGGTTTGTCATTACTTGGTAATACAGGTAGACTACCTTTTATCTGAACTTCTGAAAACCGAAACCCTCTAAAAACTGAAGGTTTTTTCGTTCAGCGTAAGTCGTGTGCACGACATGACCAGAGTGGCGCACGACTTACGCTGAGCAGAGGGTCAGCGTAAGTCGTGTGCACGACCCCGACCCCCGCTGACGACCCCCCGCGGACCCCCCCGCGGACCCCCCCCGACCCCCCCGCCGACCCCCCCGCGGACCCCCGCCGACCCCCCCGCCGACCCCGACGACCCCCACCCCCGACCCCCCACGGACCCCCGCCGACCCACCCCCGACAAATTTCCCAGTCTTATAAAATACCTTCCGAAATCCGAAATTTTCCGAAAACCGAAACACGGCTGGTCCCGAGGTTTTCGGATAAAGGATAGTCTACCTGTACAACTTTTTATTTTGCACCTTTGAAATCCAGCACTCCCCGATTAGGTATATCTTTGTCCCTCTGACCCCTTTTTAAAGTTGTTTTTGTTGCATTTTCTTATCTTCTCAGTCCTCCTTTCTCCCTGCAAGACTTGTACAGGCCATTTTTGTTAGGCAAGGGTATTAAGGGCTAAGGAACCAAGGCGGGTAGATGGAGTTCAGATACAGATCAGCCATGACCTAATTGAATGGTGGAACAGGCTCCTGGGCTGAATGGCCTCCTCCTGCTCCTATTTTCCTAATCTTCCTATCTATCTCGGTTTTAATTTGCCTGTTAACCCATTTTACGGTCACTTTACTTAGCTGGGTTGGCAAAACTGGAACTATAAATTGAGGAGAAAACATATAGGGCTCGAATTTCCAAGCCCCGTGGAGGCGGGTTTGGAGGCGGGAGTGGTGAGAAAATTGCAGAATCGGGGGGAAGGAACCCATCCTGACCCCAACCCGCCTCCGTGCCAATGTCCTAGGAGGCGGGTATCCAACCTGTGCTGGGAGCCGCCTCCCCGAGGCAGGAAGGGGATTAGTGCCATTTAACTGCCTGTTAACAGGCAGTTTTTGGCCTAATCCCTATTTTTAGCCCTGAACTGTGGGCTTCCCGATGGCTCCGAACCGCGCCAAGTTAGCGAGGCGGACCGCTGGTCTGAAGGGGTTGGAGGGGTTGAGATGTCCGTTGTGCAGGTCAGTGATGGGTGCATGTGTGCAGAGGTAAGTGTGTGAAGTAAGTGTAAAGTGCTTTAATAAGTTTTACTTACCTTTACTTTCTCCTGCAGGCTTCATTCCTTCAGTTCTCGGGAGTCCCTCAGTTCACCGGCACAGAAAGCAGAATGGCCGCTGAATTGTCAAAAGCTGCAGCATTCTGCTCTCTGGTCTGGAGAGATCTCTAACTGAGTCTGAGTAGAAGGACTCGAGTTAGAAGACAGATTGTCAGTGTTTGACAGCTTCACAGAGTTGTCAAACGCTGATTTTTCATCTGTCAAAAGCTCTTGACAGATGAAATGTCAATCACTGACGTCACCAGTAATCAGGTGTCCCTTAATTGGCCTGCTGAGCCTGCTGGGCAGGCCTAACAAGATCAATCAAGGAAAAATAGCGCGGGTTGCCACAAGTCAATGGAGGCGGGACTACAACCCAAAAAGTGGCAGTCCCGCCTTCATCACGTCCCCATTGACAAAATCCAGCCCATATATTCAGTCATCAGGACAGCTCAAAATAGTAAATAATCTGAATGTGTCTCTTCCTCCAAGTAATCACAGGGGAAGATAGCTCAAGTAAAATCAATGACTTCATTATAAATAAGATGGAAGTCGTGGGCTCAAGATACTTGGAGTACTGTGCACAGTTTTAGTCTCCTTATCTGAGGAAGGATATACTCGCCTTGGAGGCGTTGCAATGAAAGTTCACCAGATTGATTTCTGGGATGAGAGGGTTGTCCTATGAGGAGAGATGAGTAGAAAGGGCCTATACTCTCTGGAGTTTAGAAGAATGAGAGGTGATCTCATTGAAACATATAAGACTCTGAGGAGGATTGACAGGGTAAAGGCTGAAAGGCTGTTTCCCCTGGCTGGAGAGTCTAGAACAAGGGGGGTGTGATAATAATAATAACTTCTGGGAAGTTATGTCATCACTTCCTGTGAACTGTGAACTATGAACTATGAACTGTGTACATACCTCACTTCCTGTCATATGTCACTTCCTGTTGGACTGGTATAAATACTGGTCTGTTCAGTATTGTAAGAGGCTTCTACCAGAGGCATGGTAAAGACCTCTCTTGCATATAGTGTGTTTATAAGTTACTTAAAGCTTACTTTAAAGTTACTTGATGGTAAGACTCCTTTTTCTTACATCAATTTAAGTAACTTAGTATTTACACTCACAAATACTAGACCTTCGGACAAACTCGGAGTTAAGGATCCAGGGAACCACCCATCATGGAGAGAATCCTTAGACCTATTCGTCTGGACTTGGACCCGAGTACACCAGCAGCTGGCAGGGTATGGAAGCATTGGTACCGTACTTTTGAGAATTTTCTGGATGAATGTGAAGCAGATGCTCCTGCTAGATTGAGGATACTTATCAATTATGTGACCCCAAAAGTGTTCGAATATGTTGATGAATGGGATAATTACGGTGAGGTGATTCGGGCACTTAAGAAACTGTATGCCAAGACCCCAAATGAGGTCTATGCTAGACATCTACTGGCCACAGCCCGACAAGGGCCAGGGGAATCAATTGACGAATTCCTGCAGGAACTTCGCAGGCTCAGCATAGATTGTAACTTTCAGGCAGCCTCAGCTGAGCTGTACCGCAAAGAAATGATTCGTGATGCTTTCATCTGCGGGATTGCCTCTCCATTTATACGCCAGCATCTACTAGAAAGTAAAACACTTGAGCTACAAAAAGCTTTTGACCTAGCTTGTTCTCTGGATTTGGCAAAGAGAAATGCAGACCTCTATCAGCTGCCCAGATCTCGATCTGCTGCTGTAGCTGCAACCAGACAATTCAAGTGGTCTCAGGTGAACCCTATCATGGGGGAATCTAATTCTGATAATTCTGATGAAGAAGAGGAGGATGACCCCACTTTAGCAGCCTCTTGGCAATCTAGGAAGGAATGCTTCTTTTGTGGAGATGCTTTTCACCCTAGGAAAACCTGCCCTGCTCGCAATGCAATCTGCAGTTATTGCAAAAAAAAAGGACACTTTGCTAAAGTTTGCCTATCAAGGGCCTCTACGAGGGCCAATCCAGCTAAGGCCTACCGAGCTGCCCCAATTAGGGCCTATCAAGATGCTCCAGCTAGGACCTATCAAGCTTCCTCTCGAGCTCTCTCCCGAAGAAGCACACCGAGAGTTTTAGCCACTCTCTGTGCAACGACACCAATTACAGCTGCTTGCCCACAGAACCTGTCTCATGCAGCCACAAAAATTTCAATTAAAGGGCATACCTTAGATGCCTTAATTGACTCAGGAAGTACTGATAGTTTCATTAAGGAACAGATTGTTGCGAAATTGAAACTACATGTCTTCCCATCGGACCAGGCAATTGCGATGGCTCAGTCATCACTTAATACCAGAATCTCCGGCTTTTGTGTTGTTGATATGACACTTCACGGTCGTATGTATCCCTCCACCCGACGTTCGGTGCTCAAGGACTTATGTAGTGATCTCCTCTTAGGGCTGGACTTCCAAAAACAGCATAAGAAACTCACCATTGAGTTTGGTGGATCCAAACCCGGACTTACTATTTCTAATATACCGTCTAAATTACCATTTTGTGCATTGTCAGCAGCTTCACTTGATGAACCCTCATTATTTGCCAATATTCCGCCTCGATGCAAACCAATAATAACGAAATTGCGGCGCTTTAATCAGGAAGACCAATCTTTTATTGCGGCTGAAATCTCTCGACTTCTAGCAGAGGATATCATCGAACCATGTTCGTCGCCCTGGCGGGCTCAAGTCGTCATTGTCAAGAACCCTCTAAAACTTCACAAACAGCGACTATGCATCGATTATTCGCAAACCATCAATCAATATACCGACTTGGACGCCTACCCATTGCCACGCATTGATGATATGGTTAATAAACTGGCCAAATACAAAGTGTTCTCAACTTACGATTTAAAAAGTGCCTATCATCAGGTACCCTTGAAGGTCTCAGATAAGCAGTACACGGCCTTTGAGGCTAATGGATGGCTGTACCAATTTCGTCGCCTCCCATTCGGGGTTACTAATGGAGTGGCTGTCTTCCAATGGGCAATGGATGGCCTGGTTAAGCAAGAAAACCTAAGGGACACTTTTCCCTATCTTGATAACATTACCATTGCAGGTCACGATCAACAGGAACACGACGCCAACCTCCAAAAATTTCGGGATGCCCTCCATCGCCGTAATTTGACCCTGAATGAATCCAAATCTGTTGAGTCGCAACCGACCATCAACATCCTTGGCTACTGCGTAGGCAATGGTATCATTAAGCCAGACCCAGAAAGACTTCGCCCGCTCCAAGAGCTCCCGTCACCTAAGAATCCGGCTTCTTTACGTCGGGCTCTCGGTCTGTTTGCATACTACGCTAAATGGATTCCTCATTTTTCGGACAAAATCCAAACCTTGCTGCATGCTAGATCATTTCCACTGGGAACAGCGGCTGTTGCAGCCTTTAACCTTCTCAAAAAACAGTTGGAGAAAGCGGCTCTTCACTCCATCAATGAGAATCTCCCTTTCGTGGTTGAATGTGATGCCTCGGAGGTGGCGATCTCGGCTACTCTGAATCAGGAAGGTCGTCCTGTAGCATTTATGTCCCGGACCTTACAAGGTGCCGAGTTATATTATCCTCCGGTTGAGAAAGAAGCCACAGCCATCATAGAGGCAGTACGGAAGTGGAACCATTTTCTAGCTCGCCAGCACTTTACATTGATCACGGACCAACGATCAGTCGCCTTCATGCTCGATAATCGAAAACGAACCAAAATTAAGAATAATGAAATACAACTTTGGAGGATGGAACTGGCCTCTTTTGGTTATACCATTCTCTATCGGCCTGGCAAGGAGAATGTGGCCCCGGACACCCTCACACGGGCATTCTGCTCCACTATGTCATCCTCTACTCTCATGGATGTCAACAATGGATTGTGTCATCCTGGCGTTACGCGCATGCTACATTTCGTACGATCACGGAATCTCCCTTTTTCCACTGGAGATGTAAAGAAAATATGCTCAGAATGCCGGCTTTGTGCGGAATTAAAACCTCAGTTCTTCCGCCCCTCAGATGGTATACTCATACATGCAACCCAACCGATGCAACGACTTAGCATCGATTTTAAGGGCTCAGTGCCCTCTTCAACTCAGAACACATATTTGCTCACCATGATCGATGAATATTCACGTTTTCCGTTTGCCTTCCCCTGCTCCAATATGCTGGCGTCCACAGTAATCTGCTGCCTTGAGCAGGTATTCTCTCTCTGTGGCATGCCGGCTTATATTCACTCAGATCGGGGTCCATCCTTTATGTCAAGGGAACTCAAGGACTACCTCTCTGAACGGGGAATTGCTACAAGCAAAACAACACCATACCATCCGATCGGAAATGGGCAGGTAGAGAGGTATAACGGTATCATCTGGAATTCCGTACGTCTCGCTTTAAGATCTCGGGGCCTACCAGACCAGCAATGGGAAACAGTGCTTCCGGATGCATTGCACTCTATACGGTCCCTGCTTTCCACAGCCACAAATACTACACCTCATGAGCGGTTCTTTGGATTCCAGCGTCGCTCATCTCATGGGACATCACTCCCGTCATGGCTAACTACTCCTGGATCTGTTTTACTCCGAAGATACGTTCGGACGTCTAAAAATGACCCTCTCGTAGACGAGGTCGAGCTAACCGATGCCAACCCCACCTATGCAAACATACGATATTCCGACGGCCGAGAATCTACCGTGTCATTACGGGATCTGGCTCCCTGCCCACCAGGACCTAGTGGGACATCGGGTGATGGCATTTCACCAGGAAACTCTTGGGACCTATCGGGTACCCCTCTCCAGGATCCTGATCGGACACCAACTAGCTTGGTGCCGGTAGAACCCCGTACTCAAGGTTGCGACCCTCCCAGTACCGCGCATGAAAGTACTGATCTGCCACAGACCAGCTCTGCACCTCTCTCGGAACAGAGGCAGTCCGACTTTGAACCTATTGGGGCTCGTACTCGAAGCCATGATCTCCCCGACCCTTCACAGGGCAATCCAGGCCACATAGACTCTGACCAATGGCCAACCGCATGTAAGCGGACCAGCGACCCTCTACGACGGGAATCCAAACGGGTGCGACTCTTCCTTGTTCGGCGGCTGCGGACCAAAAGGTAGACCACAGCCTCCTAATCCTGCAGGAGGGAAGAATGTGATAATAATAATAACTTCCGGGAAGTTATGTCATCACTTCCTGTGAACTGTGAACTATGAACTATGAACTGTGTACATACCTCACTTCCTGTCATATGTCACTTCCTGTTGGACTGGTATAAATACTGGTCTGTTCAGTATTGTAAGAGGCTTCTACCAGAGGCATGGTAAAGACCTCTCTTGTATATAGTGTGTTTATAAGTTACTTAAAGCTTACTTTAAAGTTACTTGATGGTAAGACTCCTTTTTCTTACATCAGGGGGCATAGTCTCAGGATAAGAGGTCGGCCATTTAAGACTGAGATGAGGAGGAATTTCTTCACTCAGGGGGTTGTGAACCTTTGGAATTCTCTGACACAGAGGGCTGTGGATGTTCAGTCATTGAGTATATTCAAGGCTGAGATCGATAGATTTTTGGACTCTAGGGGAATCAAGGGATATGGGGAACAGGGCGGAAAGGTGGAGTTGAGGTCGAAGATCAGCCATGATCTTTATTGAATGGCAGAGCAGGCTCGAGGGGACGTATGACCTACTCCTGTTCCGATTTATTATGTTCTTTTAGATAGATCATCGTCACTGGGTCAAATTCCTGGAACTCCCTACCTAACAGCAGTGTGGGAGGACATTCGCCACACAGACTGCAACGGTTCAAGAAGAAGGCCCACCACACAACTCTCAAGGTCAACTAGGGAAGGGCAATAAATGCCGGGCATGCCAACGGCGCCCATATCCTGAGGATGAATGGGAAAAAAATGATATTTATCCTGGTGTGCTAAGAGAGACAAGGAAGGAGGTTTGTGAGGCATGAACATTTGTTCCTTGTATACGTATATAATAAAGACGTGCCTGGAATAGACACAGCATTAAAATGCAATTGAAAAGTCATTTAAAAATTGTGGACAGACATTAGGTAAAGGATATAAAAGCAGAAAATGCTTGAAAATACACAGCAGGTTAGTCAGTGTCTGTTAGCCTTACCAGTGTAGACCCTTCATCACAACTGGATAGATGGAGGAAACTTTGATCATAAGTGTCCAGCTGTTTGTGGTAGAATGAGATGTTTTCACGGAGATTCATGAGCTGTGTTGAAATTAATTCAGAAGCGAAATACTTGCAAGTGCTTGTAAAATACCCGAGGGAGCCTCTTTGAATGTGAAATGTTTTTTTTTTCTTATCCGTGTCTTGGGGCCCTGACTCTGCAATCTGCAATTTATTAGGCGTAAGGTGTAAAGAAAAACCAAAATAATTAAACGTGTGTGATTCGTACTCACGTTTGACGCCCACAAGATTGATGCTGATTTCTTTCTGTCTCAGAGAGTCAGCAGTCTGGTGTCAGCTGCACGGATTTACTAACTGCCTCACCAATTATTGGCTAAAGTACCAAAAATAAATTGAACAGTCACGGTACCTCTTGGCTCTGTGTGGGATCCAGCTGTGTAAGAAGAAAAATGCGTTTTTACTGAAATAACAGTGGCTGCACTTCTATCTTCTATGTTTCTATTAAGGCTAAAGGGATCAAGGGGTATGGGGAGAAAGCAGGGACCGGGTGCTGAATTTGGATGATCAGCCATGATCATTGAATGACGGAGCAGGCTCGAGGGGCTGAATGGCCTACTCCTGCTCCTATCTTCTATGTTTCTATGTTTCTATGTTTCTAAACATAAATCTCTTTTGATATTTCTGCGAGTTGTGATATTAACGCTCCACATTGCCAATGTGTGGTTTTCGTAGAGGAATGAACACAATTGTGCGATACGGGAATAGAAATTGGTAAGCGCCCCTTCCTGATATCTGGGCGCAAAATCTGGGTTAGGTGGACCAATTTCATGCGGGGATATTCAGCGCCCCTTCCTTACACCTGATAGTGCGTCAGCTGTGAATTCTGAGCACCAAACAGACCTGCCTAAATCAGGCATTGAGCCCCTTGATTATGCTAATCAGGGGCCTCCCATCTTCCACCCTCCATAACATTGAGGTCTTCCAAAACTCTGCTGCCCGCATCCTGTCTCGCACCAAGTCCCATTCATCCATCACCCCTATTGCTCACTGACCTGCATTGGCTTCTGGTCCAGCAACGCCTCGAATTTTAAAATTCTCATCCTGGTGTTCAAATCCCTCCATGCCTCACACCCACCACCCCCCTCCCTATCTCTGTAACCTCCTCCAACCCTACAACCCTGGTCAAAGAGGTAGGCTTTAAGGAGTGTCTTAAAGGAGGATAGAGGTGGCGAGGTGGAGAGGTTTAGGGAGGGAATTGTAGAGCTTGTATTGGTTTGTATGTGGGTTCAATGACGACACATTGATGAAAGAGAATGGCCTAGAAATTCAGTTGGTTGCGCCAGCCGGTAACGCCATAAGAGGGGTATATTTCCAGCGCTAGGCACTTAGCGCCCGGGCGCAGACCGATCTGCGCCAACGCCCAAATTCAGTTGACATTTAGCGCCGGCGCAAAGTGTTTGCGCCCGCTCAGCTGCGCGCGCAGCTTATGACGCCATTTCGTCGTGCAACGCTGTTTGTGCGCCCCAAACCGGAAATTCAGTGGCGCCTGCCCAATGTGGGCGTGGCGCTGCTAAGAACTGTGAAGTGGAACGCAACAGAGGCCCTGTGGGCCTCGGGGAGCACTAATTAAAGGGCACTTACACTGACCTATAAAGCCCAGCCATTTTGCTGCAATGACTTTACTGCTTTGGATTTCTGGACAGAGACCAAGGGACAGAGGTTACTGATTTGGGACAACATAGGAGAGGTATTTTTGGCTTCTGGCCAGTGCTTTGACATTTGATTCATTTGATTTCACTGTTTTCAACTTTATTATGGGGGCTGTATGGGGGTCCAACCCTCAGTTGCAGCATTATGTGCGAAGGGCTCGCAGACGCTGTGAGAGAGGGCCAGCCATGCCTAGACGCAGAGGGGCCATCAGGCGTCGGCAACGTAGGCCTTACCCACTCAGGCAATACCGGCAGCAGGTGTCCTATCTCACCATGACGGCGGCGCATTGTGTTAAGAGGCTGCGCTTCAGAAGGGAGGTGGTTGCAGAGATCTGCCAGCTGCTTCACAGAGATCTGCGTCCACAGCTGATGTGCAGGACGTCTCGCTCGGTGGAAGTGAAGGTCACGGTGGCTCTGAACTTTTATGCAAGCGGCTCCTTCCAAGCCGCTGCTGGGGACATAGCGAACATCTCCCAGTTCGCCGCGCATCGCTGCATCCGGCAGGTCACCGATGCACTTTTCGCGAGGAGACACCAATTCATCTCCTTCCCCATGACCCGACAGAGGCAGGAGCAACGTGCAGTCGGATTTGCCAGGATCGCGCGCTTCCCCATGGTGCAGGGCGCCATTGACTGCACGCATGTGGCTATGCGGGCACCTATCCACAATGCCGAGGATTACCGCAACCGGAAGGGCTACCATTCCCTAAATGTACAGCTGGTGTGTGACCACAGGCAGCGCATCCTAGCTGTCAATGCCCACTTCCCAGGAAGCAGCCACGATGCATTTATCCTGCGCCAGACTACTGTGGCTGACATGTTCGAGGCACAGCCTCCACCAAGGGGATGGCTTATCGGGGACAACGGCTACCCTTTGTATACATGGCTCATGACCCCGCTCCGCGCGCCCAGGACCCCAGCGGAGGAGGCATACAACGAAAGCCATCAAGCCACAAGGAACATCATAGAGCAAACGATAGGCGTCCTCAAGCAACGGTTCCGCTGCCTGGATCGTTCCGGCGGATCTCTACAGTATTCGCCGGATAGAGTCTCCCAGTTCGTCGTCGTGTGCTGCATGCTGCACAACCTGGCTATCCGCAGGACTCAGGCACTGCCACCTGACATTGCACCACCACCTCAGGAGGACGAGCAGGAGGACCATGAGGAGGAGGAGGAGGAGGAGGAGTACCAGCCCAGGAGGGAGCCACAAGGTCCAAGGGCCGTCCGCCGGGGGCTTATTGATCGACACTTCTAGGCCCCCTGTCAGGGAATGGGCTGTGGCAATGAACGCACCTGAAGGCAGCCGCACCACAAGCCCTCAGCCGGTTAACGCAACAACCACTTGAAACCTGAGATGTGGACATGCTGAATAAATAAAAAGCTTTATTTCACAAACTCAGGGCCCTTCCCACATGAAACAGAAAAACAGACAAGACCCCCAAAAAACAGTCAAAAACATCTGTCACTCCCAAAACCTGGGGAGGACTAACAAAACTTGCCCATCCAAATGGCCTTCATCATCGGCCTTACAAAAATAAGCCCCCCCTCCACAACACAAACACCCCACTAAAAACAAAAAATGCCTTGATCCTCGGCCTTACCAAAATAATGCCCCCCCAGAACACAAGCCCCCCAATATAAAAAAAACCGCTATCACCACACTCTAATGGGTGTGCCGAGAGGGCGAGTCCTTAGACAGGCTTCTCTGGCCCCTGCCCGACCTGCTGCTCCGCCTCAACCTGGGCCCTGCGCGTGTGGCAAGGCTGGGGGAAGGCTCATGAGGGCCACAATGCGTGTCGGCAGATGCCCTTGGGGGTCGGCCTAGACGAGGCCCGGCCCGGGAGGGGCCGGCTGCTGACTGCTGCAGCTGTGGCTGGCCAGCATCAGTCTCAGCAGCAGCTCGTCGCACCTTGGCTGGGGGAGTGGCAGTGTCGGCTGCACCAATGGGGGCAAGCTGGCTGATGGCAGGCGCGCGCTGCTCGCCAGAGACACTGGCACTCGGCCGGGCTGGCAGTGCAGCAAGCGCAGCAATCTGGTGGAGGCCAGACCGCTGTGCTGCAGCAGGGCGGCGGGTGCCCTGGCGATGCTTCCGCGCCACAGCGAGTGTGGCAGAAGTGAGTGCCCGAACTGCCCTGGTATGTGCCCGCATCAGCTCTGCCAGTGTCTGGACGGCACCACTCATCTCGCGAGTCGCGTCCTGGGCTGCCGCGAGTTGCTGGACGCCCCTGTCGTGCGCTGCCGCGAGTTGTTCGACCCCCCTGGCCTGTGATTCCCCGAAAGCGACCACACTATGAGCCAGGGACTCAATGGCCTGAGGCATCTGTTGCACAACCCCCATGAACTCCTGGTGGTGCCACTCAGACGCCGCCGACATCTCATCGAGGAGGCGCACCTCCTGGGCGAGGACCGTCTCCGGACTGGAGGGCGGACTCTCCCTCTGGGGAGAAGGCCGCCGAGCTGGCCGACCCTTCCCGCGTGCCTCGAGCCCACTGGACCCAGGATCTGCCCTCCCCTGCAACACCTCCCCCCTCTGGGGAGAAGGCCGGCGTGCTGCCGGACCCTTCCCGCGTGCCTCGAGCCCACTGGGCCCAGGATCTGCCCTCCCCTGCAACACTTCCCCCTGGCTCTCCTGCAGGCCAGACGTCTCCCCTCCATTGCCATCCCCTGGCGCGGATGAGGGTTCCCCCGATGTGCCGCCTTCCTCCTGGTCCTCGTCGTCCTCCTCCTCCAAGGGCCTGGCACTCTGAGCTTCAGGGACCACCTCCTCCTCACCAGCTGAAAGCAGGAAGGCACAAGAGTAGCTTTAGAGTGAGGACAGGGCATCAGCGAGGGAGGCCTGAGTGGTGGCATTATGCGCATTTGTCGGTCAGTGCGAAAGGATGTAGATCTGAAGCGCAAAGGCAATGACAGAGGTCCAACCGGTCATGTCCTTACCAGTGGGTCCCAGTACAGGGTCCGCATCTCCGATCGCAACAGGGCCAGTCACCCAGGCACGCATGAGTCGAGCCACGCTCTCCTCCAGCTCACTGAGCGGCTGGTACTGGGGACGGCCTCCCCCGGTGGCAGACTGGCTCCTCAAATTCCATGCCAGCTTGGCCTGCAAGAGAAAGGACGGCCTCTAAGTACAGTGTGGTGCCCTGTTGCTGTGTGCAATGCCTCCCATGGTCGAATAGCTTGGCCAGTGTGGTGCCCTGTTGCTGTGTGCACTGCCTCCCATGGTCGAATAGCTTGGCCAGTGTGGTGCCCTGTTGCTGTGTGCACTGCCTCCCATGGTCGAATAGCTTGGCCAGTGTGGTAAGTGCAGAAAGTGCTATTGATGATCATGCCAGTGCCATTGCTGCGGGAGGAGGGCTGCCCATTAGTCCTTTGAGGTCCCTTTGCCCATAATGTGAGGTGCACATGCAAGGATGAGGAGGATACTGGAAAGGGTACTCACCTTCACCATCCGAGTGAGGTCGTTGTACTTCTTGCGGCATTGGTCCGCACTCCTGGGGACATCGCAGGTGGATGACACCCTGCGGGCGATTTTCCTCCAGGCTTTCCTGTACTGGCTCCTGGGAGCCTTCTTGCCACTGTCCGGGCACAAGATCTCTCTTTTGTTTTCGACACCATTAATCAGCACCCTCAGAGCATGCTCTGAGAAGCGCTGCGCTCGTTCACGGGCCCTCTCCATGGCTCCAGGCGCTATTTTGGCCCACCAGCAGTGTTGAGGCCTAGCTGCAGGGCTCCAGTATGCAGGGCGTGGCAGCAGTCAAAGTCGACCCTTCCCCCTTTAAGAGCTGGCCGGCGTCAGGGTGTCTGCTGTCAATCAAAACATGACCGCACCTGCGCTGCGCCCGGCCTCGGCGTTATCAGGCCGCATCGCCGGCTTAGCGCCTGAAGAGAGCATTGCAACGCCAGTTTCAGCGCTCGGCCAAACTCTTGGCCAACTCTACTGAATTTCGGCGATGTGGCCTACACTTTCCGGCGGGCGCTAACTTTAGCGAACGCCCGACTTTAGCGCCCCAAAAGTGTCCAGACTGAATTTCGAGGCCAATGTCTTTTAATCTAAAGTTTGTTCATCTAAGTTAACAGCATTACAGGAGACACCATGTTAGAGATCCATCTAAAACTAAACTAAAACTAAACTCTGTCTCTCTCACATGCCCTCTGCTGGTAAGGCATAAGTAATCAAACAGGCAAATACCATCACTATTTGCTGATATCATTACATCTCCCTTTCTTAAAACAAAAGTATTTTACTTTAATCTAACAACATGTTTTCTTTGTGTTACTCTGCATTTTAACTGTAACAATTAATGAACTTACATTATCATTATCATTATCAAGGTTTTTTAACCTTGTTTTGTGTGTTCACATGAAATATGTAAATACACTAGAACTTGAAGAAAGAATAAGATAACATTACTTCCTTCTATAACAAGAGTCCTTAAACTTGCTCAATGAGTCTCTCAGGAGGTTTCACGCGTCTTGAGGATTTTCTGATTGATTGTCCTTGAATCTGAGCTGTTGCCTCAGATGATGTGTTCTCAGCTGTGTGATCAGGTTGTTCAACAGTATCAGTCTTTTGACCTGCTGTGTGATCAGGTTGTTCAACAGTATCAGTCTTTTGACCTGCTGTGGCTGGTCTCATGAGAAGATCCCGACGATTTCTTCGCAGAACAGCACCCTCATCTGTCTGAATGGTGTATGATCTTGGTTGAACTTCACTCAGGACAGTTCCCTTCTGAGTCCATATGTTTGTTTTGTCTTTGAACCTTACTTGGTCACCAGTGTGGAGTTCAGGTAGGTTTTGTGTTCCTCTGTCATAGTAGTACTTTTGCTTTTCTTTCTGTTCTTTGAACTTCCTCACTTTCTCCCCCTCTTTTGTTTTCAGGAGGTTCTCCGGGATGGGTAGGTTTGACCTTAGCAGACGTCCCATAAGGAGTTGGGCTGGTGACATACCACACTCGAGCGGCATTGTGCGGTGTACAAGCATGCTCTGGTAGAAGTCAGTTCCACTGTCTTTTGCCTTGTACATCAGTCTTTTCACTGTCTGGACCGATTTTTCCACTAGACCATTGGACTGTGGAAAGTGAGGACTTGACGTTGTGTGGACAAAGTCCCACTCTTTGGCAAAGTGTCGGAAACTTGCATTGTAAAACTGGGGTCCGTTGTCTGTGAAGACCTCGCTTGCCACGCCATGTCTGGAGAATATGGCTTTCATACATGTTATCACAGCATCTGCAGTGGTGGTGTACAGTCTACAAACCTCTGGATACAGGGAGTAATAGTCTGTGACTACAAGATAGTCCTTCCCTTGACATACGAATAGGTCAGCGCCTACCTTCTGGTAAGGTCTGTCTGGTGCTGGGTGCGGCTTTAGTGGTTCTACCGGATTGCTTGCTCGATATTTCAGGCATATTGTGCAGTTTGACACCTCATTTGTCACATCTTGGTTGATTCGTGGCCAGTACATCACCTCTCGTGCTCTTTTCTTACACTTTTCAATTCCCAGATGTCCTCCATGGATCCTTTTTAGCATCTCTTTTCTCAGACTCTTTGGGATAACTATTTTACTTCCTTTGTAGATGATGTCTTCGACCACTGATAGTTCCGCCCTGCAGTTCCAGTACTCTGCCATGTCAGGTGAGCAGTCTTGCTTCATGTTGGGCCATCCATCCAAGATGCTTTTCCTCAGTCGTCTCAGTGTTTCATCTTTGTTTGTCTCAGTCTTTATGAGCTCCATTTTTGCATCTGCTATGGGCAGTGCACTTGTGATCATGTCCACGTAGGCGTTCATTTTTTCATACATTTTGGTGTTTGCGGGCTCTCTTGGGTCAACAGCTCTGGACAACGTGTCTGCTGTATACATCAGCTTACCCGGTGTGTACGCAACATTCAGTGTATAGCGTTGCAGCCTGATCATCATTCTTTGTATTCTAAGCGGACAGCTATTTAGTGGCTTTTGGAACAATGCAATCAAGGGCTTATGGTCAGTCTCTACACTGATTGCTTGTCCTGCCACAAACTGGTGAAATCTTTCACAGGCGCATGTGATGCTGAGCAGCTCCTTTTCTATTTGAGCATATCGCGTCTCCGCGTCTGTCATTGAGCGCGATGCATATGCAATAGGTTGCCAGTAGTCATATTTTGCAGAAGAACGGCACCGAGCCCACTCTGTGATGCATCTGATGATATCTTGATGGGTCTCGCTGGGTCATAAAACCTCAGAACTGGTTCCTCTGTGAGCAGTTTCTTTAGATCGCTCCATGACTTCTCATGCTCATGATTCCATTCCCATTCTATGTTCTTTTCAGTTAGTCTTCTCAGTGGCGCCATCTTTTCTGAGAGGTTGGATATGAATTTACCCATGTAGTTGATCATTCCATTAAACCTCTGCACGTCCTTTTTGCATTGTGGCTTTGACATATTCTCGATGGCGGACACCTTTCTGGGATCTGGTCTGATGCCCTCACTGCTAAGGATATCTCCCACGAATGTCAGTTCTGTCACCCCGAGCTGGCATTTCTCTCTATTCAGCTTCAGGTTTGTTTTCCTTGTTGCTTCCAGCACTTTTTTCAGTCTCTCGTCATGCTCAGTTCTCGTGGTTCCCCATACTATGGTGTCATCCATTGATGTATCAACTCCCTCCAGGTGCTCATAGATCATATGGAAAGTTTTGTGATACACTTCAGGAGCTGAGGCAATGCCAAATGTTAACCTTAGGAATCTGTATCTGCCAAATGGACTGTTGAACGTGCACAGTCTTGAACTTGCCTCATCCAGTTACATCTGCCAAAATCCTGATGATGCATCTAGCTTGCTGAAATACTTTGCATTTGCAAACTGTGACATGATTTCCTCACGTGTAGGAAACTTGAAGTGCTCTCTCTTTATTGCTCTGTTTCGATCTCTTGGATCCAGGCAAATTCTGAGCTTTCCATTCTTTTTGTCCACAACGACGAGGGAACTCACCCACTCAGTTGGCTCATCTATCTTCTGAATCACTTTCAGGCTTTCCATCCTGTCCAACTCTGCCTTCAGTTGCTTTTGAAGAGCAAACGGAACTTTTCTGCATGGATGTATGACCGTTGGCATACTTTTATCTACTCTGATCGTGTGTTCTCCTGGAATGCAGCCTAGACCCTTAAATAGGTCATTGTACTCTTTCATGAGTTCATCATAGACTGTCTCTCCTTCACTTTCCACAACGAGGACTCTCTTTACCAGGTTCAGTCTCTCACAGGCTTTTAAACCTAGTATGGCCTGCACATCCTTTGGCACCACGATTAATGCTAGCGTGTGCTCTCTGTCCTTGTGTGTCACTTTGACAATGCATCTTCCTTTCACTGGTATATCAGTACCTGAGTATCCTGTCACTTTCACTTTTATTCCATGTATCTTTGGTCTGGGTCTAATTTTCTTAAAATCAGTCTCTGATATCACATTAACTTGTGCTCCAGTATCCAATTTAAATGGAATGTGTATGTCATTCACTTTTAGTGTCAACATCCAGTCCCTTTTTTCTTTTTAGTTTTCAGACACAACAACTACATTGAACTCCTCTATCTCGCTTTCATCTACTGCATGGACCTTGCTTTGTTGCGCTTGGTTCTTACAGCAACGGGCATAATGGTTGTTTTTGTTGCAACTATTGCATGTTTTACCATATGCTGGACACTTTTTTGGTGTATGCTGTGTACCGCATCGACTACATGACTTTTGATTGCCCCTTTCATTTTTGTTCACTGGCCACGCCTCTTTTTTCACATTGGCGCTCTTTTTGTTAAACGGTTTGTGTCCATTCTTTCTCACTGCATCCACGTTGCAGCTACTGTCACTGAACAGCTCCTTTGCCTGCGACTTCACAGTCTCTGTAGCCCTACACAGTGCTATGGCTTTTCCCAGGTCTAGATTTTGCTCTCTTAGCAGTCTTTCCCTTAGACTATTATCTGGAATACCACACACCAGTCTGTCTTTTATCAGCGAGTCTGTCAGTCCCCCAAATTCACACGTTTTGCTTCGGTTTCTCAGTTCAGTCACATACTGATCAATAGTCTCTCCCGTTTTCTGTACACATATGAAAAATCTGTGCCTCTCAAACGTCACGTTACGTTTAGGTATGCAGTAGGCTTCAAACTGTTCCATTATTTTATCCAGCTTCATTTTGTCTCCATCAGCAGCGAATGTGAAGTTATTATACACCTCCAGCGCTTCATCACCCACGACATGTAAGAACACTGACGCTTTCATTTTATCACTTTTCTCGTCAGCTCCGATTGCCGCTAAATACAGCTCCAAACGTTGTTTGAATCTCCTCCAATTTTCAGCCACATTACCTGTCAACTGAAGCTTCGCCGGTGGGAGTAAACCTTCCATTTTTCACTTCGTTAGCTATTCTCCAATGGTAAGTAACGATGTTCTCTTTTGGCTTGCTAATATGTGAAGAGCTGATTTAACTTCAGATTTTTCCTCTTCATCTCTTTCAATCACTTCTGACACCATGTATCAATTTCTATGTGAGTTCAATGATGACACATTGATGAAAGAGAATGTATTTTAATCTAAAGTTTGCCCATCTAAGTTAACAGCATTACAGGAGACACCATGTTAGAGATCCATCTAAAACGAAACTAAAACTAAACTCTGTCTCTCTCACATGCCCTCTGCTGGTAAGGCATAAATAATCAAACAGGCAAATATGCTGGTAAGGCATCATAATCAAACAGGCAAATACCATCACTATTTGCTGATATCATTACAGAGCTTAGCCTAGGCGGCTTAAAGCACAGTTGCCAATGGTGCAGCAAAGGAAGTAGGGGAGGGGACAAGAGGCCAGAGTTGCAACGGTAAGCAATCCATGAAATATTGTCTTTGATCTCATGATGTTGCTATGTGACTGGGCCAGCCACATAAATATTATGGCAAAAAGAACAGGTCAGAGTCTGGTATTCTGTGGTGAGTGTCTCACCTCCTGACTCCACAAAGCCTTCCCACCATCTACAAGGTATAAGTCAGGAGTGTGATGGAATACTCTCCACTTGCCTGGATGAGTGCAGCTCCAACAACACTCAAGAAGCTCGACACCATCCAGGACAAAGCAGCCCGCTTGATTGGCACCCTTTCCACCACCATAAACATTCACTCCCTCCACCATCGGTGTATCGTGGCTGCAGTGTGTACCATCTACAAGATGCACTGCTGCAACTTGCCAAGGCTTCTTCGGCAGTACCTCCCAAACTTGTGACCTCTACCACCTAGAAGGACAAGGGCACATGGGAACACCATTCACCTCCAAGTTCCCCTCCAATTCACACACCATCCTGACTTGGAAGTATATCGGCCATTCCTTCATCGTCGCTGGGTCAAAATCCTGGAACTCCCTCCCTAACAACACTGTGGGAGCAACTTCACCACACGGACTGCAGCGGTTCAAGAAGGTGGCTCACCATCACCTTCTCAAGGGCAATTAGGGATGGGCAATAAATGCTGGCCTTACCAGCGATGCCCACATCCCAGGAACAAATAAAAAAACACTTTGGTTCGACCACATATGGAGTGCTGTGAACAGATCTGGTCTCCATATTAGAAAAAGGATATAGAGGATGATACCATAACTGAAAGATTATAACTATCCAGAAAGGCTGAACAGGCTGAGGCTCTTTTCTCTAGAAAAGAGAAGACTGAGGGGGTGACCTGATAGAGTTCTTTAAGATTATGAAGGGGTTTGATAGGGTAGACATGGAGAAAATATTTTCACTTGTGGGGTAGTCCAAAAATTGAGATCAAAAATATATTTTAATCACTAACAAATCCATTAAGGAATTCAGGAGAAACTTCTTTGCCCAAAGAGTGGTTAGAATATGGATCTCATTGCCACAAGGAGTGGTTGAGGTGGAAAGCATTGATGCATTTAAGGAGAAGCTAGATATATACATAAGGGAGAAAGGAATAGAAGGAAATGCTGATAGGTTGAGATAAAGTAAGGTGGGAGGAGGCTCGTGTGGAGCATAAACACCGGCACAGACCAGTTGGGCTGAATGGCCTGTTTCTGTGCTGTACACTCAATGTAGCTCAGAACAGCCAGGTATTAATCTAGACTCGTTTGAAATATGTGAGGGTAATAATAGTGCTGTTGCTGATATTACAGTCAAAAAAATCAATTTCAAAATTGGTTGTGAGTGGCTAACTCCTCCACAGGATTAGATATTGATTTTAAATATAAAAAAAGGTAATTACATAGCCAGGATCTACCTAACAAAAAATTTGCTATCTCCTGTATAAATCTGACAATGCTTGACTACAAATGAAGATTCAGAAACCAAATTCTAATTATTGGTGATGTTTTTAAATTCATTCACAGGATGTGGGCATCGCTGGCAAGGCCAGCATTTATTGCCCATCCCTAATTGCCCTTGAGAAGGTGGCGGTGAGCTGTCTTCTTGAACCGCTGCAGTCCGTGTGGTGAAGGTACTCCCACAGTGCTGTTAGGGAAGGTGTTCTAGGATTTTGCCACAGCAACGATGGAGGATCGGCGATATGTTTCTAAGTCAGGATGGTGTGGGACTTGGAGGGGAACTTGGAGGTGGTGGTGTTCCCATGCGCCTGCTTCCCTTGTCCTTCTAGGTGGTAGAGGTCGCGGGATTGGGAGGTGCTGCCAAAGGAACCTTGGCGAGTTGCTGCAGTGCATCTTGTAGATGGTACACACTGCAGCCACGGTACGCCGGTGGTGGAGGGAGTGAGTGTTTAAGGTGGTGGATGGGGTGCCAATCAAGTGGGTTGCTTTGTCATGGATGGTGTTGAGCTTCTTGAGTGTTGTTGGAGCTGCATTCATCCAGGCAAGTGGAGAGTATTCTATCTCCCATGACCGGAAAGCCCTGCAGCGGGTAGTCAAAACTGCCCAACGCATTACCGGCACCCGGCTACCGACCATAGAACATATATATCAGAAACGCTGCCTACGGAGGGCACGGACCATCATCAAAGACCCTACCCACCCCAGCCACAGTCTGTTCGCCCTCCTACCATCTGGAAGACACTACAGATGCATTCGCACCCGTACGACCAGATTTAGGAACAGCTTCTTTCCCAGGGCTGTCATCCTACTGAACTCCACAAATAAACACTAAAGCCTGCACATCTGCCGATGCACTTTATTATGGTCATATTTATGCTAATATATATGTACAAATGTATGTTGAAATGTTTAAGTATCCTAATCCAAATTGTACACTCTCGGGAGCCGCAAGCCTACATTTCGTTGTACTGCACTTGTGCACTAACAATGACAATAAAAGTTGATTTGATTTGATTTGATTTGATCACATTCCTGACTTGTGTATTGTAGATGGTGGAAAGGCTTTGTGGAGTCAGGAGGTGAGACACTCACAGCTTCTGACCTGCTCTTGTAGCCACAGTATTTATGTGGCTGGTCCAGTTAAGTTTCTGGTCAATGGTGGCCTCCAGGATGTTGATGGTGTGGGCTTCGGCGATGGTAATGCCATTGAATAACAAGAGGCGGTGGTTAGACCCTTGTATGTTGGAGATAGTCATTGCCTGGCACTTGTATGGCGCAAATGTTATTTGTCACTTATCAGCCCAAGCCTGAATGTCATCTAGGTCTTGCTGCATGTGGGCATGGACTGCTTCATTATCTGAGGAGTTGTGAATGGAACTGAACACTGACCTTATGTTGGAGGGAAGGTCATTGATGAAGCAGCTGAAGATGGTTGGGCCTAGGACACTGCCCTGTGGAACTCCTGCAGCGATGTTCTGGGGCTGAGATGATTGTCCTCCAACAACTACAACCATCTTCCTTTGTGCTAGGTATGACTCCAGCCAGTGGAGCGTTTTCCCCTTGATTCCCATTGACTTCAGTTTTACTAGGGCTCCTTGATGCCACACTCGATAAAATGTTGCCTTGATGTCAAGGGCAGGCACTCTCACTCACCTTTGGAATTCAGCTTTTTTGTCCATGTTTGGACCAGGGCTGTAATAAGGTCTGGAGCTGAGTGGCCCTGCCAGAACCCAAACTGAGCATCAGTGAGCAGGTTATTGGCGAGTAAGTGCCGCTTGATAGCACTGTCGACGACACCTTCCTGCACTTTGCTGATGATTGAGTGTAGACTGATGGGACGGTAATTGGCCGGGTTGGGTTTGTCCTGCTTTTTGTGGACAGCACATACCTGGGTAGTTTTCCACATTGTCTGATAGATGCCAGTGTTTTAGCTGTACTGGAACAGCTTGGCTAGGGGCGCAGCAAGTTCTGGAACACAAGTCTTCAGCATGATAGCTGGGATGCTGTCGGGGCCCATAACCTTTACTGTATCCAGTGCGCTCAGCCATGTCTTGATATCACGTGGAGTGAATCGAATTGGCTGAAGACTGGTTTCTGTGATGATGTGGACCTCAGAAGACGGCCAATATGGATCATCCACTCGGCATTTTTGGCTGAAGACAGTTGCAAACGCTTTAGCCTTGTCATTTGCACTCACGTGCTGGGCTCTGCCATCATTAAGGATGGGGATATTCATGGAGCCTCCTCCTCCCGTTAGTTGTTTAATGGTCCACCACCATTCATGACTGGATATGGCAGGACTGCAGAGCTTTGATCTGATCCGTTGATTGTGGGATTGCTTAGCCCTGTCTATAGCATGCTGCTTCTGCTGTTTAGCATGCATGTAGTCCTGTGTTGCAGCTTCCCCAGGTTGACACCACATTTTTAGGTACGGCTGGTGCTGCTCCTGGCATGCTCTTCTGCACTCCTCACTGAATCAGTGTTGGTCCCCTGGCTTGATGGTAATGGTAGGGTGAGGGATATGCCGGGCCATGAGGTTACAGATTGTGGTGGAATACAATTCTGCTGCTGCTGATGGCCCACAGCGCCTCATCGATGCCGAGTTTTGAGCTGCTAGATCTATTCTGAATCTATCCCATTTAGCACGGTGGTAGTGCCACACAACACAATGGAGGGTGTCCTCATTGTGAAGCCGAGATTTCGTCTCCACAAGGACTGTGCGGTGGTCACTGCTACCAATGCTGTCATGGACAGATGCCTCTGCGACAGGTAGATTGGTGAGGGCAAGGTCAAGTGTGTTCTTCCCTCGTGTTGGTTCTCTCACCACGAGCAGTAGTCCTAGTCTGGCAGCTATGTCCTTCAGGACTTGGCCAGCTCGGTCAGTAGTGGTGCTGCCGAGCCACTCTTGCTGATGGACATTGAAGTCCCCCACCCAGAGTACATTCTGTGCCCTTGCTACGCTCAGTGCTTCTTCCAAGTGGTGTTCAACATCTGAGGGATCAGCTGAGGGAGTGCAGTGGGTAGTAATCAGCAGGAGGTTTCCTTGCCCGTGTTTGACCTGAAGCCATGAGACTTCATGGGGTCCAGAGTCAACGTTGAGGACTCCCAGGGCCACTCCCTCCCGAATGTATACCACGGTGTGACCACCTCTGGTGGTTCTGTCCTGCCCGTGGGACAGGACATACACAGGGATGTTGATGGAGCAATCTGGGACATTGGCTGAAAGGTATGATTCTGTGAGTATGACTATGTCACGCTTTTTCCATGTAAGTTTAACATGACTTCCCTGCCTTTCATTTCTATCCCTCTAGAAATGAACCCAAGTACATAGGCCTAGAAATTCAGTGGCCTGCGCCACCAGTTTGCACCCAAAGAGGGCTTTTGCACCACTGGCCACACCTACCGCGATATTTAGCGGGGCGCTAATGGCGGCGTTAGCCTGTAGCGCTGCGCCGCCACCGATGACGTCATCGGTGTGCGCAGCGCCCCGCTATCGCCCCGCTGTCCATATTTGGTCGCGCCCGCCTCCTCTGTGCCGGCCGCAAACAGCGACCGGTACACAGGGGCCTACCTGTGGCGGTAGTGGGGCGAGTTAAGGTGGAGGTGCGGCCGGCCGCTTTTTCGGCGGCCGCCTGCCCGCACTTCCGTCCCCGGCCTCCTACACCCCCCTGCCCCGCGGCATTGCCGGCTGTTTCCCGAGAGCCCGGCACTTCTCCTTGGTGCCGGGCTCATTTGCCGGCACTCGCGAGCGGGGATCGTGCTGTTGCAGGCACCTCCCCCTTAACAGTGGGAGGAAGGCCTGCAGTACCGCAGCCTGCCGTGCCGCAGCGGGTGGCGCTGCAGCACTTTGATTGCCGATATTCAGTTTTAGCGCCCCAAGCGGGGCACCGAAACCCTTGTTTAGCGGTCGGCTTCCACTTGGGGCGCCGGAACTGAATATCCCGCTGGCGCAAGTGGCTCCGCGCGCAGCGGTAATTCCGGCGCCCAGGCGAGCTGGGCGCCCCAAGCTGAATTTTTAGCCCATAGAAACATAGAAACATAGAAGATAGGAGCAGGAGTAGGCCATTCGGCCCCTCGAGCCTGCTCCGCCATTCAATGAGATCATGGCTGATCATCCAAATTCAGTACCCTGTCCCTGCCTTCTCCCCATATCCCTTGATCCCTTTAGCCTTAAGAAATATATCCAACTCTTTCTTGAATATATTTAATGAACTGGCCTCCACCGCCCTCTGTGGCAGATAATTCCACAGGTTCACCACTCTCTGGGTGAAGAAATTCCTCCTCATTTCAGTCCTAAATGGCCTATCCCTTATCCTTAGACTATGACTCCCGGTTCTGGACTCCCCAACCATTGGGAACATCCTTCCAGCATCTAGTCTGTCCAGACCTGACAGAATTTTATAGGTTTCGATGAGATCCCCTCTCAATCTTCTAAACTCCAGTGAGTATAAGCCCAATCGACACAATCTCTCCTCATACGTCATTCCTGCCATCCCAGGTATCAGCCTGGTGAATCTTCGCTGCACTCCTTCCATGGCAAGAACGTCCTTCCTCAGATAAGGCGACCAAAACTGCACACAATACTCAAGGTGCGGTCTCACCAAGGCCCTGTACAACTGCAGCAAGACATCCTTGTTCCTGTACTCGAACTCTCTCGCTATGAAGGCCAACACACCATTTACCTTCTTAACCGCCTGCTGCACCTGCATGCTTACCTTCAGCGACTGGTGCACAAGACCACCCAGGTCTCTTTGCACTTCCCCTTCTCCCAATCTATTGCCATTCAAATAATAATCTGCCTTCCTGTTTTTGCCACCAAAGTGGATAACCTCACATTTATCCGCATTATCGTGCATTTGCCATGTTTCTGCCCAATCACCTAACCTGTCCAAATCGTACTGGAGTTTCATGACCTCCTCCTCACAGCATACCCTCCCACCCAGCTTTGTGTCGTCTGCAAATTTGGAGATATTACATCCAATTCCCTCGTCCAGATCATTAATATATATTGTGAACAGCTGGGGTCCTAGGACCGATCCTTGCGGTACCCCACTAGTCACTGCCTGCCACTCGGAAAACAACCCGTTTATTCCAACTCTTTGCTTTCTGTCCGCCAACCAGTTCTCTATCCAAGTCAATACCTTGCCCCCAATCCCATGTGCCTTAATTTTGCACACTAATCTCTTATGCGGGACCTTATCGAAAGCCTTCTGAAAGTCCAAATACACCACATCCACTGGTTCTCCCTTATCTATTTTACCAGTTACATCCTCAAAAAATTCCAGTAGGTTAGTCAAGCATGATTTACCTTTTGTAAATCCATGTTGACTTTGTCCGATCCTGTCACTGCTTTCCAAGTGCTCTGCTATTACATCTTTCATAATGGACTCTAGCATTTTCCCCACTACCGATGTCAGGCTTACCGGTCTATAATTCCCTGCTTTTTCTCTGCCACCTTTTTTGAATAGTGGGGTAACATTTTTTATTAACTTATTAACATACTTTGCCCTATCTTTATCCCAAGATCTTTTTGCTCCTCTACCCCATTAAGGCTCTTATTAACCAAGCAGTATGTAGTCTCCCTATTCTTCCTACCTGAATGCACCACCTCACACTTACCTATATTGAAATTCCTTTGGCCGTGGTTTCCCTGCTACCTCTTGTGGGCAGGAAATCAGCCCGCTGCTGAAGACTCCTGCTGGAAACCCCCTCCAACTTAAAATCCATCCCTCATTTCACTAAGTAAAGCGCCTGATGAATTGTACCATCTCCTGGAACAAGCCTTGGGACCATGGAGCAATATCAGCACTGCAATGACGCCAGCAGTGCGTTTGACGGTGGCACTCATCTTCTGCTTTTTTACAGGCTCCCTCCAGGCAGTTACATGGAACTTGTGAAGGGTTAGTGAGTTTGCAATTCGCATCCACATAACTGAGGTACTGAGGGAGTGCTGCACTGCCGGAGGTGTCGTCTTTTGGATGAGACTTTAAACCGAGGCCCCGTCTACACTCTCAGGTGGACATAAAAGATCCCATGGCACTATTTTGAAGAAGAGCAGGGGTGAAGAGATCGCAAAGTCTCTGTTTGAAGAGTTGACTCAGTCGAGAATATTTTTGTTGATTTTATGGGCTGAGGGTGTTTTCCCTTTGGTGGGATCGCCCTGTGCAGACGCGTGTGGGACTGGTTTTAAAACTCCAGAGAACACATGGCAGTTGGCTGTGACAAAAGAACTCTCAGTTATCCAGAATGTATGGGTTTGCCCGACAGTCCTGGAGAAAGGAAGGGGGGCATTGAACTTGAACTTATTAGAAAGCCACTCTAATATGCAAAAGCACTTCTCACCTCCATCTCAGAAGAGAAGCAGAACAATGAACCCACTAGCCTCAGCCAGCCGAAAAGGAGCCAGTTTTTTTCCCAACACAAAGACTGAAAGATATGTCCCAGACTTAGGGCCATTAATCCAATCACGGAATACTCATGGGTCCGATGATGACCCATCACTGATTAAGCACCAGCGTGCTTAGAAACAAAAGGATTTTAAAGATTGGTGGGAAAGATAGGGGTAGCCAGACTCCTATAAAGATAGATTTTTTTTCCACCATTCTTTCTTTCTCTCTCTCGCTTCCTCACTCCACCAAGTTCGACCTAACAAGAAGCACCAGAGGAAGAAGCTGCTGAGCGAAGCGATCGAGCCAAGCCGGTAACCAGATATCCCAGGCAAGCTGGGTGAGGCATAAGGGGCTCAGGGTTTTCTCAGACGTGAAGTTTTTGGGCTATTCCGAGGGTGGGAGCTTCGCTTGGTTCAGCCAGGCGAAGGGGTTTATGCGACTGGGTAATTCGTTAGTAGGGGTGGAATTAGAGTCCACCATAGCACGTTATAGTCCCCAGTTGTGTACTGTATGTATGTTGTTTGTAACTTGGATTTTGTTCTCCACGGAGACTGTGATTTTGTTTAGAAGTGCATGTTTTAGCCAGTGTATGTTAGACCAAATAAATATAAGTTTCATTTTTCACCGAAGCATTCCTGTCCGTGACTTATTCCATTTACACTGTGACTAATAATGCCCGGGTTTAGAACTTTCGTAAGGCGGGGGCGATTCAAACCGTCTGTCTAGCAATTGGGCTCGGATCAAAAACCGCTCACAGGGGGAAATTCTGGCCAACAGTTATTCCTCATTAATGGAGAGTAGAATTGGGCGAGGTATAAAACCACCGTTACACCTGGCCCTGTCGGTTTCCCAACAGGCGCATTAGATTAAAATTACCCCCAATAAGTCAGTTCATCATGGCACGGGGATCCAGTAGAGTTTAGAGAGGATGGGGGTGATGAGAGTGTGGGATTTGTGAGGATGTGCACGGTGGCACGTTGAACGAAATGTAACTTGTGGACCACCAGCTATGAGAGCCTTATACTTGTCGAGGTGCCAGGTGATGATGGCATCGACCAAGGTTTCACCAACGATGGGAGAGAGAGGTTGGAGCAGCGTCAGGCAATGTTACGGCGGTGGGACAAAATGCTCGTGTAATTCAGCAAATGGGAGAAGCAAGCTGAGTTCGGGGTCATACAGCAGGCCAATGCTCAGCAACTCCTGATGATGCGGTACAGAGGGATCTGGGGGTCCTTGTACATGAAGCACAAAAAGTTAGCATGCAGGTACAGTAAGTAATTAGGAAAGCAAATAGAATGTTGGCCTTTATTGCAAGGGGGATGGAGTATAAAAGGAGGGAAGTCCTGCTACAACTGTACAGGGTATTGGTGAGACCGCACCTGGAGTACTGCGTACAGTTTTGGTCTCCTTATTTAAGGAAGGATATACTTCAATTGGAAGCAGTTCAGAGAAGGTTCACTCGGTTGATTCCTGAGATGAAGGGGTTGTCTTATGAGGAAAGGTTGAGTAGGTTGGGTCTATGCACATTGGAATTTAGAAGAATGAGAGGTGATCTTATTGAACTGTATAAGATGCTGAGCGGGCTTGACAGGGTAGATGCTGAGAGGATGTTTCCCCTCATGGGGAATCTAGAACTAGGGGGCATAGTTTCAGAATAAGGGGTCTGTTGAGATACCGCGGCAAACGTGGGAGTCGAGACCAGAGTTGGTGAAACACAACTGCTTTAATCAACCTCATGGCAAAGGGAAACTGGAAAAGCCCGCGCAACCACTTAAATACTCCCCAGACAGGAAGTGCTCCCGGCAGCCTGACCCTGCGGGAAACAAGTTGCTGGAGGAAAGGGCCCCCGGCTGGGGGCGTCTGCTTAAACTGTCCATGCCGCCGTGAGCGGATTATGTCCAGTGGTGGCGTGTCGCCACAGAGCTCCCCCCAGAATCCGCTTAGGAGGAGTGGACGAGTCGTGACGGTGGTCTAATGGTTCTGCCGGAGCGGCTCTGAGTAGTCGCCGGTCTAGTTGGTGGGGCCGGGCGGTTCGCCGCCGGCTGTGCTGGCTTGCTGGCGGGACGGCCTCTAGTTGGAGGTCGGGCCACGGGGACCTGTTCCCCTGGTTCTGTGTGTGCTGGTTTGAGCCGGTCAATGGAGACTGTGTCGACCCTGTCGCCGAGTCGCAGCTTGAAGACCTTGTCCCCGGTTTGTTGTACCTCGTACGGTCCGTCGTACGGGGGTCGCAGGGGTCTGCGGTGCGCGTCGTGTCGCACGAAGACGAAGCGTGCCTGCTGTAAATTTGGCGGGACGTGAGGTGTGAGTTCGCCGTGTCGGTTGACCGGAAGTGGGGTGAACTGTTGAGCGGAAGAGAAAGAGTTGAGCCGCTGCTGTTCGGCCGACCAAGGCGTGGTAGCCTCCGGGAGGAATTCGCCTGGTACGCGCAGCGGTTGTCCGTAGACTAACTCCACTGCCGAGGACTGGAGGTCTTCCTTGACCGCGGTGCGTAGGCCTAGTAGCACCCACGGTAGGCGGTCAGTCCAGGTACTGTCCTGCAGGCCGGCGCGGAGTGAGGCCTTGAGTGACCTGTGGAAGCGTTCACACAGCCCATTGGCCTGCGGGTGGTACGCCGTGGTTCGGTGGAGCATCACCCCGAGGTTGCGTGCAGTGGCCGTCCAGAGTTCGGAGGTGAACTGGGCGCCTCTGTCGGAAGTTATGTCGGCTGGTACGCCGAACCTTGCGACCCAGGTGTTAACGAACGCCCTGGCGATGTCGGCTGTGGTGGTGGAGGTCAGCGGCACTGCCTCAGGCCAGCGTGTGTAGCGGTCGACCATCGTGAGGAGATAAGTTTAGCCTTGCGATGGTGGCAGAGGACTGACGATGTCGACGTGTACACGGTCGAAGCGGCGGCTGGGCACCTCGAAGTCTCCCAGGGGTGCTTTTGTGTGCAGCTGTACCTTAGCCCGTTGGCAGGTGAGGCAGGAGGTGGCCCAAGTCCGAACATCTTTGCTGAGGCCGCGCCAGATGAAGCGCTGGGAGAGGAGTTTGACGGATGCGCGGGAACCCGGATGGGAGAGCCCGTGTAGCGCGTCGAAGATGCGGCGGCGCCAGGTTGCAAGGACGACCGGCCTGGGTTGGCCGAGTGAGACGTCGCAAGTGACTGCCGTGGCTTCGGGCCCGTGCACGACCTTGGCTAGGCGTAGCCCTGGCAGGCTGGTAGCCGCCGAGAGGAGGTCTGGGTCCGTGAGCTGGGCCGCTGCTAGTTGCGCGTAGTCGACCACGAGGTGATTCGCGCAGATGGCGGGACGGGAAAGGCAGTCGGCGACAACGTTGTCTTTACCGGAGATGTGCTGGATGTCCGTAGTAAACTCGGACACGGCCGCGAGCTGGCGTTGCTGCCTAGCGGACCAGGGTTCGGTGTGCTTGGCCATCGTGTATGTGAGCAGCTTGTGGTCCACGTACGCGGTGAAGGGGCGGCCCTCCAGGAGGAACCTGAAATGGCGGACCGACAGGTGGAGCGCGAGGAGCTCGCGGTCGAAAGTAGAGTATTTGACCTCCGGGGGGCGCAGTTGGCAGCTGTAGAAGGCAAGTGGCTGCCACGCGCCATTGACCCACTGCTCGAACATGGCTCCGACCGCGTGGTCGGAGGCGTCGGTGGTGAGCGCGACCCGGGCATCGGCCCTCGGGTGCGTGAGCAGGGTGGCGTCGGCGAGCGCGTTTTTGGTGGCGTCGAAGGCGGCTGACGTGTCAGTGGTCCAGGCTACGGCCATCTTGCTGGATTTACCTCGGAGGGAGTCGTATAGGGGCTCCATGAGGGCTGCAGCTCTGGGAATGAACCTGTTGTAGAAGTTCACCATCCCGAGGAACTCCTGGTGGCCCTTGATGGTTTTGGGGCGGGGGAATTGCTGGACGGCCTGCACCTTGTTGGGCAGGGGGACGGCCCCAGCAGGGGTGATGTGGTGACCGAGAAAATCGATCTCGGCTAGGCCGAATTGGCACTTCGCCGGGCTGAGGATGAGCCTGTGTTGAGCTAGGCGCCCGAACAGGATGCAAATGTGTTCGAGGTGTTCCTGTTGGGAGGAGCTGGCCACGAGAATGTCGTCTAGATAGACGAATAGGAAGTTCAGGTCCCGGAGGACTGAGTCCATAAGGCGCTGGAAAGCCTGGGCTGCATTCTTGAGGCCGAAGGACATCCTCAGGAACTCGAACAGGCCGAATGGGGTGATGACGGCTGTTTTGGGGATGTCCGCGGGGTGTACGGGGACTTGGTGGTAGCCGCGCACCAGGTCGACCTTGGAAAAGACGGTTCGTCCGGCCAGTCGGGCCGAGAAGTCCTGGATGTGCGGCACCGGGTATCGGTCGGGGGTGGTGGCGTCGTTGAGGCGGCGGTAGTCCCCGCAGGGGCGCCAGCCTCTGCCCGGCTTGGGGGCGATGTGGAGGGGCGAGGCCCAAGGGTTGCTGGAGCGGCGGATGATGCCGAGTTGCTCCATGGTGGTGAACTCGGCCCGTGCGATTTCCAGCTTGGCCGGGTTGAGTCTGCGGGCGTGGGCAGAAACCGGGGGGGCCGGTGGTGGGGATATAGTGCTCCACACCGTGTTTGGTGGCTTTAGCCGAAAAGGTCGGGTTAGTGAGGGCGGGAAACTCGGCTAGAAGTGCCGAGTAGTCGTCCGTGGCTCTGGCGAGGCAGTAGGTCGTCAGGCCGGCCGAACGGGCCGGGGTGAATGCGCCAGGGATGGGGGCCATAGTATTGATGTCGACGAGGCGGTGCCTCGGAATGTCGACAAGGAGGCCGTGGGTGCGTAGGAAGTCGGCGCCAATGAGTGGGCAGAGGACCCTGGCTGTGAGGAACTCCCAGCGGTAGCGGCGGCCTGCGAGGTCGAGCGTGACCATGCGGGTACCGTATGTGCGGATGTCAGAGCCATTGGCTGCGGCCAGCGTGATACCCCGTGCGCCGTGTTGGATTTCGAGGGTGGAGGCGGGGGTGATGCTGTGCTGGGCCCCTGTGTCGCACAGAAATCGGCGGTTGGTGCTGTCGTCGGTGACGTACAGTAGAGGCCCCTTTTGCCCCGCGGCCATCGTGGGGGCCGGTGCGGGGGGGGTTTGAAAGTGCACGGTGGCGTGCAGCGTTGGGCCCTAGTGCCAAAACGGGTGTGGTAGTAGCAGTGACCCGGAGTGGTAGGGCGGTCGGGCCTAGTGGGCCGGGGAGACCGCGTGGTCGTTGCCGTGAGGTCGGGCGCGACGTCGCGGGTGGTCTGCGCAGAGAGCAGCCGGTCGGCCTTTTCGGCTATCTCATTCAGGTCCGTGGAGCCAGACTCCACAATAAGCGGGCGGATGCTGGCGGGGAGCTGCCGAATGAAAAGCGTGCGAAAGAGGGCGCCGGGGTTTTTGTCGTCCGAGAGGGACAGCATGTGGGAAAGCAGATCCGACGGTGAAGCGTCACCAAGGTCGGGGAGGTCGAGGAGTTGGCAGTTGCGCTGGTAAGAGGACGCTTGAAATTTTTTAAGGAGCGCGGCCTTCAGATGTTTGTACTTGCCTTCCACTGGTGGATCCTGCAGCACTGCCCAAACCTTGGGGACTGTGGCGTAGGTGAGAGAGGCGACGAGGTAGTCGTACTTCATGGCGTCGACTGTAATGTTTTTCAGCCGGAATCTGGACTCGGCTTGAACGAACCAGGCCTTGGCCAGGTTCTCCCAAAAGTCCAGTAGTTTAACCGTGACTGCGTTTGTATCTGCCATGCTAGCTTAGGATTCGTCCTGAGCGTCGGGGTCACCAGTGTTGAGATACCGCGGCAAACGTGGGAGTCGAGACCAGAGTTGGTGAAACACAACTGCTTTAATCAACCTCATGGCAAAGAGAAACTGGAAAAGCCCGCGCAACCACTTAAATACTCCCCAGAAAGGAAGTGCTCCCGGCAGCCTGTCCCTGCGGGAAACAAGTTGCTGGAGGAAAGGGCCCCCGGCTGGGGGCGTCTGCTTAAACTGTCCGTGCCGCCGTGAGCAGATTATGTCCAGTGGTGGCGTGTCGCCACAGGTCGCCTATTTAAAATGGAGATGAGGAGGACATTCTTCTCTCAGAGGGTCGTGAATCTTTGGAATTCTCTGCCCCAGAGGGCTGTGGAGACTGGGTCATTGAATATATTTAAGGTGGAGATAGACAGATTTTTGAACGATAAGGGAATCAAGGGTTATAGGGAGTAGGGAGGAACGTGGAGTTGAGGCCAAGATCCGATCAGCCATGATCGTATTGAATGGCGGAGCAGGCTCGAGGGGCCAAATGGCCGACTCCTACTCCTGTTTCTTATATTCTTATGTATTCCGTCTGAGGTGACTGCCAGGAAGGCTGATGAAGCCAAGGGCAGAAGAACATAGGTGCCAATAGCAGCCAAAGAAGATGTATTTGGCTTTGTCAAAATTAAACTGGAAGAAATTATGATTGATCCAGGTTTTGGTCTTGGACAGGCAGTTGCTTCGTGTAACAAATGCCATTTGTATCAACAGAAGAGGCATAAAAATAGAGCTAGGCACCATCAAACACCAGGGTACTCAATTGGCCCAGTGTCAAGGGTCTCGCAAGCAGCAGCGATGAGTAACTAATTAACGTGATATTGGTGGAGAGATGAATGTTGGCCAGGACTCTGGGAGAACTCCCTGCTTCTCTCTGAGTTGTGCCATAGAATTGTTCCATTCTGAACCACCAGAACAGACCAGTGGTTTAATGTCTCGTCCAAAAAGATGACTGTACTGTATGTACCTTTAAGGGGGAGAACTACTTTTTACAGCACATGTATACTGTAGTACCGGCAGTGACCACACCTGTATATAATGTTGAGTAGTAATCTGTACAGATCAGTTGCAGTCTGAGCCACGTTGAGTAAACACCATTTGTACCGTTCTCCGCAGTCTGTGTCTGATTATACACGGACATAACAGTGGCGACGAGGCAGATTCGAACCTACCTGCAACTCTGCATCACCTCCCAGGGATTCGCTCCTGGAGAACAGTGGAAGAAGGTCGAGTCCAGAAGCATGGGCGTCGACCACGGGCAACCGCCCAGTCATCCAGCGGAGATTTGAGCATCGCCGGGGAGGCTGTCGAGAGCCAGGCTTGGCTTTCCAGTCACGGTGATCCAGCGAAATGGGCTGGCAACAGGTACTGCGCAGACCCTTCCCGGACAGCGGCGGGCTAGAGCCTGACCGAGCGGCACAGAAAAAGACCGAGCAGCGTCGACGGGGGAGAGAAAGAGGGCAGAGCGCAAAGGTTCCGCCGATGTTCAGGACCGAGCGGCGTCAACGGGGGAGAGAGACGAGAGAGAGCAGAGCGCAGCCGGTGTTCAAGGGCCGAGCAGCGTCAACGGGGGAGAGAAGCACGCAGGAAAACGCGAGGCGCTGCCATTGCCACGAGGACCGCAGAGAGCGGCGTTGGCAGCAGTGCAGGAGCAGTGCGCGAAACCCACAGGGCGTCGCCATTTGCCACAAGGACCGCCGAGAGTGGTGTTGGCAGCAGCGCGGGAGACGCCATTTTAAGCTGCAGCGGGGAAGAAAGGAAAGCGCGGGAGACGCCATTTTAAGCCACTCTAACCACACCCAACAATGCCAAAGAGTGGCAGTATCACAGCGTTCGACAATGAAGTCGAAGATTGGACTACATATGTCGAACGAATAGAGGTATATTGCAAGGCAAATGAGGTGTCAGATGACAAGAAAGCGTCGGTATTATTAAATTTAATGGGTGCAAAGACGTATGGTTTATTACGAAATCTAGTAACCCCAACGAAGCCAATGGAAAAGAGTTTTGAAGACAGTAACGATACTACAGGTACATTTAAACCCCACACCATTGCTGATAGCAGAAAGATTCAAGTTTCACAAATGGAACCAGCATAAGGATGAAAGCAATGCTGATTATTTAACAGAACTGCGCAAACTATCGAAACACTGCCAGTTTGGAGCGGAACTGGCAGATACCTTAAGGGACAAGTTTGTGTGTGGGCTTCAAAGTGAAGGAACCCAGAAACAGCTTTTATCTGAAAAGGACCTTATGCTGGAAAAGGCTTTCAGCATTGCGGTATCATATGAAGCAGCAGCACAGGGCGCTGCAGAGATACAACAGAGACAGCAAGAATATGGCACAAACGAAATGTCATATGGAACAGAGAAGTGCTATCGCTGCGGCAGAACAACACACGACCAGAATGATTGCTGGTTCAAAGACAAGTGTGCAGACAGTGTGGAAAAGTAGGACACATAGCACGAGTCTGCAGGTCGGGAAAGAAAACCAGCAATAAGAAACCTACCAAAGGAAAGTACAAGAAGGTACATAAGATGACGGAGAATAGTTCAGACGAACAAAAGAGTGATAACGACTCCGAAAGCAGGGAAATGAGTTGTCTGAAACTACATAATGTGATCACAACAGAGGATCACCGAACCATTTGGGTCACTCTCAAGATAGCAGACGTCCAGGTAAAGATGGAATTGGACACAGGATCAGCCCTAACAGTCATAAACCGACGGGACTACGAGTGGCTATTCTCACACATACCCTTGAGAGACACAAAAATTATTTTGAAGACGTACACGGGGCAAAAAGTCTACCCCAAAGGAAAAATAAGGGTGACCGTTATACATAGCGGTAAGGAAACACCAAAACCATACCTGTATGTATTGCAAGATGGAGGACCACCATTACTGGGACATGAATGGATCCGGAAAATACAACTGGATTGGCATTCCATACAGGCACTGACTGTGGCTGGCAAAAAGGATGACGACGTCACACCTGGGCGACTGTCAAAGATCCTAACTGACACGAAAGAAGTGTTCCAGCAAGGACTCGGAACACTAAAAGGCATGACAGCGACGATTAAAATTGAAGAAAACGCAAGTCCAAAATCCGCCCAACCGTCGAAGCAGAGCTGGAGAGTCTGGAACGTTCAGGTGTACTGTCCAAGGTAGACTGGAGCGAGTGGGCTATACCCATCGTCCCTGTGATGAAAAAGCCATTGTGCAGCACGCCTGGGGAACCAAGGAAGGTTCACATCTGTGGGGACTTCAAGGTAACAGTGAATCCGGTCCTTCACACCGTACAATATCCACTTCCGCGGATTGAAGATATTTTCGCCTCACTATCTGGAGGGAAACGCTTCACTAAGATTGATCTGGCCCAGGCGTATCTACAAATGGAGGTAGAAGAAGCATCAAAAAAATACCTCACAATCAACACCCATAAAGGTCTCTACCAATACAACCGGCTGGTATTCGGGGTAGCATCAGCTCCGGCTATTTGGCAGAGGGCAATGGAACAAGTCCTGCAAGGGATCCCAGGGACCCAGTGTTATTTGGACGACATCCTGGTCACGGGCAAAAATGACAGTGATCACCTTGCCAACCTGGAGCAGGTGCTCACTAGATTGCAGGAATATGGGCTCCGAGCTAACCACCCCAAATGCGAGTTTTTTAGAAAACCGATCTCGTATTGTGGACACGTTATCGATAAAGAGGGGTTACATAAGTCCCCAGAGAAGATTGAGGCTGTAGTCAAGGCTCCAGCACCGGAAAATGTGTCACAACTGCGGTCGTCCCTCAGGCTGGTAAACTACTACCATAAGTTCTTGCCAAATTTGTCTACAATACTACACCCACTGAACACCCTACTGCAAACTGGGGTGCGATGGAAGTGGAGTGACGAATGTAGACGAGCTTTCCAGAAGAGCAAAACACTAATCACATCGAAAGAGGTATTGGCCAATTACAACCCAGCATTACCAATTCGGTTGGCATGTGATGCGTCACCCTACGGCATTGGAGCGGTGCTGTCGCACAAATTCTCGGACGGCTCAGAGAGGCCAATAGCCTTTGCGTCACGATCACTAACCTCAGCCAAGCGTAACTACGCCCAGATTGACAGGGAGGCCCTCAGCCTAGTGTGGGGAGTGAAAAAGTTCAATCACTATCTGCACGGGCAGAAATTCACCTTGCTGACTGATCACCAGCCTCTTGTCTCCAATTTTAATCCGAAGAAGGGCGTTCCAGTGATGACTGCGCAAAGACTACAAAGATGGTCACCTTTTCTAGGGGCGCACCACTATGAGATTGAATATAAGGGCACGAAACAGCATGGAAATGCTGAAGGGCTATCACGCCTGCCACTGCCTACTGCGGAGGAAGCACCAGCAGTGGAGCCTGTCGAAATATTCCATTCGACTATAGTTGAATACTTACCGGTAACTAACGCTTGTATCGAAAAGGAAACCCGAAATGGCCCGACACTGTCTCGGGTATCTGATTTGACGGTGAAGGGATGGCCAGCACATGGCGACTCACTGTTGCCAGCATTCTCGACAAGAAGAGAACAGCTGTCAGTGTGCCGGGTGACCTTGATGTGTGGATCCCGAGTGGTAATTCCACCCAAGTTAAGGGATAGAGTGCTCAATGAGCTTCATGAGGGTCATCTGGGAGGGGTAAAAATGAAAAGCCTAGCCAGGGCTTATGTGTGGTGGCCGGGAATCGATAAACAAATCGAGGACCTGACCAAGAGCTGCTCAGGATGCCAGAAAGTCCAAAATGCACCACCACAGGCCCCTCTACACCCATGGGAGTGGCCCTCATCTCCATGGCAACGGGTGCATATTGATTTTGCTGGTCCATTCATGGACTCAATGATTTTAATAGCCGTGGATGCGCACTCGAAATGGCCTGAGGTCATCAAAATGCCCTCCACCACCACGGAGAAAACTATTGCAGTCCTACGGACCATTTTTGCCAGGAATGGCTTGCCAGAACAGATTTGCTCCGACAACGGACCACAGTTTGTGTCCGAAGAGTTCCGGAGGTTCTTGAAAAAGAATGGGGTAAGACATTACACATCCGCCCCATATCATCCAGCCACAAATGGATTGGCTGAGAGGTTTGTACAAACCTTTAAGAAGGCAATAAAGGCTATGTACAATGACAACATTCCGCTGCAGCACAAGGTGGACAATTTCCTGTTTGCCTACCGGAATGCGACACATGCAGTCACCAACCAGGCCCCAGCCATGATGTTCTTTAACCAAAGGTTAAGATCTCGCCTGGATTTGCTCAGACCAAACATACGAAGAGATGTTGAGAGTAAGCAATTCCAGCACATCCATGAGAAGCCAACAAGGAGCTTCAATGTAGGGCAACCAGTCTTGGCCCGCGACTACCGAACAGAAAAATGGCAGCCAGGAACGATATGCACACGGCAGGGCCCACTAATGTACACAGTGGACGTTGGGGAGAGCATCGTGAGACGCCATGCTGACCAGATCCTAGAGTCACAGGAACAAGTCAATCCCATGCCTCGCCCATACGTACCTGGTGATGAACCCGACGTACAGTAGAAGACACTAAGAATATCCCAACACTGGACAAACAGGGGGCTATAGGGGGGGAGGAGCTAAACATGATCAAAATCACTACGGAAGTGGTACTCGATAAAATAATGGGACTCAAGGCGGATAAATCACCTGGACCTGATGGCTTACACCCTAGGGTCTTGAGGGAAGTGGTGGTAGGGATTGTGGATGCTTTGGTAATAATTTTCCAAAACTCCCTGGACTCAGCAAAGGGAACGGCAGACTGGAAAACTGCTAATGTAACGCCCTTATTTTAAAAGGGCAGTAGACAGAAGGCTGGAAACTATAGACCGGTTAGCCTAACATCTGTGGTAGGTAAAATATTGGAGTCCATTATTAAGGAGACAGTAACAGGACATTTGGATAATCATAATTTAATAGGACAAAGTCAGCATGGTTTTATGAAGGGGAAGTCATGTTTGACAAATTTGCTGGAGTTCTTTGAGGAAGTAACATATTGAGTGGATAAAGGGGAACCAGTGGACGCAGTGTATTTAGACTTCCAAAAGGCATTTGACAAGGTGCCACACAAAAGATTATTGCTTAAGATAAAAAATCACGGGATTGGGGGTAATATTCTGGCATGGATAGAGGATTGGCTATCTAACAGAAGGCAGAGAGTTGGGATAAATGGTTCATTCTCGGACTGGCAATCAGTAACTAGTGGTGTTCCACAGGGGTCAGTGCTGGGTCCCCAACTCTTTACAATCTATATTAACGATTTGGAGGAGGGGACCGAGTGTAACATATCAAAGTTTGCAGATGATACTAAGATGGGAGGCAAAGTAGTGAGTGAGAAGGACATAAAAAACCTGCAAGGGGACATAGACAGGCTAAGTAAGCGGGCAGAGATTTGGCAGATGGAATACAATACTGGAAAGTGTGAGGTTATGCACTTTGGCAGGAAAAATCGTAGAGCAAGTTATTATCTTAATGGCAAGAAACTGGAAAGTACTGAAGTACAAAGGGATCAGGGGGTCCTGGTGCATGAAACTCAAAAGGTTAGTATGCAGGTGCAGCAAGTGATTAAGAAGGCCAATGGAATGTTGGCTTTCATTGCTAGGGGGATAGAATATAAAAATAGGGAGGTATTGCTTCAGTTGTACAAGGTATTGGTGAGACCGCACCTGGAATACTGCATACAGTTTTGGTGTCCATACTTAAGAAAAGACATACTTGCTCTCGAGTCAGTACAAAGAAGGTTCACTCGGTTAATCCCGGGGATGAGGGGATGGACATATGAGGAGAGGTTGAGTAGATTGGGACTCTACTCATTGGAGTTCAGAAGAATGAGAGGCGATCTTATTGAAACATATAAGATTGTGAAGGGGTTGGATCAGGTGGATGCGGGGAGGATGTTCCCGATGATGGGTGAAACTAGAACTAGGGGGCATAGTCTTAGAATAAGGGGCTGCTCTTTCAAAACTGAGATGAGGAGGAACTACTTCACTCAGAGGGTGGTAGGTCCATGGAATATGCTGCCCCAAAAAGCTGTAGAAGCTACATCATTACATACATTTAAAACAGAAATAGACAGTTTCCTAGAAGTAAGGGGAATAAAGGGTTATGGGGAGCGGGCAGGAATTTGGACAGGAGTCTAGGTTCGGATCGGTCATGGCCCTGTGGGTAGCGGAGCGGGCCCAGGGGCCGTGTAGCCTGATCCTGCTCCTATTTCATGTGTCTAATTCTGTTAGATTCAGGAGATGGTTCTGTGATAGTAGATTGGCGGTTAGGATCAGATCAGCCATGATCTTATTGAATGGCGGAGCAGGCTCGAGGGGCCGATTGGCCTACTCCTGCTCCTATTTCTTATGTTTTTATGTTCTTACAGGTAGCATCTACCCCAGAAACAGTAGCATCGGAAGCTGATGAACCAACCGACGACAGGGGGCCAGAATCGCCTCCGCATCAAGAGCAAGACACTCGGGAAAGGCGCTATCCAGAAAGGATCAGGAAGCCTCCCCAAAGACTGAATTTATGAATAGACTATTTTCAGCTAATGTTGCATGTTAAAAGTGTTAATTGTAATTAGGTTGATATTTAATTGTTAAATGAGTGTTATGGTACTGTTAATCTAAAAGGGGAGGAATTGTAATGTATGTACCTTTAAGGGGGAGAACTACTTTTTACAGCTCATGTATACTGTAGTACCGGCAGTGACCACACCTGTATATAACGTTGAGTCGTAATCTGTACAGTTCAGTTGCAGTCTGAGCCACGTTGAGTAAACACCGTTTGTACCGTTCTCCGCAGTCTGTGTCTGATTATACACGGACATAACAATGACACCGCAGCACTCCCTCAGTACTGCACTCAACGCATGTTATAATCAGTGAAAACATATGTTTGGGCACTGAGCAAGGATATAAGAGGATGGAATTCAATGTAATTTCAAGTCACTGATACAGACATTAGTGCCATGTTAGATTTGATATATATAATGGCACTGTACAATCCAACATGACATGATTAGACATGTGTAAAAGGCCATTGGCAGACTTTTAAATAATAAAAGACCTTTGGGATTTAATAAACTTTCTCCCCGACGCTCACTGTAACTTATATTTTGAGGCTTACTTGCAATAATCTATTCACAGTTTTTTGCTGTGATTCTGAAGGATTGAACAGGATGGGGCTCTTTTCTCTTGAAAAGAGAAGACTGAGAGGGTGAACTGAAAGAGGTCTTTCAGATTATGAAGTGTTCGATATGGTAGACGTAGAGAAGATGGTTCCACTTGCATGCGAGTCCAGAGCTAGGGGCCATAAATATAAGATAATCACTAATAAATCCAATAGGGAATTCAGGAGAAACTTCTTTCCCCAGAGAGTGGTGAGAATGTGGAACTCGCTACCACAGGGAGTAGCTGAGGGGAATAGCATAGATGCATTCAAGGGGAAGCTGTATAAGCACGTGAGGGAGAAAGGAATAGAAGGATATGCTGATGGGGGTTACATGAGGATGGGCGGGCGGGAGGAGGCTCGTAAGGAGCAGAATCACCGGCATGGGCCAGTTGGGCTGAATGGCCTGTTTCTGTGCTGTAAATACTTGGTAATACTTGTAACGGTACTGTGGCCCAAGAAAGTAACCAAGACCAGTGAATTTTAATTGATTGAGAAGAGGTGTTATTGTTATTCCAGTGAATCTCCCGTGACACTTCATTACAAGTTAGAGGATATACTGATATATAGCAACAGGTGTGTAAAACCATTAAATGGACAGCGTATTATTCTGAATAGGGGGAGCTACTTTAAGTGGCTTGTCTATTTAAGGCCATGTCTAATTGCTGCATCCTGCGGTAATTAAAGGCTAATTGCTGTCACAAAGTGAAGCGTCACTGCAGATTGGAAGCAGGTTCTAAATCCCCTGTTGCTCCAGATCAGGAGAGGCCAAGCTTTGAAGGTCAGAAGAAGTCAGAGCCGTGGCGAATGAAAGCAAAATACTGCGGCTGCCAGAGATCTAAAATAAAAACAGGGAAAGCTGGAAACACTCAGCAGGTCAGGCAGCATCTGTGCAGAGTAGGAGTAACAGAGTTAACCTCTTCGACAGCACCTCCCAAACCCGCGACCTCCACCACCTAGAAGGTCAAGGGCAGCAGGCGCATGGGAATACCACCACCTCCAAGTTACCCTCCAAGTCAGACACCATCCTGACTTGGAAGTATATCGGCTGATCCTTCATTGTCGCTGGGTCAAAATCCTGGAACTCCCTCCCTAACAGCACTGTGGGAGTACCATCACCACGCGGACTGCAGCAGTTCAAGAAGGCGGCTCACCACCACCCTCTCAAGGGCAATTGGAGATGGGCAGTAAATATTGGCCTTGTCAGCGATGCCCACATCCCACAAACAAATGATAAAATAAAAGTCGGCGACCTTTCATCAGAATTGGAAGAAGTTAGAGATTTAACAGTTTATAAGCAAGCATAGATCAGCCACATATTATAGAAACCGGCCAAAAGGAAAATTGGGCAGTTCCTGTAAGGCCGATTCACAAGGAGATAAAAACTGGAAAGTCTCAAGAATTGATCCCCTGGTCTATGCTGGGTTAGCTGGGCAGTGAGAATGGTGTGGCAATCAGCCTCGGTGCCCTGGGTTAGGCACTGAGTTACGAAAAGATTAATTGGGATCTCCTGCTTCTGATTACTTCCCAAAGTCTCACTGCTGGAGGTGCGTGTGTGTTGGGTGAGGATTTTGCGCTGATGCCACCTGAGGTCGATTAGTCTGACAACACTCACCATCAAGGGTCGTTAGTGGAAAATGGCCAGTTGAAAGAAAGTCTTGCATCTATATTGCGCCTATCATGTCCTCAGGACGTCCCAAAGTGCTTTACAGCCAATTAGCTAATTAGGAAAGCAAATGGAATGTTGGCCTTTATTTCAAGGGGGTTGGAGTATAAAAGCAGGGACGTCCTGCTACAACTGTACAGGGCGATGGTGAGACCACACCTGGAGTACTGCGTACAGTTTTGGTCTCCTTATTTAAGGAGGGATATACTTGCATTGGAGGCAGTGCAGAGAAGGTTCACTAGGTTGATTCCTGGGATGGAAGGGGTTGACTTATGAAGAAAGGTTGAGCAGGTTGGGCCTATACTCATTGGAGTTTAGAAGAATGAGAGGTGATCTTATTGAAAGATATATGATTCTGAGAGGGTCGGACAGGGTCGATGCTGAGATGATGTTTCCCTTCATGGGGGAATCTAGAACGAGGGGGCATAGTTTCAGAATAAGGGGCTGCCCATTTAAGACGGAGATGAGGAGGAATTTCTTCTCTCAGAGGGTCGTGAATCTTCGGAATTCTCTACCCCAGAAAGCTGTGGAGGCGGAGTCATTGAATATATTCAAGGCTGAGATAGACAGATTTTTGAGCAAGAGGGGAGTCAAGGGTTATGGGGAGCGGGCAGGGAAGTGGAGTTGAGGCCAAGATCGGATCAGCCATGATCTCATTAAATGGCGGAGTAGGCTCGAGGGTCCGAATGGCCTGCTCCTGCTCCTACATCTTATGTTCTTATGATGTACTTTGGAAGTTTGGTCACTGTTGTAATGTAGGAAATACAGTAGCCAATTTTCACACAGCAAGATCCCACAATCAGCAATGCGCTAATGACCAAATACTCTCTTTATTTTTAGGCATTGGTTGAGGGATAAATATTGGCCAGGGGACCAGGGAGAACTCCCCTGCTCTTCTTCGAAATAGTGCAATGGGATCTTTTACCTGAGAGGGCAGACAGGGCCTTGGTTTAAAGTCTCATCCAAATGACAGCACTTCCGACAGTGCAGCACTCCCTCAGTACTGCACTTGATGCGTCGGCCTAGATTATATGCTGACTATGCAGTACTGAGGGACTGCTGCACTGTCAGAGGTGCCATCTTTCAGTTGAGATGTTAAACCGAGACACTGTCTGCTCTCTCAGGTAGATATAAAAGATCCCAAGGCACTGTATTGAAGAAGAGCAGGAGCGTTATCTGGTCATTATCACATTGATGTGTGTGGGATCTTGCTGTGCACAAATTGGTTGCTGCGCTTCCTACTTTACAACAGTGGCTACACTTCAAAAGTACACCATTGGCTGTAAAGCACCTTGGGACGTCGTAAAAGACGCCATATAAATGCAAGTCTTTCTTTCTTTTCTGTACAGCTCAAGCACAAACATAGGCGATGCACTTAGCCACTCAGTCATCGGGAAGCTACTTAATTGTAAAAGTGTTGGTTCCATTCTCGTGAAGTAAACGGTTTTCATGTGGCTTGATGACTGCGGCTAATTGCAATCATCCGAAAGTGGTTTCACACAGAGATATTAAAGCGTTCGATCCCACGACAAGCCGAGGGGGGGAAAAAAATTATTTCAGCTTTAATCAATTAAACTAGCTCAGTTAATCTTATTGGTGTCCAGTTTAATACTCGCCTTGTGAACCTCTGGCCTGTACGTACCCACGGGCCTTCACTTCCATTCACCCAGCCTTGCATCACGCTTCACCTCCACTTACGGGTGATGCGCTGTTAATAAACACTGTTTACTTTTAAAAGATGTGGGGGATTGGTTCCAGATAGAAAGTGTCTTTTAAACGCACTGAGCTATAAAACGTCCCAGTGGTGCTAAAAGTACCAAGTAGGCCAGAAATTAGTGGCCAGAAATAAAGCAAACAAGGAGCGATTGTTAAGATTTAGAAACTTAGGAGGCCCAGCTAGGCTAAACAGGACTAAATGACCTTGTGGGTAAACCTTAGAAAGTAATATATTTGAGTCCACTCTAGTTAAGTGTATATATTCTTCCGTCCCCAAGGACAGCTAGCTTGCTTCCACCAAGACTTTTCTAGCTAAAGGAACAGGGCCATCCTAATTGGAGACCTACATACGACAACCAACAACGCTGTTCTATAATTCTTTTTTTATTCGTTCATGGGATGTAGACGTCGCTGGCAAGGCCAGCATTTATTGCCCATCCCTAATTGCCCTTGAGAAGGTGGTGGTGAGCTGCCTTCTTGAACCACTGCAGTGGTGAAGGTACTCCCACAGTGCTGTTAGGGAGGGAGTTCCAGGATTTTGGCCCAGCGACGATGAAGGAACAGCGATATATTTCCAGGTCAGGATGGTGTGTGACTTGGAGGGGATTTTGGAGCTGGTGGTGTTCCAATGCACCTGCTGCCCTTGTCCTTCTAGGTGGAAGAGGTCGCGGGTTTGGGAGGTGCTGTCGAAGAAGCCTTGGCGAGTTGCTGCAGTACATCTTGTAGATGGTACACACTGCAGCCACGGTACGCCGGTGGTGGAGGGAGTGAATGTTTAAGGTGATGGATGGGGTGCCAATCAAGCGGGCTGTTTTGTCCTGGATGGTGTCAAGCTTCTTGAGTGTTGTTGGAGCTGCACTCATCCAGGTAATAATCGGTTAGTAGAACACAAAGCTCTAAATTGGGGTGAAGATTTCCTCTGTGTTAGCAACAGCATAAAGAGAGCGGGAAGATTGTCTCTCATCATTTTTTTTATAGCTTGTGCCGGACCTTTCAAGGAGCTATCCAATTAGTCTCGCACCCCCCCGCACTACTGCACCCCCCTCCACCCCCGCAACAACCCCTCCTCAACCCGTTCTTTCCGCATAGTCCTAAAAAATCATCACTCTTCAAGTATGTATCAAATTCCCTTCTGAAAGTTACTATTGAATCTGCTACCCCCGTTTCAGGCCGTGCGCTCCAGAACTCACTGCGTAAAAAAAATTCTCCTCATTTCCCCGCTGGCCCTTTTGCCAAAAATCTTAAAATCTGTGTCCTCTGGTTACCGACCCACCAGCCAGCAGAGAAAACAGTTGCTCCTTATTTACTCTATCAAACTCCTCATAATATTAAACACCTATATTAAATCACCGGTGTGTTCATTTCGATGGATTTACAATTGCGCTAGAGTTCGCAAGCACAGAAAATTCTGCCACTATGTTAGCAATGTCACTGACACACATGGGTAGGAATTCATTTGCGCCGGTGGGCCAGCCTGAACTGGGTGCAGGGAACGACCCCTGCGTCGGAACAGCTAGGCCCGGTCGATATTGGGCCACAAGCCTCTTTTTCAATAAGATAGCAAAATACTGCGGATGCTGGAAAACCGAAATAACAAGAGAAAACGCTGGAAAAACTCAGCAGGCCAGGCAACATCCGTGGAGAGAGAAACAGAGTCAACGTTTCAGGTCGAAGATCTGAAGAAGGGTTTGGACAGCATAAGGTACCGGTCTGGCCTTAAAAAACTTTCGGCTTGCATTTTCCTCTATTTTGATCGTCGCTGTTTTGCCTTTTAGTGTTCCGAGTCCCTGCTGGAATGCTTCTTGTGCATCAGTTAGCATTTTTGACAGTCGTCCAGGTGTGACGTCGTCATCCTTTTTGGCATCTACAGTCAGTGCTTGTATGGAATGCCAATCTAGCTGTATCTTCCGGATCCATTCACATCCTAGTAGTGGTGGTCCTCCATCTGGCAATACATATAGGTCCATTTTTGGTGTTTCCTTGCCGTTATATCTAACGTTCACCCTTATTTTTCCTTTGGGGTAGATTTTTGCCCCGTGTATGTCTTCAAGACAATCTTTGTATCTCTCAAGGGTATATGTGAGAATAGCTGTTTGTAGTCCCTTCGGTTTATGACTGATAGGGCTGATCCTGTGTCCAATTCCATTTTCACTTGGACTCCTGCTATCTTGAGCGTGACCCAGATAGTTTGGTGATCCTCCATTTTGATCACATTATGTAGTTTCTGACAACCCAGCTCCTTGCTTCCGGAGTCTGTATCACTCTTCTGTTCGTCTGAACTACTCTCCGTCATCTTATGTACCTTCTTGTACTTCTCCTGTGGAGATTTCTTGCTGCTGGTTTTCTTTCCCGACCTACAGACTCTTGCTATGTGTCCTACTTTTCCACACAGTCTGCACACTTTGTTCTTGAACCAGCAATCATTATGGTCATGTGTTATTCTGCCACAGCGATAGCACTTCACTGTTCCATATGACATTTCATTTGTGCCATATTCTTGCGGTCTCCGTTGTATCTCTGCAGCACCCCGTGCTGCTGCTTCATGTGATACTGCAATGCTGAAAGCCTTGTCCAGCGTAAGATCCTTTTCTGATAGAAGCCGTTTCTGGGTTCCTTTACTTTGAAGCCCACACACAAACTTGTCCCTTTAAGTATCTGCTGGTCCCGTTCCAAACTGGCAGTGTTTCGATAGCTTGCGCAGTTCCGTTAAATACTCAGCATTACTTTCATCTTTATGCTGGTTCCTTTTGTGAAACTTAAATCTTTCTGCTATCAGCAGCGATGTGGGGTTTAAGTGGTCCTGTAGGATTGACACTATGTTTTCAAAATCCTTTTCTACTGGCTTCTCTGGGGTTACTAGGTTTCGTAGTAAGCCATACGTTTTTGCACCCATTGAATTCAACAATACCAGCGCTTTCTTGTCATCTGGCACTTCATTTGCCTTGCAGTATACTTCTATGCGTTCGACATATGTCGTCCAATCTTCGACTTCATTGTCAAACGCTGTGATACTGCCACTCTTCGGCATTTTTGGGTGTGGTTAGACTGGTTTAAAATGGCATCTCCTGTGCTTTCCTTTCTTCCCCGCTGCAGCTTAAAATGGCGTCACCCGCGTTGCTGCCAACGCCGCTCTCGGCGGTCCTCGTGGCAAATGGCAATGCCCTGTGGGTTTCGTGCGCTGCTCCTGCGCTGCTGCCAACACCGCTCTCTGCGGTCCTCATGGCAATGGCAGCGCCTCGCGTTTTCCTGCGCGCCTCTCTCCCCCGTTGACGCTGCTCGGCCCTTGACCACCGGCTGCGCTCTGCTCTCTCTTGGCTCTCTCCCCCATTGACGCCGCTCGGTCCTGAACACCGGCTGCGCCCTGTGCGCTCTGCCCTCTCTCTCTCCCCCGTCGACGCTGCTCGGCCTTTTTCTGTGCCGCTCGGTCGGGCTCTAGCCCATCGCTGTCCGGGAAGGGTCTGCGCGGTACCTTTTGCCAGCCCGTTTCGCTGGACCACCGTGACTGGAAAGCCAAGCCTGGCTCTCGACAGCCTCCCCTGCAATGCTCAAATCTCCGCTGGATGACTGGGCGGTTGCCCGTGGTCGACGCCCGTGCTTCTGGACTCGACCTTCTTCCACTGTTCTCCAGGAGCGAATCCCTGGGAGGTGGTGCAGAGTTGCAGGTAGGTTCGAACTTGCTCGTCGCCACTGTTATGTCCGTGTAATAATAAAAAAAAGGACTGCAGAGAACGGTACAACAGGTGTTTACTCAACGTGGTTCAAACTGCAACTTAAACAACAGATTACTACGCAGCGTTATATACAGGTGTGGTCACTGCCGGTACTACAGTATACATAAGCTGTAGAAAGTAGTTCCCCCCTTAAAGGTACATACATTACAGTAACCTTCAAAAGAGAATTGGATAAATACTTGAAGGGGAAAAATTTACAAGGCTTTGGACAGCACTACCACAGGCACAATGGGCCGAACGGCCTCCTTCTGGGCTGTGTGATTCGATATGTATTGCTTCTATTGAGCTAGCATGCTTGTCAGCTGGTGGTAGGATTACTGCTACAGCTAATTTTTTTATGTTTCTACTAGGGTATGGGGAGAGAGCGGGAATATGGTATTGAGATAGAGGATCAGCCATGATCATATTGAATGGCGGAGCAGGCTCGAAGGGCCAAATGGCCTACTCCTGCTCCTATTTTTTTTAATGTTTTTATGTTTCTACCATAACCTTCAAGCAGAAACCTTCAACAAATGTTATTACAGGACTGAAAAGTCATATAAGCCACACTCATGCATATCTGTTGTCTCTTTTCCAAATGTAACTCATTTTATCGGTAGTGTGAACAGACTCCATAACAAGAATGGATGAGATATGGAGTTTGTTTGGCTCATAACCAAGGTCTTCATCTGTTGCTCAAACTCTGTGCAATCTTCCTTTGAAGTGAAATAGGTGGATCAGCAGCTGTAAAGGCAAGTGAGAAGTTAACATTTCTGACTGCCAACGTTTTCCGTCCTTATTTCAGATTTCCAGCATTTGCAGGCTCGAAGGGCCGAATGGCCGACTACTGCTCTTATTGCTTATGTTCTTGTGTTTATAATTGTACCGTACATAAACAGGGCCTCTTTAGTGATAATTAAAACTACACTGCTGCAACGTTAAGGCGACTAGCAGCAAGGTAGTTCGATAGTTCCTAAAGTTTTGGGCTATTGATTCTCACTGCAAAAATCCCGCTCTCCAAGTGGGATGGCAGGAATGACGTATGAAGAGAGATTGGGTCGATTGGGCTTATACTCGCTAGAGTTTAGAAGAATGAGAGGGGATCTCATTGAAACTTATAAAATTCTAACAGGACTAGACAGACTAGATGCAGGAAGGATGTTCCCGATGGCGGGGGAGTCCAGAACCAGGGGTCACAGTCTAAGGATAAGGGGTAAGCCATTTAGGACAGAGATGAGGAGGAATTTCTTCACCCAGAGAGTGGTGAACCTGTGGAATTCTCTGCCAGAGAAGGCAGTTGAGGCCAACTTATTAAATATATTCACGAAGGAGTTGGATATATTTCTTAAGGCTAAAGGGATCAAGGGATATGGGGAGAAAGCAGGGACAGGGTACTGAATTTGCATGATCAGCCATGATCTCATTAAATGGCGGAACAGGCTTGAGGGGCCGAATGGCCTACTCCTGCTCCTATCTTCTATGTTTCTATGTTTCTATGGATGCATCGATCTGCTTATTTGAAGATTGACTCAATGAACTCACTTCACTGGCTAATGAAAGTTTGTTTTTAATTTTGCTGGCTGCCTATTTGAGGCAGAGAGAGAGAGAGAGCAAGAGTAAGTGGAGAGAAAGTAAGGTAAGGAAGGCACAATGCATGGTATCTGTTAGAACAGGCCAGAATTGTACTTAAAAGAAAGAAAGAACTTGCATTATTTAACACCTTTCACGACCTCAGGACGTCCCAAAGCGCTTTACAACCAGTGAAGTGTATTTTTGAAGTGTGGTCACTGTTTTAATGTAGGGAGCGCGGCAGCCAATTGGCGCACAGCAAGCTCCCACAGGCAGCATTGCGATAATGACCAGATCATCTGGCCCGTAATTTCCGATTGGAGGCTTCCCGCTTGCGAACGCCTCCTATCGAAAAAAAATCTACGCTCTTACCTGAGGGCTCCCGAAGTCCGGACACTTCCACTCCTCTGCCTCTCCACAGTCGAAGTGCGCAGGGCCCACGTATCCCAGGGGCGCAGGCGATTCGCAAGCGTCCCTGGGATCACGTGAGCCAGGCCAGCCAATAGGAGCAGGGAATCTCCCTTCATACTTTTGACAGATCGACCTGTCAAATATATGAATGGGGATCACCCCAAAAACACATCAAAACATTAAATAAATTCTTAAAAACCCATCACGTTTTTAAAATGAGTTAAAATTACATTAAATTAAATAGTTTAAACAAATATCTAATTTTTTGAAAAAAATAATTAATGTTTTTTATGGGGCTAAAAATAAACTTACCTTTTTAAAAAGTATTTTTAAATTATGAATGAGTGAAAAAAATGTTATTTTTACTTTTTTCAACTCTTATGCTGGTAAAAGCAGGCCTTATGCTTTTACCAGGCGTAAGGGGCTAGATTTTCAGTATAGGCAGTTTTGGGGCGCTAGCTTTAGCGCCCGCCCGAAGTTAGCGCCCGCCCCAAAGTAGCGCCCCGTTGCCGGGAATTCAGTGGCTTCGCCCTAAGAGGTTGGTGGAGCGCTAAAAGAGGCGTTCCACTACTCTCTTTAGGCGCTAAGCCGGCGGTCCAGAGGGATAGCGCCCAGGCGGGGCGCAGCACGGGTGCGGTCATTTTTGCACTGACAGCAGACCCCGTGGTGCCGACCAGCTCTTAAAGGGGGAAGGGACGAATTGGTCTGCTGCCACGCCCTGCACACTGCAGCCTTGCAAAGAGGCCTCAACACTACTGCTCAGCCCCAGGGAGTCATGGCAACGCCAGAGAAGGCCCGTCAGCGTGCCCTGCGCTTCTCAGAGGGTGATCTGGACATAATGGTCACAGCTCTGGAGGTGAGGCGCAAGATCTTGTTTCCAGAGAGTGGGAGGAATCCAACCCACCACGACTACACCAAAGCCTGGAAGCAGATCGCCCAGAGGGTGACGTTCACCGGCGAGGCCCCCAGGACCCACAAACAATGCCGTAAGAAATACAACGATCTGACCAGGATTGTGAGGGTGAGTAGCCTTTCCAGTCTCCTCCTCATTCTTGCATGTACACCTGACATGATGGGCAAAGGGACCTGAAAGTCCTTTTGGCCAGCCCTCAGCCAGCAGCATTGGGACAGTCATGAGCATCAAATGGCCATTCGGCACTCTACACTTTGTCCAAGCTATTCCACCATGGGAGGCAGTGCACACTACATCAGGGCTTCACTCTGTCCAAGCTATTCCACCATGGGAGGCAGTGCACACTACATCAGGGCTTCACTCTGTCCAAGCTATTCCACCATGGGAGGCAGTGCACACTACATCAGGGCTTCACTCTGTCCAAGCTATTCCACCATGGGAGGCAGTGCACACTACATCAGGGCTTCACTCTGTCCAAGCTATTCCACCATGGGAGGCAGTGCACACTACATCAGGGCTTCACTGCGCACTTACAGCCCGTCCTTTCTCTTGCAGGCTAAAGTAGCGTTTAATCGCCAGGCCCGTGCCAGGGGTGGCCGCGCCAAGCTGCAGAAGCTCACTCGGCTGGAGGAGCGCGTGTGTGTGCTCATGGGAGCCCGTGTGATTGTCCCCACAGCGTGCGGTGTAGCCGACCCTCCACTGCCCGGCAATGGTAAGGACCTCGCCTTTTGGCCCTCTCGCGTCGCACTGGCCCATCCGAGCTACCTCCTTTGCCACTGTCCCACCAATGCGCTGAATCCCACCAGTCCTAACTCCCTCGCTGACGCCGTCTCCTCACTCTGAAGCTACTCTTGTGCATTCCTGCTTTCAGCTGGTGACGACCAGGACCCTGAGGCTGCCAGTGACAGCACCTCCAACCAGGAGGAGGAGGAGGAGCAAGCCGGACCTTCGGGGGAACAGTCACGTCCCGCAGGAGAGGAGGAAATGCTTGACACCTCCTCACTGGACGAGTGCCTGGAGGAACTGTCGCAGGGCAATGCAGCTTCTGGGACCAGTGGCGTCCAGCCACCCAGCAGCCGTGCGCGTGGCCCGCGGCCTTCCCCCCAAAGGGGGGAAGGATCAGAGGGGAGTGCTGCTGCTCGGCACACTCGCCGTCACCAACGCGGCAAGGGTCCCCTAGTTCGGCCCCCTCCTCCCCAGCGGGAGAGTCGCGACTCCAGTCCGGACACCTTCACTTCGGAGGAGGTGCGGAAGCTCGATCAGATGGCCGACGACTCGGACCGGCGCCACACGGAGCTCATGAGCGTGGTGGGGCGCATGCCTGAGGCCATCGAGTCGCTGGCGACCAGTGTGCGCGAGTTCGGGGCAGCAACTGCCGCGACTGGCCGCATGCTAACTGATGCCGTCAAGACCCTGGCGGATGTGATGCGCGCGCACACCAGGACCACAGAGCCACTCACTGCTGCCACACGCGCTGTCTCAGGCAGGCATCGCCAGGGCAGGCGCCGCGCTGGACCATCCCAGCAAGCCGGCCGTCGGCTGATTGCTGCGGATCCTGCAGTGCGGGCCCGGCCGAGTGCCACCGCGCCACAGCACCAGCCAGCGCATCCCAGACGCCAGCTGGCCCACATTGCGCCATCCGTCGCCGCCATTCCCCCTCTGGGGCGTCAAGGGCAAGCGGCTGCAGCTGATGGTGGCCAGGCTCAGGTGCGCCACTCAGGAGACGGCCCCTCGAGGCCCAAACGCCGTGTAGGCCGCCCCCCAGCGGCATCTGGCGGAAGGGCATCTGAGCCTCAGGCGCCTTCCCCCAGCCTCGCAGCAGCCACTGGGCAGAGCTTGCGAAGGAGCAGCAGGCAGGGCAGGGGAGGCAAAATGCTGGCCAAGGTCTCGCCCTCGCGGGCCACTCAGTAGAGGGTGTGGCCAGCTTTCCTTTAATATGGCGGTGGCCATCTTTATTTTGCCCATGGTTGTGCTTTTGGAGGGCTTTTTTTTTGCGTTAGGCCGACGTTGAGGCCCGGTTTCAATAAAGGTGGAGTGGCTCCTCCCCAGTTTGTGGGAGTGAGTCGTTTGTTGGGCTTTTTGTGGGGCCCGTTTATTGTTTTTGGGGATTCATGTGGGAAGGGCTTTTCATTTTTGTGTAATAAAAAATTATCTTTATTCATGCAGTCTCCATGGTTGTTCTTCTTAGTGTTTGTTGGCTTCGCCGGCTGAGGGCTTGCGGAGCGGCTGCATTCATCTTCCCTCATGGCCCCTGGCCATTCCCTGACAGGGGGCTTAGAAGTACCGTGTAATAAGGTGGCGTCGTGCGGCCCTTGGCCCTGGTCGCTCCCTCCTGGGAACGTACTCCTGCTCCTCCTCCTCCTCCTCCTCCTCCTCCTCATGCTCCTCCTGCTCCTCCTCCTGAGGTGCTGGTCCAACGTCAGGTGGCAGTGCCTGAGTCCTGCGGATAGCCAGGTTGTGTAGCATGCAGCAAACCACCACAAATTGGGAGACCCGGTCCGGCGAATACTGGAGAGCTCCTCCGGAGCGATCAAGGCAGCGGAACCGCTGCTTGAGGACCCCAATAGTTAGCTCGATGATGTTGCGGGTGGTTTGATGGCTCTCGTTGTAGGCCTCTTCAGCAGCGGTCCTGGGCGCGCGGAGCGGGGTCATGAGCCAGGTGCACAAAGGATAGCCTTTGTCCCCGAGTAGCCATCCTCTTGGGGGAGGCTGTGCCTGGAACATGTCATGCACAGTACTCTGCCGCAGGATAAAGGCATCGTGGCTGCTGCCTGGGAAGCTGGCATTGACTGCCATGATGCGCTGCTTGTGGTCACAGACCAGCTGCACATTCAGAGAATGGTAGCCCTTCCTGTTGCGATACTGCTCGCCATGCTCCAGAGGGGCCCGCAAAGCCACATGCGTACAGTCAATGGCGCCCTGCACCAAGGGGAATTCCCCGAGTCTGGAAAATCCCAATGCGCGCTGATGCTGGCTCTCCAGGGCCATGGGGAAGGAGATGAATTGGCTTCTCCTTCTGAACAGTGCTTCGGTCACCTGGCGGATGCAGCGATGCGCGCCGTACTGGGAGATGTTTGCTATGTCCCCAGCAGCGTATTGGAAGGAGCCGGTGGCATAGAAGTTCAATGCCACTGTCACCTTCACTTCCACCGACAGAGACGTCCTGCACCTGAGCTTTGGCCGCAGATCTCGGCGAAGCAGGTGGCAGATCTCTGCAATCACCCCCTTTCGGAATCGGAGCCTTTTAACACATCGCGCGGCACTCATGTTTAGGTAGGAGCGCTGCTGGCGGTATAGCCTGACTGGGTAAGGCCTACGTGGCCGACGCCTGTAGCCCCCTCTGCCTCTAGCCAGGGCTGCCCCTCTCACAATGCGTCTGCGAGCCCTACGGACATGGAGCTGCAGCTCCGCGTTGGCACCCCATGCAACCCCTATCAAATCCTGGCAAACACTCTAATTTCCAAATGGCCACTTGCAGCGCTGTTGCCTGAGTCCAAAAATACCTGGCTCTTGCTGCTTGAAACCAGTTAGCTATCCTCCTTGTTGTGTCTCCAGAAATGCGTTGCACAAGACTGTTTTCTGAAAAAAGGATGGCCTTTATACTGGAGAGGACGTTCCCTTTAATTAGCGCCCCCCGGGGCCCGTGCTGGTTGTGTTGCGTTCCTTTTTCCAAACGCTCCGGCCGCCCGCCGCACAATGGGGCGGTCCGACTGAAGTTTGCAATCGGGGCGGCCAAAGGGCGTTGCACGAGGATGTGACGTCATTTTCTGCGCGCGCATCCGGGCGGGCGCTAAACTTTGCGCCGGCGCTAACGGGCAACTTAATTTGGGGCGGGGCGCAAACTGCGCTGCGCCCGGGCGCTACACGCATAGCGCCCGGAAATCACTTCTCTTAAGGCGCTAACTGCTGGCGCAAGCAACTGAAAATCTAGCCCAAGGTTTCTAAGGGTTCTCAGCGGGCGGAGGTTCTGCGGAAAGCGGAACTCTCCCCCGCCGCAGAGGTCCTTCTCTAGGGCAGTTGTCCGATCTGTCAAGAGCATTCTTGACAGATGGGAAATGCTGGTTTTCAGCGCATGCCCTACGGGTGTGTTCACAGCGCGTGCACACCCGTAGGCATCGGAAAATACAGGCCCATCTGTTTTTTAGTGAATTAACAACAGAAAACACTGGAAAAGCTCAGCAGGTCAGGCAGCATCTGTGGGGAGAGAAACAGAGTTAACGTTTCAGGTCGATGACCTTTCGTCAGAACTGGAAAAAAGCAGGAAATGGAAAGTAAGTTTAGGAGCTGGGAAAAGGGGGAGGGGATGAAAGAACAAAAGGGAAGGTCAGTGATAGGATAGAAAGCAGGAGAGATTGAGAGACATTGAGAGACATTAAGAGATATTCAAGGCGAGAGGAGGTGGTAATGGGACAGGCTAAGGAACAAAGGATGGCTCGAGATGAGGTGTGAATTGCGCTGGCGGAATGAAGGACAGCTGCCCTGTGGGAGGGAAGAGAAAAAAAAGCCAAACAAAAAGTGTGGATAATAAAAAGAAGAAAATATATATATCTGATAGGGGCCGAGGTTATGATCTGAAATTGTTGAACTCTATGTTGAGTCCAGAGGGCTGTAAAGTGCCTAATCGAAAGATGAGGTGCTGTTCCTCGAGCTTACGCTGAGCTTCCATGGAACAATGCAAGAGGCCGAGGACGGTGAGGTCTGAGTGGGAATGGAGCGGTGAATTAAAGTGACAGGCCAGCGCGAGCTTGGGGTCCCCCTTACGGACTGAACGGAGGTGTTCCGCAAAGCGGTCAACCAATCTGCGTTTGGCCTCCCCAATGTAGAGGAGACCACATCGTGAGCAGCGAATACAGTATACTAGATTGCAAGAAGTACAAGTAAATCGCTGTTTCATCTGGAAAGGATGTTTGGGGCCATGGACAGTGGGAAGGGGGGAGGTATAAGGGCATGTGTTGCATCGCCTGCGCTTTCACGGGAATGTGCCGGGCAAAGGGAAAGGGGTGCTGGGGGTGGTAGAGTGGTGGACTAGGGTGTCGCGGAGGGAGCGGTCCCTAAGGAATGCTGAAAGGGGAGGTGAGGGGAAGATGTGTTTGGTGGTGGGATCACGCTGGAGGTGGCGGAAATGGCAGAGGATGATCCGTTGAATGTGGAGGCTGGTGGGGTGAAAGGTGAGGACAAGGGGAACTCTATCGTGGTTCCGGGCGGGAGGTGCAGGGGAGAGGGCAGAAGTGTGGGAGATAGAATGGACACGGTCGAGGGCCGTGTCAACCACGGTAGAGGGGAATCCTCGGTTGAGGTAAAAGGAAGACATGTCGGAAGCACTGGTATGGAAGGTGGCATCGTCGGGGCAGATGTGGCGGAGACGGAGAAACTGGGAGAATGGAATAGAGTCCTTACAGGAGGCAGGGTGGAAGGAAATGTAGTCCAGGTAGCTGTGGGAGTCAGTGGGCTTGTACTGAATGTTAGTCAATAACCTATCCCCAGAGATGGAGACGGAGAAGTCGAGGAAGGGAAGGGAAGAGTCAGAGATGGACCATGTGAAGGTGAGGGAAGGGTGGAAATTGGGAGCAAAGTGAATGAAATTTTCCAGTTCAGGGCGAAAGCAGGAAACGGCACCGATACAGTCATCAATGTATCGGAAAAAGAGGTGAGGGAGGGGACCTGTGTAGGACTGGAACAAAGAGTGTTCCACATATCCCACGAAAAGGCAGGCATAGCTAGGACCCATGTGGGTACCCATAACAACACCTTTGATTTGGAGGAAATGAGTGGAGTCAAAGGAGAATTTGTTCAATGTGAGAACAAGTTCAGCCAGGCGGAGGAGGAGGGTGGTGGTGGGTACATATCAGGACCACTACAAAGACCACCACCACACCAACCGAGACCAGAGAGGATCCCCATGCACAACAACAATATCAGACCTGCACCACTCCTGTCCCACAGGGGAACAGGACCGCTCCCAGCCAGACAGAGGGAGAGATGCACAGGACGTACGCAATACCTCAGACAGAGACAATCCATTAAGAGACAATAAGCAGATGTGCAGCAGCATCTACTTCCGCCTTATGGATCAAGGACTAATTAATAGAAAGAACTGTAACCAAATAGTATTAACTTTTATAGACAACTGAGATGATCTTTTTTTCCCACACTTAGACACGACAAACACGTACCACTCTTTAACCTATCATAGTAAAAGTACAAACTTAACATGAAATCCTTATATATTTCGACCTGGAATATCCAAGGTCTACGCTCTTCGGTGCTAGACGTGAAGAGTAGGACCCCAGAGTTCATAGATGAAACTAAAGATCTAGATATTATCATTTTACAGGAAACTTGGTATAAAGGAAAAGGACACACTGGCTGTCCCCAAGGGTACACTGAGCTGGTGGTCCCCTCCAATAAATTACCAAGTGTAACCCAAGGCAGAGACTCCGGAGGCATACTGATCTGGTTTAAAACAGAACTTAAGAATTACATCAAATTTATAAAAAAGGGCGAAAACCACATGTGGCTCAAAATTGAGAGGGAGATTATCTCTAACACCCAAGATGTTTACATTTGCGCACTTTATATCCCCCCAATGGATTCCCCGTACTTTAAAGAGGACACCTTCTCCAACATAGAGAGGGAAATTATCCAATACCAGGCCCAGGGGAACGTGTTGATCTGTGGGGACCTCAATTCAAGAACGGGCAAAGAACCAGACTTCACCAATAATCAGGGAAACAATTATGTATTCGGGAATAACCACTTTGATATCCCTTCCCTTCCATACAGGCATAACTGCGACAAGCAGACAAATACCAACGGAAAACAGCTACTACAGCTCTGTCGAAGTCTGGGTCTGTACATTGTCAATGGTAGGTTCATAGGAGACCTCCTAGGAAGATCGACCTATTGCTCACCTCTTGGCTGCAGCACAGTAGACTATATGATTACAGATTTGGACCCATCCTCTTTCAGAGCATTCACAGTCAAACCACAAACAACACTGTCAGATCACAGTCAAATTACTATGTATCTCAAAAAGACAGAAACAAACAACATAGAAACACAACCCAGTAAACTGTACAACACCAAAAAATCGTACAGATGGGCCAAAAACGACACGGAAAAATACCAGAAAACAATTAGCAATGCATCAACTCAAGCTCTCTTGGACACCTTTCTGGATAACATATACACTCACAATAAAGAAGGCGTAAACCGGGCAGTAAATAACCTAAACAATATTTTTGATAATTTGGCAACAAGTGCAAACTTGAAAGCTCGCAAGAACAAACCCAAAACAAAAAACTATGAAAAATGGTTTGACCCAGATTGCCATAACATGAGGAAAAAACTTAGAAAAATATCAAACCAAAAACACAGACATCCAGGAAACGAGGAATTACGCCTTTCTTATTGTCAGACACTAACACAATACAGAAACACACTCAGAACCAAAAAAGAGCAATATATTAAGAATACACTCAGCTCCATGGAGGAATCCATTGATTCCAATTGTTTCTTGGACAACTTGAATACACTACACAAAAAACAACACGACGAATTGGCCATTCAAAATGGGGACACATGGGTAAACCACTTTGAAAAATTATACCAGAAAAACACACTAAGGCCAGAGCAACACCAAATATGCAAAAAACTGGAAAAGCTAGAAATGGCCATAAAAGATAACCAAAACCCGCTAGACTCCATAATAACAGAAAAAGAACTTTTTGAAAAACTCAAGGACCTGCGACCAGGAAAAGCTTGCGGGACAGACGGCATACTAAACGAGATGATTAAACACACAGACGACAAAATGAAACTGGCTATCCTAAAACTCTTCAACTTGGTTCTGAGTGTCGGTTACTTCCCTAATATCTGGAACAAAGGATTCATAACGCCCATATACAAAAGTGGGGACAAAGTCGACCCAAATAACTATCGAGGCATCTGTGTAAACAGTAACCTGGGGAAGGTATTCTGTAGCATCATAAACAAAAGACTTATAAACTTCCTTGAGGAGCACAATGTCTTGAGTAAAAGCCAAATTGGATTCCTGCCAAACTATAGAACATCAGATCATATCTTCATCCTACAGACCCTAATTGACAAACACGTTCACCATAACAAAAGCAAAATCTACGTATGCTTTATAGATTTCCAGAAGGCTTTTGACTCCATCTGGCATGACGGTTTATTCCTGAAACTTATCGAAAGCGGGGTAGGGGGAAAAAATATGATGTAATTAAATCAATGTATACAAACAACAAATGTGCTGTTAAAATTGGAGACAAACAAACAAAATACTTCCCACAGGGGTGGGGGGTGACGCAGGGCTCGCCAATCTCACCGACACTCTTTAATATTTACATAAATGAATTGGCAAAACTACTTGAACAATCTACAGCACCCGGCCTCACCCTATATGAATCCAAGGTTAAATTCCTCCTCTATGCAGATGACCTGGTTCTGCTGTCACCAACTAAGGAGGGTCTACAGCAGAACCTGGACCTGCTGGAGTCGTACTGCAAGACTTGGGCCCTGACAATAAATCCCCAAAAAACCAAAGTCCTTGTGTTCCAGCAAAGATCCAAACATCAGAGACCCAAAATAAATTTCACACTAGGAACAACCAAAATTGAACAAACCACTAACTACACATACTTGGGCTTAAAAATCAGTTCTACGGGAAACTTCAAACTGGCTGTGAATGAACTGAAAGAGAAAGCAAGAAGGGCTTTCTATGCCATTAAAAAATCAATCCAAATAGAAATCCCAATTAGCATTTGGCTAAAAATTTTCAAATCAGTAATTGAACCAATTGCACTCTATGGCAGTGAGGTATGGGGACTGCTAACACAACAAGAATTTGCAAAATGGGACAAACACCCAATTGAGATCCTACATGCAGAATTCTGTAAAAGTATCCTCTGGACTCAAAGGAAAACAGTAAACAATGCATGCAGGGCGGAACTAGGCCAATATCCATTAATAATCACTATCCAAAAAAGAGCCACCAAATTTTGGAATCACCTACAAATGAGCAACCCCCAATGCTATCACTACGACGCCCTGAAATGCCAAGAGCTGACCATAAAGAAGAATACCCTCAGTCAACTAGTCCTGGGACTCAGTGAAGTAACTACTAACACTACTAACAATAACCAGCCCCAGGACAGTGACAGCGTAACACAAAGAATTCGACCCAACACAATCGTCGCTAAGCAAAAGGAAAAATATCTGACATATTGGGCAGAAACAACAAAAACCCAAAGCAAACTCAATTGCTACTTGACCCTAAACAGACAATACAACATAGCTGATTACCTGACCATGGTAAAGGACAACAAACTGAGAAAAACCTTGACAAGGTACAGACTTAGCGAACATAGCCTAGCGATCGAAAAAGGCAGACACAGGCAGGCCAGACTGCCAAGAGAGGACAGGATATGCTCTCACTGCAGTCAGGGAGTAGTGGAGACAGAGATGCACTTCCTCACAGCCTGTGGAAAATATCAGGGCATCAGGGAGAATTTCTACCAAAAATTCTCACAAATATGCCCTGAATTCAGAAATCTGAATGACAACCAAAAACTCCCATACCTACTGGGGGAGGAGAGAAGCTGTGTAGCACTGGCGGCACACTATGTTACAGCTTGCCATGAACAGAGGGACAACCAGTAAACTAAGAAAAGAGTATATATAAATAATGCGAATGTATATTTGTACACTCAGGGATACCTGTTTATACACTGTATGAATAGAACTGCGTTTATGTGTTCAACCATAAATGTATTTTGATGCTTTGGCAACATAAGATGTAACTTATCATGCCAATAAAGCGATTTGAATTGAATTGAATTGAATTGGTGGATGGGGACTGGTTGGGCCTCTGTGTGTTGTTTGAGGGATAAATATTGGTCAGGACACCGGGGAGAACTCCCCCTGCAGATCTTCAAAGTAGTGCCGCCGATCTTTCACATGCACCTGAGAGCAAAGACCGGGCCTCGGTTTGAAGTCTCATCGAAAAAGCTGGCACCTCCGACAGTGCAGCACTCCTTCAGTACTGCACTGGGGTGTCAACCTAGATTGTTGTGTTCAAGTCTCAAGGAAGGTGGTGACTTGAACCCACAACCTTCTGATTCTAGGGACAAGAATGCTTCCCACTGAGCTACCGCAACCTCCTGACCGTTTAGCAACGCAGAGCAAATTATAAAAAAACCATGGGCCAGAAATTCGGATCGGGGGCTTGCCACGCGTGCAAGCCCCCGATGTGCACTCACCCGGCGCGCCGACATCTGAAGCCTGGGCCTGCTTGGAATTCCTGTCACTGGCCCGGTTCAGCTGTCGGCGCGATGTGCTTGCCTGATCCAGCGGCGTAGTTAGTGCGATGTGCCGGCTGGGATCAGATGAGCACTGTGCAGCCAATCAGGGGAGGGGAAACTTCATTCATGAGTTTGATAGTAAGAACTGTCAAACTCATGAAAAGTACGGGCGCCCAAAAGACTAGTTTAACTTTAAATAAAATTTTTAAAAACATCCCAATAATTAAATAAACTATAAATAACTTTAAAAAACTATTTTAAACAATTAATACCATTTTTGAAAAATATAATTTTTTAAGAAATCAGGTCTAAAAATAAACTTACCGTATTGTAAAGTCCTTAAAAACAATGAAGCTGTGGAAAAAATGTAATAATTTTAAATAATAGACCGCTTACCTTCAAGAATCCAGTCCTTACGCCTCCTTTTTATATGTGTAAAAAGTTCAGGCCCTTGCACACGGGCAAACCTGTCAAAAAGAAGGAAGTTCAACGCGTGTGCGCAGAGTCCTGCGCGCACGCGTTGGACCTCTGAAACCCTTGGAGGAAATGCCGGTTTCCCGCGCATGCACTGTGCATGCTGAAATCCGGCACTTCCAACAGGCCCACGCGTGAGTACCCCGTCCGTACTCACGCGTTGGGACCGGAATTACTGGCCCATTTAGTAAAACCAAAACCGAACCTAATTCAATTGGCTGACGTCCTGCTCGGAAGCACAGGTTGACATCGGGAGTCGGGGGGGAAGGCAGCGGGTTCACGAGGGAACAAGTCGCTGACCCCTCATTTTAACTGCCCTCGCTCATTTTCCCGCCTCGCATGTTAAAACCAGGGCTTCACTGTCGAGGCTCGTGCCTGATGAATGGCCACATGGGGGCAGGATTTGGGGGACCTCTGGCAGCGTATGAGTGCGAGCCTTCAGGAGAGCAAGATAAATGGAGGGGGGAACAAGCGGTTAATGACAACTGCACACTTTAGCAGCGCTCGGAGATACTCTGGCCCCTGCATAATCAGCAAATAATTTTGCAATCATATACTCTTCCCAGGCGGTACGATGCCGGGGTTCTGCTGTGCAGGACTATCAATTGTAACTGATGACAAACCACTTGAAAGTCATACACTCTGATACTCCACTGATTACACCTAGCAGTCAGCGAACCTGTCAAATGGCTGATGACAAGGGAGCAAAAATGAGCTCAATCATATGAAAATTGCTATATTGAAATGAACACATCACAGGCCTGTAAAGTGGTGCTCAACATCAGGTAACTCTTTGCGGAATTCAACCCTCGGCTTAAATTTTCTTCCCGTGTCGGCTTGCTAGCTCAGTCGACCCTCCGAGTCAGAAAGTTGGTGGTTCAAGTCCCACTCCAGAGACTTGAGCCCAAAGAGCTAGGCTGACACTCCAGTGCAGTGCTGAGGGAGTGCCACGCTGTCGGAGGTGCCGTCTTACGGACGAGATGTTAAGCCAAGGCCCCGTCTGCTTTTTCAGGTAGACATAAAAGATCCCATGTCACTATATCAAAGAAGGGTCTTAACCAACATTTATCCCTTAATTGACATCACTAAAAAAATAGTTTATCAGGTCATTATCACATTGCTATTTGTGGGAGCTTGCTGTGCGCAAATTGGCTGCTGCGTTTCCTACATTACAACAGTGACTACACTTCAAAAACGACTTCATTGGCTGTAAAGCGCTTTGGGACATCCGGTGGTCACGAAAGGCACTGTATAAATGCAAGTCTTTCTTTCTTATTCAACTGTGAGAGGCTTGAGAGCCAAGTCCAAACCTGTCTCCACCGACCACTTTCCATTAGGGGCCACCAGACAGTGTAGAACAGGAATCCAATTAATCCCTAATCTGTAGCTCTTCATTCACCATCCTGGTTTAGGTTGACTAACTCAGCACAGACCAAGGGCTGGACCCGACTGCTCAATATGGGCCAGTATCAACAACTTTAACATCGTAAAAACATCCCAAGGCGCTTCACAGGAGCGATTATCAAACAAAATTTGACACCGAGCCACATAAGGAGATATTCGGGCAGATGACAAAAAGCTTGGTCAAAGAGGTAGGTTTTAAGGAATGTCTTAAAGGAGGGAAGAGAGGTAACGAGGGGAGAGGTTGCTTTAGGTGAATTCCAGAGTTTAGGGCCCTGGTAGCTGAAGGCACGGCCGCCAATGGTGGAGTAATTAAAATCGGGGAGGCTCAAGAGGCCAGAATTAGAGGAGCGCAGATATCTCAGAGGGTTGTAGGGCTGCAGCAGATTACAGAGATAGGGAGGGGTGAGGCCATGAAGGGATTTTAAATAAAGGATGAGAATTTTACAATCGAGGCACTGCTTAACCGGGAGCCAATGTAGGTCAGCGAGCACAGGGGTGATGGGCAAATGGGTCTTGGTGTGAGTTCACTAACCGAGTCATCAAGCAGTAATTCTTCTTAATATAATATTGGCTGGAGCAGAAAATATGTCAACTTGGCTCAACAGTAGCACGTTTACCTCTGAGTCAGAAGGTCATGGGTTCATAGCCCCGCTCCAGAACCTGAGTGCATAATCTAGACTAACACTCCAGTGCAGTACTGAGGGAGCGCCGCACTGTCGGTAGGTGCCAGCATAAAATGGATGAGCTGTTAAACCAAGGCTCTGTCTGTTTGTTGCAGTGGATGTAATTGATCCCTAAACGCTACTTGAAAAAGATCTGGGGAGTTCTCCCAGTGTTCTGATCAGCATTTGCCCTTCAATCTAGGAAGGATGCGAAGGCCCCTGAGAGGGTGCAGAGGAGATTTACCAGAATGGTTCTGGGGATGGGGGCTCTTAGCTACAAGGACAGGTTGGAGAGAAGATGGATTTGTTTTCATTCGAGCAAAGGAGGTTGAGGGGTGATTTGATAGAGGTGTACAAGATTATGACAGGTTTGGATAGGCTAGACGGAGAAAGACTGTTCCCACTAGTTGTTGGTACAAGGACTAGGGGATACAGATTAAAGTTTTGGGCAAGAGATATAGGGGGGGGACGTGAGGAAAAACTTTTTTACGCAGCGAGTGGTGATGACCTGGAACTCGCTGCCGACGGAAGTGGTGGAAGCAGAGACACTCAATGTTTTCAAGGGGAGACTGGATAGGCACTTGAGGGAAATAAACTTGCAGGGCTACGGGGATAGAGCGGGGGAATGGGACTGACTGGATTGCTCTACAGAGAGCCGGCACAGACTCCATGAGCCAAATGGCCTCCTTCTGTGCCGTTATGACTCGATGACTCTATGACAATCACTAAAGTAGTTTAGCTGCTGTTTTTGGGACCTTGCTGTGCACCAATTGCCCTACTTACTGACAAAGCAACAGTGACTACAATTCAACAGTAATTCATTGACTGTAAAGCACCTTGGGGACAACCTGGAGAAATTCTTTCTTTACTGAGTGAAACACTGCGTGCACGGTCTGGGGACGATTTCCACTGGTTGCTACGTGTTAATGACAACACGATCATAACAGGAAGACTTCCTCAGGTTTGGGTGCTGCTGACATCATAAACATAGTGTGAGGATTTCCTGTGGTTGCTATTACACATTCTTTTACAGTTTTTGCTAGGAATAGCCAAAGTAGGAAATATCGCCACTAGGTTTGGTTTAGCTTGACTTAATCGGTAGAACCCTTGTCCTTGAGTCAGAATGCTGCGGCTTCAAGTCTCATCCAGAAGTTGAATACAGAATCTAGGCTGAAATTCCGGTGCAGCGTTGGGTTGTCAGAGACGCCGTATTTCAGATGAGGCGTTAAACTGAGGCCTTATTTTTCAGTTCAGGCGGATGTAAAAGATCTCATGGCACCGTTTGGAGAAGAGTAGAGAGTTCATTCAGTGCCCTGATCAATATTCTTATCTCAACTAGCATCACCAAAAAAACAACTCAACTGTTCGTTCATCTCAATGCTGTGACGAGCTGACTTGCCATCAAAAGTAATTAATTGTCCGTGAAGTGCTTTGGGACATCCTGAGGGCATTCTAATGTGTTATGCATAGGAGGCTTCTTCGGCAGCACCTCCCAAACTCACGACCTCCGATCACCTGGAAGGACAAGGGCAGCAGGTGCAGGGGAACACCATCACCTCCAAGTTCCCCTCCAAGTCACACACCATCTCAACTTGGACATATATCAGCTGTTCCTTCATCGTCGCTGGACCAACATCCTGGAACTCCCTCCCTAACAGCACTGTGAGAGTACCTTCACCACACGGACTGCAGCGGTTCAAGAAGGCGGCTCAGCACCACCTTCTCGAGGGGCAACTAGTGATGGGCAATAAATGCTGGTCTTGCCAGCGATACCCACATCCCAAGAATCAATATTGAAAAAATAAATGTATTTTATTTTCCTTCTTTACGCTTAAGAATGCCTTTAACATAAAGCGACCAACAGAGATTTTGCCTTCAGGTTAGCCATGGTTTTGACTTGAGGGTTTCCTTCAAAGCTCGTCCTTCTTCTGCTCAACTCAAGTGGATACAGAATGGATGGCCTGATGTATACCTGGAGCAGCTGTGTCCTGAGTTGTGTTTCTTACGTCCCACAGCATTTGAGTCTTTGAAAAGTCTCTCCCACAGGGCAAATGAAATCATCGGCAAGAAGATTCATTGTGTTGAGAGCACGTTAAGTGACTGCGTGTCTTTGATGAGATGGAGGCAGCCCCAAAGTGCTGGGCCCGCTCTCCGGATCTAAGGGAAGGAAGACCACTGGGAATATGAGGAATCAGAAATGACACATAGCTTATCATTTCTTTCAATGCCAGTCACATAATATTAGAAGGAAGAAAATGATCTCTGGTTTTGTAGACTTATAATTTCCACGTCTATTCTTTAAATAAATAAACAACAGTAGAATTACATAGTATTACATAGAATTTAATGAACAGTAACAGGCCATTCGGCTCAACTGGTCTGTGCTGGTGTTTATGCTCCACACGAGCCTCCTCCCATCCCTCTTCATCTCACCCTATCACCATAACCCTCTATTCCTTTCTCCCTCATGTTCTTATCTAGCTTACCTTCAAATACGTCCATGCTATTTGCCTCAACTACTCCCTGTGGTAGCGAGTTCCCCATTCTAACTCCTCTCTGGGTAAAGAAGTTTCTCCTGAATTCCCTATTGGATTTATTAGAAAATCCTTGATTTTTTGCAGATATTTTTGTACAATATGTTTAAGCTTTGAAAATGAGGTCCAGCACTCCAAGGCTTCCAGAGGAAAGCTTTGTTCCCCTGATGGGACCAGTTAAAAAACTTGGGGGCAATTTTAACCTAACCCGCCCATCAGGGAACTGATGGGATCGGGTGGGTGGCTGGTTTTAGACTCCTCTCGATTTTACTCTTAACGGAGACTAATATTGGGCGAGGTGTAAAACCGACATTCCATTGATCCCGTGGGCTTCCCGCCCCAGAGGGGAGGAAATCCTGATCACTGCACAAAGTCATGGCAGCGACTCTGGAGCAGTTAGGAGGATATTCTGCTCCTATATAATGTTCATATAAAAACGATATGTGAATCTTTTCCAGAGAAAGCACTGTTCTTAGACATGCATTGCCGTCTTCTCTCAAAGGAATGATATTTAGCAAGGAATGTAAACCATTCAAAGAATCATTATGCCATTTCACCATTTTCAGCTGCCTTGGGGCATTGCTTGCGAAATGAAGGTTCAAAGATTAACTTCTGTTTAATGCTAAAATGACTCCTGCCTCTAAATTAATATGCGACAACACCGCGCTTAATTATTAAACAGGGGTTTAATGAACCTTGTCATGGAAATGTAAAATGCAGATCATTTTCTGACCCGTGTATTTATATAATTAAAGGTTTTGCATCTGTCGCCTGCTTGATGTGTTGATAGGTAAAAGAGGTGCTGATCGCTTCGAATTTCACAAAAATGAACCAAGTATTTATCTTACTATCTCTCAAAGAAATTCCCATTCACCAAAAATAGAGCAAATCAATCCCTTGAAATGTGTCCTTTCAGAGGCCAAATCGATCACCGCCTACTTTGTTTTATACTCCAAAAAAATTCTGTTATAAATCTCATCATCATCAAGGAACTACTCATGAAATAACGCTGAACGGCCAGCTGGTGGCGCCGTCCAAGGAGTATAAATACTCGGGCATGGGCCCAGCTTGCTCAGGGACATTTTGTAAGACAAGGAGCTAGTGAAGTACAACTAGATCTCCATGTTCTGAAACAAGTTGATTAAAGCCTTGCTTTATACTCAAACCAAGTGCGTAGTGAGTTTTATTATGTCAAATTCAATTTACAACACTAAATAAATTAAAAATTCAACAATTGAGAGATAAAAGTTACCAGTAAACTTTCCTATTCCATCTTTCAAAACTTCTACTGACTGTCCCTCACACTGGCATCCCCTCTCTCAGAGGGCCACAAGTGGAATGCCTCCTATCGGGAAAAATATCTACAAACTTACCTGAGGGCTCCCAAGAGGCGGACACTTCCGCTCCTGGGCCTCTCCAGGATGAAATGCGCAGAGCCCAGGTATCCCAGAGGCACATGCTGTTCGCAAGCGTCCCCGGGATCACGTGAGCCAGGCCAGCCAATAGGAGAAGGGAATCTCCCTTCATACTTTTGACAGATAGACCCGTCAAATATATGAATGGAGATCACCCCAAAAACACAGTAAAACATTAAATACATTTTTTTAAAAACCATCACGTTTTTAAAATTAGTTAAAATTACAATAAATTAAATATTTGAAACAAAAATTTAATGTTTTGGAAAAAAGAATTTACGGGGCTAAAAATAAACTTACCTTTTTTAAAAGTATTTATCTATTTATCTATATATATAAAACGGTTGGTTTATCCGTTTGTCTGTCTGTTTGTCTGTTTGTCTGTCTGTTTGTCTGTCTGTCCGCTATACACTCAAAGGTTATAGAGCGTACCTATACGCATGTTATATCAAAAGAAAGGTTATCATTAGGGGAGTCTAATAGGTGTATTTACTTTTTGGTCAGACAAAAATTGTTCGGACCGTATACAAAAAACGTTCAAAAATCCTCAAAAATCCGCTCATTAGCGGTTGACCAATCCTACCTCTCATTAGCGTTGAGTGACGTGCTGGTTGACCAATCCTACAGTTCAGTGACCTGATGGTTGACCAATCGGTGCATTACAGGCGGGACCTAATCCTCCAGCCTCCCGAAACTTCGCCGCCATTTTTCCCCCTCAAACTGCCGTTAGTCAGGTGAGTGGCGCCCATTACAGACCGGCCGCGCCTCAAGCTCAAAAAATTTCTCTCTCTCTCTCTCTCTTCTTCCCTCTCTCTCTCTCCTTCCCTCTCTCTCTCTCCTTCCCCCTCTCTCTCTTGCCGCGAGTGCGGGACCGGCAAAACCGGGGCTTTCCAGCGCGTTCCTCTGCCACCCGGCCAACCGGGTCCAAACGCCCGCCGCGTTAACCATCAGCAACCCTGGGCTCGCTTCCGACCGCTGCGCACCCGGCCTCCCGTTCTCGGACTGACTCCATTCTGCTACCCAGGTGAGTCCGGCCAGGCCTGAGGTGCTAGCGAGGGACAGGTGAGGCACCGAGAGAAATGAAACCAGGGAGAGACACGGAGAGGGAGAGGAGAGGGGGAGAGGGAGGGAGAGGGAGGGACAGAGAGAGGGAACAGACAGGGGCAGGAAGATAGAGGGGGGGAGAGAGAGAGGGTCAGAGAGAGGGGCAGGGAGAGAGAGGGGGAGGGAAAGAGAGATTCAGGGAGGGAAAGAGTGACACAGAGCGGGGGAGTGGCACTGCCCGGCCGTAAACCGTGCGGCCCAAAATTGCCTTGGCAACGCCGGGCCCCCCCAGCTACTAAATGATAAATGAGTGGAAATTTTTTTAAAAACTTTTTTTCTACTCTTATGCTGGTAACAACAGGCCTTACGCCTGCTTTTACCAAGCGTAAGATTTGTAAGGGTTTTCAGCAGGCGGAGGGCCTGCAGAAAGCGGAACTCTCCCCCCCGCCCCCCACAGAGGCCCTTCTCCAGGGCAGGTGTCTGATCTGTCAAGAGGATTCTTGACTGATTTGAAATGCCGGTTTTCAGCGCGTGCGCTCCGCATGCCTGAAACCGACATTTCCGATGTCCCTGCGGGTGTGTACACAGCCCGTACACACCCGTAGGCATCAAAATATCCGGCCCATTGTTTCACGCCTTCGGCCGGGCACCGCCGGGTGAGCTTTCTGGCGCCATGCTGAGGGATGAAGCAGTGCGATGAGTGCATGGCGAACTTTGCACTCACGCAAGTCTAGAACGGGATCTTCCAGAGCTGCCCCTCGTCCACTATTCAAAGTGACCTCTGGCCGTGGATTGTGCCTGAGTCTGATAGGTCGCCAAAACAAAGGGCAAGAAATCCGGCGCACCATCTGTTCTTAAAGGGCTTCAGGCCAGATTTAAAGGGTGTGGCCATAGAAAAAAAATTTGGGGGCAGTTAACAAACGTGCAAGTTCCAAAAAGCATTCAGTATTCAACAGGGTTAATCTGCGTCGTTTCATTCCAGTGATGCATGCCAGTGGCAAAACAGTTACTGTGGATTTTTTTTTATAGCAGTTCACTACTGTTGCGACTAGTTTACATTGAACATTCTCCCTTTTTGGTGAATCTGATTGCACGTTAGCAAATCAAGAAGTCGAACTTGCGCTTATGCTTGCTTAAGGGTTTACGTGTTTTCCTGGGAGCAAAGAAGGCTAAGAGGAGATTTGATGGAGGTGTTTAAAATCATGGAGGGTTTAGATAGAGTAAATAAAGAGAAACTGTTTCCAATGGCTGAAATGGCGCTAACCAGAGGGCACAGATTTAAGGTGATTGGCAAAAGAACCAGAGGCGACACGAGGGAAAACCTTTTTACACAACTTGTGGTTAGGATTTGGAATGCGCTGCCTGATAGGGTGGTGTGTGTGGAGTCAGTGCTGGGAACCACCAGGGGGTGCTGCGGAGGCAGATTCAATAGTGGAATTGGAAAAATATTTGAATGAGTAAGAATTGCAGGGATATGGGGAAAGAGCGAGGGAGTGGGACTAACTGGATTGCTCTTCGAAAGAGCCGGTGCGTGCTCGATGGGCTGAATGACCTCCTTCTTTCTTCTTTCTTTCTTCTTTCTATACTATTGTGGCAAAGCCACCAAAGAGACTCTCACAGTAACTTGTACAATTGTCTTTAATCATTATTGTTACCTTTTAATGTTTGCCCTGTTTAAGCAGTGCGGGATCGATAAAATCGCGATCTGACGCGATGACGTCATCACGTGGGTCACGTGACATTCCCAACAGCGGGAAACGTGATGATGTCATGACGTCAGGGTTGGAGGGCGTTTCCAGTTAGTCCTCGTGGAGTGAGCTAGTGTACAGGCCTGTTTGGAGTTTCTCCTGCGGTTTTGTTTTGTAATACTTTCAGTGCATTAAACTAAGTTTGTTAACTACCAGTTTAGTTCACAGTGTTTTTGTTAGGAGTGCACAGACTCCTACACTATTCTATAATTCTATTATTCTATGTGGAGATAGCATGTGGTTTAATCTTAATGCTATAATGCATTCTTCTACCGAAAAGAAGGAACGTGTCTTTCACGACCTCAGTGCTTTTTGAAGTGCAGTCACTGTTGTAATGTGGGAAACACGGCAGCCAGTTTGCACACAGCAAGCTCCCACACTGCAATGTGGTAATGACTGGATAATCTGTTTCAGTGATGTTGATTGAGGGATAAATATTGACCAGGACACCGGGAAGACTGCCTCTACTCGTCTTCGAAATAGTGCCACATGATCATTTACGTCCACCTCAGAGGGCAGACGGGGCCTTGGTTGAACATCTCATTTGAAAGACGGCACCTCCAACAGTGCAGCACTCCCGCAGTACTGGCACTGGGAGTGTCAGCCGGGATTATGTGCTTAAGACTCTGGAGTGGGACTCAAATCCACAACCTTCTGACTCAGGGGCAAGAGTGCCACCCACTAAGCCACGGTTGGTACCTTTGACCTGACCGAGTGCGATTAGTCATTAGCAGTCAGCCCACCTGGTGCAATTAGTTTGAACCTTAAAAGCTCTCTCATTTTCTTTAACATTCAGATCTAACTTGTTCTCTCTCTCTCTCCCTCATGTCTCTCGCCATTTCCATGTTTATTTGATTCATGCTGCCTTGCTCAGCTGACTGCAAAGTAGAGCCAGTCAAAACATAACTAATTAAGCCTATTGTCGCGTTGGATTCCAGCATGCCATGTGGGCTACTGCAGTGATTGATAACCTGCTTTTCTTTCTCTCAGTAAACTATTTTTATTTTATATCTGACTGTGCCTCGCACTCCAAGGAGGTCAAGATGCTTGCTGTGAAAGTTGGACTTTCAGGCCACCAGGGGCCTCATTAGGCTGGCAACATCCCTCAAGTGTAGATCAAGGGCCAAGGGAAAGCTGAGACATGCCAAGCTGAACAATGAGCTAACGTATTCAGCCAACTATCCACAGCTAGGTAAAGCTAATATAGAAGCATCTTAACCATCTCATACCCAGAGTAAACTAAGCATCCCCTACTCCCTTCTGCTTTAGGAAGTTTAAGGTTATTGATGAAACCCCCCCAGTTCCACCAACTCTCACAACATCCTGACTTGGACATATATCGCTCTTCCTTCATTGTCGCAATCCTGGTCTAAATCCTGGAACTCCCGAACTAACAGCACTGTGGGAGGAACTTCACCACACGGACTGCAGCGGTTCAAGAATAAGGCAGCTACAACAATGCTCAAGAAGCTTGACAACATCCAGGGCAAATCAGTCCACTTGATCAGCATGCCATCCACCAGCTTGAAAAACATCCACTCCCTCCACCATCAGCGCACCGTGGCTGCAGTCTGTACTATCGACAGGATGCACTGCAGCAAGTCACCAAGGCTTCTTCGGCAGCACCTCGCAAACCTGCAAGCTCTTCCACCTAGAAGGACAAGGGCAGCAGGTGCATGGGAAAACCACCGCCTCCAAGTTCCACCTCTGAGTCACACACCATCCTGACCTGCAATTATATCGCTGTTCCTTCATCATCGCTGGGTCAAAATCCTGAAACTCCCTATGTAACAGCATTGTGGAAGAACCTTAACCATATGGACTACAATGGTTCAAGAGGAAGGTTCACCACCACCTTCTCTAGGGCAACTAGATATGGGCAATAAATACTAGCCAGATCCCGAGAATTCATTAGAAAAGAAATATGGCAACCAATGATCAAATGCGTTTGTTGAGGCTAGGGTTCCACCTTCTGATCAAGAATTTCTCTGATTTTTTCCCCCCAAATTGGCCTGGGTTTTTACCTGGTTTTTTGCCTCTCCCAGGAGATCAGATGGTTTCAGGTGGGGTGGAGTGTATATATTGTGATACACAAGGTATCGCAATTCTGTGGACAGGCTGGGTGGACCAGAGGGTCTTTACCTGTCTGTTATTGTTCGTATAAAAGAAGGAAAGTCTTGCATTTATATAGCGCCTTTCACGACCACTGGACATCTCAAAGCGCTTTAGAGTCAATTAAGTATTTTTGGGGTGTAGTCACTGTTGTACAGGAAACTCTCTTTTAACTGGCACCTAAAAAAAATAACCGGAAATCTCTGTTAACCGGCAAAATTCAGGGGTAGGTTCAGGTAAGTTTTACTTCATATTAGTGGCAGTTCCTGGATCTGTGGCTGTGTAACTGGGGTTCGTGCACTTGTTGCTAAGCAACAGGGACCCTTGGTCTGTGGCCGGAGTTCCTGCACATGTTGCTAAGCAGCAGGGAAGCCTGGATTTGTTGCTGTGTACGGAGCTCTCTTAACTTTTAACTATATCTCTCTGTAATCCGGACTTTTTGATAAACCGGCACCACGCCGGTCCCGTTGGTGCCGGATAATAAAGAGTTTCCTGTAATGTGGGAAACACGGCAGCCAATTTGCACACAGCAAGCTCCCACAAACAGCAATGTGATAATGACCAGATAATCTGTTTTTTGTGATGTTGGTTATGAAGAAAGGCTATCCATAAGAGATAGTGAAGGCTGATTGGTGCCCAGAAGACCTTACCCCAAGGAGGAGTATGGCCTTCAGGAGGAGAGGCGGCAGGAGAAAATAAATAAACAAGTGCACAGATTCAGGGCTTTTGCAGACAAGTAATGCAACATAATCAAGTCCCTGTTCATAATCGTTTCCTCAGAAACAAATGTCTAACTGCAGCATCGGTATTGCGCAGAAGAATGCATTAACAAGCACATGGATGTGGAAGGAATGCTGTAGGATTCGAAAAATTGAACTTTATATTATAAAGGGTCGAATGGCAGAAGAGGCCATGATTTTAAAGACTGTTTTAAAAGAAGCCTAGGAAAAAGGGGCATTCAAAATGGCCGCCAGACCCCGTGACCAACTTATTGGGACACTTTAAAATGGTTCCTGCAGTCCTCAGACAGCTTTGTGGATTCAGCCCACAGTAAGTTCTGGAAGCCGTTTCTGAGAGAACGAAACCAGACACCCACATATACATATAGATTGGATGCAGATCCAGTCAAGATCGGCCTGTAGATAAAGGCCATCTAAATGTTTACCCAGACAAAAGGGAACAGTTTCATATTCATGAGAAGAGCATCAAGGACCCGTTAAGGACATTAAAAACAATGAAGGTCATTCCAGACCAAAGATAGCCTGTTACCGGCCATCCAAGAACAGTTTAAAATATAATAACTACCCCGTTGTGCTCCCAGCCCGCCAAAATTAAAACAAAAGACTAACCTGATTTGGCACGAGATAAGGGCTTCTGATGAGAGGTATATCTGGGAACCCAGGGGTAGAAAGAAAAGCGGTCATCGTGGTGCTACCATCGTATCGGTGGCGTCATCGCTAGAAGAAGGAGAAGAAGACGGTTCGAGCCAACGTCCTGTCCCGGGGTAAACATCGGGAGATCATCGACCAACCCCGGGCCGTTGACGAAACGGGAGGCCATCGACCCACTCCGGCTCGGGAGAAGAGACAATAAAAAAGCGACAGAAGAAACGATGGGGGCCAGCCCGAGGCTCCTCTGACCGGGGTCGAGCAGATGATCCCCGACCCCGCCGACATCCAGACCAGCCGGTGTCCAGCCGTCCCTGACCCCCACCTCAGGAGAGAGGTGAGGCGCAGCTCACTGGGGCTCCACCAACCATGTGGAGACAAGACGCCTGAAAGGATCAAACGCAGACCTGTTTCAAAACCTTACATTTCCTAGTTGGATTGGTGAGCATGTTTCTGGCCCTTCATAATCAGATCTAGGTAGGTTTAAGGGGGTGGACATTTAAGGGTCTAATTAACATGAGTTGTTGTCCCTCGATGTTCCGTGTGTTTTCCCCATTTCATGATGGTCTTTGTAGAGTATAATATGCTTGTATTTGTCTTAGTTAGTATTGTATCGTTATGATTTGTTTGTGTTTTTCCCTCCCATGTACCCTCTTATTTGCTTGCATTTGATTTGTTTTACATTATGCAATAAAATTCCATTTTGTTTCATCAAACTTGGTCTTTAAGAGTTTTCTCTACATTGTAGTTCCTGCCCCAAAGTCCAGAGTACAGAATCTAAGGGGCGAATGGGTCGAACCACTCACGGTTTTACTGTGCAAGAGAGAGAGGCCTCTAGAGAGAGAAACCTCTGCGATCAAAACCCCTTACAATGCAGCTGCTCTGGGAGTTTATAAGTTCATGACAGTCGACCTCTAGTAGTTAATGAACATGTTATCAACCCAGGGGTCGAGAGGGAAGGCAGGGGCAATGAGTTCTGGGGCTCAAGGGGATGGATGATGCTCAAAGTGGTGTCAGTATCTGAGAGCAAACCAAGGCTTCATGATACAAACAAACGCTCTGGCAACAATCTTCCAATTGTCAGTAGATATGGGACTGGTGCCAGAGGACTGGAGGATTGCAAATGTTACATCCCTGTTCAAAAAAAAGGGAGAAGGATAAACAGGCAACTACAGGCCAGTCAGCCTAAAGTCAGTGTTGAAGAAATTTTGGAAACAATAATCTGGGACAAAACTAATTGCCACTTGGAAAATTATGGGTTAATAAATGAGAGTTGGCAAGGATTTGTTAAAGACAAATCATGCTTGACTAACTTGATTGACTTCTTTGATGAAGTAGTGGAGCGGTTATTTGAGGGTAGTGCGGTGGACATTGTGTACATGGACTTTCAGAAGGCATTTCATAAAGTACCACATAATGGACTTGTTAACAAATTGAAGCCCATGGGATTAAAGGGACAGTGGCAGCATGGATAAGAAATTGGTTATTGGAGGGAAAGCAGAGAGTAGTGGTGAACTAGAGGGTAGTTTTTCAGACTGGAAGGAGGTATACAGTGGTTTTCCCCAGGGGTCAGTATTAGGACCAATTAGAACCAGAGAAATTTACAGCACAGAAGGAGGCCAATTGGCCCATCGTGTCTGTGCTGGTCGAAAAAGAGCTATCCAGCCTAATCCCACTTTCCAGCTCTTGGTCAGTAGCCTTGCAGGTTAACACACTTCAAGTGCATATACAATTACTTTTTAAATGTGATGAGGGTTTCTGCCTCTACCATCCTTTCAGGCAGTGAGTTCCAGACCCCCACCGCCCTCTGGGTGAAAAAAGTTCTCCTCAACTCCCCTCTAATCCTTCTACCAATTACTTTAAATCTATGCCCCCTGGTTATTGACCCCACTGTCAAGGGAAATAGGTCCTTCCTATCCCCTCTATCTAGGCCCCTCATATTTTTATACACCTCAATTAAGTCTCCCCTCAGCCTCCTCTGTTCCAAAGAAAACAACCCCAGCCTATCCAATCTTTCCTCATAACTGAAATTCCCCAACCCAGGCAGCATCCTCGTAAATCTCCTCTGCACCCTCTCTAGAGCAATCACATCTTTCCTGTAATGTGGTGACCAGAACTGCACACAGTATTCTAGCTATGGTCTAACTAGTGTTTTATACAGTTCAAGCATCCTCAAGCATTCTCTATATATTAATGACCTGGACTTGGGTATATAATGCATAATTTCAAAATTTGCAGATGAGACAAAACTGGGAAATGCATTAAACAGTGAGGAGGAAAGTAACACACTTCAGGAGGACATAGACAGATGGTGAAATGGGCAGACAAATGGCAGATGAAATTTAACACAGAGAAGTGTGAAGTGATACATTTTGGTAGGAAGAATGAAGAGAGGCGATAGGAACTAAATGCAAGAAAGAAAGACTTGCTTTTATATAGTGGCTTGCATAACATCCCAAAGCGCTTCACAGCCAATGAAGTGCTTTTGAAGTGTAATCACTGTTGTAATGTAGGAAACGCGGCAGCCAATAGCACACAGCAAGCTCCCACAAACAGCAACGTGATAACGACCAGATAATCTGTTTTAGTGATGTTGATTGAGGGATAAATATTAGCCAGGACACCGGGGAGAACTCCCCAGCTCTTCTTTGAAATAGTGCTATAGGATCTTTTACATCCACCTGAGAGAGCAGACGGGGCCTTGGTTTAACAACTCATCCAAAAGACGGCACCTCCAATAGTGTCAGTCTAGAATTTTGTGCTCAAGTCTCTGGAGTAGGACTTGAACCCACAACCTTCTGACTCAGAGGCAAGCGTGCTACCCACTTTTTTAAATATAAATATTATTTATTGAACATTAAAAACTTTTACAACACTGTGATCATTCAATTGTATCAAAGTAATCCATTCCACCGCTCTGCACAGCCATTCCATATGTTAACACATATTAACATGAAAACCTAAAGTTTAATTTGTCTCCTGTAGCATATATTAATCGATTGTACTTTAAAAATTGATCATAAAATACTATCTTTAAATTCCTTTCTGAATAAAACATCCATGGAGCCTTATAATGATCTTTTAGCTTATATTTAAAATACTCTTTTAGATTTATTCTCCTCCCCTTAAAAAAGCAGAGCATTCCTTCGTTGCACAATCACGAATCTAGCCAAACCGAACATTAAATTAATTGCCGCTCCACTAGACTTGGGCAGACTCTCCTGCAATCCCCGTCTCAAAATGGAGTCCCACGGGATTCCCATTCTCGCTCTTCGGTCCACACCTAGCAAAAAAAACTCAGACAACTGACAAACATAGGACTTAAAAGGGGAAAAATTTGGTCGATTTGCGCCTCCCATTAGCGCCCTGAGAGGGCGCTAATGGGGCTCAAAGCAACTAGCGCTCAAGCACGGTGATGTTTGCCCCGCTCGCGAAATTGATCAGACATTTCGAGATGCCGTTAAACACTACCGCCACGATCTCCTGCGCCCGCGGATTGTGATGTCATTCGATCATGCAACACCCCGGTGGCGCCCGGACCGGATATTGAGTCGCTCCCCCTGCCTTTCCGCCTGCCGCTAGCATCGACAGGTAGAGGGGAATGATTTGCAGTCAGGAAGGGGCTGGGGGAGTGCTATTTAAAGGCGGACGCTTCCTGCCTTTTTTTGTTGGCGACATTTTTGCACCATGCATTCTGCGAGAGAGAGAGAGTCTTCTGGAGAGATTCAACACTGTCTGAAGGAGTTTTGGGTGCTGAGCAGCATTTTGCAGGTTCATTTTTATTTGACCTTGCAGCGATTTAGAAGAGACTTTGAGGGTTGCACTGAATCAGGGCATCGTCCTGCACCTGCAGAATCGGAGGCAGCAGAGACGCAGAGAGAGAGTGGCAAACATGGCCAGAGGGAGGAGGACCAACAGGCCCCTGCACAGCAGACCTTGAAGGGATAATTACTAGTCCTAGCCCCTTTAGGGCTACCCCGGATCAGGCGTATTCCCAAGACGTTCACCTTCAACTAAAGTTTGAGGTAGCCGAATCCTAAAGATGCTTAATTGGGTCTAAAGGTCCAGACCATCTCTCCCTAAAGGAAAGGAAGAACCTGAAGATGTTACCGTCCTCCAGATAACTTTAAGTTTAGCTAGATTGTAACATTCCGGATATTATGAAAGTCCGGAAAACTCCCTCAGAATTCTGCAACTCCTCACCAAAGAGCATACAGAGATTGAGTTCGCAAGTTTGATACAGAAGTATTATGTGAGACAATTCTAAAAATATATAGATTTATTAAAGAACCGACATGTAATTACAGTAGGTGTTTCAATTGCAACAGTTCCAAAAAGAGTAAGCTTTTACAATCTTATCAGAGATCCTTATTCTCAAATCTTAACTTTGTTACATTTTTACAGTTCTTAGTCTTATTCCAGGATAGCCACTAAAATCAAATACAGTACAATACCTTGATCCCTGAGGTACAAAGAGTTATAGACTTACAGAGCTTGCCTCTGAAGCCGAGAATCGCTTTGCCCCTTTACAGCGTATCTATCATTCCATTTGAAAGTTCAATATTTATATCCTTTCTCAGTGGTTTTCCTTTGAAGTTTTCTGCTGATGTAAGCTAATTATCTCTAGTAATTTTTCTGCTGACCCCTGCTATTTTTACAGTCAGTTCAGCTGGTAGCAATGCAGAATTATGTCTCCTATGTAGGTGTCTCAAGCTTAGCACAAAACTGTGTAACAGCAGGTGCATCTATTTGATGTCATTTTTACCAAGGTCTTCTGTTTGTGTCTTTTTATGACATGTAAATTAAAACACCTCAACCGGATGCACCATGCAATTCTGAGTTACCTCAGCTGGTAGCAACACAGAATCATGTCTCCTGTGTTTCATTTGATGTCATTTTTACGAAGGCATATGTTTCTTAATTTTCTGTGTTTCTTTCCAAAGTGTAATTTAGGACACCTTAACAGGGTGTACCATTGTGTTCTTTCCAAAGCTTCAGACTTCAGGAGCTTCCAACCTCCTGTTTCATTAAGGTTATTAATTCAGTGTCAACAACTTATCTTATCTCACTAGCCTGTATGCTGTTTACAGCTTTAGATTGTTGAGGCTTCCAGATTTCCAAACCCAGTTTGTCATGTTTTAATAAGGCCATAATTATTTCATAGAATGGTGTATTTTTCTGAATATGGCTTATTCCTTCACAACCGTACCCTCCGAGTGTATTCAGGGAGCAGTTCTCATACCTTCATTTGTCTAAGGCTGTGCTTCAGCAAGGAGGTGGTCACTGAGCTCTGCCACCTGCTGCAGCCAGATCTGCAGGCTCAACTGAGGACCAGGACATCTCTGTCGGTGGCAGTGAAGGTGACAGTGGCTCTGAATTTTTATGCCAGCAGCTCATTTCAAGCTTCTATTGGGGACATCACCAATATCTCCCAGTTCGTACACTGTCCATTGTTGTATCTGGGAGGTGATAAATGCCCTGCATAAAAGGAGATGCCAGTTCATGACCTGGGCCAAACAGCATGAACGCGCATGTGGCTTTGCAAGGATAGCAGGCTTCCCCATGGTGCAGGGTGCATTTACACATTTATTTAGTTAACAAGTTTTGAAAACGATGTTTAGTGCCACCTCATTGGGAGAACCTCTCTCACCAGTGACAGATCACTCCTGTCACCTCACCTGCAGCTGCCATCTGTTCCAGCCTATGGAGGGGTTCACTGGAGAGCCTGGGTGCAAGAGCTCACCTTTGCAGAGTGATTATCAGTGTTTGCAGCACCTCAATGCTGTCAGACACTGAGAAATGAGCTGTCAAAGAAAAATTGTGCGTGGTCCCTTTAAGAAAACCAGCAGATGACGTGTCATCAAATGATGTCATCTGACCGGCTTCCTCTTAACTGGCCGGCAAGCCCGCAAGGTGGGCTTAACAAGGTCAATCAACGTAAAATCACATTCATGGGCCGGATGCAGTTGAGGGTGGGACTGGAAGCCGGAAACCACCTGAACCGCTTGCAACCCGCATCCAATGACAAAATCACAGCCTAAGGGGGTGAATTTAACTCAGGAGTCAGGTTGCAGGTGGGACTACAACTTTCAGGGTTGTAGTCCCGCCTACATCGAGATGCGGCCAATCCACGCGATTTTAACTTGATTGACCTTGTTGAGCCCGCCAAGCAGGCTCCGTAGGCCAATTAAGGGCCACCCGGCAACAGGTGACGTCACAGGCTGAAATTTCATCTGTCAAGAGGTTTTGAGAGATGAAATATCAACGTTTCACAGCTGTTTGAAGCTGTCAAACACTGACAGTCTTACTTCTAACCTGAGTCCTTCTCCACAGACTCAGTTAGAAGTCGCACCGGCACAGAAAGCTGCAGGCTGTCACTTTTGACAGTTCGTCGTCATTCTGCTTTCTATGCCGGTGAGATGAGGGACTCCCGGAACCTAAAGGAAGGAAGGCTGAAAAGGTAAGAAAAGGTATGTAAAACTTATTTAATCACTTTAGACACACCACTCACCTGAACACCGACATCTCGACCCCTCCAAGTCCTTCAACCCGACGGCCCGACTCCTCTAACTTGGCGTGGTTTGGAGCCATCGGGAATCCCACACTTCAACATCAAAAATAGGGATTAGGCTAAAAACTGTCTGTTAACTACCTGTTAACAGGCAGTTAATTGGCACTAATCCCTTCCCGCCTCAGGTAGGCGGGTCACAGTGCAGGGCGGGTACCCGCCTCCTCTGAAACTGGCATGGAGGCGGGTTTAGGTGCGGGAAGGGGTCGGGACCCTGATTTCGGGATTTTAACCCCCCACACGCCTCCAAGCCTGACTCCACGGCTCAGTAAAAATCGAGCCCTAAGTCTCTCAAATATAAATTTGCCATCATTTTTACAATCATCCCTCTGGAGTTAACATCCTTAAAGGTCATCTGGGCATAAATGTCCATCCGAGATAAAAATACATTAAAATCCCCCACTATACAAGGATTTTCCGCTGCTGACACTTCAGTGAATAACCACCGAAAAAACTCGCGACGCTTGCAATAGTCGTTAGTTGCATAGATATCAAAGAGATCGCAATTAAATTCCTCCATTTTTACCTTTAGCCATAAAAATCTCCCCTCAGTGTCCTTGTCCACCAAGGCAATGTTCCCTTTTATGGACGGACTCACCAAAACAGCCACCCCTCTACGGTTATTGTTTGGACAACTTGCAAACACCTCTCCCTTCCAAATCTTCTGAACTCTTTCTAGGATATCCTCATCCCAAAAGGTTTCTTGCAGACACAACAAGTCAGTGCCTTTAAAACACTGCAACAACTGCTGCAATTTCTTCTCACCCCTCAGTCCGTTCACATTAATCGAGGCTAATGTAATCATGGCTCTGAATAAGGGAAGTGTGCCTGATAATCCCCCCATTATTTAATCTCCGGCCCTTCCCTCCTCTCATGCTCCTTCCCAACTTTTCGGGCAGTTGTTGCTTTCTCCTGCAGCCTCCGGCTCTTTTTCACCTCCTGTTTGAACCTTCCCTGCAGTTTCAGCCTCTTCCTTACATTAGGTTTGTGCCGAGGAGCTGCCCTTTCACCCTCCTTCTGCCCCTCACTGACCTTTCCCTTTCCACACGATGCCACCCCACCCCTTACTTCCATGTCTCTGTTCCCCTCTGACTCCTCACTCTCAAGCTCTTCTGTAACCTCCCATCCCTGCTCCCTATCAGATACATCCCTTAGAGAGTCTTCCTGCTATCACAGTTTCTCCAACAGTGCCACTCCCTTTGGCCTCATCTCCAGTGCTGACTGTTGCTCCCCGTTTCTTCTCTCTCTGGTACAATGGCATAGCTGCACCTATCTTGCTCCCTTCTGGCATCTTTGTCTCCCTGCTCCCGTCCTGCTGCCCCTTTAAGGCTCCCGCCACTTGCACCCTCTCCTTGTCTTGCCCCCTCCCTGAGATGTCTGACTCCCTGGGCTGGATTTTACCAGCCCTGAGGAGGTGGGCTTGGAGGCGGGACTGCTGGGAAAGTCAAAAAGAATGGGAGCGGGTCCCGAACCTGCACCCAACCTGCCTCCAACCATTCTTCCCGGGAGTCGGGTCTCCGATTTACACAGAAACCCGACTCCTAGTGGTGGCAAGAGGATTATAGCCACTTGCAACAGGTAGTTAATAGGCAGTTAAGAGGCTTTTTCCAATTTTTAGACTTCTGCTGCAGGCTGCCCGGCATTAGGGAACCCCGCCAGGGTAAGTGAGGCGTGCTGTGGGTCTGTTGTTATGTTGGTGTATAGGTGACAGCAGCAAAGGTGGTGTGAAGGATGCAATAGGACACTGGTGAGTATCAGAGGTAAGGAAATGTTGGGAAAGTAGCTTTGAAGTGTTTGTGTGGCCTCACCTCAATGAGAGAAGTGACAGATCGCTTCTGTACCCTCACCCGCAGCTGCCATCTGTTTTATTGTAAGGAGAGAGTAATTGGAGAGCCTGGGTACAAGGGCTCACCTGTGAGCACCTCAATGCTGTCAAACACTGTCAAATCATCTGTCAAAAATGTATGGTACATGTCCCTTTAAGAAAACCGGCAGCTGAAGCGTCATCAACTGACGTCATCTGACACCGGCTTTCCCTTAACTGGCCAGCAAGCCCGCAGGGCGGACTTAACAAGGCCAATCAGGGGGAAATAGTGCTGGGGGCGGGACAAGAACCCGGAAGGCAGCAGTCCCGCCCCCATTACGTCTCGGTGAATAAAATCCAGCCCCCCGTTGTTCTTTGGAGAACTTACACTTACCCCGCACCCCGCTCCCACCTCCTCTCCCCCCGCGGACACCAGATTCTTTAGGGAGAGCTGAACCATATTATAGCTCGACTCTGCCCTCGACCCATGCTGCCCGCTGCTGTCTTTGTCCTTTTCCACCGTACTTGGTGTGTTTTCCACTATCTCCAACCTGTTCTCTGCTCCGCAATTTTCTGCCTCTTCCTGCGCTCTTTTCTCCTTCCATTCACCAGCTGTGTCCTCCGCCTGCTCTGCTCCTCCAGCCGCTCCACTCACACCTCCTAATCCTTCTCCTTCTCCCATCTCCTTGTCAGTCAAGGGGTTTCCTTCTGCCTCACACTCACAGCGGGTGGGGCCTTTGTGACACACCCCACAGCTCTCCGCCTTGCAGCTCCGAGTGTTGTGTTCAGACTCGCTGCAGTTATAACAGTACAAGTCTGGACAGCTTCTTACAAGATGGTTGTGTCCAAGATAATAGTAACAAACCTTCACCTGATTATCATGCAGTACCTGGAAGTACTGCGCTCCTTCCATTGTCTCGAATTTTATGCTATACGGCAATGACTTCACCCTCTCTGGGAACTGCACCTTTATATAACGGGTTCCATCTGCTACCCACGCTCCTGAATACTATCTCTTTATTGCCAAGCAAATTTTATTGTCCCACAACTCCAACTTTTTTATTAGCACATCGTCCTCAATATAAACCGGCAGGTTTAAGATTGAGACCACCACCTCTTCAGAATATAGCAGAGATAACTTCAAGAACTTATCTCCAACCTTCAAACTCAGTAAAAGTATTTCCACCCCCTCTCGGCCACTGAACGTCACCTTGAACCCAACATTCGGCTTTGGTCGACAGACAAAACAGCTTCACTCACCGCAGTCTTCATGTACTGCCCAGCTAAGATCCCAAGCTCTTATCTCCTTATCCTCGCACTGAACCACCACCGTGTTTTCTTTTCCAAACCTCCTGGGGTCCCAGCCCAAATCTTTGGGCCATTTTTTCTCCCTTCTCGCAAATTTTCTCCCCTGATTAAATTCATCTTGGGAACATTGTCCTCTGAGGGGCCCAGCACTCCGGGTACCCTCAGAAGCCATCTGACTGCTTTTTAAGGACCAAAAAGGTCCTAAAAACCTGAAAACCCCCCAAAAAAACCACCACAAACTTTTCACAAACGCACTCCAACTCCCTGCAGTAATCAAGCACCCAGCAGCACCTGCTCACTCCTAGCCCCTCCCACCTTAGAGAGTGCTACCCACTGAGCCACGGCTGACACTAAATTGGGATTAATTGGACAGCTTTTTTCTAAGAGCTGGCACATGCATGATGGGCCGAATGTCCCGCCTTCTGTGCTGTGAAATTCTATCTTTGTATGATTTGTGAAACAGGAGCTAATACTGATCCTAAGACACCTGTTATTTACTGTAAAATATGTCCTAGGGCCTAACAAACAGCATGGCTTCCAACATCTCTCTCTCTGTAACTCCGACAGTATTAGAGCGTTGTCTCTGAATACAGTTATATCATCGTGCGGGATTTTAATGCCACTAATTGGCCTTCGCTTCGTCAATGATAGCGCTGGGATTTGGTTTGGAAAATACTGACTAATCCCTTTTTCCTACAGAATCAGCCTTTCAGTGATAATCCTTTTCAGTGCACATTAACACAGATTAGAAATTTGAAAGGCAGCATTAATCCCTGAAAGGGTTTCCTGAAACGGTGTGCCACTGGTGGTTAGATTGGCCAAACGCATTGTCAAAGCGAGCTCCTCCCCATTTGGATCATGCACATCAGCTCCAGATCCTCATGTGCTGTTGTCCTCAGGAATTCCGAGCTAATTTTCCCCAGCTGAAGCCAACTGTGACTGTACTAAAGCGTTGAGTCTCCCAACAGGTATAAACAGAAGGAAACTAAAGGAGGTTTAAGTTAATTAGGGCTCTTTGAAACTGCTGTGCTGTCGACAGTGAATAATAAGAAGCCCCCCTTTCTTTAAAAGGGATGCTAACGAGGAGCCAGCTTTAATAACAAATAAGATAAATGCAATACATGCACGATCTTGCACACTGGAAGAGTAAATGGTATAGTACCTAAGAAATGGTGTTGAACCAGCTGGGGAGAGGCTGAAAGAGATTTAAGAGCGAGGGTACATTCTACACTGAGCACGTCCAGTCATTGAAGAAGATTAATGAACAATTTAAACAGGGACCAAAATAATGGCCAGTTTAATGGCGTTATTAATGTGTAAATCAGCCAGCAACTTGCGACGAGGAATAGATACCCCGTTTCCTCATCAGTCCTTCCTGGTTCTTCCTCAATCCTTAAATCTCATTGGATAAGGAGATAGACTGTTGGTCCCATCATTCACCAAGGTCCCAGATGCCCTCGCACTTCCAGCAATTTGCGATGCCAGTTGAAGGATGAGGATTACGTTACATAGGATTACATAGGCTATACGGCACAGCAACAGGCCATTTGGCCCAACCAGTCTAACTAACGGGGATGTCTCGTCTCGCTCCGGCAAAATCTGGGCCAGAGTGTTGAGACATATTGGCAAGTCACGGTAGATCGTGGGGTGATTTCATAGAATCACAGAATCGTAGTATCATAGAAGTTTACGGCACAGAGGGAGGCCATTCAGCCCATCGTGTCCGCGCCAGCCGAAAAAGAGCTATCCAGCCTAATCCCACTTTCCAGCTCTTGGTCCGTAGCCTTGTAGTTAAAAGCACTTCAAGTGCTTTTCCAAGCACTTTTTAAATGTGATGAGTGTTTCTGCCTCTACCACCCTTTCAGGCAGTGAGTTCCAGACCCCCACCAACCTCTGGGTGATTAAGTTCTCCTCAACTCCCCTCTAATCCTTCTACCAATTACTTTAAATCTATGCCCCCTGCTTATTGACTTCTCTGCTAAGGTAAATAGGTCCTTCCTATCCACTCTATCTAGGCCCCTCATAATTTATGCACCGCAATCAAGCCTCCTCTGTTCCAAAGAAAACAACTCCAGTCTATCCAATCTTTCCTCATAGCTAAAATTCTCCAGACTTAGCAACATCCTTGTAAATCTCCTCTGCACCCTCTCTAGTGCAGTCACATCTTTCCTGTAATGTGGTGACCATAACTGTACGCAGTACTCTTGCTGTGGCCTAACTAGTGTTTTATACAGTTCAATCATAGCATTCCCCTTCTTATAAGAACATAAGAATTAGGAGCAGGAGTCGGCCATATGGCCCTTCGAGCCTGCTCCACCATTCAATATGACCATGGCTGATCATCAAACTCAATTCCACTTTCCCAACCGATCCCCATATCCCTCGATTCCCCTGGAGTCCAAAAATCTATCGATCTCAGCCTTGAATATACTCAATGACTGAGCCTCCACAGCCCTCTGGGGCAGAGAATTCCAAAGATTCACCACCCTTTGAGTGAAGAAATTCCTCCTCATCTCAGTCCTAAATGGCCGACCCCTTATCCTGAGACTATGTCCCCTAGTTCTAACTCTCCAGCCAGGGGAAACAACCTCTCAGCATCTACCCTGTCAATCCCTCTCAGTATCTTATATATTTTAATGAGATCACCTCTAATGCTTCTAAACTCCAGAGAGTATTGGCCCAACCTACTCAATCTCTCCTCATAGGACAACCCTCACATCCCAGGGATCAGTCTAGTGATTGATTATATTATAATCTATGGCCTAGAAATTCAGTGGGCTGCGCCACCAGTTAGCGCCCAAAGAGGGCACTCAGTGGCTTTAGAGCCACTGGCCACACCTCCCGTGATATTTAGCAGGGCGCTAATGGCGGCGTTAGCCTGTAGCGCTGCGCCGCCACCGATGACGCCATCGGTGTGCGCAGTGCCCCGCTCCCGCCCCGATCACCATATTTGGTCGCGCCCGCCTCTTTAACGCCGGTCGCAAATCGCGACCGGTTCACAGGGCCTACCTGTGGCGGTAGTGGCGCAAGTTAAGGTGGAGGTGCGGGTCGGCCGCTTTTTTGGCAGCCGCCTGCCAGCACCTCCGTCCCCGGCCTCCTAAACCACCCCCCCCGCGGCATTGCCAGCTGTTTCCCGAGAGCCAGGCACTTCTCCTTGGTGCCGGGCTCATTTGCCGGCACTCGTGAGCGGGGATCGCGCTGTTGCAGGCACCTCCCCCTTAACAGTGGGAGGAAGGCCTGCAGTACCACAGCGTGCCGTGCCGCAGCGTGTGGCGCTGTGGCCCTTAGCGCGGCAATATTCAGGGTGAGCGCCCCAAGCGGGGCGCGGGGAGCCTCGAGTAGCGGCCCGCTTCCGTTTGGGGTGCAGAAACTGAATATTGGGATGGCGCAAGTGGCTCCGCTCGCAGCGGTAATTCCGGCGCCCAGGCGAGCTTGGCGCCCCAAACGGCGCCCAACTGAATTTCTAGGCCTATGTCTCTGCTAATAAAGGAAAATATCCTGTGTGCCCTCTTAACTAATTTATCTACCTGTCCTGCTACCTTCAGAGATCTGTGAACATGCATTCCAAGGTCTTTCTGTTTCTCTGCACTTTTCAGTATCCTACCATTTATTGTGTACTCCCTTGTCTTGTTAGCCCTCTCCAAATGCATTACTTCAAACTTCTCCAACCTAAATTATATTTGCTACTTTTCTGCCCACCTGACCAATCCATTCATATCTTCCTGCAGTCTACAGCTTTCTTCCTCACTTTCAACCGCACGGCCAATTATTGCACCATCTGCAAACTTCTTAATCATGCCCCCTACATTGAAGTCTAAATCATTGATATATACCAGAAAAAAGTAAGGGACCTAGTACAGAGCCCTGCAGAACCCCACTGGAAACAGCCTTCTAGTCACAGAAACACCCGTTAACCATTATGCTTTGCTTCTTGCCACTGAGCCAATTTTGGGTCCAACTTTTCCATTTTCCCTTGGATCCCATGGGCTTTTACTTTCGTGACCAGTCTGCCATATGGGACCTTGTCAAAACCTTGCTAAAGTCCATGTAGACTACATCAAATGCGTTACCTTCATCAACCCTCCTTGTTACCTCCTCAAAAAATTCAATCAAGTTAGTCAGACACGACCTTCCCTTAACAAATCCATGCTGACTACCCTTGATTAATCCATGTCTTTCTAAATGATGATTAGTACTGTCCCTCAGAATTTTTCCCAATAATTTGCCCACCACTGAGGTTAGGCTGTCTGATCTGTAATTACTCGGTCTATCCCTTTCTCCCTTTTTAAGCAATGGTACAACGTTAGCAGTCCTCCAGTCCTCCGGCACCACACCTGTAGCCAGAGAGGATTGGAAAATGATGGTCAGAGCCTCTGCGATTTCCTCCCTTGCTTCTCTTAACAGCCTGGAATGTATTACACCCAGACCTGGTGATTTATCTACTTTCAAAAGATGCTAAACCCCTTAATATTTCCTCTCTCACTATGTTTATCTCACCTAATATTTCACACTCCTCCTCCTTAACTACAATATCTGCATCATCCCTCTCTTCTGTGAAGACAGACGCAATGTATTCATTCAGAACCATACCCTAACCCTAACCGTAACCCTAACCCTAACCCTAACCCTAACCCTAACCCTAACCGTAACCCTAACCCTAACCGTAACCCTAACCCTAACCCTAACCCTAACCGTAACCCTAACCCTAACCCTAACCCTAACCGTAACCCTAACCCTAACCCTAACCGTAACCCTAACCCTAACCCTAACCCTAACCGTAACCCTAACCCTAACCCGCCTCCACACACAGGTTACCTTTTTGGTCTTTAATAGGCCCTACTCATTCCTTAGTTATCCTCTTGCTCTTTATGTATTTATAAAACATTTTAGGGTTTTCCTTGACTTGCCAATATTTTTTTCATGCCCTCTCTTTGCTTTCCTAATTCCTTTTTAATTTCACCCCTGCGCTTTTTATACTCCTCTAGACTTTCTGCTGTATTTAGCTCTCAGTTTCTGACATAAGCTTCCATTTTTTGCCTTTTCCTGCCCTGTGTGCCCCTTGACATCCAGGGGACTCTAGATTTGGGAGTCCCACCCTTTTTCTTGGTTGGAACATATTTGCTTGTATGAGGAGAGATTGGGTCGATTGGGCTTATATCCGCTGGAGTTTAGAAGAATGAGAGTGGATCTCATTGAAACTTATAAAATTCTAACAGGACTAGACCGACTAGATGTAGGAAGGATGTTCCCGATGGCGGGGGAGTCCAGAACCAGGGGTCACAGTCTAAGGATAAGGGGTAAGCCATTTAGGACAGAGATGAGGAGGAATTTCTTCACCCAGAGAGTGGTGAACCTGTGGAATTCTCTACCACAGAAGGCAGTTGAGGCCAATTCATTAAATATATTCAAGGAGTTAGATATATTTCTTAAGGTTAAAGGGATCAAGGGATATGGGGAGAAAGCAGCGACAAGGTACTGAATTTGGATGATCAGCCATGACCTGATTAAATGGCGGAGCAGGCTCGAGGGGCCGAATGGCCTACTCCTGCTCCTATCTTCTATGTTTCTATGTTTCTATGCTCTGAACCCTCACTATCTCCTCCTTGAATGCCTCCCACTGCTTTGACACTGATTTACCTTCAAGTAGCTTTTCCAGTCCACTTTTGCTAAATCACATCTTAGCTTAGCAAAACTGGCCTTTCCCCAATTGAGAACTTTTACTTCTGGTCCATCTTTGTCCTTTTCCATAACTACGCTATGTGGGAGTTCTCTCGCTCATCCACCATAACTTCAGCAGAAGAGCTGCGGAAACCACTGAAAAGATGCCATGAATGACATTTACGACTTTTTTCCCAGGGTCTTGGTGACTCTTATGTCAAAGTTACAATGGACGAGCGGGAGAATCCCCATGGAAATTCCCCCTGCCCCCCCCACCCCTCCCCCACCATCTGAGGCCGTTACACTGAAGCTGTATAGTGCTCTGGTTAGGTTGCTCGTTGAACAATTGTCACCGAGGCACAGGAGAACCATTCAAACCCTGGAACTGGTGCAGAGGAGGACCATGAGGCTGATCCTACTGTTAGAGGATTGAGCTATGAAGAAGGGTTAGATAAAATTTTCAGCCATGAAACGAGGAGAAGGAGTAGGAGCCTTAAATGTAATACTAAGTGGAACAGAAACATCATTTCAAGTTAGGTCATAACTGCAGGACAAGGAGACACAGGTACAAATTGGTATCAGGCAAGTTGAGGACTGATGCATTTATATAGAGCCTTTCATAACCTCAGGACATCCCAAAGTGCTTTACAGCCAATGAAGAACTGTTATAATGTAGGGAAATCTGGCATGGTCTTCAGGCTAGGGTAGTGGAGACCAAACATCTGGAGTCATTCATGACACAGATAGATGCTATGATAGGAAGGGTTTGTAGGTTTCTGTAGAAGAAGAGGTGGATTGCCTAAATGGCCTCACTTATAATGACTTATTTTTATTGAGCAATTTATGAACTTTGTTCCAACTCTCAGCTATGTTAAGCTGCTCTAAGCTGCACTTACCTTTGTGATCTTTGCAATAACAAAATATCGCTCAATCTTGCTTGCATATATACTTTGAATTTCATTATCATATATTGTCTGACTCACTTTGAATTTGGGCTGAAGGTCTTCGCAAAATTGAGGAACATCAAAAGAAATTGCAAGCGATAGCTTAGCAAGGTAAGTCAGACAGAGATAAAGGGGGTGATTTTGACTTTGGGCGATAGTGGCAAACAGGCGATGTGGGGCCAGCCTCCCACAATACAACTCTTCCAATTTACGTTGACTTCAATGGAAATGGAAATGGGGAGAGATGTCTAACGGGCGGCTGATCCGATATCTCCTGTTTTACACTCTCGCCCAAAGTCAAAATTACCCCCAAAGTCTGTGATAGAGGACCTTCCAAAAACTGACCTTAGAATGAGCAATACAGAAATAAAATTGTTTAGTTGCGCCGTCCAAAAACAGCAGGTGGCTAAAGTAATGAAGAAGTTAAATATAGGATAACAATCGAAGAAGAGGCATTTAAAGAAACAAAGAACCTGCATTTATGTAGCACCTTTCACAACCTCAGGACGCCCCAAAATGCTTTACAGCCAATGAAGTATTTTTGAAGTGTAGTCACTGTTGTAATGTAAGAAATGCAGCAGCCAATTTGCACACAGCAAGCTCCCACAAACAGCAATGTGATATTGACCAGATAATCTGTTTTTAGTGATGTTGGTTGAGGGATCAATATTGGCCCCAGGACACCGGGGAGAACTCCCCCTGCTCTTCTTCGAAATAGTGCCATGGGATCTTTTACACCCACCTGACAGGACAGTCAGGGACTTGGTATAACGTCTCATCTGAAAGACGTGAAGGGGTTTGTGTTTTAAGTGCAGACAAACTGATGGGAAGGAGAAGAATCTTGAAGTGCACGTGCATGACCTCATTGTGAAAATTGGTCCTTGAACAGTGACAAAAGAAGATTGGAGATATGAATCATGGGCTTAAAGACACAGGCTGAACATTAGCCGGCGAAGCAGAATGAGTAATGAGAGGATCCTTGAATTAGACGAGGAACGAGAGAAGTGAATGAGACTGATTATGTTGAGTAATGGGTGCATTATTCCAGATTCGCTAGGAAAGTTGTTGGGGGTTGTTACCTATCAACTGGGAATAATAAATCAGGAAACAGGCAAAGAAGAACATAGTTAGATGTTGTGCTGGAATGGGCAGGTGGAACACTGGGGCTAGTAAAATCCCCCTGTACGGCGATTAGAAATGATGTAGAGCTGCTTCCAAACCAGGAAAAGTAGATGGAGATAAGAAGCGCTGAAATTCCACGGGTCTTCGCCCAATCTCCCATTGTAACCTCAGTGGGAAATTGGGGAAACCATCAGAGAAACAGTTGAAAATGGCCAAGGGGGAAAAAGGTAGAAGATAGGTGCAGTTCTGGTCACCACATTACAGGAATGATGTGATCGCACTAGAGAGATTTATGAGGATGTTGCCTGGACTGGGGAATTTTAGCTATGAGGAAAAATTGGATAGGCTGGGGTTGTTTTCTTTGGAACAGAGGAGGCTGAGGGGAGACTTAATTGTAGTGCATAAAATTATGAGGGGCCTAGATAGAGTGGATAGGAAGGACCTATTTCCCTTAGCAGAGAGGTCAATAACCAGGGGGCATAGATTTAAAGTGATTGGTAGAAGGATTAGAGGGGAGTTGAGGAGAACCTTTTTCACCCAGAGGGTGGTGGGGGTCTGGAACTCACTGCCTGAAAGGGTGGTAGAGGCAGAAACCCTCATCACATTTAAATAGTACAGGTAGACTATCCTTTATCCGAAAACCTCGGGACCAGCCGAGTTTCGGATAAAGGAGAATTTTGGATTTCGGAAGGTGGGTCGGCGGGGGTCCGCGGGGGGGTCCGCGGGGGTCCGCGGGGGGGTCGGCGGGGGGTCGTGCGCACGACTTACGCTGACGCTCAGCGTAAGTCAGTCGGGGTCGGCGGGGGTCGGGGCCGGCGGGGTACGCGGGGGGGTCGGCGGTTGTCGGGGCTGGCGGGGTCGGCGGTTGTCGGGGCCGGCGGGGTCCGCGGGGGGGTCGGCGGTTGTCGGGGCTGGCGGGGTCGGCGGTTGTCGGGGCCGGCGGGGTCCGCGGGGGGGTCGGCGGTTGTCGGGACTGGCGGGGTCGACGGGGTCCGCGGGGGGGTCGGCGGTTGTCGGGGCTGGCGGGGTCGGCGGTTGTCGGGGCCGGCGGGGTCCGCGGGGTGGTCAGCGGGGGGTCATGCGCACGACTTACCCTTTATCCAAACTTTCGAAACCGGAACCCTCTAAAAACCGAAGGTTTTTTCGTTCGTACGCACGACTTACGCTGAACGAAAAAACCTTCGGTTTTTAGAGGGTTTCGGTTTTCGGAAGTCCGGATAAAGGGTAGTCTACCTGTACTTGGATATACACTTGAAGTGCCGTAACATACAGGGCTACGGACCAAGAGCTGGGAAGTGGGATTAGGGTGGATAGCTCTTTGTCGGCCGGCATGGACAAGGTGGGCCAAATGGCCTCCTTCTGTGCTGTAACTTTCTATGATTCTATGATGATTCTATGAGAGGTGGTCCCTCAAAGAGGACAACTGGAAGATGTCACCTCAGGCTGCTCTCCACTGGTTGGTTAAAATGGGCATTGCTGGCCATGGGAAGACAAGAGTTTTCATAACAACGTAGACAGTACAGGATCAGTAAAGGCCACTGCAGTCATGCCTGAAGATCAGCGTGCTTTCTCAGCCACAAGGACATGGCACATGATACATGACCTGAGGAAAGAAAGGAAATATAAAATAAACTGCCAAAAAAGGGGGGAAAAATGTAGGGTTGGTGAGGAAACTCTCTTTGAAAATCACAACCAAACTAATGACAGGGTGGATGTGGAGAGGATGTTTCCCCTTGTGGGAGAATCTAGAACTAGGGGGTCACTGTTTAAAAATAAGGGGCCGCCCATTTAAGATATAGGTGAGGAGAAATTCTTTCTCACAGAGGGTCGTGAGTCTTTGGAACTCTCTTCCTCAGAGGGCGGTGGAAGCAGAGTCTTTGAATATTTTTAAGGCAGAGGTAGATAGATTCTTAATAAGCAAGGGGGTGAAAGGTTATCGGGGGTAGGCGGGAATGTGGCGTAATCAGGTCAGTCACAATCTTATTGAATGGCCGAGCAGGCACGAGGGGCCGAGTGGCCTACACCTGCTCCTAATTCGTATGTTCGAATGTAATAAATATTCACTGCCATATGTACCTGCCAACCTCAACCTGTAAAGAGGTATCAGCTACAACAACAACAACAATGTGCAGTTATATAGCACCTTTAACGTAGCAAAATGTTCAAAGGTGCTTAAAAGTACCTAAAAAGTGTATGGCAAACATTTTCATTTGCTGGCGCCATGGACCAGATTTTACAGGGCCTATGACCCGCGTACACAGCCATAAGTGCCCCGCAAGTTCCGGGTCTCCGGAGGGTGAGCAGCACCGGTTCACCAGAATGATACCTAAGCTAAAAGGGTTAAATTATGAGGACAGGTTGCACAGGCTAGGCTTGTATTCCCTCGAGTATAGAAGATTGAGGGTTGATCTAATCGAGGCGTTTGAGATGACTAAAGGAGTTGATATGGTAGAGAGAGAGAAACTATATAGGGCCAGAAATTCAGCTGGAGGCTTCCTGCGGGTGCAAGCCTCCGACCTGCACTTACCTAGCGCGCCGGCCGTTGAGCTGTGGGTGTGATGAAATATTCCATTCATCACTCATCAGTATTTCTCTGCCTGTGACTGTGGTTGGTTTCAGTTTCATTTCCATTGTATTGTACTGTGTGTAGGGCTCCGCCCATACCTGGCTCCTATGTAAGCTGGCCCAGCCTGCAGCACATCCAGTACGGCAGACCTCTGGATGGAAGATACATTCTCCTCTGTGTGTTACCTTCTAAGTCAATAAAAGCCTTGTTTTGTTTCGCTAACATCGAGTCTCGGATTTATTGAGGCACATCAGTGGGCCTACGTGGGATTCCGATCCTGGGCCTCCTCCAACTGCCGGCGCGCAGTGCTTGCGTATCCCAGGGGCGCAGTTAGCTTGAAGCGTCCCCTGGGATCACGTGGGCCATGGAGAGCCAATCGTAGCAGGGAATCTCTATTCATAGATTTGACAGGAAGACCTCTAAATAGAGATTGGCCCCAAAACATAATTAAAACTTCAAATAATTTTTTTTTCAAAATCACATTTTTAAAATAACTATAAATTACATAAAATAACTATTTTAAACAATAATTTAAATTTTTGAAAAAATTAAATACAGTTTATAATGGGGCTAAAAATAAACTTACCTTTCTTCAAAGTATTTAAAAATAATAAACCTGTGGAAAAAATGTTTTAATTTTACTTAATTCACCATTTAGCTTGTTAAATGCAGGCCTTGCGACTGCTTTTTAAAAGCGTAGCTGCTGGAGACTTACCCTCCTGGAGATAGCTGCAAAAAAAACGGAAGTTCCAGGCATACGCGCTGCCTCTCCGGCGCACGCGTTCGACCTGTGAACCCCTTCTTTCAAGGGAACGGAAAGTTCCGGTTTCCCGCGCATGCGCAGTGCATGCACGAAACTGACACTTTCGTTGGCTCTACGCGTGAGGACCCAGCACGTACTCACCCGTGGGGACCCGAATTTCTGGCCCTATTTCTTCTGGTGAGGGAGGCCAGAACTAGGGGGGGCACGACCTTGAGTTAGGTCGATCAGGGGTGATGTCAGGAAGCACTTCTTCACACAAAGGGTAGTGGAAATCTGGAACGCGCTCCCTTAAATAGCTGTTGAAGCTGGGGGGGTCAATTGAAAATTTCAAAACTGAGATTGATCGATTTTTGTTGGGCAAGGGTATTAAACGTTATGGAACCATGGCAAGTAAATGGAGTTAAGGTGCAGGTCAGTCATGAACTGATTGAATGGTGGAACAGGCTCGAGGGGCTGAATGGCCTAATCCTGTTTCTAGAAGAGGGGAAAAGCAGAGTTAAAGCGGAGTGTCTTAAGGGAGTTTTTGAAAGCAGCACAAAAGTGGCAAGATAGAGGGAGTGAGGGAGGGTGTTCCTGAGGGCAGGGGTAGCTAGCTGAAAAAGCAGCCATCTATGGTGCAACAGAGGGAGCAGTGAACAAGACAGCAAAAGCAACGAAAGCAAAACTTCCTGCGATGTTACAATGTCACTAACAATGTTCCCTCTAAATTTTTGGGGGGGCCATGTGACCCCTTTACAAGCATAGAAGATAGGAGCAGGAGTAGGCCATTCGGCCCCTCGAGCCTGCTCCGCCATTCAATGAGATCATGGCTGATCGTCCAAATTCAGTACCCTGTTCCTGCCTTCTCCCCATATCCCTTGATCCCTTTAGTCTTAAGAAATATATCCAACTCCTTCTTGAATATATTTAATGAATTGGCCTCCACTGCCTTCTGTGGTAGAGAAATCCACAGGTTCACCACTCTCTGGGTGAAGAAATTCCTCCTCATCTCTGTCCTAAATGGCTTACCCCTTATCTTTAGACTGTGACCCCTGGTTCTGGACTCCCCGACCATCGGGAACATCCTTCCAGCATCTAGTCTGTCTAGTCCTGTTAGATTTTTATAAGTATCGATGAGATCCCTTCTCAATCTTCTAAACTCCAGCGAGTATAAGCCCAATCGACCCACTCTCTCCTCATACGTCATTCCTGCCATCCCAGGTGTCAGCCTGGTGAATCTTCACTGCACTCCTTCCATGGCAAGAACATCCTTCCTCAGATAAGGTGACCAAAACTGCACACAATACTCCAGATGTGGTCTCACCAAGGCCCTGTACAACTGCAGCAAGACATCCTTGTTCTTGTACTCAAACCCTCTCGCTACGAAGGCCAACATACCATTTGCCTTCTTAACCGCCTGCTGCACCTGCATGCCTACGTTCAGTGACTGGTGCACAAGGACGCCCAGGTCTCGTTGCACTTTCCCTTCTCCCAACGGGCTTTAACGGGCTGCGCATCCCATTCAAAATTCTGCGCAAGCCTGATTTTTTTCCATTTAAAAGTCAGTGAGCCAGTTGTGCGGGACCGCCAGGCTGCTGCGCAGCTGTGCAGCTTAATGTGAACATTGGTCACTAAAACATTAGCCCAATCCAGGGGCTTGAGCACAAAGAAATCTAGGCTGACACTCCAGTGCAGTGCTGAGGGAGTGCTGCACTGTCGGAGGTGCCGTCTTTCGGATGAGACCTTAAACTAAGTCTGCTCTCTCAGGTGGACGTAAAAGATCCCAGGGCACTATTTTGAAGAAGAGCAGGGGAGTTATCCCCGGTGTCCTGGGGCCAATATTTATCCCTCAACCAACTTCACTAAAACATATTATCTGGTCATTATATCATTGCTGTTTGTGGGAGCTTGCTGTGCGCAAATTGGCTGCCGCTTTTCCCACACTACAGCAGTGGCTACACTCCAAAAGTAGGGCATTGGTTGTGAAGCACTTTGGGACATCCTGAGATCGAGAAAGGTCCAATATAATTCCAAGTCTTTATTTCTTTTCTTTCCGTGGAACTGCACTTCGGTACGGAACGAATACCATCAGAGGGAGAGCAACAATGCAAATGGGATGAGAAAGACAGGGCGAGGGGAAATGTATCCTTACTGCATTCTGGAGAGAGGCAGGGCGAGGGGAATGTATCCTTACTGCTTTCTGGAGAGAGGCAGGGCGAGGGGAAAGTATACTTACTGCATTCTGGAGAGAGACAGGGCGAGGTGAAATGTATCCTTACTGCATTCTGGAGAGAGGCAGGACGAGGTGAAATGTATCCTTACTGCATTCTGGAGAGAGGCAGGGCGAGGGGAAATGTATCCTTACTGCATTCTGGAGAGAGACAGGGCGAGGGGAAATGTATCCTTACTGCATTCTGGAGAGAGACAGGGCGAAGGGAATTGTGTCCTTACTGCATTCTGGAGAGAGACAGGGCGAAGGGAAATGCATCCTTACTGCATTCTGGAGAGAGACAGGGCGAGGGGAAATGTATCCTTACTGCATTCTGGAGAGAGACAGGGCGAAGGGAAATGTATCCTTACTGCATTCTGGAGAGAGGCAGGACGAGGTGAAATGTATCCTTACTGCATTCTGGAGAGAGACAGGGCGAGGGGAAATGTATCCTTACTGCATTCTGGAGAGAGACAGGGCGAAGGGAATTGTATCCTTACTGCATTCTGGAGAGAGACAGGGCGAAGGGAAATGCATCCTTACTGCATTCTGGAGAGAGACAGGGCGAGGGGAAATGTATCCTTACTGCATTCTGGAGAGAGACAGGGCGAAGGGAAATGTATCCTTACTGCATTCTGGAGAGAGACAGGGTGAAGGGAAATGTATCCTTACTGCATTCTGGAGAGAGGCAGGGCGAGGGGAAATGTATCCTTACTGCATTCCGGAGAGAGACAGGGTGAGGGGAAATGTATCCTTACTGCATTCTGGAGAGAGACAGGGCGAAGGGAAATGTATCCTTACTGCATTCTGGAGAGAGACAGGGCAAAGGGAAATGTATCCTTACTGCATTCTGGAGAGAGACAGGGCGAGGGGAAATGTATCCTTACTGCATTCTGGAGAGAGACAGGGCGAGGGGAAATGTATCCTTACTGCATTCTGGAGAGAGACAGAGAGCTGTAACTGATCTGAAGACCATGATTATTTATAATGATAGAATTTATTAACCTTGTGTTCGGGCAAATATACATTATGCATCCCATTTCACATTGCCAGTAATTGTCGATATGTTGTCCCCTCCCACTCATTTGCAAAAAGGCATCTCCTTTGTGCTGCATGGCGAAGGGGCGGTGGAGAGAAAATTAATATACTGCCTCACCATTACCTTAATAGGTGTTAATCCCTTGTGTCACCTAGTTGCTAGATACAATTTATTTTTTAAGCTTATTTATAATTTGATGGACGTGATAAATTAGCTGGTGGCAGAGATGAGCGATGGTACGGCATCATTGAATCTCTACCTCCTTCGTGACACATTACCTCTCCTGTTAACAACTCACTCTCTCTCTCTCTGTGACCCCTCTTCAAACTTTTGCTCAGAGTTTAATTACCCCTGGCAGTGGACTGGTTAAAACATTCACGCAACATTCCACTGTGTGCTCTCTTAAAACAAGGCACAAAGCAATTTAACATAAGGCCATTAAGCCGCACACTGCAAACGGAACATGAAAGAAGTGCAAAGGTGATTTACCAGAATGGTACCAGGGGTGAGAGACTTCAGTTATGTGGAGAGACGAGAGTAGCTGGGTTTGTTCTCATTAGAGCAGAGAAGGTTAAGGGGAGATTCAACAACAACAACAACAACTTGTATTTATATAGCGCCTTTAACGTAATAAAACGTCCCAAGGCACAGGAGTATTTTTAAGACAAAAAATTGGACACCGATCCACATAAGGATAAATTAGGGCAGATGACTAAAAGCTTGGTCAAAGAGGTAGGTTTTAAGGAGCATCTTAAAGGAGGAAAGAGAGGTAGCGAGGCAGACGGGTTTAGGCAGGGAATTCCAGAGCTTAGGGCCTAGGCAACAGAAGGCACGGCCACCAACGGTTGAGCAATTATAATCAGGGATGCACAAGAGGGCAGAATTAGAGGAGCGCAGATATCTCGGGGGGTTGTGGGGCTGAAGGAAATTACAGCGATAGGAAGGGGCGAGGCCATGGAGGGATTTGAAAACAAGGATGAGAATTTTGAAATCGAGGCGTTGCTTAATCGGGAGCCAATGTAGGTCAGCGAGCACAGGGGTGATGGGTGAACGGGACTTGGTGCGAGTTAGGTCATGGGCAGCTGAGTTTTAGATGACCTCAAGTTTACGTAGGGTGGAATGTGGGAGGCCGGACAGAAGTGCGTTGGAATAGTCAAGTCTAGAGGTAACAAAGGCATGGGTGAGTGTTTCAACTGTGGATGAGCCGAGGCAAGGGCGGAGACGGGCGATGTTACGGAGGTGGAAGTAGGCGGTCTTTGTTATGCTGCGGATATGTGGTCAGAAGCTCATTTCAGGGTCAAATACAACACCAAGGTTGCGAACAGTGTGGCTCATCCTCAGACAGGTGTTAGGGAGAGGGATGGAGTCAATGGCTAGGGAACGGAGTTTGTGGCGGGGACTGAAAACAATGGCTTCGGTCTTCCCAATATTTAATGGGAGAAAATTTTTGCTCATCCAGAACTGTAGGTCGGACAAGCAGTCTGACAATTTAGACACCGTGGAGGGGTCGAGAGAAGAGGTAGTGAGGTAGAGCTGGGTGTTGTCAGCGTACAAACTGATGCTGTGTTTTCAGATGTTCAAAATTATGAAGGGTTTTGCTAGAGCAGATGGGGAGAAATTGTTTCCACTGGCAGGAGGATCGATAACCAGAGGACACAGATTTAAAATAATTGGTAAAAAAAACTAGGGGGGAGGTTGTGAAGGAATAACCATATTCAGAAAAATACACCATCCTATGAACAGAATTCTGACTTTATTAAACATGACAAACTGGGTTTGAAAATCTAAAAGCCTCGATAATCTGAGCTGTAAACACCATACAGGCTTTTGAGATAAGATTAGTCATTGACACTGAAACAATAGCCCTATTGAAGCAGAGGGTTAGAGCTTCCAGAAAGTCTGAGCTTTGGAGGAACACTTCCAGTTAAAAGTGTCATAAACCAACACTTCGGGAAAGAAAAACAGAAAGATTAAAGAAACATGTGCCTTTGTAAAAATGACATCAAGAAAAAGAAACACCTGACATCAAATGAAACATGGGAGGCAACAACCATTACATTTTATTTTGTTAAACTTGGAACTCCTAGGAGACACGAAGGGCTCGATTTTCATCGGGCCGTTGAGGCAGGATTGGAGGTGTGTGGGGGGTTAAAATTGCAAAAACTGACGGGCGGGCCCAACCCCGCCTCCATCCCGCCTCCAAGCAATTTTCATTAAATCGTGTCTACTGGTCCCGTCTCCGTCCCGCCTCCAAGAGGTGGGATGGGCTGTTAAGGCCCTTAACAAGCACTAAATTGCCTCTATAATGCCATTTTGATAGGCCTTGGTGTTTTTAACTCCTTTCCGACATGAAGCACGCCTGTTCTGAAACACGACGGTGAAACCTGGCGGGAGCACAATTGGATTGCTGACTATCAGCTGCAGCTCCACCATTAAATAGGATATTTGATCAGCCATCATTTGCAGGTGGCAGGACTTTGTTGTCTCAGGTCTGGGGGAACTTTTAGAAGGCATAACCACAGCTGCGGAAGTTTGGAGCCTGACACCAATCTCCAGTGTGACCTCCTGTGAAACCCCTCTCGTCACCTTCACTGAGCGCTTCCTCAACTGAGGCATATACCAAGTAATCTTAAGCCCTCAATGTGGAAGTCCCATTCACGAAATGACACATGCGACAACTACAGCAGTAGCCATCAGATTTTTTATTTACAGTAATCATCTGATGGCTTTTTAACATAAAACATCAAATTTCACCTAAGTGACAACCCTTGTGACTACTTGTGCAGTATCTTTCTCTTATGCGTGCTCCTACATGGTGCTTCCCCTGTGGCTTCAGCAAATGTGGAGGCCCCTTGCTCACTTTCTTGCTGCTCCTGTCTCGACACCTTTGGCGGGCGTCCTCTGGGGTTGCAAACCTGAGAGGGCTCGTCAACAGTCTGCTGCTCCTGCGGCTGTGCAGGTGTTGAGACGCCGATCTCAGTTGGGTGGGGACTCTGGTGGGGCTCTGACTGAGGGCTCTGCAGTGGCACGGTCGTGTGAACACTTGGAAAGGAGCCCCCACTTCCTTGCTGTCTGCCACCAACTTCCCTCTCATGGGTCAGGTCCCCCTCAGCGCTTGCAAGTGGCTTGAGAGCACCTTGCTGCACATCAGGGGGGCCATGGGGACCCATATCTGCACTGGCAGTCCTACTCAGAAGGACTTCCATGGAGGTCTGGTTTCTCTGTTCAATAGATGACCCTCGCTCCTCCAGAGATATCATTCTATTCAGAACACTCACCATGTTTTCTGCACTCTGGCAACTTATCATCTCCATGGAGGTTGCCATCCTTTCCATGGTGATGCGTTGATGCGCCAATGACTCCACAAAGGCTCTGCTCATGTTCGCAATGGACTCTTCCATTTGCTCCACACTCGCAGCGACCCTGGAGACAAACCTGCCAGAGACTCCTGCATCTATTCCTGGAGTTCCAGCACCGCTGATTTTATGGATGGACCCAGAGGCAGAGGGTCGACATGCAGCTGAGCCGAGCTGGCAGAGTCCTGTGCCCTCTGACTAGGACTCTCCACTGCTGTCCCTGTCTCCACAATCTGCTGATGCTCACCTGTGAGCTGTGATACACGAGGTGACAACACTACTCTATCTCGCGATTGTCCCACCGAGGTTTGAGTGTCCGCGCTGGTGCTGGGTGCGCTGAATTCTGCTGATGCTGCGCCCTCAGAGGTTGCAGCTTCCTCTGAGGACTCTGGGTGCTCAGGCTCTTCCTCCTGGCTAATGGGGACAGGTGCTTGCGATGGCCCTGTGGGGGAGTAAAGGAAAGAGTCAGAGATGTGAAGCCAAGGTTACATGCAAATTGCATATTGGATATTGAAGATGATCATAAGTCCATCATGCAATGTCATTGAGAGAGATGGAAAACTATTCTGTCACCAGCTTGCTGTGATGCACCCGTCTTGTCCGTCCCCAACTTGCGCATCGTCCTCCACTCCCATGATCTCCAGGACTGCCTCCTCCCAGGTGGGGAGGTGGGCTACTGAGGGTGGCCCTCCTCCTGTCCTTGCTCTTTCTCTCTTATTGTGAGCTCTCTTTTCCTGCAATGAGGGAGACAAGTGGAGGTTGAGTGAGAATGAAGGAGTGAGTATAAAGAATCCATAGCATAGATGCTTAGAAGGAGACAAAGATGGAGTGACGTGGCAAGACCAAGGGCCCTCCCTGTGTGTTGACTGTTGTTTTCATAGCATCACAGTGATAGGAAGTGTGAGGGCTGCATAGTTGAATAGTTAGGTGAATGTGACCATAGAGAGAGAGGGAATGGGTAAGGGTGCATGGATGTCAGTGTCAAGTGGGATGTGGAGGAAGAGATTGCTGAAGCTGAGTGCTGCTGAGGAAAGGCAATGGGGATCAGATTGAGGGTGATGGGAAATTCATACTCACTTTTCCAGTGCGCAGAAGGTCATGAAATCTCTTCCTGCACTGAAGCCAGGTTCTGCGGGTTACTGACAAAGAGTTGACCTCCTCTGCCACCTGGATCCACACAGCCTTGGTTTGTTGGGGAGGCTTCTTCTGCCCTGAAGAAGGGAAGAGCACCTCTTTACATGCTCTTGCTCCCTCAGCTAAAGCCTGCATGGCAACGCCATCGAAGCGGGGTGCAGACCTAGGTCTTTGGATGGCCATTCTTCCTGCAGGTGCCTCTCACTGCAAAGGCCAAAAGTTTGGCAGTCTGCAGAAGAAGCAAGGCTTGTTGCAGACCTTAAATGCAGCAGCAATGATGACGTCATCGGAGGCGACTTTCAGACTGGAAAAACTCATTGGCCATGGGTTCCCACACGTTGGAACTCAATTGGCCAATTAAGTTAAAATCGCATCATTCTCCCACATCAATTTAGAATCGAGTGGCTAACATGAAATGCGGATTACACGACCCCAGCCTGCCCCAGTATCAAAATCTAGCCCAAAGTCTGTAATACAACCAACTGAGGTGTTCTAAATGCAAAAGATACAAACAGGAGACTTTGATAAAAATGAAATCAAATAGAACAACTGCTTTCACATTGTTTTTATGATAAGCTTCGAATACCTAAAGGAGGAGACATAGGGGGAGAAATTGGGTGAGTAGCGCCACCTGTTAGTGCCTAAAGAGGCAGGCAGTGGCTGTAGCGCCACTGGCTGCGCCTCCCGTGATATTCAGGAGGGGCGCTAATGGTGGCGTTAGCCTGTTACGCTGCGCCGCCACCGATGATGTCATCGGTGTGCGCAGCGCCCCATTCATGCCCCGTTCGCGATATTTGGCAGCGAACACCACAGTTGCGCCGTTCACTACCCGCGCCCGGTTCACGGGGCCTTACTGTGCCAGCAGCGGCGCAAGTTAAGGTGGAGGTGCGGGGCGGCCGCCTGCCAGCACCTCCGTCCCCGGCCTCCTACCCCCCCCTGTTTCCCAAGAGCCCGGCACTTCTCCTTGGTGCCGGGCTCATTTGCCGGCACTCGCGAGCGGGGATCGCGCTGTTGCAGTCACCTCCCTCTTAACAGTGGGAGGAAGGCCTGCAGTACCGCAGTGTGCCGTGCCGCAACGTGTGGCGCTGCGGCACATTGCGCTGCGATAATCAGTTTCAGCACCCTAAGAGGGACACGGAGCGCCTCGAGCCTCGCCCCGTGTCCCTCGAGGGGCACAGAAACTGAATTTCTGGCGATCGGTATTACTCCGGTCGCTACGCTAAATCCTGCGCTCAGGTGACTTTTGCGCCACTTTGGCGCCCCAACCCAATTTCTAGGCAATAATTCTTAATGCAACAGCTGAACTGACATTAAGAATAGAAGGAGTCAACAGAAAAATGACTAAAGATAATTAGCTCACATCAGCAGAAAACTTCAAAGGACATACCACTGAAAAACAGGTATAAAAATTTGACTTTCAAATAGGAAGATGGAATTCGCTGGAAGGTGCAAAGCGATTCTCGGCCTCAGAGGCCCTGTAAGCCTACAACTCTTTGAGTCTCGGGTAAACAAACGTATTTGATTTTGATGGATATCCTGGATTAGACTAAGAAATGTAAAAATGTAACGAAGTTAAGATTTGAGAATAAGGATCTCTGATAATAAGAATTGTAAGCTATTTGTTTTTGGAACTGTTAATTTTGTGATTGAATCACCAGCTGTAAGTTACATGTCAGTTCTTTAATAAATATATATATTTTTAGAATTGTCTCACATAGTACTTCTGTATCAAACTCGTAAACTCAATCTCTGTATACTCTTTGGTGAGGAGTTGCAAAATTCTGGGGGAGTTTTCCGGACCCTCATAATATCCAGAAGGTTACAGTCTAGTTAAACTTATTAAAAGTGCTATCTGGAGGATGGTAACATCTTCAGGTCGTTCCTTTCCTTTAGGGAGAGAGAGTCTGGACCTTTAGATCCAATTAAGCATCTATAGGATTCAGCTACCTCTAACTTCAGTTGAAGGTGAACGTCTGGGGAATACGCCTGATCCGGGGTAGCCTGAAAAGGGCTAGGACTAGTAACGATCCTTCCAAGATGAGGAGAATTTTTTTACGCAGTGAACTGATATGATTTGGAATGCACTGCCTGAAATGGTGGTGGAAGCAGATTCAATAATAACTTTCAAAAGGGACTTGCATAGATACTTGAAAAGAATAAATTGCAGGGCTATGGGGAAAGAGCAGGGGAGTGGGTCTAATTGTCTAGCTCTTTCAAAGAGTCAGCACACGTACGATGGGCCAAATGGCCTCATTCTGTGCTGTATGATTCTATGATCCTATAAAACAGGTAATGCCAAAAACTTGGATTTATATAGTGCCCTTAACATAAGAGGTTTAAAGACAGGGGAAGCCAAGCCAGTTGAAAGAGTTGAAAGTGTAATCAAAAGCTAAATCAAGAAGTACTTTTTTATAAATTTTCTGGATGTGGGCGTCACTGGCAAGGCTAGGATATGTTACCCATCTCTAGTTGCCCTAGAGAAGGTGGTGATGAACCTTCTTCTTGAACCATTGTAGTCCATATGGTTAAGGTTCTTCCACAATGCTGTTACATAGGGAGTTTCGGGATTTTGACCCAGCGACAATGAAGGAACGATGATATATTTGCAGGTCAGGATGGTTTGTGACTTCGAGGGGAACTTGGAGGTGGTGGTGTTCCCATGCGCCTGCTGCCTTTGTCCTTCTAGCTGGTGGAGTTTGCAGGTTTGGGAGGTGCTGCCAAAGAAGCCATGGTGACTTTCTGCAGTGCATCCTGTCGATAGTACAGACTGCAGCCACGGTGTGCTGATGGTGGAGGGAGTGGATGTTTTTGAAGCTGGTGGGAGGGGTGCCGATCAAGCGGACTGATTTGTTCTGGATGGTGTCAAACTCCTTGAGCATTGTTGCAGCTGCACCCATTCAGGCAAACCGAGAGTGTTGCAGCACACTCCTGCACATTAGATGGTGGAGAGGCTTGGGGGAGTCAGGAGGTAAGCAGCTCACAACACAATAGAGCAAGGTCCCACAAACAGCAATGTGATAATGATCCGGTGCAGCTGTTTTTGTGATCTTGGTTGAAGGATATAAATATTGGCCAGGACACTGGGGAGAATTCCTATACTCTTCTTCGAAATAGTGCCATGGGATCTTTTACGTTCAGCTGAGAGGGCAGGCGGAGCCTTGGTTTAATGTTTCATCCAAAAGATGACACCTCCGAAAATGCAGCACTCCCTCAGTGCTGCACTGGAGCGACAGTGTTAAATGGACGATAGCGAGTCGGCAGCCCACCTTACATCTCTCCCGATGGACTTCAATGGAAATAAAAACGTGGAGTGATGTAAACCAAGTTACCGACTCGCTATCACCCATTTTACACTATCCCACAAAGTCAAAATCTACCCATTGTGTTTTTAATGAAAAAACTAACAGCAGCAAATGAAGGAAAATGATTTCTATAAAATTCATTTTTACTTTCACTTACATTGCAGAACTTGCAAATGTATCAGAAATGTCACAATAACCAGCTGGAAAGGTCATTCTCATTAACTTTTCATTATATCGTGGCACACAAATGTAGTAATATCTTCAACTGAACATGTTGTTCTCTATATAGCATCCTAAGGCAAACTCATACCCAATGAAACAGAATAAGCTCCACGAAAGGGGTGAGAGGGTGCGGGGAAAGGGTGGTTCTGGCCCCATCTTCCACCCGGGGAATTTAGCCTACAGGGCCAGAAGGGGATGAGGAGCTGGCACTTCTGTTCCAAATTCCTGCCCCTTCACTCCCACTGCCTCGGATTCCCTGAATTTCTCGGCTCTAGCATCTAAGTTCTGATACCGCTGAGAATTAATTGAGGATCGTTATATAAAACTGATCCTGGACACTAAAAGATTAATTAGGACCTTTACGGGGAATAAAGAAGTTAGATCTTTATTGAACCAAATTGCTGCAAAATCAAGCAGATATATACTCAAATCGAAGGAAAGGTGAGGGGAAGCGAGATTGTGAGAGGAGGGAGCATGGGAATCACAAGAAATGGAGAAGGTGCAACTCCTTCTCCTTCTTCTTAGGCAGTCCCTCGGAACCGAAGATGAATGGCTTCCACATTAAAAATAAGTTTGCAGGTGACCGATGAGTCCAATGCGGGACCTACGGTCTCTGTCACAGGTGCGGCAGATGGTGGTTGAAGGGGCGGGTGGGTGGGGTGCTTGGGTTGACGTGTGCTCCTTGTTCTGCCTGTGCTTGGCTTCCGCTTGCTCCCGGCGAAGAGACTCGAGGTGTTTGACGCCTTCCCGGATGCTTCTCCTCCACTTTGTGCGGTCTTGGGCCAGGGGTTCCCAGGTGTCGGTGGGGATGTTGCACCTTTCCAAGGAGGCTTTGAAGGTGTCCTTGAAGCATTTCCTCTGCCCACCTGGGGCTCTCTTGCCGTGCCGGAGCTCCGGGTAGAGCGCTTGTTTTGGGAGTCTCGTATCGGGCATGCGGACGATGTGACCCGTCCATCGGAGCTGATCGAGCATGGTCAAAGCTTCGATGCTGGGGATGTTGGCCTGAGCGAGAACACTGACGTTGGTGGGCCTATCCTGCCAGTGGATTTGCAGGATCTTGTGGATCTTACAACTAAAGGCCTCCTTGACCACAAGTGAAGAAATAACTTGCAGAGAGGTGTAAGATCTTAATGATCTCTGAGTTCTTGGACAAGACACCAATAGGCAGCAGCCAGTATGTTTGAGCAATAGATCAAGATTTATTAAGCATACAGCATAATATACTTAATATTAGGCAATAGTTTTAATGAGTAGCTCGTAGCTCTCAGTCTCTGAAACCTCTCGGACACAGATGATGTCATCTTAAGTCTGTTCCTTTGTCCTCGCAGTACGTCTGTGTAAAGTAGTTCTTTGAGTATCAAGGTTTTAACCCTTTTCTTATCAAAAGTTGGTTTGGCCAGTGTCCATATATGGTCTTTAGCAAAATCACCCTTTTTAATTGGTTCTAATGGTCAAAATACCATTGTCACTCAGACTAAGGTAGCATCCCGCCTTTCCAGTATTTTTCCACCAACTTTGCCATGTTCAGTGTTATCTTGTTTATAGTTTTTCACCCCATTGGAATTTACTTTATCTCTATGATTTCTAGCTTCCCTAGTACAAGGCCTTTATATGAAGGGCCCATATTAGCGCTGTTTCACTCGTCTTGAGGTATCCAAACTATCTCACTTTAATCTACCCGACAAATACCTTATCTCCATGATCTCTCTCATTTTATGTCCTTATACTGAAGGGATATTTACTAGTCCTAGCCCCTTTAGGGCTGCCCCGGATCAGGCATATTCATCAGATGTTCACTTTCAACTAAAGTGGTAGCCGAATCCTATAGATGCTTAATTGGGTCTAAAGGTCTGGACCATCTCTCCCTAAAGGAAAGGAACAAGCTGAAAATGTAACTGTCCTCCAGATAGCACTTTTAATACGTTTAGCTAGACTGTAACATTCCGGATATTATGAGGGTCCGGAAAACTCCCCCAGAATTCTGCAACTCCTCACCAAAGAGTGTACAGAGATTGAGTTTGCGAGTTTGATACAGAAGTCTTATGTGAGACAATTCTAAAAATATATAGATTTATTAAAGAACCAGCATGTAATTTATAGTTGGTGAGGAAATTGCAACATTAACAGTGACAAAAAGAGAAAGCTTACAAAATTATCAGAGATCCTTACTCTCAAATCTTAACTTTGCTACAGTTTTACAGTTCTTAGTTTTATTCAGGATATCCAGCAAAATCAAATACCTTTGATCCCCGAGGTACAAAGAATTGGAGACTTACAGAGCCGACTCTGAAGCCAAAAATTGCTTTGCCCCTTTAAGGCGAGTCTACTATCCCATTTGAGAGTTCAATATTTATACGCTTTTCCAGTGGTATTTCCTTTAAGGTTTTCAGCTGATGCAAATCTCTAGTCATTTTTCTGCTGTCCACTGCAATTCTTACAGTCACCTCAGCTGGTAGCATTACAGAATCATATGTCTCTTCTCTAGGTGTTCTAAGTTTACCATTAAAAACGGTGTAATGGCAGGTGCGTTTTACTTGATGTAATTTTTCAAAGGCAGATGTTTGTTACTTTTATGTGCTTCTTTACAAGGAGTAAATGAGAACACCTAGGACAGGGTGAACCATTTTCTTGTTCCCAAATGTTCAGATTGTCAGGAGCCTTTAACCTTCTGTTTCAATAAGTGTAATGTATATACCTTTAAGGGGGGAACTATCTTTTACAGCTCATGTATACTGTAGTACCGGCAGTGACCACACCTGTATATAGCACTGAGTAGTAATCTGTACAGATCAGTTCCCGTGTGAGCCACGTTGAGTAAACACCTGTTGTACCGTTTCTCCTGCAGTCTGTGTCTTATTATACACGGACACAACATTGGCGACAAGGCAAGTTCGAACCTACCTGCAACTCTGCATCACCTCCCGGGGATTCGTTCCTGGAGTTCAGTGGATTGGAGGTCAAGGCCAGAGACTCGGGCGTCGACCACGGGCAACCGCCCAGTCATCCAGCAGAGACTTGAGAATTGCGGGTGAGGCTGTCGAGAGCCAGGCTTGGCTTTCCAGTCGAGGTGGTCCAGCGAAACGGGCTGGCAACAGGTAGTGCGCAGACCCTTCCCGGACAGCGGCGGGCTAGAGCCCGACCGAGCGGCACAGCAAAGGGCCGAGCAGCGTCGACGGGGGAGAGAGAGAGAGTGCAGAGCGCACAGGGTGCAACCGGTGTTCAGGGGCCGAGCAGCATCGAAGAGAGGGAGAGTCGCGCAGAAACCCACGAGGCGCCGCCATTGCCACGAGGACCGCCGAGAGTGGTGTTGGCAGCAGCGCAGGAGAAGCGCGTGAAACTTATAGGGCGCCGCCATTGTCACGAGAACCGCCGGGAGCGGCGTTGGCAGCAGCGGGGGAGGAAGGAAAGCGCGGGAGACGCCATTTTAAGCCATTGGGAGAAGCCATTTTAAACCACACCCAAAATGCCGAAGAGTGGCAGTATCACCGCATTTGACAATGAAGTCGAAGATTGGACTACATATGTCGAACGAATAGAGGTATATTGCAAGGCAAATGAGGTGTCAGATGACAAGAAAGCGTCGGTATTGTTAAATTTAATGGGTGCAAAGACGTATGGTTTATTACAAAATCTAGTAACCCCAACGAAGCCAATGGAAAAGAGTTTTGAAGACATAGTAACGATACTACGGGAACATTTAAACCCCACACCGTTGCTGATAGCAGAAAGATTCAAGTTTCACAAATGGAACCAGCATAAGGATGAAAGCAATGCTGATTATTTAACAGAACTGCGCAAACTATCGAAACACTGCCAGTTTGGAGCGGGACTGGCAGATACCTTAAGGGACAAGTTTGTGTGTGGGCTTCAAAGTGAAGGAACCCAGAAACGGCTTTTATCTGAAATGGACCTTACGCTGGAAAAGGCTTTCAGCATTGCGGTATCATATGAAGCAGCAGCATGGGGCGCTGCAGAGATACAACAGAGACCGCAAGAATATGGCACAAACGAAATGTCATATGGAACAGAGAAGTGCTATCACTGCGGCAGAACAACACACGACCAGAATGATTGTTGTTTCAAAGACAAAGGGCTAGATTTTCAGTATAGGCAGTTTTGGGGCGCTAGCTTTAGCGCCCGCCCGAAGTTAGCGCCCGCCCCAAAGTAGCGCCCCGTTGCCGGGAATTCAGTGGCTTCGCCCTAAGAGAGTGGTGGAGCGCTAAAAGAGGCGTTCCACTACTCTCTTTAGGCGCTAAGCCGGCGGTCCAGAGGGATAGCGCCCAGGCGGGGCGCAGCACGGGTGCGGTCATTCTTGCACTGACAGCAGACCCCGTGGTGCCGACCAGCTCTTAAAGGGGGAAGGGACGAATTGGTCTGCTGCCACGCCCTGCACACTGCAGCCTTGCAAAGAGGCCTCAACACTGCTGCTCAGCCCCAGGGAGTCATGGCAACGCCAGAGAAGGCCCGTCAGCGTGCCCTGCGCTTCTCAGAGGGTGATCTGGACATAATGGTCACAGCTCTGGAGGTGAGGCGCAAGATCTTGTTCCCAGAGAGTGGGAGGAATCCAACCCACCACGACTACACCAAAGCCTGGAAGCAGATCGCCCAGAGGGTGACGTTCACCGGCGAGGCCCCCAGGACCCACAAACAATGCCGTAAGAAATACAACGATCTGACCAGGATTGTGAGGGTGAGTAGCCTTTCCAGTCTCCTCCTCATTCTTGCATGTACACCTGACATGATGGGCAAAGGGACCTGAAAGTCCTTTTGGCCAGCCCTCAGCCAGCAGCATTGGGACAGTCATGAGCATCAAATGGCCATTCGGCACTCTACACTTTGGCCAAGCTATTCCACCATGGGAGGCAGTGGACAGTACATCAGGGCTTCACTCTGTCCAAGCTATTCCACCATGGGAGGCAGTGCACACTACATCAGGGCTTCACTCTGTCCAAGCTATTCCACCATGGGAGGCAGTGCACACTACATCAGGGCTTCACTCTGTCCAAGCTATTCCACCATGGGAGGCAGTGCACACTACATCAGGGCTTCACTGCGCACTTACAGCCCGTCCTTTCTCTTGCAGGCTAAAGTAGCGTTTAATCGCCAGGCCCGTGCCAGGGGTGGCCGCGCCAAGCTGCAGAAGCTCACTCGGCTGGAGGAGCGCGTGTGTGTGCTCATGGGAGCCCGTGTGATTGTCCCCACAGCGTGCGGTGTATCCGACCCTCCACTGCCCGGCAATGGTAAGGACCTCGCCTTTTGGCCCTCTCGCGTCGCACTGGCCCATCCGAGCTACCTCCTTTGCCACTGTCCCACCAATGCGCTGAATCCCACCAGTCCTAACTCCCTCGCTGACGCCGTCTCCTCACTCTGAAGCTACTCTTGTGCATTCCTGCTTTCAGCTGGTGACGACCAGGACCCTGAGGCTGCCAGTGACAGCACCTCCAACCAGGAGGAGGAGGAGGAGCAAGCCGGACCTTCGGGGGAACAGTCACGTCCCGCAGGAGAGGAGGAAATGCTTGACACCTCCTCACTGGACGAGTGCCTGGAGGAACTGTCGCAGGGCAATGCAGCTTCTGGGACCAGTGGCGTCCAGCCACCCAGCAGCCGTGCGCGTGGCCCGCGGCCTTCCCCCCAAAGGGGGGAAGGATCAGAGGGGAGTGCTGCTGCTCGGCACACTCGCCGTCACCAACGCGGCAAGGGTCCCCTAGTTCGGCCCCCTCCTCCCCAGCGGGAGAGTCGTGACTCCAGTCCGGACACCTTCACTTCGGAGGAGGTGCGGAAGCTCGATCAGATGGCCGACGACTCGGACCGGCGCCACACGGAGCTCATGAGCGTGGTGGGGCGCATGCCTGAGGCCATCGAGTCGCTGGCGACCAGTGTGCGCGAGTTCGGGGCAGCAACTGCCGCGACTGGCCGCATGCTAACTGATGCCGTCAAGACCCTGGCGGATGTGATGTGCGCGCACACCAGGACCACAGGGCCACTCACTGCTGCCACACGCGCTGTCTCAGGCAGGCATCGCCAGGGCAGGCGCCGCGCTGGACCATCCCAGCAAGCCGGCCGTCGGCTGATTGCTGCGGATCCTGCAGTGCGGGCCCGGCCGAGTGCCACCGCGCCACAGCACCAGCCAGCGCATCCCAGACGCCAGCTGGCCCACATTGCGCCATCCGTCGCCGCCATTCCCCCTCTGGGGCGTCAAGGGCAAGCGGCTGCAGCTGATAGTGGCCAGGCTCAGGTGCGCCACTCAGGAGACGGCCCCTCGAGGCCCAAACGCCGTGTAGGCCGCCCCCCAGCGGCATCTGGCGGAAGGGCATCTGAGCCTCAGGCGCCTTCCCCCAGCCTCGCAGCAGCCACTGGGCAGAGCTTGCGAAGGAGCAGCAGGCAGGGCAGGGGAGGCAAAATGCTGGCCAAGGTCTCGCCCTCGCGGGCCACTCAGTAGAGGGTGTGGCCAGCTTTCCTTTAATATGGCGGTGGCCATCTTTATTTTGCCCATGGTTGTGCTTTTGGAGGGCTTTTTTTTTGCGTTAGGCCGACGTTGAGGCCCGGTTTCAATAAAGGTGGAATGGCTCCTCCCCAGTTTGTGGGAGTGAGTCGTTTGTTGGGCTTTTTGTGGGGCCCGTTTATTGTTTTTGGGGATTCATGTGGGAAGGGCTTTTCATTTTTGTTTAATAAAAAATTATCTTTATTCATGCAGTCTCCATGGTTGTTCTTCTTAGTGTTTGTTGGCTTCGCCGGCTGAGGGCTTGCGGAGCGGCTGCATTCATCTTCCCTCATGGCCCCTGGCCATTCCCTGACAGGGGGCTTAGAAGTACCGTGTAATAAGGTGGCGTCGTGCGGCCCTTGGCCCTGGTCGCTCCCTCCTGGGAACGTACTCCTGCTCCTCCTCCTCCTCCTCCTCCTCCTCCTCATGCTCCTCCTGCTCCTCCTCCTGAGGTGCTGGTCCAACGTCAGGTGGCAGTGCCTGAGTCCTGCGGATAGCCAGGTTGTGTAGCATGCAGCAAACCACCACAAATTGGGAGACCCGGTCCGGCGAATACTGGAGAGCTCCTCCGGAGCGATCAAGGCAGCGGAACCGCTGCTTGAGGACCCCAATAGTTAGCTCGATGATGTTGCGGGTGGTTTGATGGCTCTCGTTGTAGGCCTCTTCAGCAGCGGTCCTGGGCGCGCGGAGCGGGGTCATGAGCCAGGTGCACAAAGGATAGCCTTTGTCCCCGAGTAGCCATCCTCTTGGGGGAGGCTGTGCCTGGAACATGTCATGCACAGTACTCTGCCGCAGGATAAAGGCATCGTGGCTGCTGCCTGGGAAGCTGGCATTGACTGCCATGATGCGCTGCTTGTGGTCACAGACCAGCTGCACATTCAGAGAATGGTAGCCCTTCCTGTTGCGATACTGCTCGCCATGCTCCAGAGGGGCCCGCAAAGCCACATGCGTACAGTCAATGGCGCCCTGCACCAAGGGGAATTCCCCGAGTCTGGAAAATCCCAATGCGCGCTGATGCTGGCTCTCCAGGGCCATGGGGAAGGAGATGAATTGGCTTCTCCTTCTGAACAGTGCTTCGGTCACCTGGCGGATGCAGCGATGCACGCCGTACTGGGAGATGTTTGCTATGTCCCCAGCAGCGTATTGGAAGGAGCCGGTGGCATAGAAGTTCAATGCCACCGTCACCTTCACTTCCACCGACAGAGACGTCCTGCACCTGAGCTTTGGCCGCAGATCTCGGCGAAGCAGGTGGCAGATCTCTGCAATCACCCCCTTTCGGAATCGGAGCCTTTTAACACATCGCGCGGCACTCATGTTTAGGTAGGAGCGCTGCTGGCGGTATAGCCTGACTGGGTAAGGCCTACGTGGCCGACGCCTGTAGCCCCCTCTGCCTCTAGCCAGGGCTGCCCCTCTCACAATGCGTCTGCGAGCCCTACGGACATGGAGCTGCAGCTCCGCGTTGGCACCCCATGCAACCCCCATCAAATCCTGGCAAACACTCTAATTTCCAAATGGCCACTTGCAGCGCTGTTGCCTGAGTCCAAAAATACCTGGCTCTTGCTGCTTGAAACCAGTTAGCTATCCTCCTTGTTGTGTCTCCAGAAATGCGTTGCACAAGACTGTTTTCTGAAAAAAGGATGGCCTTTATACTGGAGAGGACGTTCCCTTTAATTAGCGCCCCCCGGGGCCCGCGCTGGTTGTGTTGCGTTCCTTTTTCCAAACGCTCCGGCCGCCCGCCGCACAATGGGGCGGTCCGACTGAAGTTTGCAATCGGGGCGACCAAAGGGCGTTGCACGAGGATGTGACGTCATTTTCTGCGCGCGCATCCGGGCGGGCGCTAAACTTTGCGCCGGCGCTAACGGGCAACTTAATTTGGGGCGGGGCACAAACTGCGCTGCGCCCGGGCGCTACACGCATAGCGCCCGGAAATCACTTCTCTTAAGGCGCTAACTGCTGGCGCAAGCAACTGAAAATCTAGCCCAAAGTGTGCAGACAGTGTGGAAAAGTAGAACACATAGCACGAGTCTGCAGGTCGGGAAAGAAAACCAGCAATAAGAAACCTACCAAAGAAAAGTACAAGAAGGTACATAAGATGACGGAGAATAGTTCAGATGAACAAAAGAGTGATAACGACTCCAAAAGCAGGGAACTGAGTTGTCTGAAACTACATAATGTGATCACAACGGAGGATCACTGAACCATTGGGTCACTCTCAAGATAGCAGAAGTCCAGGTAAAGATGGAATTGGACACAGGATCAGCCCTAACAGTCATAAACCGACGGGACTATGAGCAGCTATTCTCACACATACTCTTGAGAGACACAAAAATTATTTTGAAGATGTACACGGGGCAAAAAGTCTACCCCAAAGGAAAAATAAGGGTGACCGTTATATATAACGGTAAGGAAACACCAAAACTAGACCTGTATGTATTGCGAGATGGAGGACCACCATTACTAGGACGTGAATGGATCCGGAAAATACAACTGGATTGGCATTCCATACAGGCACTGACTGTGGCTGACAAAAAGGATGACAACGTCACACCTGGGCGACTGTCAAAGATCCTAACTGATGCACAAGAAGTGTTCCAGCAAAGACTCGGAACACTAAAAGGCATGACAGCGACGATTAAAATTGAAGAAAACGCAAGCCCAAAATTTTTTAAGGCCAGACCGTTACCTTATGCGATCCGCCCAGCCGTCAAAGCAGAGCTGGAGAGTCTGGAACGTTCAGGTGTACTGTCCAAGGTAGACTGGAGCAAGTGGGCTACACCCATCGTCCCTGTGATGAAAAAGTCGTGGAGCAGCACGCCTGGGGAACCAAGGAAGGTTCGCATCTGTGGGGACTTTAAGGTAACAGTGAACCCGGTCCTTCACACCGTACAATATCCACTTCCGCGGATTGAAGATATTTTCACCTCGCTATCTGGAGGGAAACGCTTCACTAAGATTGATCTGGCCCAGGTGTATCTGCAAATGGAGGTAGAAGAAGCATCAAAAAAATACCTCGCAATCAACACACATAAAGGTCTCTACCAATACAACCGGCTGGTATTCGGGGTAGCATCAGCTCCGGCTATTTGGCAGAGGGCAATGGAACAAGTCCTGCAAGGGATCCCAGGGACCCAGTGTTATTTGGACGACATCCTGGTCACGGGCAAAAATGACAGTGATCACCTTGCCAACCTGGAGCAGGTGCTCACTAGATTGCAGGAATATGGGCTCCGAGCTAACCGCCCCAAATGCGAGTTTTTTAGAAAACAGATCTCGTATTGTGGCCACGTTATCGATAAAGAGGGGTTACATAAGTCCCCAGAGAACATTGAGGCAGTAGTCAAGGCTCCAGCACCGGAAAATGTGTCACAACTGAGGTCGTTCCTCGGGCTGGTAAACTACTACCATAAGTTCTTGCCAAATTTGTCTACAATAGTACACCCACTGAACACCCTACTGCAAACTGGGGTGCCATGGAAGTGGAGTGATGAATGTAGATGAGCTTTCCAGAAGAGCAAAGCACTAATCACATCGAAAGAGGTATTGGCACATTACAACCCAGCATTACCAATTCGGTTGGCATGTGATGCGTCACCCTACGGCATTGGAGCGGTGCTGTCGCACAAATTCTCGGACAGCTCAGAGAGGCCAATAGCCTTTGCGTCACGATCACTAACCTCAGCTGAGCGTAACTACGCCCAGATTGACAGGGAGTCCCTCAGCCTAGTGTGGGGAGTGAAAAAGTTCAATCACTATCTGCACGGGCAAAAATTGACCTTGCTGACTGATCACCAGCCTCTTGTCTCCATTTTTAATCTGAAGAAGGGCGTTCTGGTGATGACTGCGCAACGACTACAAAGATGGTCACTTTTTCTAGGGGCGCACCACTATGAGATTGAATATAAGGGCACGAAACAGCATGGAAATGCTGATGGGCTATCACGCCTGCCACTGCCTACTGCGGAGGAAGCACCAGCAGTGGATCCTGTCGAAATATTCCACTCGACTATAGTTGAATACCTATCGGTAACTAACGCTTGTTTTGAAAAGGAAACCCGAAATGACCCGACACTGTCGCGGGTATATGATTTGACGGTGAAGGGATGGCCAGCACATGGCGACTCGCTGTTGCCAGCATTCTCGACAAGGAGAGAACAGCTGTCAGTGTGCCGGGGGACCTTGATGTGTGGATCCCGAGTGGTAATTCCACCCAAGTTAAGGAATAGAGTGCTCAATGAGCTTCATGAGGGTCATCTGGGAGGGGTAAAAATGAGAAGCCTAGCAAGGGCTTATGTGTGGTGGCCGGGAATCGATAAACAAATCGAGGACCTGACCAAGAGCTGCTCAGGATGCCAGAAAGTCCAAAATGCACCACCACAGGCCCCTCTACACCCATGGGAGTGGCCCTCATCTCCATGGCAATGGGTGCATATTGATTTTGCTGGTCCATTCATGGACTCAATGTTTCTAATAGCCGCGGATGCGCACTCGAAATGGCCTGAGGTCATCAAAATGTCCTCCACCACCACGGAGAAAACTATTGCTGTCCTACGGACCATTTTTGCCAGGAATGGCTTGCCAGAACAGATTTGCTCCGACAACGGACCACAGTTTGTGTCCGAAGAGTTCCGAAGGTTCTTGAAAAAGAATGGGGTAAGGCATTACACATCCGCCCCGTATTATCCAGCCACAAATGGATTGGCTGAGAGGTTCGTACAAACCTTTAAGACGGCAATAAAGGCTATGTACAATGACAACATTCCGCTGCAGCACAAGGTGGACAACTTCCTGTTCGCCTACCGGAATGCGACACATGCAGTCACCAACCAGGCCCCAGCCATGATGTTCTTTAACCGAAGGTTAAGATCTTGCCTGGATTTGCTCAGACCAAATTTACGAAGAGATGTTGAGAGTAAGCAATTCCAGCACATCCATGAGAAGCCAACAAGGAGCTTCAATGTAGGGCAACCAGTCTTGGCCCGCGACTACCGAACAGAAAAATGGCAGCCAGGAACGATATGCACACGGCAGAGCCCACTAATGTACACAGTGGACGTTGTGGAGACCACCGTGAGACGCCATGCTGACCAGATCCTAGAGTCACAGGAACAAGTCAACCCCGTGCCTCGCCCATACGTACCTGGTGATGAACCCGACGTACAGGTCGCATCTACCCCAGAAACATTAGCATCGGAAGCTGATGAACCAACCGACGACAGGGGGTCAGAATCGCCTCCACACCAAGAGCAAGACACTCGGGAAAGGCGCTATCCAGAAAGGATCAGGAAGCCTCCCCAAAGACTAAATATATAAATAGACTATTTTCAGCTAATGTTGCATGTTAAAAGTGTTAATTGTAATTAGTTTGATGTTTAATTGTTAAATGAGTGTTATGGTACTGTTAAACTAAAAGGGGAGGAATTGTAGTGTATATACCTTTAAGGGGGGAACTACCTTTTACAGCTCATGTATACTGTAGTACCGGCAGTGACCACACCTGTATATAGCACTGAGTAGTAATCTGTACAGATCAGTTCCCGTGTGAGCCACGTTGAGTAAACACCTGTTGTACCGTTCTCCGCAGTCTGTGTCTTATTATACACGGACACAACAATAAGGTTATTGATTCAGTGTCAACAACTATCTTATCTCAATAGCCGGAATGCTATCACAGCTTTTTCATAGTTAGGTTTCGAGATTTCCAGACCCAGTTAGTCATGTTTTAATAAGACCAGAATTCTTTCATAGAATGGTGTATTTTTCTGACTAGGCTATATGGCTTATTCCTTCACACCCACCTCTTGATAAAAAAGTGAGCTTGAGCATCAAGACAGAGTTTGATCAATGTTACTAATAAGGTTACAATAGCACATTAATTTCACGAGATTCACAAGAGCTTAATCATGTGCTACCTGAAAATTCCTTTTAAGTAATCCCCGGACAATGTTTTCCCTTATTTTAAATTAGAAACATAGAAACATAGAAGATAGGAGCAGGAGTAGGCCATTCGGCCCCTCGAGCCTGCTCCGCCATTCAATGAGATCATGGCTGATCATCCAAATTCAGTACCTTGTCACTGCTTTCTCCCCATATCCCTTGATCCCTTTAGCCTCAAGAAATATATCTAACTCCTTCTTGAATATATTTAATGAATTGGCCTCAACTGCCTTCTGTGGCAGAGAATTCCACAGGTTCACCACTCTCTGGGTGAAGAAATTCCTCCTCATCTCTGTCCTAAATGGCTTACCCCTTATCCTTAGACTGTGACCCCTGGTTCTGGACTCTCCTGCCATCGGGAATATCCTTCCTGCATCTAGTCTGTCTAGGCCTGTTAGAATTTTATAAGTTTCAATGAGATCACCTCTCATTCTTCTAAACTCTAGCGAATATAAGCCTAATCGACCCACTCTCTCCTCATACGTCATTCCTGCCATCCCAGGTATCAGTCTGTGAATCTTCGCTGCACTCTCTCCATGGCATGAACATCCTTCCTCAGATAAGGCGACCAAAACTGCACACAATACTCAAGGTGTGGTCTCACCAAGACCCTGTACAACTGCAGCAAGACATCCTTGCTACTGTACTCAAATTCTCTCGCTATGAAGGCCAGCATTCCATTTGCCTTCTTAACCGCCTGTTGCACCTGCATGCTTACCTTCAGCGACTGGTGCACAAGGACACCCAGGTCTCGTTGCACTTCCCCTTCTCCCAATCTATTGCGGTTCAGATAATAATCTGCCTTCCTGTTTTGCCACCACAGTGGATAACCTCGCATTTATCCACATTATACTGCATCTGCCATGCTTCTGCCCAATCACCCAACCTGTCCAAATCATACTGGAGTTTCTCGGCATCCTCCTCACAACACACACGCCCACTCAGCTTTGTGTCATCTGCAAACTTGGAGATATTACATCTAGTTCCCTCGTCTAGATCATTTATATATATTGTGAATAGCTGGGGTCCTAGCACCGATCCCTGCCGTACCCCACTAGTTACTGCCTGCCACTCGGAAAAAGACCCGTTTATTCCAACTCTGTGCTTCCTGCCTGCCAACCAGTTCTCTATCCAAGACAGTACCTTACCCCCAATCCCATGAGCTTTAAACTTTACACGCTAATCTCTTATGCGGGACCTTATCGAAAGCCTTCTGAAAGTCCAAATACACCACATCCACTCGTTCTCCCTTATCTATTCTACCAGTTACATCCTCAAAAATTTCCAGTAGATTAGTCAAGCATCATTTTGAACACAAATTAAAAGGATGATAGGTACATTGTCATGCAATTAGCGAAACAACATGTGCTTAGAATGTCCAATTGGCAGATGTACGTTCCGTAGAGGTGAGTTATTCATAGGAGTCAAGGAGACGTCATTTGGAACTGACTGAAGCTTGACACACTGTTCCATTTATCCAGCTTGAGGACAGTTTCTTGTTTTTGGAAAGGTCTTGCCAGGAGCTCAGTTGATTCCTTCTCCATCCATCGTGTTTTCCTCCTTCGTTGAAGTAACTTGTTGATCTTTACTTGTTTTGGTTGTGGCTTTTTGCAAACCCAATTCCTGAGGCATTGCCAAGCATCCTGTGGAGGAGTCGGCGACACCGTCTGGCTGACTGTCATCAGTAATTCGATCGCATCCATTTCCTGTGTCGTGCTCCAAGCTGGGTCTTGAAAGACAGTGTACGACTGCACCTTGTATTGTTCCTCCTTTTCGGTATCCCGCAGGACATCTTTTGAGATGTCTATGGAGACAGTTTTAAGAATATGCTTGCCATTTGGCTGGTTAATATGTATTTTAGCTGTTCTTTTGTTAATAATGGAATGTATTTGAACAGGTTTTTTCCACTTAGATCTTAAACCAGGTTTTTGCTCAAACTTCTTTTCCTGTACCCATTCTCCTACTAGGGGTTGCCATGCTTTGTTTGTCAATTTTTTCTGCCTATTTGCCTCCCTTATCCTCTGATCAATTTGATGAATCTCCTCTGTTACTTCTTTTTTTAAATCTAACTGTCCGGTCAAGGAATCAGAGAGTGTAGAGGCAATAAAAGAACCAAGGGTAAGCGGTGTATGCATCTCAACCCCATACATCAGATAATATGGAGTTTTAGGGGACACTGTCCCTGATGCAGGCGCGGTTACATTATTAAGTGATAGCTGCACCTCCGGAATGACGGCAGTCCACTTATTTCCCCTGATTCTCAACATTTTGACCAATAGCTTTTTTACTTCCTGGTTTTTACGTTCCACCAGCCCTGTTGATTGAGGATGACATGGCGTGCTGTGCTCTAACCCAATCCCTCTTTGTTCGCAGTAGTCTTTGAAGACCTTAGATACAAAGGCTCCACCTTTGTCGGAGTGTAAGATTTTGGGTGCACCAGTTACAGTAATTATGTCAGTAATAGCATTGGTAAGTCAGTTTTCCGAAAGTTTTTGTGGGGACCAGCCAGCAGAAGGAAGTACATCCATCTACACAAACAAGAACATATCTATATCCCAAAGATGGGGGAAGTGGTCCAATAAAGTCAATAAAGAATTTTCTTATTGGCTCATCAGCTTTCACAGGAGCCAATGGTGGTGGCTTAATTAGTGATGACTTATTGGTTAAATAGCTTGGCTCACAATTTGCCACATATGTTTTACAGGCTTTAAGCATGCCTGGCCACCAATATAAGGGAGTCAATTTGCAGAATGTTGTTCTGGCACCACAATGTGCTTGACCTATGCCCCCGTGAGCTTCTTTTACAAGCTGCTCTCGTTTGTGTCTCGGGGTACTTCTCGGTTTCCCTTGGGCAACTTAACTTGCACAATACCAGTAGGGGTTTCCGAGTAAAAGTACTTTGGTGGATATCCTGGTGGATTCTCTTTTGTTGGGCCTAATAGCTGAATCAGTTCCTCATCCTGATTAGCTGCCCGTTCTGCCCTAGTGATAACACTAATATTGGCAGGCCCCTCTCGAGGGGGTGTCATACAGACCGAATGTTTCGCTTGTTCGTCTGCAAGACTGTTTCCTTTTAAGTGTACTGTCCCAGTGGTATGCCTGTTTACATGAATCACCTGACAATTCTGTTTCTCCATTCTCGAACGGAGAATTTCTTCCCACAATGACTTATGTTTTATGGGTTTACCCTTATGATTGGTAAAGTTTGTTTGTTCCCAGGAAACTAGATCTTGGTTATATCCTCTTTTACAATAGTCACTATCCGTACTGATTAGTGTGGGTTTAATAGGGTCTGCCTTTTCTAAAGCATATCGTAATGCTGCGGCTTCAGCATATTGTGCGGTCTTATGGCCAAGGGGTATGGACAATAATTCTTCTGGATAAAAAGAATAAGAATCTTGAAAAGTCCCTACTACTATCCCCATCCCAGCTGAGAATTGTTGGGATGTCCCTTTTTTAATCGGCATTGACGATCCATCAAAAATTATTACTTGGCCTTGTGGAGGTACAGGGATAGGATTATTTCCCCTAATAAAGCAATCGTTTGAATTTCCTAATAAAAAGACTTGGCCAATTCCGGCAGGGTTTGCCATTTCGTCAGGACCTAGCCTCGGTTAGGGTTTAATATGAACTTTATAAGAAATTTCTAGACCTCAATTGTATATTGAGGGAGTTCTGATTTAAGTTCTACAAGGCCTGATCAGGGATTTGTCATCTCTAGAGACTTAAATCTGGGTCTTAGTACCACTGTCAGTAAAACACTCCTTCTATAATTAGAATTTACATGATGGATTTAGATATAAATATAAGTATAGGTTCTGTATCAGCTCATTAACAGACATGTTGCATGCCAACTGAAGGGATAATTACTAGTCCTAGCCCCTTTAGGGCTACCCCAGATCAGGCATATTCCTCAGACGTTCACGTTCAACTAAAGTTTGAGGTAGCTGAACCCTAAAGACGCTTAATTGGGTCGAAAGGTCCGGACTACCTCTCCCTAAAGGAAAGTTACAACCTGAAAATGTTACCGTTCTCCAGGTAACACTTTTAATAAGTTTAGCTAGACTGTAACGTTCCGGATATTATGAGGGTCCAGAAAACTCCCCCAGAATTCTGCAACTCCTCACCAAAGAGTGTACAGAGATTGAGTTTGCGAGTTTGATACCGAAGTCTTATGTGAGACAATTCTAAACATTTTTAGATTTATTAAAGAACCGACATGTAATTTATAGTTGGTGAGTCAATCGCAACATTAACAGCTCCAAAAAGAGAAAGCTTACAATATTATCAGAGATCCTTACACTCAAATCTTAACTTCGCTACAGTTTTACAGTTCTTAGTTTTATTCAGGATATCCAGCAAAATCAAATATCTTTGATCCCCGAGGTACAAAGAGTTGGAGACTTACAGAGCTGACTCTGAAGCTGAGAATTGCTTTGCCCCTTTAAAGTGAGTCTACTATCCCATTTGAGAGTTCAATATTTATACCCTTTTCCAGTGGTATTTCCTTTAAAGTTTTCTGCAGATGTAAGCTAATTATCTCTAGTCATTTTTCTGCTGACCCCTGCAATTCTTAGTCACCTCAGCTGGTAGCATTACAGAATCATGGCCTAGAAATTCAGTATCGCCACTTATGGGGCACTATAGCCGGGCGTTCGCTAAATTTAACGCCCGGCGCAACTTAGCGCCACCTTCGCCGAAATTGAGTTCCATTGCCTCAAGAGGTTGCTGCTGCACTAAAGCAGGCAATGCATGACTATCATAAGGCGCTAAGCTGGCGAGCCGAGGTGCTAACACCGAGGGCGGGCGCAGCGCAGTTGCGGCGAGTTGCTGATTGAAGGCAGACACGCTGGCGCCGGTCAGCTCTTAAAGGGGGAGGGTGGACTTGTTTGGCTGCCACGCCCTGCACACTGCAGCCCTGAAGCAAGGCCTGACCATTGCTGGATCATCATTTCTATGCCCAGGACCATGCAGAAGGCTAGGGAGCGAGCGGAGCGCTTCAGCGAGGGTGCACTGAAGCTACAGGTTGGCGCAGTAGAGCGCAGGTGACCTGTCCTCTTCCCTGACAGTGAGAGGAGGCCACTTCCCAGCGAATACTGAAAAGCCTGGAGGGAGGTGGCAAACAGGGTGACCACCAATAGCATGGTTGCCAGGACTCCACTTCAATGCAGGAAAAAGTTCAACGACCTCACTTGGGTTGTCAGGGTGAGTACCCTTTCCACTATCCTGTTCATCCCTGCATGTGCACCTCAGTTTCTGGCCAAAGGTAGCTGAAAGCCCCAATGCCCAGCCGTCATCCAAGAGCTATGGGACGCTCATGAAAACCACTTGCACATTCAGCACTTTACACACTGTCAGGGCTATTCCACCATGGGAGGCAGTGCAGGCAAGATGAGGGCTTGACACTGCCAGGGCTATTCAACCATGGGAGGCAGTGCAGGCAAGATCAGGGCTTGACACTGTCAGGGCTATTCCACCATGGGAGGCAGTGCAGGCAAGATGAGGGCTTGACACTGTCAGGGCTATTCCGCCATGGGAGGCAGTGCAGGCAAGATGAGGGCTTGACACTGTCAGGGCTATTCCACCATGGGAGGCAGTGCAGGCAAGATCAGGGCTTGACACTGTCAGGGCTATTCCACCATGGGAGGCAGTGCAGGCAAGATGAGGGCTTGACACTGTCAGGGCTATTCCACCATGGGAGGCAGTGCAGGCAAGATGAGGGCTTGACACTGTCAGGGCTATTCCACCATGGGAGGCAGTGCAGGCATGATCAGGGCTTGACACTGTCAGGGCTATTCCACCATGGGGGCAGTGCAGGCACGATGAGGGCTTGACACTGTCAGGGCTATTCCACCATGGGAGGCAGTGCAGGCAAGGTCAGGGCTTGACACTGTACTTAGAGGCCGTCCTTTCTCTTGCAGGGCAAGCTGGCCCACAATCGCAGGCAGCAGCGACGGACCGGGGGAGGCCGTCCTGACCTCAAAGAGCTCAGCGACCTGGAGCAGTGTGTGGAGCGCATTATGGCAGGCCGGCTGATTGGCCCCGTCGCCAGTGGAGATGCCGACCCTGTTCTGGACAGCAATGGTAAGGTCATCACCTTTTTGACCTCTCTCTTTCCACTTGTGCCTCACACCAGCATCCTTTGCCACTATCGAACCAATGCAGTGCATAGCAGCACTCATACCTCCCTCGCTGCCACCCTGTCCTCACTCTAAAGCAGCTCTTGTGCCTCCCTGCTTTCAGATGGAGAATCGCCAGGTGAGGAGGCGGGCCCTCAAGCTGCCACTGTCAGTGATTCTGAATTCGAGGAGGAGGAAGAGGAAGCCGGCCCATCAGTGCCACCCTCAGCCGAGGCAGCCCATGGCCATGATGGGGACATGTCTTCCCTGGAGGGGAGCAGGGGGAAGCGTCTGAGGAGAGTGAAGCTCCGGGGCCCAGCGGGCTGCAGCAACGCGGGAGGGGTGGGGAAGCTCGGCAGCCTTCTCCCCGGAGGGTGAGTGCGGCCTCCAGTCCTGCTACGGTGAGCGCAGAGGAGGTGCGGCTCCTTGGTGAAATGGGCGCCCAGGCTGAGCGCAGGCACAATGAGCTCATGGTTGCAGTGGCAAGGATGCCTGACTCCATAGAGTCACTGACAAGGAGTGCTCAGGAATTTGGGGCAGCACAGGCCAGGAGTCTGCAAGAATTCAGTGCAGCACAGGCAAGGAGCCTGCAGGACTTCACGGCAGCACAGGCTCGGAGTCAGCAGGACGTCGCTGCATCACAGGCGGCTTCCAGCCAAGTGCTCAGTTGTGCCGTGCATTCACTGGCTGGTCTGATGCAGACACAGATCAGGGCCACATGGGCACTAACTGCTGCAACCCTCGCTGGATCGGCCAGGCATCGCCAGGGCCCTCGCTGCGCCACAGCAGCCCAGCAGTCTGTGCTTCAGCAGATTGCTGTGCATGCTGCAGTGCTGGCCCGTGCGAGTGCCAGTGTATCAGCTGACCAGGGAGTGCCTGTGCTCTGTCAGGTTGGCAGCATTCCTGCAGCCAACACTGTCACTCCTCCACTGCAGCTGCCACCACCCGTAGGACAGACTGCTGCCGCCCAAGCAGAGCTGGTGCAGTCAGCAGCCGGGCCCTCCAGGCCCAGAGCTGGTCCAGGCCGTCCCCCAAGGGCATCTGGCGTCTCACCATCTGACCCTCCCTTCCTCCAGCCTTGCTGCAGCCACTGGGGTCCCATTGAAGAGGAGCTGCAGGGCGGGAAGGGGCCATTCGCGGAAGCGAGGCGGATCACCCTCACAGGGAAAAAGTAGAAGGTGTGGCCAAATGTTGTGTTTATATATGAAGGCCGAGAATGTTTTTTTTATATATGAAGGCCGAGGATCATGGTCATTTTTGTTTAACTGTTTTTTTCATTTTCTGAAGGTTGTGAGAGCCAGTTATGTCTCTGACTGTTTTTTGGGGGGCTTATCTGAATTAGTTTGTCATGCGGGAAGGGCACAGAGTTTGCACAGTAAAAATGTTTATTTAATCACATTGTTCATGTTTGCACTTTGAACTATTTGTTGCCTTGACCGGCTGAGGGTTTGCGGAGCGGCTCCATTCATGTTCTTTCAATGGCACAAGCCACTCCCTGAGAGGGGGCCTAGAACCGAGTTGCAATAAGCCGCCGATGGACGGCCCTTGCACTTTGTGCCTCCCTCCCATCTTGGTGCTCCTCCTCCTCCTCCTCCTCCTCTGGTTGTCCTCCAATGTCTGCTGGCAGTGGCTGAGTCCTGAGGATAGCCAGGTTGTGCAGCATGCAGCACACTACAATGAAATGGGAGACTCGCTCAGGCGAGTACTGAAGGGCTCCCCCGGAATGGTCCAGACAACGGAACCGTTGCTTGAGCACGCCGATTGTGTGCTCAATGATGTTCCTGGTTGCTTGATGGCTGTCATTGTATCGCTCTTCAGCAGGGGTGCTGGGTGCAGGGAGCGGGGTCATCAGCCAGATGCACAAAGGATAGCCTTTGTCCACGAGAAGCCAGCCTCCTGGGTGAGCCTGGGCTTCGAAAATGTCTGCCACAGAAGTCTGGCGCAGGATGAAGGCATCATGGCTGATGCGTGGAAAGCGGGCATTGACAGCTAGTATGAGCTGCCTGTGGTCACACACCAACTGGACGTTGAGCGAATGGTAGCCCTTCCGGTTGCAGTAATCCTTGGCATTCTCTAGAGTTGCCCGCAAAGCCACATGCGGATCATGGGGAAGCCCGCTATTCCTCCAAATCCCATTGCACGCTCTTGCTGCTTGTCCAGGGTCATGGGGAAGGAGATGTACTGACGTCTCCTTCTGAAAAGGGCATTGGTCACCTGGCGGATGCAGCAATGTACCGCGAACTGGGAGATGTTGGCAATGTCCCCAGTAGCGGATTGGAAGGAGCTGGTGGCATAGAAGTTGAGAGCCACCGTCACCTTCACTGCCACTGACAGAGACGTTCTGCTCCTCAGCTGTGGCTGCAGATCTCTGCGAAGCAGGTGGCAGATCTCAGTGACCACCTCCCTTCTGAATCGTAGCCTCCGAACACACTGCTCCTCAGACATGTTCAGATATGAGAACTGCTGGTGGTATACCCTGGGTGGATAAGGCCTCCTGTGCCAATGCCTGTTGGCCCTTCTCCGTCTGGCCATGACTGGCACTCTCTCACGGCGTCTCTGGGCCCTTTGAATGCAATGCAGTAAGCCAACGTTTCCACCCATTGCAGCCCCCATTATTTGTGGCGACTCAAGGCTATGGCACTGAAAGTTAAATCCAAGTGCAAAGCTCTGGCCTGAAGCCAGAAGTACCTGTGCGAGCGCTGAGTCAAAGCGGAAAGCTCTCTCCATTTGTCTCTCTCCAAATATCCGTCTCTCACACAGAAGGATTGCCACAAAATGGCTGCCACTTATAATGCAGAAGGAGTCCCCTTTAAATAGCACCCCCTGCGCCCCGCAGCGACTGGGAACCGTTCCCCTCTACCAGTTGCTGGGGGCGCCAGGCGCACAGAAGGGCGGCACCACTGAAGTTCTGGTTCGGGGCGCACCAAGGGCATTGCACCATGAAATGATGTCAGGATCTGCGCGCGCAGCTGAGCGGGCACTGCGGTTTTGTGCCACCGCTAAATCTTGAGTGAAGTTCGTGAGAGGCGCAGATCGCACCACGCCCGGGCGCTAGCCACTTAGCGCCCCACTTCTCCTCCTCCTAAGGCGCTAGTGGCTGGCGCTAACAACTGAATTTCTAGGCAATGTCTCTTCTCTAGGTGTTCTAAGTTTACCATAAAAAATGGTGTAACAGCAGGTGCGTTTTACTTGATGTCCTTTTTACAAAGGCAGATGTTTGTTACTTTTATGTGCTTCTTTACGAGGAGTAAATGAGAACACCTTGTACAGGGTGAACTATTGTCTTGTTCCCAAAGGTTCAGATTGTCAGGAGTCTTTAACCTTCTGTTTCAATAAGGTTATTGATTCAATGTCAACAACTATCTTATCTCAATAGCCAGAATACTATCACAGCTTTTACATAGTTAGGTTTCTAGATTTCCAGACCCAGTTTGTCATGTTTCAATAAGGCTAGAATACTTTCATAGAATGGTGTATTGTTCTGAATAGGTTATATTGTAGGAACGGAGGTTCCTATCAAAAAGACTGAGTTCGAAACAGGCAATTAAAACAATGAACTTTAATGAAATGAAATGAGTTTAAACTGGAAACTGCTAGAACACATCAATAACAGGTCGACTCTCCTTGAGGGCTCCACGAGGACCGATCCTCTGGTCAGAAGATTGACGGCATGACGTCATGACATCATCACGTTCTTCCCGCCATTGGGGCATCATGTGACTAACGGCATGATGTCACCACGTTGAAACTGCGCTGTAAAGGTAACTAGACATTGTACAGTCAAACAGTGTAATTAAAGGTACAGGCACAGGCAGTAACTACATTGCTGTTAAAGGAATTATGTACAACCGCTCTGAGTCCTTTGGTGGCTCTGCCACATGCGCCCCCCCCAGAATTGTCTTTAACAGAAAAAGTGAGGCGAGGAGGAGGCCTGACAAGCCTGTCCGATCGACTTCGATACCCTGGCAGTGGAAGTTGATGACCGGTGGTCGAGTTGGCTGTCGGTTGTGGCTGAGCAGGCGCGGCGAGCGCGGTTGAGTTAGCAGGCGGCTTTGGTTGATCTGGTGCGGCGGCTGCGGGCGGTCAGCCACGTTTGGGTGGTTGTGCAACTACGACAGGGTGGTCCAGGTCCAGGTGAGCTGGCTTCAAGCGGTCCACCGAGATGTGATCCGGTTTCCCTCCGACGTTGACCGAAAAGGATTTGTCTCCTGGTTCGATGACGCGGGAAGGACCAGTGTAAGGGGGCTTGAGCGGATCCCGGTGAGCGTCGTGGCGGATGAAGACATACTCCGCATTCTTCAGTCCCGGTGGCACGTAGGAGTTCTGCAAACCGTGATTGGACGTAGGTATCGGAGCGAAGCATCTGGCCGCTTCCTGGTGGCGAACGAGTTGCTGGGAGGCGGACCATGGCTCCGTGGGAGAAGGGAGGATATCCCCATGTACACGGAGCGGCTGGCCATAGACGAGTTTGGCTGAAGACGATTGTAAGTCATCTTTGGGCGCCGTACGAAGAACCAAAAGGACCCGTGGGAGTCTGTCCACCCATCCTGCACCTTGAAGACTGGCCCGAAGAGAGGCTTTAAGCGACCTGTGGAATCACTCGCAAAGGCCGTTTGCCTGTGGATGATAGGCGGTGGTGCGATGAAGTTTGGTGCCGAGCCCCTGAGCCACAGCGTTCCAAAGCTCCGAGGAAAATTGCAGCCCGCGGTCAGAAGAGATGTCCACCGGTACCCCAAAACGGGCAACCCAACAGGAGATGAAAGCTCTAGCGACATCTGCCGAAGTGGTGGAAACCAAAGGAATTGCCTTTGGCCACCTAGTGGTGCGGTCCACTATGGTGAGGAGATGAGTATAACCCTGAGAAGGTGGAAGCGGCCCCACGAGGTCCACATGCACGTGGTCGAAACAACGCTCCGAAGAGTGAACGCAGCCACTGGAGCCTTGACATGATGCTGGACTTTGGCCTTCTGGCATACGATGCAGGTATTAGCCCAGTCACGGACATCGATGTGCATACCTTTCCAGACGAACTTAGCCGACATAAGCCATTGCAAAGCCTTCATCCCCGGGTGTGACAACCCGTGTATGGCATCAAAAAACTTCCGGCGCCATGCGACTGGCACGATAGGTCGAGGAAATCCCATGGAAACATCACAAAGGAGCGTGGCACCTGTGGCCTGGAAGATGACGTCGGTCGCTTGGAAGCTAGAGGGAACGGTTCTATATGATTGGACCTCCGAGTCCGAGGCCTGATCTGCAGCCATGAGGGCATAGTCGATCCCCAGGTGCACCGCGTGGACCGTCGCATGGGAGAGGCAATCTGCCATCAGGTTGTCCTTACTAGACACATGTTGAATGTCCGTGGTAAATTCGGAAATGAACGTCAAGTGACGTTGTTGACGAGCGGACCACAGTTCGGCGGTCTTGGCCATGGCGAACGTAAGGGGTTTGTGGTCGACAAAAGCCGTGAAGGGACGCCCTTCCAATAAAAATCAAAAATGGCAAATGGCGAGGAAAAGGGCCAGTAGCTCCCTATTGAAGGTGCTGTACTTTTTTTCATTCTTTTGTAGTTGGCGGCTGAAAAACTCCAGCGGTTGCCACGTGCCGTTGGCCCACTGTTCTTGCACTGCACCGATGGCGTAGTCTGACGCGTCGGAGTTAAGTGCGATGGTAGCACCTGGAAGTGAGAGCGCCAGCATGGTTGCGTTGGCCAAAACGTTCTTGGTGTCGCCGAATGCCTGGATCATTTCAGCTGTCCAGCTGATTGGGTCTTTACTGGATTTGCCTTTGAGGGCCCCGAACAAGGGTTGCATGAGTTGAGCCGCCTTGGGGACAAAACGGTGGTAGAAGTTGACCATCCCCAGGAACTCCTGCAAGGCCTTGACTGTCGACGGCCGCGGGAAAGAGGTAACCGCTTCAACCTTCGTCGACAAAGGGACGGTGCCGTCCGATGTTATGCAATGTCCCAGGAAGTCGATCTGTTGCAGGCCGAACTGACACTTGGCCGGGTTGATGATTAAACCGTGTTGGCTGAGGCGCGTAAAGAGAGAACGCAAATGGGAGATGTGCTCCTCCTTGCTGGCACTGGCGATGAGAATGTCGTCAAGGTAGACGAAGATGAAACGCGGGTCTCGAAGAACGGAGTCCATTAAACGCTGGAACGCCTGTGCTGCGTTCTTTAAGCCAAACAGCATCCGCAGGAACTATTAGAGGCCAAAAGGGGCGATGACTGCGGTTTTCGGGACGTCTTGACAGTGCACTGGAACCTGGTGATATCCACGGACGAGGTCGACTTTAGAGAAGATAGTATTTCCCGCCAAGTGGGCCGAGAAGTCCTGGATATGCCGGATCAGGTACCAATCCGGAGTGGTGGTGTCGTTGAGGCATCCGTAGTCACTGCATGGCCGCCAGCCGCCACCTGGTTTTGGCACAATGTGGAGAGGCGAGGACCAGGGACTCTTGGATCGCTGAATGATCCTGAGCTGCTCCATCGTGTCGGACTCTGCCTTCGCAGCTGCGAGCTTGCCGGGTTCGAGCCTTCTAGCCCGCGCATAAACCAGGGAACCAGTAGTGGTGATGTGATGTTCAACACCATGTTTCATCGCCGAAGAGGAGAAGTTGGGTCTTGTCAGCTCCGGAAACTCCCCGAGGAGCCGCGTGAAGTCATCCGGAGGAGGGAAAGCACAGGCAATGGAGCGCGACACGGAGGTACCATGGTAGCACGGAATCGAGTGGAAGGTGGCCGCGTTGATCAGCCGGCGGTGCCGGACATCGACAAGTAGGCTGTTGGCACACAGAAAATCCGCCCCTAGGATAGCCTGTGAGACTGTGGCCGTGACGAATTCCCAAAAGAAGCGCTGACCGCCGAAACAGACTTTGACCCGCTGCTTTCGGAACGCTCGAATTGCTGCGCCATTAGCCGCTACGAGGGAAAAACCGAGGTTCCCAGTCTGCATGTCGAGCTTTGACGCAGGTAGAATGCTACACTGCGCCCCGGTGTCACAAAGAAAATGGCAGCCTGAGAGGGAATCGGCGATATAGAGGAGTTTCCCCGTAGAACCGATGGCCATCGCCACCACGGAACGCCCGTTAGACTTGGTCATCCATCGCCAGGGATGCCGCCTGCGTTTTCTTGTTTTTTGGGGCGAAAAACTGCAGGGGGAAAGGCAGCATTCTGCTTTCGTGCCAAAACGGATGTGGTAGGAGCACCAGCCCTTTGTAGGAGAAGCCGGAACCGCGTCTGTGGGGGATGGACGCCTCGTGGCCGCGCAGCACTGCTGGGTAACCGTGAAAATCTTATCGGCTTCGGCCGCAAGCTTGGCGCAGTCTGTAGTGTCGGATCTGGCTAGGGCAGCCTAAACCTGTTCAGGCAGTTGAGAGAGGAAAAGCTCCCGGAAGAGGAAACATTCCGGTTCAGCACCCAGGAGCGTGAGCATTTGGCTCATGAGCTCGGACGGTTTGGAGTCCCCGAGGCCGGGCAGCGTGATGAGCCGGTGAGCGCGCTCTGACTTTGAGAGCCTGAAAACCTGAAGCAACCACACCTTAATTGCATCATACTTGCTGTCAGTAGGAGGACTACCGAGGAGGCTGATGATCCGTGATGCAGTTGTGCTGTCGAGGGCGGAGACCACGTAATAATAACGGGTCTGATCCGCGACAATGTTCCTAATGGCGAACTGGGCTTCAGCCTGGATAAACCAGGTGTCTGGTTGTTGCTCCCAGAACTGTGGCAGTTTCAGCGTGACGGCGTTCGTGTCCATGTCGAATCTTCCACGAAAATCGTTTGTAGAAGTCGGGGTCACCAATGTAGGAATGGAGGTTCCTATCAAAAAGACTGAGTTTGACTCAGGCAATTAAAACAATGAACTTTAATGAAAGGAAATGAGTTTAAACTGGAAACTGCTGGAACACATCAATAACAGGTCTACTCTCGTTAAGGGCACCACGAGGACCGATCCTCTGGTCAGAAGACTGACGTCATCACGTTCTTCCCGCCATTGGGGCATCACGTGACTAACGGCATGACGTCATCACGTTGAAACTGCGCTGTAAAGGTAACTAGACATTGTACAGTCAAACAGTGTAATTAAAGGTACAGGCACAGACAGTAACTACATTGCTGTTAAAGGAATTATGTACAATTGCTCTGAGTCCTTTGGTGGCTCCGCCACAATATGGCTTATTCACAATACTAATTATTTTTTAAATATCATTGCAATTAGTTTTGGTAAGTGAATTCTAATTTCTACTTAGCATCATAATATGTTTTTTTAGCAATTTAACCTTTACGCGCAGTCTGTGGCTGTTTGTTGTCAAAACCGCTTTTGGCTGTCCTTCACAACTGCATTTTGAACAAGTCTTAGCTTTTTAGTTACCCAGGAGTAATTATGGGTAATATTATTTGGTCATTGGCTACATTTGAAGTTATACATATATGATTCTCGTCTGCTAAATATCTCTAAATATCAGCCTTTCATACAGAGGACAAAGAGGGCATTTCAGAATCTCTGTGCAGAAGGTAGAATCACCACAGCAGATCCAATGGACATGGAGGAACTGGAAGAAAAGGATGGAGGCTTCGCAGGTGGAGGGTGGGAAGAATCTTAATCCAAGTAGTTTTAGATGCCTGTAGGCTTGTTAGAGATTTCTGTTGTGAACTCATCACCAGAGGTGTCCCAAAAAGAAAAGGAATGAGTCAGAAGGTGATGGTGATGGATGGGCAGAAATCAGAAGTGTTGACCTTGAGCTTCTCGAGATCACAGCAGGAACAGGAAAACATAGAAACATAGAAGATAGGAGCAGGAGTAGGCTATTCGGCCCCTCGAGCCTGCTCCGCCATTTAATGAGATCATGGCTGATCATCCAAATTCAGTACCCTGTCCCTGCCTTCTCCCCATATCCCTTGATCCCTTTAGCCTTAAGAAATATATCCAACTCTTTCTTGAATATATTTAATGAATTGGCCTCAACTGCCTTCTGTGGTAGAGAATTCCACAGGTTCACCACTCTCTGGGTGAAGAAATTCCTCCTCATCTCTGTTCTAAATGGCTTACCCCTTATCTTTAGACTGTGTCCCCTGGTTCTGGACTCCCCCGCCATCGGGAACATCCTTCCTGCATCTAGTCTGTCTAGTCCTGTTAGAATTTTATAAGTTTCAATGAGATCCCCTCTCATTCTTCTAAACTCCAGCGAATATAAGCCTAATCGACCCAATCTCTCTCCATACGTCATTCCTGCCATCCCAGGTATCAGTCTGGTGAAACTTCGCTGCACTCGCTCCATGACAAGAACATCCTTCCTCAGATAAGGCGACCAAAACTGCACACAATACTCAAGGTGTGGTCTCACCAAGGCCCTGTACAACTGCAGCAAGACATCCTTGTTCCTGTACTTGAATCCTCTCCTCATACGTCATTCCTGCCATCCAAATTCAGTACCCTGTTGCTGTCACATGCATTTGTGTTATAAGAAAGAGATCAGGAAGTGGTCCTAACTAGGATTCTTATGAAGAGACACGCAGAGCTGGGACCCACACAATGTGACACCACATATCTGGAGGAATTGCGTCGAGTGAAAAGAGAAATTTTACTTACCTTAGCTCTTGGCTTCTAAACAAAATCAAAGGAATCTGAATTCTGACGACTCAAAATTGTGCTTTGCTTTGAATCTGGACGTCAAATGATGAATATTTTTCGGAAACTAATACCCTTGCCGATTGTCATTTCTCCTACAATTTAATGTATGGAGGTGACAAGTCCAAGCCGGAGGTTAAAAGGCACTGGCAGATTCATGTCTAATCATTGCTAATATAACAACTTTGGCTAGCATTAGTAGCTCAAATCAGATTACTGCGACATATTTGATATTTAATGCATAGCAAGGAAAGAAATATTTTTTCCTCGTGGTAACAGACCCAGATGCATTATTTCTTGATAAGGTGATGTCTTCTGTGCCACGTCTTTAGCGAATAAAAAAAAAATGCTATGTTAATAATCCAGTCATTCTTATTATGTGGATACTGTACTAGGTAGTTACCCTGGATGACATGACAGGGTAGGCCCAGCTATAATCAACAACAACTCCATTTATATAGATCTAACATTCCCTCTCCAAACCTCTTTGCCTCGCCACCTCTCTGCCTTTAAGAGGCTGCTTAAAAACCTACCTCTTTGACCAAGCGGTTGGTCACCTGTCCTAATGTCTCCTTCTTTGGCTCGGTGTCAATCTCTGTCTGATTACGCTCCTCTGATGCTCCTTGTGAGGTTTTACTACGTTAAAGGCGCGACATAAATGCAAGTTGCTGTTGTTGTCATTGGCTCCCGGTTAAGCAACAACTCGGGGTAGGTTTTCCCGAAGCTGTCAGGAAGAAGGCGGGACTTCCCCTTTCGGGTTTCTGACCAGCCTACTTCGACGTCCGGCCAATCCGCGCGATTTTCCCCTGATTGATTGACCTTGTTGAGCCCGCCCAGCGGGCTCAGCAGGCTAATTAAGGGCCACCCGGCAACAGGTGACGTCACAGACTGAAATTTCATCTGTCAAGAGTTCTTGACAGATGAAATATCAGTGTTTCACAGCTGTTTGAAGCTGTCAAACACTGACAGTCTGAGTTCTGACATGAGTCATTCTGCACAGACTCAGTTAGAACTCTTACCGGCACTCAAAGCTGAAGGCTGTCACTTTTGACAGATCGCAGCCGTTCAGCTTTAAGTACCGACTGAGTGATGCGCTCTCGACGGCTACAGGAAGATAGGCTGTGAAGGTAAGTACAGGTAAGTAAAAGTTCTTTACACACTTTAGACACACCAAACACACTTACCTTTACACTCATGCACCCATCACTCACCTGAGCGCCAACATCGCGACCCCTCCAACTGGCGTGGTTTGGAGCTGTCGGGAAACCCACACGAAACCCCTCAAAATAGGGATTAGGCTAAAAAGCCTGTTAACTACCTGTTAACAGGCAGTTAATTGGCACTAATCCCTTCCCGCCTAGTTTCGGCGTGTCCCAGTGCGGGGCGGGTACCCGCCGCCCCTGAAACTTATGCGGGGGGGGGGTTTGGGCGGGATGTTGTCGGGACCCCCAAATTCGGGATTTGCAGCCCCCGCCCACCTGAAACCCCGCCCGACGGCTGGGGGAAAATCCGGGCCCTCGATTTTAAAATTCTCATCCTTGTTTTCAAATCCCTGCATGGCCTCGTCCCTCCCTATCTATGTAATTTCCTCCAGCCCTACAAACCACCCCCCCCACCCCCCCCACCCCCCACCGAGATAGCTGCACTCTGCTAATTCTGGCGTCTTGAGCATTACCGATTTTAATTGCACCGCCATTGGCGGCCATGTCTTCTGTTGCCTGGGCCCGAAGCTCAGGAATTCTCTCCCTAAACCTCTCCGCCTCTCTTTCCTCCTTTAAGACATTCCTCAAAACCTACCTCTTTGACCAAGCTTTTGGTCACCTGCCCTAATTTCTCCTTCTGTGGCTCGGTGTCAAAGTTTATTTGATAACTCTGCTGTGAAGCACCTTGGGAAGTTTTACTCCTTTAAAGGCGCTATATAAATGCAAGTTGTGATTGTTGAGGGAGAGCCTCAAAATGCATTTGCAGACTCCTGATGCATACATAAGAGCCCTTGATCTCCTCCAGATCTTCAGACTAGCTGTTATCACTTCTAATGTTGCATTACAACTTGATAAAGATTGTAAATGGCATGGAAATGTCGTCCAATGCAAAATACTGGCAATGCAAATCTCCCGCATTGGGCAACTGGAGCTCTGAGGCCAACTAACTGGATCCATGACGTTAAGGGGGGAAAATTTGGTTGCTTTTCGCCTTTGCATTAGTGCCCCGAGGGAGCGCAAAGCCCCTAGCGCCCGGGCACGGCGCCGCTAACGCCTCCCGCGAAATGCAGCTGGGGTTTAGTGGCAGCGGTATCCGGTAGCGCCCTGCGGCGCTGCACCTCCAGCGACGACATCATTGCCGTGCGCAATGCCCCGCTTACGCCCCAGCCACAAACTTGGCTCGCGCCCCCTTGACCTACCGCCGGACGCTATGTCCGACAGGATCAGGGTGGCGTTTCTACGGCCGGGGCGGCGATAATCAAAGGGCAGGTGCCTGGGCGGCCATTTTCTTTGGGCCGCCTGCCACCACCTGCCCTCTCTAGCCTCCTCCTGCGGGTTGTCGGCCGCGATCCGTCAACCTGGCACACTTCTTGAATGTCGGGGCTCTTTTCCCGGCTCCCCACTCCCCGGTGATCCAGCAGCTGCGCTAGGCCCCTCCCCTTTAATCAGGGGAGGGAGGCCTGCAGTACCGTGGTCCTACGTGCCGATGCGCGTGGCACTGTTGCACGTAGCGCTGCGATATTTAATGGGAGTGCCCCAAGAGGGAGGGGGAGTATTACGTCCGTGAATGATTGAGACACGGACAGCAGGAGTGGAACAAAATAAGTCTTTACTGGTGGAAGTCAATATTGAAACTAAAAACACAGAGGCTCACTAGCGCCTTTTATACAGGGGTGGTCACTGCCGGTATTGCAGTCTGAGACCAGTTATTCTCTTAAAGGTGCATACACAACAATTCCTCCCCTTTTAGATAAACAGTACATAACATTCATTTAACAACTGAATGATAACTAATTACAATCACAATTACGGTTGCTAGATACATTGGTTAAGTTTAAGCAATTATAAGTTCAGTCTTTGAGGAGGCTTCCTGATTCTGTCTGGATAACGCCTCTTTGGGGTATCAGGTTCTTCTGGCAATGTTGAGTCGAGATCAATGTCGTTGTTTGGTTCATCTGCTTCCAATATCACTGATTCTGCGGTAGCTGCAATTGGTACGTCGATTTCATTGCCAGGTGTAACAGATCGTGGTGTGGAGTTGACGTTTTCCAGTGACTCTAGAATCTGGTCAGCATGGCGTCTTACAATGCTCTCGCCAACGTCCACGGTATACATGAGAGGTCCTTGCCGTGTACAAATCGTTCCTGGCTGCCATTTCTCAGTGCGGTAGTTCCGGGCCAAAACTGGTTGACCTATCTTAAAACTCCTGGTCGGCCTTTCATTCATATTCTGAAACTGGCTGTTCTCCACATCTCTTCGGACGTTTGGCTTAACCAAATCCAAGCAGCATCGTAGTCTTCAATTGAAGAACATCATGGCTGGGGTTTGGTTGGTAACCGCATGTGTCGCATTCCGGTAGGCAAACAAGAAGTTGTCCACCTTGTGTTGTAGGGGTATATTTTCATTACACATTGCCTTGATAGCCTTCTTGAATGTTTGGACAAACCTCTCGGCCAATCCATTAGTGGCTGGATGATATGGGGCAGATGTGTAGTGCTTAACACCATTGTTCTTTAAGAACCTCCGGAACTCTTCAGACACAAACTGTGGTCCATTGTCAGAGCAAATCTGTTCAGGCAGCCCATTCCTGGCGAATATGGTTCGTAAAACTGTGATAGTTCTTTCCGTGGTGGTTGAGGACATTTTTATTACCTCTGGCCACTTTGAATGTGCATCCACCGCAATTAAAAACATCGAGTCCATGAAGGGACCAGCAAAATCAATGTGCACCCTTTGCCATGGAGATGAGGGCCACTCCCATGGATGCAGAGGAGCTTGTGGTGGGGCGTTTTGGACCTTCTGGCATCCTGCACAGCTCTTGGTCATCTCTTCGATTTCTCTATCGATTCCCGGCCACCGCACAAACGCTCTGGCTAAGTTTTTCATTTTTACCCCACCCAGATGACCCTCATGAAGCTCATTGAGCAGTCTATCCGTCAACTTATGTGGAATTACTACTCTGGATCCACACATCAAGGTTCCTCTGCACACTGACAGCTGTTCTCTTCTCGGCGAGAATGCTGGCAGCAGTGGTTCGCCATGTGCTGGCCATCCCTTCACCGTTAAATCATAGACCCGTGATAGTGTCGGGTCATTCCGTGTTTCCTTTTCTATGTTTGCATTCGTCACAGGGAGACATTCGACTATGGTCGAGTGGAATAACTCCATTGGATCCACTGCAAGGTCTTCTTCTTCCACCGTCGGCAACGGTAGGCGTGACAATCCATCAGCATTTCCATGTTGTTTAGTTCCTTTGTACTCGATGTCATATTGGTGTGCCCCTAGGAAAAGGGACCATCTCTGCAGCCGTTGCGCTGCCATTATCGGTACGCCCTTCTGAGGGTTGAAAATGGAGACAAGAGGTTGATGATCGGTTAGTAGAGTAAATTTTTGACCGTGCAGGTAGTGATTGAACTTCTTCACCCCCCACACTAGGCTGAGGTCCTCTCTGTCAATCTGAGCGTAGTTACGCTCGGCAGAAGTTAACGAGCGTGACGCAAAAGCTATCGGCCTCTCTAAACCATCAAGGAATTTATGTGACTGTACCGCCCAATGCCGTAGGGAGAAGCATCACACGCCAGTCTGATCAGCAGTGCTGGGTTGTAGTGAGCCAATACTTCCCTTGAAGTGATTAAGTCCTTACTCTTCTGAAAAGCACGCTTACAATCATCGCTCCATTTCCATGCTACCCCCATTCGTAGCAGGGCGTTCAGTGGGTGCAAAATTGTCGACAAATTCGGCAAAAACTTATGATAGTAATTCACCAATCCGAGGAATGACCTCAGTTGCGACACATTTTCAGGCGCTGGGGCCTTAACAACCGCTTCAATTTTGTCAGGGGACTTATGTAACCCCTCTTCATCAATCACGTGGCCACAATACGATATCTGTTTCTTAAAAAATTCGCACTTGGGGCGGTTGGCTCGCAGCCCATGTTCCCGTAGTCTAGTGAGCACCTGTTCTAGGTTGTTAAGGTGTTCACTGTCATCTTCACCTGTCACAAGGATGTCGTCCAAGTAACACTGAGTCCCCGGAATCCCTTGCAGGACTTGTTTCATCACTCTTTGCCATATCGCCGGAGCCGATGCTACTCCGAATACCAATCAATGATACTGGTAAAGACCTTTGTGAGTGTTTATCGTGAGATACTTCCTAGAGGATTCTTCAACCTCCATCTGCAAATATGCTTGTGCTAGGTCAATTTTTGTAAAACGCTTCCCTCCACACAGTGAGGCGAAGATGTCTTCTATCCTTGGAAGAGGATATTGTACTGTGTGAAGGACTGGGCTCACCGTCACCTTGAAATCCCCACAGATGCGAATCTTCCTTGGCTCCCCGGACTTATTGCTTAACGTTTTCTTCATGACAGGAACGATGGGTGTCGCCCACTCGCTCCAGTCGACCTTAGACAACACGCCCGCCTTCTCCAGATTCTCCAGCTCTGCCTCGATGGCTGGGCGAATTGCATATGGTACTTGCTTTGAAAAACTTGGGAACTGCATTCTCTTCTATTTTTATCGAGGCGGTTACGCCTTTAAGCGTGCCCAGTTCTTGTTGAAATACCTCTTTGGCGTTAGCTAAGATTGTTGACAATCGTCCAGGAGTGACGTCTTCATCTTTTTTACCGTCCACCGTCATTGCATGAATGGAGTGCCAATCTAAGTTTATCTTCCTGATCCATTCCCGTCCCAATAACGGTGGTCCACCATTTGGCAGTATGTAGAGATACAATTTCCGTATTTTCTTGCCGTTGTATTTGACAGGCACACTTATTTTTCCTCTGGGGTATACTTTTTGCCCCGTATACGTCGTCAAGACGATGGATGTCTCTCTCAAGGGTATGAGTGAAAATAGCCGCTCGTAGTCTCGTCGATTCATGACGGTTAGCGCTGATCCTGTATCCAATTCCATTTTAACTTGGGACCCTGCTATCGTGAGGGTGACCCAAATGGTTCGGTGATCCTCTTTTGCGATTACATTGTGAAGTTTGAGACAGCTTAGTCTCCTGTTTCCGGATTCACTATCGCTCATCTGGTCTTCGGAACTACTGTCCGTCATCTTTTGTACTTTCTTTTACGGTTCCTTAGTAGCCTTTTTGTTGTCGCTGGTCTTCTTCCCAGACCTGCAAACTCGTGCAATGTGTCCCATCTTCCTGCATTGCCTGCATATTTTGTCTTTGGACCAGCAGTCCTTCTGGTCATGGTTAGTTCTGCCACAGCGATAACATTTTGCAAATCCCCGTGTCATTTCGTGGGTGCCGTATTTGTTAAGTCTGTGTGTCTCAGTTATGCTTATTATAAATCACTGGACACAGACCACAAGAATAACTTTAACAGGTCTTTACTATTCGGAGGTCAGGGCTGAACTGCCCAGCAAATCCCTACACAACGTTTATATACCGGTGTGGTCACCACCGGTATTACAGTATACAGCAGCCAAGAGAAAGTAGTACATCTCTTAAGGTAGTTCTCTTAAGGCGGAACAGGTTACATACACCACAGTATTCCTGTGGTTTTTGTTGAATTTCTGCAGCTCCCCTGGCTGCTGCTTCATACGATACTGCCACGCTGAAAGCCTTATCTAGCGTCAGCTCTTTCTCTGAGAGTAACTTCTTCTGTGTTCCTTCACTCAGGAGTCCACAGACAAATTTGTCCCGTAGGGTATCTGCCAGTCCTGCTCTGAACTGGCAGTGCTTTGATAGCTTGCGTAGTTCCGTAAGATACTCAGCATTGCTCTCATCTTTGTGCTGAGTTCTCCTGTGGAATTTAAATCTTTCTGCTATCAACCGCGGTGCAGGGTTTAGGTGTTCCTGTAGGACAGCAACAATTTCGTTAAAACTCTTCGCCTTCGGTTTGGCTGGAGTAATCAGGTCCCGCAATAGGCCGTACGTTCTAGCGCCCATTAAGTTTAGCAATATCGATGCCTTTTTCTCCTTCGCTATTTCGTTTGCCTCAAAATATACCTCGACTCTTTCCACATATGTGGTCCAGTCCTCTATTGTATTATCAAAAGCAGTGATACAGCCAGTCTTCGGCATCTTGCAAATCTAAAATGGCGCCTCCCGCGCTTTGCCTTCTTCCCCGCTGTTGTTAGCGCTGCTTTCCACGGTTTCTTGCGCGTTTAATATTTTTTTCTTTATTATTTTCCCGTCGTGGAGCGGACCCTCTGGGACACTTCCCTCCCTCTTCTTAGGTCCGAACGCTGCCCGGCTTCGAAGCACCGGCCGCGCCCTGTGTGCTCCACCCTCTCTCTCTCTCTTTGCTTCCCGACTCGCTGCCCGGCCCCGTTGAAAAGCCACCCAATCGAGCTCTAGCCCGCCGCAGCCCAGGAAGGATCAGTGCACTACCTGCCACCAGCCCGATTAGCTGGGAAACCACAGACCGGGGAACCAAGCCTGGCTCTTGACAGTCTCTCCTGCAAGTTTTCAATCCGACGATTTGGATGGCGGTTGCCCACGGTCGACGCCCGTTTCTCGAGTTTCTTTGGATTTTATTATTTTTTTTCTTTCTTCTGGCTTTGACCTTCAATAACGTCGTCTGAGGTGCTGCCGAGTTGCAGGTAAGCTCGTTTCTTACTCGTCGCCAGTATTACGTCCGTGAATTATTGAGACACGGACAGCAGGAGTGGAACAAAATAAGTCTTTACTGGTGGAAGTCAATAGTGAAACTAAAAACACAAAGGCTCACTAGCGCCTTTTATACAGGGGTGGTCACTGCCGGTATTGCAGTCTGAGACCAGTTATTCTCTTAAAGGTGCATACACAACAGGGAGCACTTCCAGCAGCCCCGCCTCCTGCTTGGGGCACCACCATTGAATTTTGGGCGCGGGGGCGCTAACTTTTTCGGGTTAGCGCCCCAAAGAGGAGCGCGACCCAATTTCTCCCCCTAAATATTCAACAATGTAATCAGAGAGCTCCAGATCCTTATGAGACACAATAAGCTGTCAACACCTATCCGTATATCTACTGTTTGTCTTGCGGAAACATTAATGGGACTTTTTTTTGTGTGGGAGAGAGAAAAAAAACATTTGTGTTCAGTTTGATCTGACTCAAGCATATCATATAAAGGAAGAAAAATTCCAATATAGACATAGAGATTACAGAAATACAAATAGAAACACACTCAATTCACCGAGGTGATGTGTGGAGTAAGATTCACTGCAGCCTGTGACATTTTTTAAATTGTACTTTCTTTGCCAGTCACACTCCACATCTCTGAGATTTATTTTTTTGATTAAGGGTTTGAATCATTTCTCTTTCAGTTTTCGGTGGGGCTGAAAGTGGGCAGCGCTGTTGCCTCTCAGTCAACAGATCAAGAGCTCATAGTCCGCACTCCAGGGACTTGAGCACAAAATCCAGGCTGACACTCCAGCGCAGTGCTGAGGGAATGCCGCACTGTCGGAGGTGCCGTCTTTTCGGATGGGAAGTAATAAACCGAGGCCCCGTCTGCCCTCTGAGGTGAACCTAAAAGATCCCGCGGCACTATTTTGAAGAAGAGCAGGGGAGTTTTCCCGGGTGTCCTGGCCAGTGTTTATCCCTCAGCCAATATCACTAATAAAAACAGATGATCTGGTCATTGTCTCATTGATGTCCGTGGGAGCTTGCTGTGCACAAATTGGCTGCTGTGTTTCCTGCATTACAGCAGCAGCTACGCATCAAAAGTACTTTGTTGGCTGCAAAGTGCTTTGGGACGTCCTGAGGTCGTGACAGGCGCTAGATAAATGCAAGTCTTCCTTTCTTCTAGCCTCAAATCAACATGGACAAATTTGCGTTAAGCTGTGCCAATGTTGTGAAAGACTTTTTGGAGGCTTGGGAAAAGAATTCTTTTACAGACATGTTTTCTGTTCTATTATAAATAAAGTACCAGCCTACTTGTCCCGGAAAAGGTGATACAAAAGCAAAATACTGCGGATGCTGGAAATCTGAAATAAAAACAGAAAATGCTGGAGATACTCAGCAGGTCAGACAGCATCTGTGGCGAGAGAAACAGGAGTTAATGTTTCAGGTCGATGACCCTTCGTCAGAACTGGAAAAAGTTGGAGATGGAACAGGTTTTTAAGCAAGTGCAGGGGCAGGGAAAGCGGGGGGAAGGGGAGGTGATGCGCCTCAATGACTTCAAGACTCAAAATTAACTGAATAAAACAAGGCTTTTATTAGCAAAGAAAAGATGCCTGTGGCTTCACCTAGCATGCTGCTGTTCTGCTGCAAGACAAGCCTGGGCTTGTCTTAAGTAGGGCCAGGTATGGGCGGAGCCGACACACAAAGGGGGCGGTCCACTATACACAATACAAGGTAAAGCACCGGAGCAGGCAATACAATATATGTAGTTAACTACAGAGTCTGATGAATGACATATTTCATCACAGGAGGAAAGAACAAAAGGATGGTCTGTGATAGGCTGGAAAGCAGGAGAGGTTAAGAGACAAAAGGGATGATGGTGCAAGGCAAGAGGAGGTGGTAATGGGACAAGTTAAGAAACTAAAGATGGCTCTAGTTGAAGTGTAAATGGCACTGGCAGAATGAAAGACAGCTGCCATGTGAGAGAGAGGGAAAAAAACCTGTTCCATCTCCAGCTTTTTCCAGTTCTGATGAAGGGTCATTGACCTGAAATGTTAACACTGTTTCTCTCTCCACAGATGCTGCCTGAACTGCTGAGTATTTCCAGCATTTTCTGTTTTCATCCCAGAAAAGGTAAGTCTATTTATTTGAAGTTTTTTTTTTCTTTCTTCGTTGGGGCCTGGAGGCGCAGGATTGTGAGGGCCTTCCCTAACCCCCTCCTCAATAATTACCTGAGGGCCGGGGAGCATTATTTTGATCCCAGGCCTCGGCCTCCTGCCTCCCTGCTGCCCAACATGGAGCTCCTGCTGCCCCAGGCCAGCTGCCTCTTCCCCGGCAGGAATGTGACTGGGGCTTGTGCAGAAGAGGCCCGGGAGTTAAAACCTCCTGGGACTCACGCTGCCGTGGTCAGGATGGTGTGTCGCTCACCTCAGCCCTTCCCTACCGCCCCCCACCGCCCCTCCCTCACACGATTCTAGGCCCGAATTAAAATCGGGGCTCATGAGTCTACAGCCATTGGCACTGGAGGAATAAGAAAGAGTTCGGGGCGTGTTTTAAATCCATGCCCAGCATGGAGAGGGCCGTGTTCTTCCACTTGTGAAGGAGCCAAAACTAGGGGCCATAAATATAAGAGAGTCACTAATAAATCCAACAGTGAATTCAGTAGAAATGTCTTCACCCAGGGAGTGGTCAGAATGTGGAACTCACTACCACGGGGAGTAGGTGAGGTGAATAGCACAGATGCAATTAAGGGGAAAGCTAGATAAATGCATGCGGGAGAAAGGAATAGAAGGTTATGCTGATGGGGTGAGATGAAGAAGGGTCGTCTGGAACAGAAACACCGGCACGGAGCAGTTGGGCCGAATGGTCTGTTTCTGTGCTGCAAATTCGACGTAAATCAACGTCCTATGACGTACATCGGGCCCCAATTGCCATCTTGAGGCACAAGTGGGCGGAGTTGTGCCCCACGCAATGCTACACCCATTGACACCGTCGCTGTGCTGAGCGTAAGTACCAGCATAGACCAGCTGGGCCAAGTGGCCTGGTTCTCTGCTCTAGCATTCATGCTTCTTTTGAAAATGTAATTCTGACTTGTTGCTCACTTTAATCACCACCCTTTAATCTTTGATCATTAGATGTGTTTATTTGCCTCGTGGCAAGCCAACCAATCCCCATCACTTAGCAAAAAAGACTTTTAGTGTAAGGACAGCAATCGGAGTCAGGGATAATTAAAATGATCAGCACAAGGACTCATTACAGGGTTTTTTAGCGCTGTAAGTGTAACATTAATCTATAGAACAGCCTTCCTGGAGATTTTATAATGGTTTAAATAGCCTGAGTGGGTAGAAACGATTCTATTATTTAAAAGAAAAATGATTAACCCATTTAGCTGATGTTCCTGTGTTGTCAATATTACTGCATTGGTTAATCTGCTTAAAAATGGTCAACACAACAATTTTATCTGCTCAATACAATAGCAAAATACTGCAAATGCTGGAAATCTGAAATAACAACAGAAAACGCTGGAAAAACTCAGCAGGCCAGGCAGCATCCGTGGAGAGAAAATAGAGTTAACGTTTCAGGTCAATGACCTTTCATCAGAACTGGAAAAAAGCAGGAAATGGAACAGATTTAAAAGCATATTAGGGGCTGGGAAATGGGGGAGGGGATGAAAGAACAAAAGGGAAGGCCTGAGATAAGATGGAAGGCAGGAGAAGTAAAGAGGCATTAAAGAGATATTCAAGGCAAGAGGAGGTGGTAATGGGACAGGTTAAGAAACAAAGGATGGCTCTAGATGAAGTGTGAATTGCGCTGGCAGAATGAAAGACAGCTGCCATGTGGGAGGGAGAAAAAAAAAGGACAAACAAAAAGTGTGGGTAAAAAATATAAATGTGATAGGGGCCGAGGTTATGATCTGAAATTGTTGAACTCTATGTTGAGTCCAGAGGGCTGTAAAGTGCCTAATCGAAAGATGAGGTGCTGTTCCTCGAGCTTACGCTGAGCTTCCGTGGAACAAGGCAAAAGGCTGAGGACAGTGAGGTCTGAGTGGGAATGGAGTGGTGAATTAAAATGACAGGCGAACGGGAGCTCGGGGTCCCCTTTACAGACTATAATCTGCTCGCTTTAATTAATTCATGAATCTGTACTCTCGAGTCGTTATGAAGCTTTCTTATTACAACAGTTCTTGTTTTAAACAGTGTCTGCTTCAAGCTACCTTCGAAAAGGTGACATTGTGTCTCCCTCAGATCAACATTTGAAGTCAACAGTATTTTTTTTAAGTGTGGCCATTTTGGTTTGAAAGAGTGTTAAAGTCATGCTCCTCACTGGCCTCTTCTTGTCCCCATGCCAACTGAAGACAGCATGGAAATTCTGGCCTGGACATGCAAAGGTTGCAGACACCATCTTGAATCATCAGAGAATACAAACTCACTGGGAGACGGGGAGGAATTATCCTCGCTGGGTGGGGCGGGGGGATGGGGAGGGGGACAGAGCGGGCAAGCTGTTAAAATGAAGCAGCTCCAACTCCCGTCCGTGCCCGCCGATCTCTGATCTTAACACTGCCGGTTTTGGTGGCGGACGAGGTGCCCACCAGATTCAGGCGGGGAGCCTCATGGATAAACGTTAATCGGGGTCTTGTTGACGTCAATAGGACTGCGTTGACATTGTGACTGAGGCCTGAGCGTGGAAACCGCCATCGTGGCTTCCCCGCCGAGGTGAAGCAGATCGGCAGCTGGTGGGGCTGAGCAGAGAGCACCTCCAGGTAAGAAAGAAAGAAAGACTTGCATTTATATAGCGCCTTTCACGACCACCGGACGTTTCAAAGCGCTTTACAGCTAATGGAGTACTTTTGAAGTGGAGTCACTGTTGTATTGTGGGAAACGTTACAACAGTGTGACATCATTTCCTTTGCGAGGCCAGGAGAAGCAGAAGAGCTCCTCCATGCCGCACGAGGAAAGTTGAGGGCTCCTCTTGCCCCGAGACTCCCCCCTTCCATCCTGCGAGGCCCGTCGAGGTTCCCCACGTGCCTCTTACCTGGAAGTCAACGGGCGGTCAAGGGTTGCCCGGTCTTTGCCTGCTAGCAGCTGCTGTGTGACGAAAAGTGAGAGCGTCTCTGGACATTTTGGGAGTGGCCTCCAGCTGTCCCTTTAAGGATCGCTGGTAAGGCGACTCAAGATCTGGTATCATTGAGGAGGAGGATGACAAGCAGTATAGCCCCATAGCCCCAGAGCATTTATGGGCTACACAAGTCATATAATGACCTTAATGAGGAGATGTTCCATAACATTTTACAGCACAGAAACAGGCCATTTGGCTTAACTGGTCCAAGCCGGTGTTTATGCTCCACACGAGCCTCCTTCCACCTTACTTCATCTCACTCTATCAACATATCCTCTTATTCCTTTCTCCCTCATGTACTTATCTAGCTTCCCCTTAAATGTTATTCACCTCAACCACTCCCTGTGGCAGTGTGTATAAGAAAAATGTGCTTCACCAAAGAGATAATAGGGCACCTCCGTCATCTACTGCATGTGAACCTGCCACGTTCATCTGCCCGCACTGTGCATACGAAGCAGACCACCCCACTCAACCTTTACGGCACAGGCTCCTATCAGGTTGCCGATGGGAATTTCTATAATATCAACCAGGCTGGAGTAGGAGCGTGTTTTGTCAGGTGGCTGATGCACTCTACGGGAGAGCTGGGGAATTCCTCACTGTTGGAATCACCGCAAAGGGGAGCACCAAGACAGGGCCATTCATTTTCCCGGGTTGCTAGCTGTCTCAAGTTCCAGGGTATAATCTATGGTACCCACGTTGCTTTATAAGCTCCAACAGAATACATCCTCAACTATCGCACTGTGAGATTCAGAGAAATACACGATACCATGAACAGATTTCTAATATTATTAATACATGATATACTGGGTTTAAAATCTAAAGCCTCAGGGACACAAGCTGTAAAACCTCAGAGACACAGGCTTCTGAGATAAAGATCAGTTGATAACAAAGTTGTAAACAAGCTTTGAAATGGGAATTAGTTAAATATACTAAAACAATGAAAGATTGAAGCAAACCATTGCTTCCGAAAGGTCTAGAGTTTGGAGGTAACACAATGAGAAGACCCAGTTTAAAGTGTTAAGAGCTAACACGTGAAACAGAAACACAAACATTAAAAGAGGCAAGTGCCTATGAAAAATGACATCAAGTAAAGAAACACCTGCTAGTCAAATAGTTTTTGTGTTAAACTTGGAAGACAGGAAACATGATTAAATATGCAACAATTGAGATAGCTAGAAATGCATGAACCACTCTGGTCAAAGTGTCTTTAATTTATAGACATAATAGTAAATATGATACCAACAAGGACACTTTGAAGATAAAACTTCAATAGATACACCAAGCAATTGCATTGTGTTTGTATTAAATTTGGAGCAGCACAAAGTCACAACGTCTGCTAAAAACCAGTAAAGCCAATATTAAGAATTGAATGAAGAATCTTCGATAAGAATGATATCAAACAGAAACCATTGCTGTCATTGTTTTTATGATAGTTTTTGGAACACCTAAAGGTAGCGAAATAATTATGCAAGCAATAGTTGAATTGACAGTAAGAAAAGATAGAAAGCATTCAAACAGAGGTATCAATAAAGACAATTAGCTGACATCAGCAGAGAACATCAAAGAATAAACCAAAGCAAAAAGAGTATAAAACATAGAACTTTTCAACAGAAAGGCAGAACTTGCTGAACGGGCAAAGCATTTCTCAAATCTTCAGAGGCATCTCTGTAAGTCTTTAACTATGAGTCTCGGGCAGTCAAAGTGATTGATTTTGGTGGATGTTCTGGATTTAGAAATAAGTAAGAAAAGTAGAAATGTAACAAAGTTAATATTTGAGAATAAGGATCTCTGAGAAATAAGAAATGAAAGCTAATTGTTTTTGAACTTTAATGTTGCGATGGATACACCAGCTGTTAACTACATGTCGGTTCTTTAATAAATTTATGTTTTTTTAGAATTGTCTCACAGATTAATTTCTGTATCAATCTCATGAACTCAAATCTCTGTATATTCTCTGGTGAAGAGTTGTAGAGTTCTGGGGGGTATTCTGGACCCTCATAATATCTGGAAGGTTACAGTCTAGTTAAACTTATTAAAAATGCTATCTGGAGGATGGAAATCTCTTCAGCTCGTTCCTTTCCTTTAGGGAGAGATAGTCTGAACCTTTAGACCCAATTAAGTGTCTTGTGGAGTTTGGCTGTCTCTAACTTGGGTTGATGGTGAACGTCTGGGGAGTACGCCTGATCTGGGGTAGTTCGATAGGGCTAGGACTATAATTATCCCTTCAGCACCAGGAAGGTCTTCCAATCCATCCTAGCTGTAAACTGCTGTGCTCTTCACAACTTCACCATGCAAAAAAAGGGCTGGACTTTGACATTGTTGAAGAGGAGGCTTTTGGCTTTGTTTGAGGCTGAACTTATTTTTATTCGTTCGTGGGATCTGGGTGTCACTGGCAAGGCCAGCATTTATTGCCCATCCCCAGTTGCCCTTGAGAAGGTGGTGGTGAGCCATCTTCTTGAACCGCTGCAGTCCCTGTGGTGAAGGTACTCCCACAGTGCTGTTAGGGAGGGAGTTCCAGGATTTTGATCCAGCGACGATAAGGAACGGCTGACATACACAGGAGGAGGGGATCGGGACGACCTACACTCAGAGCATTCAGAGTCATAACGGGACAGAAGGAGGCCATTCAGCACATCGAGTCCGTGCCGGCTCTCTGTAGAGCATTCCAGTCAGTCTCATTCCCCCCCTCTATCCCCGTATCCCTGAAAGTTTATTTCCCTCAACTGCCTATCCAGTCTCCCCTTGAAAACATTGAGGCCTAAAAATTCAGTGGCTTTGCACCACCCGTTTGCACCCTAAGAGGGCACCAATGGGGCACAAACCAACTAGCTCCCAGGCACGGCGCCACCAACGCCTCCCGCGAAATTCAGCGGGAGGTTGGCGGTGGTGGTAAGCGTTAGCACCCCGTGGCTCTGCGCCGCCGGCGATGACATCATCATCATGCGCAGCACCCCGTTTGCGCCCCGGCTGCCATTTTCGGGAGCGCCCCCTAACTTACCACCGGATGCTATGTCCGACAGGGTCGGGGGGGGCCTAACTGCAGCCAGGGCGGCGCTAATTAAAGGGAAGGTGCCGGCTGCACTCCATGAGCCCGGCACTTCTCTTGAGTGCCGGGCTCTTTTGCCAGCACTCCAATCCCTGGTGGCCCAGCTGGGCCCTGGGTCGCGTTGCACCAGGCTCCCCCCCTATAAGAAGGGGAGGAAGGCCTGCAGCACTGCGGCACGTAACGCCACAATATTCCCTCGCAGCGCCCCAAGAGGGTCACGGGGCGCTTCCATTAGCACCCCGCTTCCCTCTTGGGGCACTACCGATGAATTCCGGCCGCAGGTGCGCTAACATTTTCGGGGCGCTAAAACTAGCGCGACTCAATTTTTCCCCCCCGAGTGTCTTCGTTTCCAGCACTTCCGTCAGCAGCGAATTCCTGGTCCTCACCACTCACTGCGTAAAAACGTTTTTCCTCACAACCCCCCTATATCTCTTGCCCAAAACCTTAAATCTGTGTCCCCTAGTCCTTGTACCATCAACTAGAGGGAACAGCCTTTCCCTGTCTAGCCTATCCAAACCCGTCAGACTCTTGTGCACCTCTATCAAATCACCCCTCAACCTCCATTGCTCTAACGAAAACAAATCCAGCTTCTCCAACCTGTCCTTGTAGGTAAGAGCCCCCAAACCCTGAACCATTCTTGTAAATCTCCTTTGCACCATCGCAAGGGCCTTCACATCCTTAATAATTAAGAAAGACTTGCATTTATATAGCGCCTTTCACGTCCTAAAGCGGTTTACAGCCAATGAAGTACCATTCTTGAAGTGTAGTCACTGTTGTAATGTAGGAAACGCAGCAGCCAATTTGCGCACAGCAAGCTCGCGCAAACAGCAATATGATGATGACCAGATCATCTGTGTTAGTGGTGAATAAATGTTGGCCAGGACACTGGGGGAGAACGCTTCCCGGCACCTCTTCCAAATTGTGCCACGGGATCTTCTGCGTCCACGGGGCAGACGGGAGCCTCGGAAAGTTCAAGGAAGCGACGACTAAAGTAATAACCAGCAAACGGCAAAAAACAAAGCGATCTGAAGGGTCACTAATGGAATGCGGGTCTCTTGTAGGATCTCGAAGCCTGTCACACATTTAAGTTGTTGATACACCTCAACATCAACGTTCCCGCTAAGCTGCGCGGTCGGGCGGGAATCTGTAAGGTCCCGTGCGGGCCGCTCACCGGCCGTTACATTGTAAATACCGCGCATGCGCAGAAATTTAAAGGGACCACGCGTTAAAAGAAACAGGCCACGCAGAACAAAGCGCAGCTTAAAGGGAACACTGCATCACGTGTAATAACAACAGAAAATGCTGGAAAAACTCAGCAGGTCAGGCAACATCCGTGGAGAGAAATTTGAGTTGACGTTTCGGGTTTGACCCTTCTTCAAAACTGGAGAGAAAAGGAACTAGATCGAAGGCAGGGCTGCGATCGGACAAAAGAATAAAAGAACCAAAAGAAGTAAAAGAGATTAGAAGCTAGACGAGATGGTAATAGGCTGGGATTAGGTGTAAAGTGTACTGGCAGGGCAAAAGATAGCTGCCAGGTGTGAGAGAGAAACAAAAGGAAAGGGGGGGGGGCGGAAAGGAGTGGAAAAATATAAGTAAAAATGAAATAGGGGCCGAGGTTATGATCTGAAATTGTTGAACTCGATATTGAGACCGGAAGGCTACAGAGTGCCTAATCGGAAGATGAGGTGCTGTTCCTCGAGTTTACGTTGAGCTTCCGTGGAACAGTACAAGAGGCCAAGGACGGTGAGGTCCGAGTGGGAATGGAGCAGTGAATTGAAATGACAGGCGACCGGAAGCTCGGGGTTTCCTTTTGTTTCTCTCTCACACCTGGCAGCTATCTTTTGCCCTGCCAGTACACTTTACACCTAATCCCAGCCTATTACCATCTCGTCTAGCTTCTAATCTCTTTTACTTCTTTTGGTTCTTTTATTCTTTTGTCCGATCGCAGCCCTGCCTTCGATCTAGTTCCTTTTCTCTCCAGTTTTGAAGAAGGGTCAAACCCGAAACGTCAACTCAAATTTCTCTCCACGGATGTTGCCTGACCTGCTGAGTTTTTCCAGCATTTTCTGTTGTTATTTCGGATTTCCAACATCTGCAGTATTTTGCTATCGTACTGCATCACGTGACCATGTAATAGATGTGAGCACCAGTTAATTTATGAGAGGGAGCGCTTGTTTGATTGTGATATGATGTGCAAGAATGTTTGCAGTGACAGTACTTCCAGTTAATGAAATTCTGAGCTGAATTTCGATCAATCTACACCTTCCTGTTACTAAACATAATCAGGCGGTAGCCACGTGACACTTAAAATAATAGAAAATTATTAATATTGTAGGATGAAGACCACACTCAGTATACTTAGCTTAATTGAAGCTTCAATTATAGTTGACGTACTATCCTCATTTTCAAAGCAGGTTGAAATCGCTATGGTCGCAATGACAATAAAATTACGTTAGCAAATATTAATTAAAGTGAGTGTTTACACTCTGCATTTCGTTACAATGATGATCAGTCATGCTCTTAGTCTTCAGCAGAATATTCCCTTCTCCATGTAAATCACTTGTCACTAGCGGCGTTACATAGAAACATGTAGAAACATAGAAGATAGGAGCAGGAATAGGCCATTCGGCCCCTCGAGCCTGCTCCGCCATTCAATGCGATCGTGGCTGATCATCCAAATTCAGTACCCGGTCCCTGCTTTCTCCCCATACCCCTTGATCCCTTTCGACTTAAGAAACATATCCAACTCCTTCTTGAATATGTTTAATGAATTGGCCTCTACTGCCTTCTGTGGTAGAGAATTCCACAGGTTCACCGCTCCCTGGGTGAAGAAATTCCTCTTCATTTCTGTCCTAATTGACCTACCCCTTATCCTTAGACTGTGACCCCTAGTTCTGGATTCCCCGACCATCGGGAACATCCTTCCTGCATCTAGTCTGTCCAGTCCTGTCAGAATTTTATAAGTTTCAATGAGATCCCCTCTCATTCTTCTAAACTCCAGCGAGTATAAGCCCAATCGACCCAATTTCTCCTCATACGTCATTCCTGTCATCCCAGGTATCAGCCTGGTGAATCTTCGCTGAACTCCTTCCATGGCAAGAACATCCTTCCTCAGATAAGGTGACCAAAACTGCACACAATACTCAAGGTGTGGTCTCACCAAGGCCCTGTATAACTGCAGCAAGACATTCTTTTCCTGTACTCAAACCCTCTCGCTACGAAGGCCAACATGTCATTTGCCTTCTTAAACGTCTGCTGCACCTGCATCTTTACCTTCAGCGACTGGTGCACAAGGAAACCCAGGTCTTGTTGCACTTCCCCTTCTCCCAATCTATTGCCATTCAGATAATAATCTGCCTTCCTGTTTTTGCCACCAAAGTGGATAACCTCACATTTATCCACATTATATTGCATCTGCCATGCTTTTGCCCAATCACCCAACCTATCCAAATCATCCTGGAGTTTCTCGGCATCCTCCTCACAGCACACACGCCCACCCAGCTATGTGCCGTCTGCAAATTTGGAGATATTAAATCTAGTTCCCTTGTCTAGATCATTAATATATATTGTGAATAGCTGGGGCCCAAGAACCGACCCCTGCGGTACCCCACTAGTCACTGCCTGCCACTCGGAAAAAGACCCGTTTATTCCAACCCTTTGCTTTCTGTCTGCCAACCAGTTCTCTATCCAAATCAATACCTTGCCCCCAATCCCATGTGCCTTAACTTTACACGCTAATCTCTTATGCGGGACCTTATCGAAAGCCTTCTGAAAGTCCAAATACAACACATCCACTGGTTCTCCCTTATCTATTTTACCAGTTTCATCCTCAAAAAATTCCAGTAGATTAGTCAAGCACGATTTACCTTTTCTAAATCCATGTTGACTTTGTCCGATCCTGTCACTGTTTTCCAAGTGTTCTGCTATTACATCTTTTATAATGGACTCTAGCATTTTCTCCACTACCGATGTCAGGCTTACCGGTCTGTAATTCCCCGTTTTCTCTCTACCACCTTCTTTGAATAGTGGGGTAACATTAGCTACCCTCCAATCCATGGGTACTGTTCCAGATTCCATCGAATGCTGGAAGATGATCAGCAAAGCATCAACTATTTTCAGGGCCACTTCCTTAAGTACCCTAGGATGTAGATTATCAGGCTGTGGGGATTTATCGGCCTTTAATCCCATCAATTTCCCTAACACCATTTCCCTACGAATACTGATTTCTTTCAGTTCCTCCCTTTCATCAGACCCTATGTTCCCCGACATCTCTGGGAGGTTATTTGTGTCCTCCTTTGTGAAGACAGAACCAAAATGTGTATTTAATTGGTCTGCCATTTCTTTGTTCCCCATTATAAATTCCCCTGATTCTGACTGCAAGGGACCTACGCTTGCCTTACCCATCTTTTTATCTTCACAATATCTATAAAAGCTTTTACAGTCAGTTTTTATGTTCCCTGCAAGCTTACTCGCACATTCTATTTTCCCTTTCTTAATTAATCCCTTTGTCCTCCTTTGTTGAATCCTAAACTGCTCCCAATCCTCAGGTTTACTGCTTTTTCTGTCCAATTTATATGTCCTCTCCTTGGATCTTATGCTATCCCTAATTTCCCTTGTTAGCCACGGTTGAGTCACCTTTCTTGTTTTATTTTTATGCCAAACTGGGATGAACAAATTCTGTAGTTCATCCATGCAGTCTTTGAATGTTTGCCATTGCCTATCCACCGTCAACCCTTTGAGTGACATTTCCCAATCAATCCAACCCTACTCGCGCCTCAGACCATCGTAGTTTCCTTTATTGAAATTTAGGACCCTAGTCTCTGAGTCGACTACTTCATTCTCCATCTTAATGAAGAATTCTATCATATTATGATCGCTCCGACCCAAGGGGCCTCGTACAACAAGATTGCTAATTAATCCTTTCTCGTTACATAATACCCAGGCTAAGATGGCCTGATCTCGGGTTGGTTCCTCGACATATTGGTCCAGGAAACCATCCCTTAAACACTCCAGGAATTCCTCCTCCATAGTATTGTTACTAATTTGGTTAGCCCAATCTATATGTAGATTAAAGTCACCCATGATGACTGCTGTGCCCTTATTGCACGCTTCTGTAATTTCCCTTTTAATGCCATCCCCAACCTCCGCATTACTGTTTGGAGGTCTATATACCACTCCCACTAACGTTTTCTGCCCCTTGGTATTTCTCAGTTCTACCCATACAGATTCCACATCATCATAGCTAATATCCTTCCTTACAATTGTGTTAATCCCTTCTTTAACCAGCAATGCTACCCCACCTCCCTTTCCTTTTTGCCTATCTGTCCTGAATATTGATTACCCCTGGATTTTGAGTTCCCAGTCTTGGCCACCCTGGAGCCATGTTTCCGTAATCCCAATCAAATCATATTTGTTTACTTTTATTTGCGCAGCTAATTCATCCACCTTATTACGAATGCTCCTTGCATTAAGACACAAAGCCTTCAGGCTTGTTTTTTTAACGCTCTTACACCTATTAGAATTATTATTTACTGTGGCCATGTTTGATTTAAACCTTTGATTTCTCTGACTGCCACTTTTGTTTTTCTCCTTCCATTCTTTTGCTTTTATCCTTGTTTCCCTTTCCTCTGTCCCCTTGCTCATGTTCCCAACCCCCTGCCATTTTAGTTTAAACCCTCCCCCAGAGCACTAGCAAACACTCCCCCTAGGACATCAGTCCCGGCCCTGCCCAGGTGCAAACCATTCGATTTTAACTGGTCCCACCTCCCCCAGAACCGGTTCCAATGTCCCAGGAATTTGAATCCCTCCCCCTTGCACCATTCCTCTAGCCACGTATTCATCTGAAATATCCTTCTATTTCTACTCTGACTAGCGCGTGGCACTGGTAGCAATCCTGAGATTACTACCTTTGATGTCCTATTTTTTAATTTACCTCCTAACTCCCTATATTCCACTTTTAGGACCTCATCCCGCTTTTTACCTATATCGTTGGTACCTATATGCACCACAACAACTGGCTGTTCACCTTCCCCTTCCAAGATGTTCTGCAGCCGCTCTGAGACATCCTTGACCCTTGCACCAGGGAGGCAACACACCATCCTGGAGTCTCGTTTGCGGCCGCAGAAACGCCTATCTATTCCCCTTACAATAGAATCCCCTATTACTATAGCTCTACCCATCTTTTTCCTCCTGTCCTGTGCAGCAGAGCCACCCCTGGTGCCAGGAAGTTGGCTGCTGCTGCCTTCCTCTGGTAAGCCATCCCCACCAACAGTACTCAAAGTGGTGTATCTGTTTGAGAGGGGGATGTCCACAGGGGACCCCTGCACTACCTGCCTGTGCCTAGTACTCTGTCTGTTGGTCGCCCATTCCTTTTCTGCCTGTCCAACCTTTGCCGGCGGTGTGACCAACTGATCAAATGTGCTATTCACGACATCCTCAGCCTCACGAATGGTCCAGTATGAATCCAATCGCAGCTCCAGCACCACAATGCAGTCTGCCAGTAGCTGCAGCTGGACACACTTCCTGCACACATAGTTGTCAGGGACACAGGAAGTGTCCCTGAGTCCCCACATAGCGCAGGAGGAGCATACAACGAGGCCGGGCTCTCCTGCCATGACTTACCCTTTAAATAATTGCAATTAAATTAAATCAAATCAATCCCACCAATTACACTACAGTTAAATAGTATATTTAAGGGCCTTGGTTTATAAACAGTCCCCGCTACACCACAGAGACTTTAGAAACTATAAAGCACAGAGTTAAAGTTTATAAAGAGAGAAATACTCACCAACCAATCCCTTACCTATTGACGGTTCTCTCTTCTCTTTCGTCCTCTCCTGAAGGCAGTGGTTCGTGATGGAGCCCTGATGGCTCAGCCTCCTCTTGGCAAGGAGCACAGGCTGGAGGGAAGGTTCGCTGATTGGAAAATGGCAGGACTGCGGCCTCCTCCTAAGAACATACGAATGTAAGAAGTAGGAGCAGGAGTAGGCCATATGGCCCCTCGAGCCTGCTCCATCATTCAATAAGATCATGGCTGATCTTCAACCTCAACTCCACTTTCCCGCCCAATCTCCATATCCCTTGATTCCCCTAGAGTCCAAAAATCTATCAATCTCTGTCTTGAATATACTCAACGACTCAGCATCCACAGCCCTCTGGGGTAGTGAATTCCAAAGATTCACAACCCTCTGAGTGAAGAAATTCCTCCTCATCTCAGTCCTAAATGACCGACCCCTTATCCTGAGACTATGCCCCCTAGTTCTAGACACTCCAGCCAGGGGAAACAACCTCTCAGCATCTACCCTGTCAATCCTCCTCAGAATCTTAGATGTTATGGCCTAGAAATTCAGTTAGGGGCGCCCAGCTCGCCTGGGCGCCGGAATTACCGCTGCGCGCGGAGCCACTTGCGCCAGCGGGAAATTCACTTTCAGCGCCCCAAGTGGAAGCCGGCCACTAAACAAGGGTTTCGGCGCCCCGCTTGGGGCGCTGAAACTGAATATCGGCGTGCAAAGTGCCGCAGCGCCACCCGCTGTGGCACGGCAGCCTGCGGTACTGCAGGCCTTCCTCTCAGTCTTAAGGGGGAGGTGCCTGCAACAGCGTGATCCCCGCTCGCGAGTGCCGGCAAATGAGCCCGGCACCAAGGAGAAGTGCCGGGCTCTCTGGAAACAGCCGGTAATGCCGCGGGGGGGTGGTGAAGGAAGCCGGGGACGGAAGTGCGGGCAGGCGGCCGCCGAAAAAGCGGCCGGCCGCACCTCCACCTTAACTCGCCCCACTACCGGCACAGGTAGGCCCCGTGTACCGGTCGCTGTTTGCGGCTGGCGCGGGCGAGGCGGCAGCAACCAAATATGGCCAGCGGGGCGATAGCGGGGCGCTGCGCACACCGATGACGTCATCGGTGGCGGCGCAGCGCTACTGGCTAACGCCGCCATTAGCGCCCCGCTAAATATCGCGGTAGGTTTGCACAGTGGCGCAAAAGCCCTCTTTGGGCGCAAACTGGTGGCGCAGGCCACTGAATTTCTAGGCCTATATATCCTGTTTCCATTCATTGGGGGTTTTGGGCCTGAAATTTTCTGAACCAGCGCTCCTTGCATTGGAGGCTGCTCACTGTGGTCGTCCTGTCGGGGAGTTAGGCCCGTGATTCCATGGATATCAAAAGCCCCCCTCTACTGCAGCGCACCCAAGTGATCATTCTTCCAGGGTGAGACATCAGGTCATCATAGTTCTGTACTTGTTGACTTACTAGCATATAGGAACATAAGGACAGTAGTAGAGCAATCAGCCCCTCGAATCTGTTCCACCATTCAATGAGATTGTGGCTGATCTGTATCTAAACTCCATCCACCTGCCTTGGCTCCATATACTTTTATATCCTTGTCTAGCAAAAATCTATCGATCTCAGATTTAAAATTATTGATTGAGCAAGCATCTACTGCTTTTTATGTGGGCGAGAGTTCCACATATCCACCAACCTTGGTGTGAAGAAGTGTTTCCCAACTTCTCTCCTGAATGGTCTGGCTCTGATTTTAAGGTTATGCTCCCTTGTCCTAGACTTCCTCACTAGCGGAAACATTTTCTCTCTATCTACCCTGTCAATTTCTTTCAAATTACCCCTTAACCTTCTATACTCCTAGGAATGTAGGCCTACATTTTAAGTCACCCCACCTGTCGGAAACGTGGGTGGGGTGGGCAGTTAAAATGGACAGTGGACCCAACCACTACTTTCCCACCTGATCTGACCGACAGCAACTTTAAATTGTAGGAGGCAAAGACAGCCGTTCCAAGATGGAGGGGACCTCTTTAAATATGCAGATCGGGCTTCAGTGACATCGTCGTGGGGCCCGATCTGCTATTTTAACCTCGGGCCTCAGCGGGGGAGCAGCGAGGAATTTCCCGCCAGGTCAAGCTGCCAGACGTGGCCCAGAGATGCAATTTTTACAATTTTATTTCAGGGATGCTCGTAGGCCAGGAGGGGCAGGAGTTCTCCTTCGCGGGCCCCACAAGGAAACTTTGGGCTTCTCTTATCTTGGGCTTCCTCTCCCTTCCCCCGATCATAATCCCCTCTGGACAATTCCCACCCACTGTCCCCCCACGCCCCCCACCACCAAACTTACCGTGGCTCAGTTAGTAGCACTCTCGCCTCTGTCTTCCCCCTCAGGTGGACGTAAAAGATCCCATGGCACAATTTTGAAGAAGAAGGGCAGCACGGTGGCATAGTGGTTAGCACTGTTGCCTCACAGCGCCAGGGACCCGGGTTCGAATCCGGCCTCGGGTGACTGTCTGTGTGGAGTTTTGCACATTCTCCCCGTGTTTGCGTGGGTTTTCTCCGGGTGCTCCGGCTTCCTCCCACAGTCCAAAGATGTGCGGGTTAGGTTGATTGGCTATGATAAATTGACCCTTAGTGTTAGGGGGATTAAATACGTGGGGTTATGGGGATAGGGTGGGATATGTGTTGGTGAAGGGGTTACGGGGATCGGGTGGGACATGTGTCGGTGCAGGCTCGATGGGCCGAAATGGCCTCTATCTGCACTGTGGGGTTTCTGTGATTCTGTGATTTCTGTGAAGAGCAGGAAAGTTCTCCCCGGTGTCCTGGGACCAATATTTATCCCTCAATCAACATCACTAAAAACAGATTATCCGGTCATAATCACATTACTGTTTGTGCGCAAATTGGCTGCTGCGTTTCCTACATTACAACAGTGGCTGCACTTCAAAAAATATTTCATTGGCTGTAAAGCACTTTGGGACGTCCGGAGGTTGTGAAAGGCGCTGCAGAAATGCAAGTCTTTCTTGGATTGTTGCCGTGGCTTCCCGGTTGCAGCCCACTGCTGCCGGAATTCCCGCAGCCGGCATCAACCCTGTCGGGTTTGGGTGGGAGTCGGAACCTGAAAATGGAAATGTCTCCCGGGAGGCAAAAATCTCTCTGCACCACTAAATACGAGTTTGTCGCTGGCCCCAGGCACCCTCTCCCTCCCCCCACACACCAATCCCGCTCCGAGTTAAAATCCAGGCCATTTTGTTTCTGTTGCTGCATACTAATTTAAAAAAACAAGCATTTTCTGCAAAGGCAGAGCAGCTTCCCTATGGGTGCCTGCCATCGTCCTTCGGAAGTTAGGATGAGAGGCGGGACAGTTATCGAGAGGTATGCCAATATTTGCAGGAAATCGCTGGAAATGTATCGGTGTTATTATAGGTTCAATGGAAAAGCCTCGAAATTTGCAGCAGATCTCTGACGATGTGTCAATATTTGTTGGGATTCCCCCACACAGAAAACTCATGGTCAAGGCAGTTATTGTCCCAAGCTACTTAACCATGCTGAGCCAGGTCCCACCCTCAACTGATCTTCATGTGCATGCTCTTTGCAATGTTGGGGGGGTTGGTCAATGGATAGCACTGGGAATACGGGATAATCACCTCCCTATTGTAGACACATTAAGGGCAATTGCAGTGCCCCACCATCCTTTGGAAATACATACATTAAATATTTGTAATTTTCATTAACAGTTTGCTTATAGTAGAATAACAATATTGCTGATTACAATGCCAGGAAGAGCAGGGTTTTTTTTTTACTGAAACGCCAAGATGACGGCCCATAGTGTAGATAAATTACCAAAGCTGAAAATAATGGGAGTGCAGGAGAGAGGGTCAGGAGTGACAGGAGGGTAGGGTGGACTGTGGTTACAGGATATCCCTCTTCCTCCTCTGGACCTTCTCCAGCAGGACCTCCAGTGCCGTGTCTAAGATCCTGTGCACTTTTCTCCCTCGTTCCCTGAGCCATCTTGAAACGTGCCGCTGTGTGTCGGCCAGAGCACTGACTCCACACCTTCAGTGGGAGTGAATGCGTGGAGCCCACGTATACTGACCCACGAAAATTGCTTCTAATCAGGGCTTGAGTGCTAAACCTGCAGGTGTCCTGTTTTCACCCATCCAGGCAAGTTCAAATTATGGTAATCAGCAATTAGGCCCTAAACTGCGTAGTAAATCCAGACTTTCAAACTGGCCTGTCTCATTAGCACAGTACCTATTCAGCGCCTGTTTTCACCCTTTAAACAAAATAACCTCCCCCGCCTCCAAGATTCTCCAGCCTTTCCTCATGAAGCCTGTCGCTAGGGATCAACCTCTTGGCTTTTCTCAGAAGTGTCTGTTCTCTTCTTCTTCTTAGGAAGTCCCTCAGGAACCAAGGATGACTCTGACTTGTACTCTATTGTCAGCCATAGATTAGTTGGTCGCACCCTCACCTGAGTCAGAAGGTCGTGGGTTCAAGTCCCACTCCAGAGACTTGAGCACAAAAATCCAGACTGACACTCCCAGTGCAGTGCTGAGGGAGTGCTGCACTGTCGGAGGTGCCGTCTTTCGGATGAGACGTTAAACCGAGGCCCTGTCTGCTCTCTCAGGTGGATGTAAAAGATCCCATGGCCACTATTTTGAAAAAGAGCAGGGGTGTTCTCCCCGGTGTCCTGGGGCCAATATTTATCCCTCAATCAACATCACTAAAAACAGATTATCCAGTCATTATCACATTGCTGCTTGTGGGAGTTTGCTGAGCGCAGATTGGCTGCCCCGTTTCCTAGATTACAACAGTGACTACACTTCAAAAAAGTACTTCTTTGGCTGTGAAGCGCTTTGGGACATCCAGTGGGCGTGAAGGGTGCCATATAAATGCAAGTCTTTCTTTCTTTCTATATGGCTCAACATCCTACTGTTCTGTTGGTTGCTTCTCCACAGTGGTTTGGTGTGTTGAATGCCATGTCTACTACTGCTCTTGCTGTCAGCCTTGGCTCAGTGACCTGCGTCTAGTAGGTCATTTGTTCAAACTCCGCTCCAGGAGACTTGAGCATATCATCTGGGCTTGACATTTCAGCGCAGCACCACTACTGCTTCGTATGGCTGACGTAGATGTAAATCAACAACTATAATTTTACATTTAGGTGGTTAAGCCAGATAATTGCATTAGGAATAGCGGAGTATATCGTAGAAACATCGGGCTGGATATTCCGGTCCCTACGGGTGGGTACGCGCTGTGTACCCACCCGTAGGGACTTCGGAACTGCCGGTTTCAGGCATGCACAGCGCCTGCGCTGGAAACCGGCATTTCCGATCTGTCAACAATGGTCTTGACAGATCCTAAGGCTGCCCTGAAGAAGGGCCTCTGCGGGCGGATAGTTCCGCTTTCTGGAGACCCTCCGCCCGCAGAAAACCCTTAGAATTCTTCCGTCTGGTAAAAGCAGGCGTAAGGCCTGCTTTTACCAAGATAAGAGTTGAAAAGAGTATTAAAAAAAATTTTTTCACTCATTTATCATTTAAAAACACTTTTAAAAAGGTACGTTTATTCTTAGCCCCGTAAAAAACTTAAATTATTTTTTTCAAAAAATAAAATTTTTGTTTAAAATATTTTATTAATTGTAATTTCAACTAATTTTAAAAATGTGATTTAAAAAACAATGTATTTAATGTTTTAAAATGTTTTTGGGGTGATCTCCATTCATATATTTGACGGGTTTATCTGTCAAGTGTAGGAAGGGAGATTCCCTTCTTTGATTGGCTCCCCATGGCCCACGTGATCCCAGGGACATTTGCAAACCGCCTGCGCCCCTGGAATACGTGGGCCCTGCGCACTTGGAGTTGGAGAGGACCAGCATCGGAACTGTGTGCATCCCGGGAGCCCTCAGGTAAGTGCGTAGATTTTTGCCAGATCGGAGGCCTCCGCATGCGGGAAGCCTCCGATCGGAAAATACGGCCCATAGAAATTTATGGCACAGAAAGAGGCCATTTGGCCCGTCGTGTCTGTGCCGGCCAAAAAAGGGCGATCCAGCCTAATCCCACTTTCCAGCTCTTGGGCCTTAGCCTTGCAGGTTACGGCACTTCAAGTGCATATCCAAGTACTTTTTAAATGTGATGAGGGTTTCTGCCTCTACCACCCTTTCAGGCAGTGAGCTCCAGACCCCCACCACCCTCTGGGTGAAAAAAGTTCTCCTCAAATCCCCTCTAATCCTTATACCAGTTACTTTAAATCTATGTCCCAGTTATTGACCTCGCTGCTAAGGGAAATAGTTCCTTCCTATTCACTCTATCTAGGCCCCTCATAATTATATACACCTCAATTAAATCTCCCCTCAGCCTCCTCTGTTCCAAAGAAAACAACCCCAGCCTATCCAATCTTTCCCCATAGCTAAAATTCTCCAGTCCTGGCAACATTCTGGTAAATCTCCTCTGCACCCTTTCTAGTGCGATCACATCTTTCCTGTAATGTGGTGACCAGAACTGTACACAGTATCGCTGTGCTGCCTTCTTCATATTTGTGTATCGGGCATTGAAACATAGAGGATAGGAGCAGGAGTAGGCCATTCGGCCCCTCGAGCCTGTTCTGCCATTTAATGAGATCATGGCTGATCATCCAAATTCAGTACCCTGTCCCTGCTTTCTCCCCATATCCCTTGATCCCTTTAGCCTTAAGAAATATATCTAACTCCTTCTTGAATATATTTGATGAATTGGCCTCAACTGCCTTCTGTGGTAGAGAATTCCACAGGTTCACCACTCTCTGGGTGAAGAAATTCCTCCTCATCTCAGTCCTAAATGGCTTACCCCTTATCCTTAGACTGTGTCCCCTGGTTCTGGACTCCCCCGCCATCAGGACCATCCTTCCTGCATCTAGTCTGTCTAGTCCTGTTAGAATTTTATAAGTTTCAATGAGATCCCCCATCATTCTTCTAAACTCTAGTCGCACTATGTTCCATGGTCTGTTCTGGGTGACCACAGTCGCATACTGGAGAGTTTTTAATTCTCCATTTGTGCATCAGGTATCCACATCTGCCGCGGTTTGTGCGGACACGGTTTAGGGTTGCCCATAAGCTTCGCGGAAGATCGAAGCCAGCGCAGTATCATCTTGCCATATTTTTACTTCCTGCACATAGTACTTTGCACCTGTCCAGTTAAATTTCATCTGCCGTTGCCCAACTCACGTTGCAGTCCCTGCATTGTCTCTGTAAGGTTCAAAAATTTCTGCACAACCCCAGAACAGAAGGAAAGAATTATTTTTAAATGATTTTGGAACATCATAGAAGAAACCTGTAAAAAGGGATTAAAGTGTGGTTGGGCCAAACAGAAGAATTTCAAAAGAGTTAAATTAAGGAAGAGATTTTGGACTGTTTTAAGGAGTTATTGGGCCAAAGGGATTTAAAATAAAAATCCCAGGAAGATTTGGCTGGTTTAAAAGAGCATGTTCAGGCTTGCAAAAGGCTGGGACAAAGGGGCGGTAGGGTAGGCCCCCGAGTTTGGATATTGGACTGTCTAGGAATGTCCTGGGTCACCCCAGTTTTACATAAGGACAATGAAACCTGTTTCCCGCTGAGAATTCGCAGAGCCAGGTACTGGAATAAACAGGACATGTCCCCAGCAACACAAAGGAAGGAACATTAGCCCACAGGATACAGCAAACGAACCACAGTCCAAAACCAATTAAAAGAGATTGACAAACGTTTTGCATTTTTAAACTGGTTTCAAGGCAATCCCGAAACCAGTTAAGGGCCGATGGAGTTTAGATGATCCATTCCCTAAACTCGTTAAGTTTGGATGGGCCATCCCCGAAGCTCGTTAAAGTTTTAAAACACATTAAAAATAACGAGCCCGTCAAATTTAACAAAGAAACCCGAGATTTGGCAGTGAGATAAGCCAGGTCCCAAATTAGTATAATTGAGGCCTGCCTTTTCAGTTCAACAGTCAGGCAGCCAGCTCGTCAGAAGGTCAGCTCAGAAGACAGAAGTTCAAGTTCAGCCAACCAGCTCAAGAGAGAGATCATCAATCTGTCAAGAAAGTCATTTTGGTGAGCATTTCCTGGTCCTCTGGATTCTAGCCTAGCTAGTGTAGTGAGGTTGGGAGGGTAAGGGATTTTGTATATTGTATATTGTAATTCTCCCTCGCTTATTCCGAGTGTTCCCCACCCTTTTAGAGTATAAGTTTTATTGTATTGTATATTTTCTTGTCTCAAAATAAAGATCTGAATTCTTTTGACTAACCCAGGTGTCTGTTGCAAGTTTATTACAACACCCAAATAAGTCCAAAGTCTACAACAAAAAGGGAGTGGGAGCGATTCGAACCACTCAAAGGAGTCAGAGGTGAAGCTGACAAACAACCCACACACCACCCCTTACAGCTCCTCAAAAAGCAACAGCCCCCCGTCCTTGTTTGGTGTCATCTGCAAGCAATGGACGGTTTACATCAATTTGCTGAATCAAAGAGGGGAGGAATGAGCATGGTGTGCGACGTACTTTGGAGCTCACGATGGAAGAGAAGGACATTTAGAGGGTTAACAATCATAACAGCACGGTAAAACAGAACAAGGCAGGAAAATCAAAACCGCTGCAACAGCGAGCAAGGCCGACGGGTGGAGCAGAGACGGTGTGTTTGGTTTGTCTCATTTTCAATTCACACAGCAACTGCTAATTCGGTTTGGTGTTAGGATTGCAGCTGTTCAAAATTAAAATGCACCAAAAAATGTATTTACTTTGCTCTGCTGAATAAAAATGCACACTTTGTACCGCTGGGCTGAAGCCAGCTGTGAAGAAAATTGATTAAAACTAAGCTCGTGCAGCCAACCTGATGCAAATCCTCACTGCTGTCAGGGACTATCCATAATTGTCTGCATTATCGCAAGTGTACAAGAGCAATCTTATTTTCTTTTTTAATCCCTTTCCCCTTGCCACTAAAGTGTTATCTAAAAAATGATTATATTTGCATGGGAGCTTCCCTGCTCCATCATTTTTTTTTGTTACATTTTTTTTTTGCCGTCAGATTTTGCCTGTCCTGTGTAGGATGTTTAAATTCACCCTTGTCCTTTAACCCGTCCAACAGTTTCCAAAGTTCAGGCCCGTGGAATAGACAACACAAAACACAAGGATTTGAGAATAGCTTTCTTTTTACTTAAAATCAGCAAGAGGTTACAGGTAAGCTCACACAAAACTGTTGCATATAATACTCCCGATTATATCTAAGCATACACAGGTTAATTCCCTTACTTTAAGATCAAGCGATAATAAGCCAACACTACATACGTACTAACACCAGCGAGTGGTCAATCCGGCAGCGACTAGGTGTATGATTTCTAACAACTGGCCAGGTCGCTTCCGACTGTAACCACCCCGAGTGTCTTAAAACAGCATCTTTTATACCCTAAAAACCTAGGCAGGCTCCTCAATGCATATGTGTCCCAAACTGTGTGACAAATGGTTGGCAGTTGTTTTACTCTTCGTATCAGTGGGCCCCAAGGCCCTTCACACCATTTGCCTGAAGATGTTCCTGTCTTTGTAAGGCCCAACTGTTTGATCCTGCTCAGGGTCTGTCGCTTCCTTATCTGATTGATAGCTTTCATATAAAGTTCCCACAGTAACCAAGCTCTCAACCTCTCGAAGCATGCTGGTATATTAAATTTGGTCAACTTTTTAAGTTTGGTTAAGTTTTAGCAAATTCTTACAGTAAATGGCTTAAACTTACACCTGCTTATACTAATGGTTTCTTTTAAGTCTAGTTACCCTATCACTCCTGGTCTCACCGACCCTCATTGGCTCTCCAGCCCTCAATTGCATGTTTTCAAAATTCTTGTCCTTATCTGCAAGTCATCTTTTGTTTTCACCCACTTCATTTTTCTGCAGCTTAAAAGATAAAACAGGAAGATTTGCATTTAGAATCATAGAATGGTCACAGCACAGAAGGAGGCCATTCAGCCCATCGTGCCCATGTTGACTCTCTTCAAGAGCACTTCAGATAGTCTCACACCCCCACCCTTTTCCCGTAGCCCTGCAAAATAGAATCATAGAATGGTTACAGCACAGAAAGAGGCAGCGCCTTTCACAACTTCAGGATGTCCCAAAGTGCTTTACAACCAATGAAGTACTTTTTTGAAGTGTAGTCACTGTTGTAATGTAGGAAACATGGCAGCCAATTTTCACACAGCAAGGCCCTACAAACAGCAATGTGATAATGACCAGATAATCTGTTTTTTTAGTGCTGTTGATTGAGGGATAAATATTGGCCAGGACACCAGGGATAACTCCCCTGCTCTTCTTCGAAATAGTGCCTTGGGATCTTTTAGGTCCACCTTAGAGAGCAGACGGGGCTTCGGTTTAACATCTCATCCAAAACACGGCACCTCCGACAGTGCAGCACTCCCTCAGTACTGCACTGAATTGTCAGCCTCGATTTTTTTGCTCAAGCCTCTGGACTGGGACTTGAACCCACAACCTTCTGACTCTGAAGCGAGAGTGCTCCCAACTGAACCACAGCTGACACTAAGGGCTGGATTTTTCCAACCTCGGTGGGTCCATGGTGGGCGACGTACGTGGCATGTGGGGACCCAGAATCTGTCTCGATCCCGGCCTCCAATATGATTTTACATTGATTGGACTTGTTAAGCTCGCCCTGTGAGGTTGCCGGCCAATTAATAGGAAATGGGTTGAAGGGATAATTACAGTCCTAGACCTTTTCGAGCTACCCCAGATCAGGCGTATTCCCCAGATGTTCACCTTCAACTAAAGTTAGAGATAGACGAATTCTATAAGACACTTAATTGGGTCTAAAGGTCCAGGCTATCACTCTCTAAAGGAAAGGAATGACTGAAGATGTTACCATCCTCCAGATAGCACTTTTAATAAGTTTAACTAGACTGTAACCTTCCAGATATTATGAGGGTCTGGAAAACCCCCCAGAATTCTGCAACTCCTCACAAAAGAATATACAGAGATTGAGTTCACAAGTTTGATACAGAAATACTAATTGAGACAATTCTAAAAATATATAAATTTATTAAAGAACCGACATTCAGTTAACAGTTTGTGAGTCAATCGCGACTTTAACAGTTCAAAATACAAATAGCTTACATTTCTTATTCTCAGAGATCCTTAGTCTCAAATCTTAACTTTGTACATTTTTACATTTCTTATTATTTCTTAATCCAGAATATCCACCAATATCAAATAAGAGTAACTTTTCGATCCCCGAGACTCAAAGAATTAAAAACTTACAGAGACTGCCTCTGAAGTTGAGAAATGCTTGCCCTTTCCAGCGACTTTCATCTGAAAAGCTCTATTTTTATACCTTTTTTTAGTAGTAAATCCTTTGAAGTTTTCTGCTGATGTAAGCTAATTATCTCTTGTCATCTTCTGTTGAATTCTTTCTATTCTTACTGTCAATTCAACTGTTAGCTTGCAGACTTCTGTCTGTTGTTTAGGTATTTCAAAACGTATCATAAAATGGCTACAAAAGATTTATCTCTTTGATGTCATTTTTATCGAAGGGCTTCCATTCAATTTCTAAATCACCTCTGCTGTTTGAAAGCAGACATTGTGTCTACTAACTATTCCATTTTCAATACAAAAACCATGTGATTGCTTGGTGTCATCCATTGAAGTCATATTTTCAAAGTGCTCTGTTTGTACCTTTTACAACATGTAAATCAAAAACAATTCAACTAGGGTGTTTGTTTTCCTGGCCATCTTAGTTGGTTATATATTAATCGTGTTTCCTGTTTCATTTGATGTTACTTTTACAAAGGCACATGGTTTCTTTAATGTTCTATGTTTCTGTTCAAAGTGTCAGTTTTTAGCACTTTACTTGGGCATTGCTATTGTGTTGGTTCCAAAGTGAAGACTTTTCGGAAGCAAACCATTGCTTTTTCAATAGGGCCATTGTTTTAGTATTAACAATCAATTCCCATTTCAAAAGCTTGTGTGGTGTTTACAACTTGTGTTAACAACTGATCTTATCTCAGAAGCCAGTATTGACAGCCTGTGTCGCCGAGGCTTTCCAGGCTTTTAAACCCACTGGCCTAGAAATTCGGTTGGTTGCGCCAGTGATTAGCGCCTAAAGAGCCCGAGAATTGGGGCGTTACCCAATGTTCGGGCGGGCGCAATGAAGATAGCGCCACCTCCCATATTGAGTATCCTATTAGCGCCTGCGCTAACTCTTTGCGCGCGCCCACGTGCGCAGGCAGATCATGACATCATTTCAGTGTGCAACGCCTTTTTGGCGCCCCGGACCAGATATTCGGTGGCGCCCACAACCTTTCCACCTGGCGCTATTAGTGACAGTTTGATGGAATGTTCCCAGGCCCTTCTCGGAGCCGGGGGGTGCTATTTAAAGGGGACAGCTCTCGTATAAAAGCTGCAGCCACTTCGCCTGTTCATTCTGATCGTTGCTGGAGAGAGTTGCTGACCTTCTGTTGGACAGTAATTTTCTGATTTAGCCTTCGGAGACTTGGGACCTGCAGCCCTGTCCGGAGCAGTTGGAGAGCTAGACTTAACTGTGTCTTGCCCGTCTGGCATAGCAATGGGAGCTGCTTTGGAGGGGAACATCCTCATGGCCGGACATTTTGCAGGGGCACAGAGACAGCGGGAGAGAGGGCCGGGATTGGCCAGAAGGAGGAGGGGCAATGGAGGTCGCCCAATCCGACGATACGCTGAGAGGGTTTTCAGGCAGCAGGTGTCATACGTTCCCATGTCGGAGGAGCAGTGTCTGCGAAGGCTCAGATTCGGTAAGGAGGTTGTGACTGAGCTGTTCCACCTGCTTGCTGAAGATCTGCAGCCGCGTCTACGGTGCAGGACCTCTCTGTCGGTGGCCGTCAAAGTGACTGTTGCCCTCAACTTTTACGCCAGCGGATCCGTTCAGCCAGCCACTGGAGACATCGCGAATATATCACAATTTGCAGTGCATTGTTGCATCCGGCAAGTGACAGCTGCCCTCTATAGAAGGAGGCATGAATTCATCACCTTCCCTGTGACCCTGGAGAAGCAGGGGGAGCGCGCGTAGGGCTTCGCTGCTATTGCGGACTTCCCCATGGTGCAGGGGGCCATTGATTGCACACATGTGGCTTTGCGGGCGCCATTACAGAATCCTGAGGAGTTCCGCAACCGCAAGGGGTTCCACTCCCTCAATGTCCAGCTGGTCTGTGACCACCGGCAGATGATCATGGCAGTCAACGCACAATTCCCTGGAAGCAGCCACGATGCGTTCATCCTGCGGCAGACCTCAGTTTCTGATCTTTTTGAGGGATCGGCTCACCCACGAGGCTGGCTTCTTGGCGACAAGGGCTATCCTCTCTGCCCATGGCTCATGACCCCACTCCGTTTGCCCGCCACCCCGGCAGAAGAGCTTTACAACAGCAGCCATCAGGCGACCAGGAATATTGTGGCGCACACTATTGGTGTGCTCAAACAGCGTTTCCGCTGTCTAGACCATTCAGGGGGAGCCCTGCAGTACTCGCCGGAGCAAGTGGGTCGCATCGTCGTCGTCTGCTGCATGCTCCACAACTTGGCCATTCGACGAACCCAGTCAATGCCAGCCGACCCTCAAGGTCCAGCAGAGCAGGCGGACGAGGAGGAGGAGGAGGAAGAGCAGGCGGACGAGGAGGAGGAGGAGGAGCATGCGGACGAGGAGGAGGAAGATGGGAGGGCTCCTGAAACTGGAAGGGCCGTCCATCGGAGGCTCATCAGGACTCAGTTCTAGGCCCCTCTGACGGAATGATGGGTGTCATTCGTACCGCGCACTTCGGCTCGCACAAAGCCTATGAAGGCCACCATGATTGTAAATAGTTCGGAGTACCATTGTAAATAAAAAAAATTCTTTATTGTCAAAAAAGTGCTTTCTTCCAGCATTACAACGTCATGTCAGCAGAAACCATAACTAACAAAATAACAGATAACTCTCTGGCAAAGCCGCGAAACTAAACAAGCCATCACAAACAATCACAACAGGTGAGGGAGTCCTTGAATTTGGAGAAAGATACGTCTCAGCAACTCCCTCTACTGCTGGCCCCTTGAAGGAGACCGACTTCTCTTTCGCGGTCGGCCCCTTCCCTCCCTGCAGCTCCTACGTAATTGAACCCCAGTGGCGGCGTCAAGGCTGGGGGACGCCTGCTGAGTGTCTGGAAGTGCAGAAGCCCCTGAGGGACGGCCTGGACGACCTCTGGGCTTGGAGGGCGCGGAAGCTGGCTGCTTCAGCTGGGCATGGGTGGAAGCAGTGTGCACTGCAGGTGGTGGCAGCTGCACTGCAGACGTTCCAGCGGTGGCATGAGCAATGCTCACCTGCCGAGAGAGGACACCTGCACCATAGTCGGACGACACACTGGCTCTCTGAGGGGACCGGTTCGGATCATCCGCCACAATCGACTGCTCCACTGATTCATGGCCTCCTGTGGTACTGGAAGGGCCCAGGGTGATCCTGGCTGATGCAGATATGGTGGCTGCAGTGAGAGTTCACGTTGCCTCAATCTGGGTGTGGACGAGGCCAGCAAGTGACTGCGTGGCAGCAGTGAGGACCTGTGTGGCAGGTGCCAGTGCTTCGGAGAAGCCGTGGACAGTTCTTTCCATTGCTTCGGACAAGGCTGGAGCAGTCCGTTCCACTGCCTCGGACAAGCCCTGGACAGACCTTTCCAGGGATTGTCCGAAGCTCTGAACAGTCCTTTCCATAGCGGACTCGAAGCCCTGGACATTCCTCTCCATTGCTGCCCCGAAGCCCTGGACAGTCCTCTCCATTGCTGCCCCAAATTCCAGCACACTCTTTGCCAGTGTGTCGATCGACTGAGGCATCCTCCCCACTGCAGCCATAAGCTCACTGTGCCTGAGCCGGGCCTGGGTGCTCATTTCGGCAAGGCTACGCACCTCCTCTGCACTCTGTGCAGCAGTCATCGTGCCCTGCCTTGCCCTCCGGGGAGCCGGTCCCCGAACTTGCCTACCCTCCTCGCATTGCTGCAGGCCGCTTGTTCCGGCAACTGGCTCCTCATCAGAGCACCTCCCCCTCCCCTCCAGGGAACTACTATCCCCAGTCTGCAGATGTGTAGGCTCCCTTGAGGCTGGAACGGATGGTCCGGCTTCCTCCTGATCCTCGCCTCCGGAGGCACTGGCACTGGCATCTTCAGGGCCCGGCTCCCGAGCTGGTGATGCAGCATCTGAAAGCAGGGAGGTGGAAGAGTGGCTTTAGCAAAAGGACAGCTTGGCAGCAAGGGATACCAGATTGCGGCAAGGCTATGACATGGGTCCACAATGAGAAAGCATGCTGGCGGGGGGAACAAGTGGAAGGAGACAGTTGTAAAAGGTGAGAACCTTACCATCGCTGTCGACAATGGGGTCGGCAGCTGCAGTGGTAACAGGACCACTCAGACGTCCTCCAAGAATCTGGTGCACTCTCTCCTCGAGATCCGTGAGAGTGACCACTTGTGGAGGTCCTCCACCAGTGCGAAGCTGTTCTTTGCGAATCTTCGCCAGCTTGGACTGCAGGGGAAAGGAGGGGAAGTTATGTTACATGATGCCCTGACTGATCATCTCATGCCGCCCATGGTGCAAGAGCCCTTACATGATGCCCTGAGTGAGCATCTCATGCCCCCCATGGTGCAAGAGCCCTTACATGATGCCCTGAGTCAAATGTGGATGTGTGTGCCCAGAAAGGGCCATCGGTGCTTGCTGGCAGATGGGCAATGGGGCACAGTCTACCCTGTCGCCATAAAGACAGGTGCAAATGAAGGGATGCAGAAGTTTGCAGAAACAACACTCACCCCGACGACCCGAGTGAGGTCGTTGAATTTCTTTCTGTATTGGACAGGGCTCCTGGTCACCATGCTGCTGGAGTTGACCCTCTGGCATACATCCCTCCAAGCTTGTCGGTAGTCCTTATGATTCGGCCTCCTGCCATTGTCTGGGTACAGAACATCTCGACGGCGCTCCACTGCGGCCACCAATTGCTCCAGAGCCTCATTGCTGAAGCGCTCTGCTCTCTGTCTCACCTTCTCCATTTGGTCCAAGTTTTTAGTGCCAGAGAAGGGCCTGTGCCGATTCTGAGGCCTACAAGGCACTGAGTGTGGAAGCTGAGGCTGACTGACTGAAATAAAGAATAGATTTGCCTTTCTAATCTAGGCTTTATTAACTTTAAAAATCCAGTAGCATATCTTTCAACACCAGTCTCCAACCATGACTGGAGAGAACTGAATTTAAGATGGCCACCACAAATCACCTGACATCCACTACCAATGAGTTTACAGCATATATCTCAAGGTAGAAACAAACAACTAATTACAATACTTCTTACTAACACAGAACAACCACCCCATTCACCAATCACAATACTTCTTATTAAACATAGGAAATAATCACCACATTCACCCCTCCTTTTTAAACATGCTCCAACCTAAAACAACCTTTACAATTTATAATTAATTTATTTACAACTAAAATACAAATATAATATTTCAACAATTTTAAAACATTACTATCAATTTAAAAGTCCATTTTCAATCGGCCGACCGGATATCTTGTTCGTGTCGACCTTCTTAACCTTGGTGAAATTCCTTGCCCTCCCACACCCGGAGACACCGAAGTATCTTCTGCAGGAAGGCTATCCATATCCCGATTATCAACGGTTTCCGGATTGGAAATCCCATCAGGAAGTAAACTAGGACGGTCATGAACATCCATCAAAGGCTGACTAATAGAAGTATAATTATCTGCAGTAGGATTGGAAATATTCGTAGTATCTATAACAACATCCACATTATCTGAATCGTGAATATTATTAGTATCCTCAGAAGAGGGCTGGCCACCACAAGGAGCCAAATCTTTAATTGAAACAGTACTTTCTTTCCCATCTTGGAATCGAATATGAGCATATTGGGAATTTGCCTCCAACAGCTCCACCTCCTCCACTAAAGGATCATATTTTGACAATCTAACATGGCGTCGAAGCAGCACAGGTCCCTGCATAGTAAGCCATGAAGGTACCGAATATCCCGTAGTAGATCTCCACGGGTAATTAAAGAGCCTTTCATGGGGGAGCACATTAGTAGCCATTGAAAGCAATGATCTAATGGAATGCAGGGCATCAGGCAGTACCATTTCCCACTGTGTATTCTTAAGGTTCCGGGATGTCAAAGCCAACATAACTGCCTTCCAGATCACCCCATTGTATCGTTCACACTGTCCATTACCCTGGGGGTTATACGGGGTAGTTCTACTAGTAGAAATTCCCCGACTCTGAAGGTATTCCTTCAACTGGGAAGACATAAAAGAACTTCCCTGATCCGAATGGATATACGCAGGCATCCCAAAGATGACAAAAAGTTGAGTCAGACATTTGATAACTGTAGCAGCTGATACATCTGCGCAAGGAAAAGCAAAAGGAAACCTTGAAAACTCATCCACAGCAGTAAATATGTATCGATTTTGAGTCGTTGAAGGAAGAGGCCCCTTAAAATCAACGCTCAGACGTTCAAAAGGAGAAGTAGCCTTTATAAGATGAGCTCGTTGAGGCTTAAAGAAATTCGGTTTACACCGAGCACAGATAGAACATGATGAAGTCATCCGCTTGACATCTTCAACTGAAAAGGGCAAATTCTTACTGCGTACGAAGTATATCATCCTCGTAACACCAGGATGACATAAGGCATTGTGAAGATTAATAAGCGTATCTCTGTGAATCACAGAACAATAAGCCCTCGACAGTGCATCAGCAGCAACATTATCCTTCCCCGGACGATAAACTATATCAAAATGGTAACATGCCAACTCAATCCTCCACCTCATTATTTTATCATTTTTGATCTTTCCAAAATGTTTAACATCAAACATAAAGGACACAGATTTTTGATCGGTTACCAACGTAAAATGTCGCCCCGATAAATAATGTCTCCATTTACGCAGTGCTTCTACTATTGCATATGCCTCTTTTTCTATTGAAGAATGTCTTTTTTCACTATTGTTCAAGGTACGTGAGAAAAAGGCCACAGGTCTTCCATTCTGGCTCAGAGTAGCCCCAATTGCAAAATCAGAAGCATCCGTCTCAATCACAAAGGGAACCTGCTCATCAATAGGATGCACAACTGCTCCTAAGATATCCTTTTTAAAATTATCAAAACATGCCCTGGCCTCCCATGATAGAGGATATGTCGTAACCCGAATAAGGGGCCGGATCGTCTGCGAAAAGTTTGCAATCCAATTAGAATAGTAAGAAAACAGTCCAACAACTCGTTGCAAAGCCTTAGAATTAGTAGGATAAGGTAAATCGATCAATGGTCGCAAACGCTCTGGATCTGGTTTAATCTTATTTCCCGAGATAATATACCCCAGTAGATTTACCTCAGTAGTTGAAAAGATACACTTCTCTTTATTAAAAGTTAAACCAACTTTTTCCGCAGCTTGAAGGAATCTTTCTAAATTAGAATCATGCTCCACCCTTGATTTACCACACACCGTGATATCATCTAAATATGAAAAGGTGTCAGAGAGAGAGTTATCACTTATAAAAGCATCCATTGCCCGTTGAAAACAAGCAACACCATTAGTAACACCAAATGGTATTCGGCAAAACTGATACAGCTTTCCACCAGCCTCAAAGGCTGTATATGGTTCATCCCTCTTAACAATAGGAATCTGATGATAAGCACTCTTTAAATCAATAGTGCTAAAAAACTTATACTGAGATACTTTGTTGATAAGCTCATCAATCTTACGCAAAGGGTACGCATCTAATTGAGTATACCTATTAATAGTTTGAGAGTAGTCTATCACCATTTGTTTCTTATGTCTCTCATTAGTGGTGAGAACTACCTGAGCCCGCCAAGGCGAACAACTAGGTTCAATGATTCCTTCCAATAAAAGACGTTGGACTTCCGAATTAATAAATTCTCTATCCTGACTGCTATACCTTCTTGACTTGGTAGCAATTGGCTTACAATCCGGCATCAAATTGGAAAAAAGTGATAATGGAGAAATGGATAAAGAAGTTAATCCACAAATGGATAAGGGTGGCTTAGTCCCTCCAAACGAAAGACTGAGAGACTCGTGTAATTTAAGCACATCATGACCAATCAAAATATCCGCACAAAGATTAGGCAAAACAGATAGGCGTATATCAGTATACGTATTACCTAGAAGAATCATTTTCATAAGGCAACAACCAGCTACGTGTGAAGTAAGGGGCGGCTGAGCCATACACACCTGATAAGTAACAGGCAAGATTTTCAAACACTTTTCCTTCGCAAACTGAAGACTTATAAAACTCTCGGTACTGCCCGTATCTATGAGAGCCTTCACTTCTAACCCATTAACTTGGGCCATAACTATAGCTTTGTTTAGGCCATGAGCAAATGCAGCAGAAATTGATGCAATAAACGCCCTCTCTACAGGTTGAACAGTCGCAGAAGAGGAGGTAATTGAACCTAATGATTTACAAACACGTGCATAATGACCTCTCTTTCCACATTTACTACACACAGCCTCCCGGGCAGGACACTTCAAACGAGGATGCCGGACGTTCCCACAAAAATAACACTTCTGAATCCTAGAGGCAACAGCCGCCAAAGTAGAAACTGTTTCAGAATCTAGTAAACCACTCCCATTAAGTCCACCTAATTCTTTTTCATCCGGAACTGCCGAAACCACAGTCGCAGGTCGATTAGAAAGAGCATAAGAATCCGAACTTCTCTGAGCCATATCCAATGTAGAAGCTTGCTCAAAAGCACTCTTGAGAGCCAAAGTCTTATTTTCTAACAACCGCTGACGAATTGATCTAGACAGTGTTCCATTAATAAAAGCATCCCGTACCGATTCTTCCTTATATTCTTCGGCCGTCACAGCTTTATAATTACAGTTAGCACTAAGGTGCCGAAGTGCTTGTAAATAAGTATCCAAAGATTCTCCCACCTGCTGCCTACGGGCAGATAGAAGATAACGTGCAAATACCTCATTCTTTGGTTTAACAAAAATCTTCTCCAATGTAGAAATAGCCAATTCGTACGTTTTACAGTCCAAAATATACTTATACACATCCGGAGCAATGTAGTTGATCAGCATATTCAGCTTATTCAGAGACTCTTGTTCCAACACACCCAAAAAGTTTGTAAATGTACAATACCAATGTTTCCATTTATCATCCACTCCTGCAGAATTAGGGTCAGCATTGAATCGTTCTGGTTGAAGATATCGCTCCATTCTGATAAAAAGTTAATAAATTGAAATAAAGAATAGATTTGCCTTTCTAATCTAGGCTTTATTAACTTTAAAAATCCAGTAGCACATCTTTCAACACCAGTCTCCAACCATGACTGGAGAGAACTGAATTTAAGATGGCCACCACAAATCACCTGACATCCACTACCAATGAGTTTACAGCATATATCTCAAGGTAGAAACAAACAACCAATTACAATACTTCTTACTAACACAGAACAACCACCCCATTCACCAATCACAATACTTCTTATTAAACATAGGAAATAATCACCACACTGACCCACCCCTTTAAGAGCCAGCCAGCGCCTGGAAGTCTCGTGGTTATCGGTAATTGAGAGCACCTGCGCTGCGCCCGTCCGTGCCGATATTGGGTTGCGCCGGAAGTTTAGCGCCTTAGGAGTCCTGTGCAACACCTGAATTCGCGCCTCAATCACCTTTGGGGGTGATGCAACCCAATATCGCGCCAGGCGGCGATAAGTTGCGTCTGGCTATAAACTTTGCGCAGCGCCAGTTCTAACGCCTCAAGCGGGCCTATACCCAATTTCTAGGCCAGTATGTCATGTGTTATGAATATCAGAAATAGGTTCATAGGATGGTGTATCTCTTGGAATATGGCTATTTCCTTTACAGGGTCTGATGACGTCATTTGATGATGCATCAGCAGCTGGTTTCCTTAAAGGGACCACGGCCACATTGATTTTGACAGTTGTGCTGTCAGTGTTCTGCAGCATTGAGGTGCTGCAAACACTGACAAGCACTGCACAAAGGTGGACGGCTGCACCCAGGCTCTCCCATGACTCCCTCCATATGCTTATGGAGGAAGTCACAGCACACAGGGAGGTTCTCTTCCCTTCCCATGGGCGGAAGACACCTCCCCAGGAAACCAACACAGCCTGGTTGCACATTGCACAGGAGGACACAAGTAGAGATGTTGTCAGGAGGGCCAGGCTGCAGTGGCGCAAAACTTTCAATGATCTCAGTAAATCACGAAACGTTACTGCAAAGCCACACTCTACCTCAGCCTGCTGTGCCTCTCATCACATCTCCATCACTCTGCCTCCCCTACCCTACTCCTGCACATCCTTACTCACACCAACTTACCTTGCACCTCCACCCATCCCTCTCTATCTATGCTATCATTTCCGCATCTCACTAGCCACCCCTCACACTCACCCTGTTCCTTGTCCAATCATTCAAACTAACAACACACAAAGGTAGGCACTTGCGTGCTTTAGCCAATGTTCATGCAAAGTTTCTGTTAATGTGCTGTCAAGCATTGAAATCTGTATTTACAACATTTTGCCTTCTTGGACAGATTTGTGTGCACCTTTGGAAATGGCTTAGTGAGTTGCAGTGAATGGTGAGACATAACGCCCCCCCACCCGCCCTGCCAATGGTGCTGAATGTGAAAGAAATGGCTTGGAAATTGTAGGGATGCTTTATGATGTTGGTGTGGGGTGGTGCCAACCTAGTGCATCATATGGCAGCCAGGGTGTACAGAAGTAATTCTGGCCATGGTGAGGCCATCCCTGGCCTCCTAGGCAGCAATGTGGTTGGGTGCTGATGCCGTATGTCCTGTGCAGCACCAGTTGATTGCGGAGAAGTTTGGTGTTGTTATTGGTGCTGCTGGTGTGCCTGGTGCTGCTGGTGTTGGGGCTGATTGTGGTGGGATTCTGAGGACCAAGGTGAGATTTATTCAAGGGCACCGATGCTGATGGAATAGATGGCAGGTGAACTTGAGATGACAGAAGCGATCTGTCAATGGTGAGAGAGGTTGTTCCAATGAGGTGACACCGGATAGAGAGTTTGCTCCAAACACTTGCAACCTGCATAAAGCTCTATCTCTCTTCCAAATACAGTAAGCAACGGTTTCTAACCTTGGAAAGTGAACATCTATGAAATGGGAGCTTTCATAGAACATTTGCAGTTGTCAGGTTAGTAAATCATTCCCTGCAGACACAACAACCGACCTACTTACCTGACGTGATACCCGCTCTCCGGGAACCTCATTAAAAACCTGGTGAAGTGGTAAGTACATGGGAAAATGGTGCTTAACTGCCTTTTAACATGCTTTTAAGTATCTAAATTGGCTGACCCGCCGCTTGGTGTCGGGTCTGTTCAGGGATGACAGACCCGACTCTTGGGAAACTGACAAGGAGACGGGTTTACAGCGGGATACCGACCCGCTGTAAATCTTTGTGATTTTGACAGTGGATCCGCCTCCGAACCCGCACTCTGAGCGCCGGTAAAATTCCGGTCTAAAGCTTAAGAGTATTATGCACATCTCTACCACACTTAGAGTACTGTACACACTCTGGTCTCCATATTATAAAAGAATATAGAGGCACTGGAGAAGGATGATACCACAAGTGAAAGGAAAGACTGAACAGGCTGGGACTCTTTTCTCTAGAAAAGTGAATGCTGAGGGGCGATCTAATAAAGATCTTTAAAATTATGAAGGTGCTTGATAAGGTAGACATAAAGAAGCTGTTTCCACTTATGGGGTCACAAGTATAAGATGGTCATTGATAAATCCAATGGGGAATTCAGGCAAAACCTCTTTACCCAGAGCACGGTTAGAATGTGGAGCTCGCTACCAGAGGGAGTGGTTGAGATGAATAGCATAGATGCATTTAAGGGGAGGCTAGATTAACACATGAGGGAGAAAGAAGTATAAGGATATGTTGATGGGGTTCGATGAAGGAGGGCGGGAGGAGACTTGTGTGGAGCATAAACACCAGCATAGACCTGTTGGGCCGAATGGCCTGTTTCTGTGAGTAAATTCTATGTAACGTTATTCAGTTTAACTCATTAGAAAGAAAAAAGAAAGAAAGACTTCCATTTATATAGCGCCTTTCACGACCACTGGACGTCTCAAAGCGTTTTACAGCCAATTAAGTACTTCTGGAGCATAGTCGCTGTTGTAATGAGGGAAATTATTAGCATTTTTAATCACCTTCTTTTGAAAAAATTTGTGCGAATACACACTGCTTTAAAAACCCTCAGCTGGAATTTCCGAAACTCCAGCGGAAGCTCCAGAGAAACAACGGTTTGTTTTTTTTGTTCAGGACCTCTTGCGATCTTCCGCTGAAGTTATGGTGTGTGGTGGAGGCCACAAAGGGACAATAACACAATGTGTACCCAATGCTGTTATATGTACCTCACACAATTCACTTTGTATAGCAATGCTGTGGTATGTACATGCTGGGTTGGGTTATTGGTGCAGGGCCCCTTTAAGAGTGTCGGGCCCTTTAAGAGTGTCGGGTTATGTGATGACTCATCAGCCCCTGCTTGTAACCCTGCACGGGGCTGAGGTTTTTTCAGTCCATGTGGAGATGTGATAAAAGCAGGACATGTTTTGTCCTTTACCTAAAGAAAGTCTCAGCCCGTTGATTTCTGTCGATCCCAACATTGGTGACCCCGCTGCTCCTTTGGACGATTCCAAAGGCCTCTTCTGAAATGGCGACGAACGCCATTTCCATCGAACCACCCGAGTTTTGGGAACAACAGGCTGCCGCTTGGTTCGCCCAAGCTGAAGCTCAATTTGCAATCCGGAACATCACCGCGGATGACATGAGGTACTACTATGTCGTCTCTGCTCTCGGCAGCTCCACCGCGGCCAGAGTCGTGAACCTGCTCGAAAACCCCCCGGAGCACAGCAAATACGACACGCTTAAGGCGCACCTTCTACAGACTTTTGGCCTCACCGAAGCCGAACGCGCTCGCCGGCTCCTCTCCCTGCCCGGGCTTGGCGACTCCAAGCCCTCAGAGCTGATGGACCACATGCTGGTCCTCCTGGGCACACACACACCGTGTTTCCTCTTCAAGGAACTGTTCCTCCAGCAGCTACCAGGTCAGGTACGGTCGGCGCTAGCCAACTCTTCTATTACCGATTTCCACGACCTGGCCAAGGAGGCCGACCAATTTTTTTCCGCCGGGCAACAGTACTGCGCAGCCACGCGGAGCCCTACCCCCACTGATACAGCCCAACGGCGGCAACCCTCGGCCTCTACCTCGCTGTCTGACACTTCCGTTTCCTGTTGGAGGCCCGCCCGTTCACGGCGTTCGTGGACCACAAACCGTTGGCCTTTGCCATGGCCAAAGCCTCCGAGCCGTGGTCGGCCCGTCAGCAACGCCACTTGGCCTTCATTTCGGAATTTACGACGGACATCCAGCATGTGGCTGGGAAAGACAACCCCGTCGCCGACTGCCTCTCCCGAGCCGTCGCCAGTGCCGTACACCTCGGAGTCGACTACACCCGCATGGCGGCCGACCAGGCCTCTGACCTGGACGTCCAGGCCTACAGAACGGCGGTCACGGGCCTTCAACTCGCAGACGTCGCGTTCGACGCTGCCGGCAACACACTCCTGTGCGACGTCTCCATTGGGCAGCCACGCCCTGTCGTGCCCGAAGGTTGGAGACGACAAGTATTCGACGCCATCCATAATCTTTCCCACCCGGGCAGGAAGCCGTTGCAGAAACTGGTGGCGGCCAAGTTCGTCTGGCACAGGCTCAGGAAAGACGTGCGCGACTGGGCCAGCACCTGCGTGGTATGCCAACGCTCCAAGGTACAGGTACATCGCCATACCAAGGCCCCGTTTGCGCCTTTCGCAGTACCCGAGAGGCGGTTCAACCACGTTAACGTAGACTTGGCCCCTGCCGCCCTCCCGTGGGTTCACCCACCTCCTCACAATGGTCGACAGAACCACCCGATGGCCGGAAGCCGTCCCGCTGTCTTCGACGATGGCCGCCGATGTAGCTCGGGCGTTCATCAGCACTTGGGTCGCCCGGTTCAGCGTCCCATCTGACATTTCCTCCGACCGGGGGCCCCAGTTCACGTCAGAGCTCTGGAACGCCGTTGCCCAAGGCCTCGGGTTGAAACTCCACCGCATCACAGCTTACCACCCTCAGGCCAATGGGTTGTGCGAACAGTTCCATCGCTCCATGAAGGCCGCGCTCCGAGCCAGCCTCCGGGACGATGGCTGGATCGACAGACTTCCGTCGGTCATGCTGGAACTCAGGACCGCTCCCAAGGAGGACCTCCAATCCTCGTCCGCCGAGCTCGTCTACGGACAGCCGCTGCGGGTTCCCGGGGATTTCATCCCCAACGCAACGGAGCCTTGGTCCGCAGCCCGTCAGCGGTCCGACCTTCTAGACAACGCCAAGGTTTTCGCTCCAGTGCCCACGTCACAGCTCGGCCTCCCGCAGTCCCACGTTCCACTCGACCTTCGTGCGGCGGACTACGTTTTTGTCCGCCACGACGCCCACCGGGGACCTCTGCAGCCACCCTACGAAGGGCCATTCCACGTCTTGGAAACCGGGGACAAGACCTTCGTCGTAGATGTCGGCGGCAAGCCGGACTGCATTTCCGTCGACCGCCTCTAGCCGGCCCACCTGGATCTGGACCGACCCGTTGAATTGGCACAGCCCCCGAGACGGGGCCAACCTCCGCTTTCCACGCCCTCCGTTCACCACCGAGCGCCTGAGGTCCCCCCGACGAACCCCCCGGTCTCCACCCCGGAATCGAGGAGCCGTTCCAACCGATTGATCCGGCCCCCCCGACGACTGACATTGCCAGTACTTGTGAATTCTGGGGGGACGTATGTGGCGGAGGCCACAAAGGGACAATAACAGAATGTGTACCCAATGCTGTTATATGTACCTAACACAATTCACTTTGTATAGCAATGCTGTGGTATGTACATGCTGGGTTGGGTTATTGGTGCAGGGCCCTTTAAGAGTGTCGGGCCCTTTAAGAGTGTCGGGTTACGTGATGACTCATCAGCCCCTGCTTGTAACCCTGCACGGGGCTGAGGCTTTTTCAGTCCATGTGGAGATGTGATAAAAGCAGGACACGTTTTGTCCTTTACCTAAAGAAAGTCTCAGCCTGTTGATTTCTGTTGATCCCAGCAGGTGGGTGATTGTGAGAATGCTGAGGAAAAGCTCTGGAGGAAACCCACCCCACCTCAGTGTTTAAACAAAGCTGTTTTCCAAATTCATTCTGCAGATAAACAAGCTGGGTCATGTGGAGAAAATCAACAGGGCAGGTTTAATGAGCACAGCGGTTTGCTTCTATCAGAGCAGGCCATTCAGCCTCTTGAGCCTGTTCCACCATTCAATTTGATCATGGTTGATCTGTATCTCAACTCTAATTAGCTGCCATTGATCTGTATCCCTTAATGCCCTTACCTAACTAAAATATATCAATCTCAGCCTTGCCTTCATGGATCTTCTTTTGAGGACCGCCTGCATTGGAAAATTACACCACTGTACAAGGCTGACACTGACTTAATAAGTGCACGTCGTAACATGGATCTGAGCCACGCACATGAGGAATGTCCAAAGTGTGATTCCCGGTCCATGCTCAGTTGGCCCAGAGATGATATGGGTGCTCCGCTTGGGCTTGGGTGCCTCTGGGTTAGGAAGGGAAATAATGAGCCAGGGGCCCTGCTCATTATTGACCATGCTCAATGGCTGCCGCTAGAGATTGTGAATGTATGCTCAGTGAGGTCAGAATTAAAGCTGATTCCTCCCACCTCCCCTCCTACCCTCATGCTTGAAGAGTCTATCAGTGCAACATTAAGAATGATCACATGACAAGCTACGGAGGTGATCCAGTGCCAAATTACCATAGCCCAGTACATCTTTCAATGAGGAGGGAACTAAAGTGGAGACAACAATAAATATAAAGAAAGAAAATGAAAGAACTTGCATTTGTATAGTGCCTTTTATGACCTCAGGATGACCCAAAGCGCTTCACGGTGAATGAAGTACTTTTGAAGTTAGTCACTGTTGTAATGTAGCCAATCTGTGCACAGCAAACTCCCACACGCAGCAATGTGATAATGACCAGATCATCTGTTTTAGTGATGTTGATTTGAGGGATAAATATTGGCCCAGGACACCGGGGAGAACTCCCCCCTGCTCTTCTTTGAAATAGTGCAGTGGGATCTTTTACGTTCAACTGAGAGGGCCGACGGGGCCTTGATTTAATGCCTCATCCGAACGACAGCACCTCCGACAGCTCAGCACTCCCCTCAGTACTAGTACTGAGGCATCAGCCGAGATTTTGTGCTCAAGTCTCTGGAGTGGGACTCGAACCCACAACCTTCTGACCCACTGAGCCATGGCTGGCACAAACACAGGCTGTAAGATTCACAAAATTTGTGCATTTCCCCGAAGGTTATTATCGATAAAAACAGGAACCTGTGTGGACATTTCTTTGAAATTAAAAAGGTTAGCCAAGATGGCGTCCGTGCCTCGTGGCAGAAAGCCTGCAGGTCTCCAAAATGGATTCTGCAGCCCAGGCTGTTTGAGGTAAATCGAAACTAAGGCTGCAGGTTTCCTGTGAAAAGAACTTTGTGATTTGGGACCCAGACAAACTGTGAATTATGTATTAGGCCGAATTAGAGGCAGATCTGAAATCAATGAGGCCTACAGTTAAAGCCATCAGTCTGCATACATAATCGGAAACAGATTAAACACACCCATCGAGGCTGGACAAGCCCATCAAGGACTTTCAGGACAATAAGAGTCAATTATCGGGCCGGTAGATGCAATTACCGGCCATCTAAAAACCCGTCAGTATAGATTGCTACCATTATTTTAACTAGCCCGCCAAAAATAAAACAAAGAACTAACCTGATTTGGCGGGCAAATAAGGTTTTTCGACGAAGGTATAATTGAAGGCCCCCAGGTAGCAATTGGGAGGTAGTCGTTGGAAGAAGAAGAAGAAGACTGCTGCTCGGCTGCTGTCGGTATTGCCGCTCCCTGGTCCTTCGGCCCCTCGCCCTCATGGCTCCGCTCTTACCCCGTCCCACGCTTACCCCCTGGCCTTTGCCCGTGCCCTCTACAACTCCATCTGGACTCGCCCTGACACCGGGTCGGGCGAACATGGGCAATTCAGGCCAGGTGAAGCGGGACGCGATGAGGGGAGGAGGAAGACCACCTGGGGAAGGCCAACTGAGGGTAGGCTTCGAATTATCAGGCCTTCAGCCTCAGCCGACCTGCGAGTATCTTCATGCAAACTCAAGCTGTCGGCGAAGAATCATCCCTGCAAGGTAAAGTACCCAAGCAGAGACTGTAACTTTGGGGTACTCGAACCTGGACAACGCCCTTGCAGCACCTGGAGCCCATCTGATGACGGCAGGCTCCAGAGAGCACCAAGAGTGAACCCCGAACCCAACCGCTGTTTTGAGTCTAACAAACCCTTTTATTGGTGAGCATGAATTCTGACCCCTCATAGATTAACCTAGTTAGGTATAGGGGGTGGGTTACGGATAAGGGGATTGTTAAGATAGTTGTTTTCCCTTGATGTGCCGTGTGTTCCCCATTCCCTGTATAAGTATAGTATTATTATGGCTCTCTTGTAATTTTTGCCTGTAGAAGTGTACACTAATAATTTTCCATAAGATTGTATCAAGTTTTTCCTCTTAAATAAAATCTTGGTTTTGTTTGCATCCAACCACCTGTCTACTCGAGTTTTCTATGTATCGCTGCCTGTATCTAAGTCCGGTGTCGAGAACCCAGGGGGCAAGCGATTCGAACTGCGCAAGGAAGGTAGTCAGAGGCAAAGCTGACTGACCCGAACACGCCTGTGCAAAAACCCCCTACAGAAATGGCGACCGCGGCAGGACACCGGCAACTAGGTAGCGATACGGTAGACAGTGGTTCGGATGAACGAACTGTGACGAAGGAAAGGATTTCTGATTATGTGTTTAGCAAGGTGAATATCACTAAGAAGTGGATCACTACTCTGTTAAAGGCTGGGCGTCTGATAGATGCAGCAGCCAAGTGGACAGAGGGAATGGAACACAAGAAGTCCTTAGAGAAAGCTCTTTGGCTGATGTGCTTTAAAAAGCAGATCCAGCTTCTGGATGGGCTCATTGTCGCACAGGCAATCGAGTTAAGGGAGTCAGCCCTGGAGATCCAGGATAAGGCTCTCGCAGGGGAAAAGTTGTTAGTAGCTCTGCAGGCTTTGAACCAAGAAAGAGCACATCTAGTAAGGGAACACAAGGCCCAGTTGGAATACCTATGGTGTCAAGTCACTGAGGCCAAGGGAAGTGAGTGAAGGTTGCAGGAGAAAAACGCCCGCATGGCAAGGCAGGTTAGGGAACAGGAAGAGAAAGTACAGGAGGTCTGTGTGGAGTTTGCACATTCTCCCCGTGTTTGCGTGGGTTTCCTCCGGGTGCTCCGGTTTCCTCCCACAGTCTAAAGATGTGCGGGTTAGGTTGATTGGCTGTGATGAATTGACCCTTAGTGTTAGGGGGATTAAATACGTGGGGTTACAGGGATCGGGTGGGATATGTGTCGGTGCAGGCTCGATGGGCCGAAATGGCCTCTATCTGCACTGTGGGGTTTCTGTGATACTCTGTGATTCTGTGAAAAGCCGCTTACAAGCTAGCTAATGAACAGGGGTTTGAGGAGGCAGACCATGGCCCCTGCCAAGAGAAAATAGAAAATCTGTGCCGGGCCCTCCGGAAGGCAAAAGGCATGGTATGCCTCATAAGCCCAAAGGCAGGTCAGGAAGATTTTATGGGGAACAAGGGGAGAACAGTTCCAGTGTAACCAGTAGTGTCTAGGGATGACCCGGTTGAGAGAGAGGAGACCTCACGACCACCACCCATAGCACCAAGTTTCAGTGAGGTTTGGCTGCAAGGGGGGGTGGAGCCCAGAGTGGAGCCAGAGGTGGAGGCGGAAGTAGAGCAACCCCCGCCCGAAAAGCCGGAACCGGAGCCGGTGTGCCCAGCACGGCATCAGAGGTTCGGCCCACCCGCCAATGGCGAAGATGAGGGACCCCTCCAAAACCAGTTCTTATTACCCTTTAATACCCAACAGCTTAGGGTTATGGTCAACCATATCACAATGCTTTCTGCCAAGGGAGACCCCTCGATCCACTTCAGGGAAATAGAGCAGGCCGCCAGCGTCAACAACTGCGATGATGCTGAAAAGGCCAAGATGCTGCTCTCCCTGGAGAGTAATCTCCTCCAATTCCTCTCTGAAGAGTGTAAGAGGGGACAGAGCGGGTGCGAGGAGCTTAGAGACGCGGTTCTGGAGGCCATGGGGATGGATGAGGGAAATCCTTTCTCCCGTGTGGAGAAGACGGTACAGCTCTCAGGGGAGACCCCGCAGGCTTTTGCGGACTGGTTGTGGCCGGTATACCGGAAAGCCTGCCCGGGGACGCAGGACCGAGGATTCCTGAACGGGGATTCTCTGACGCAATGGTTCCGTTGTCTAGTGGCGAACAGCTTGCCACAGATCCGGGCCAAGGCAGAAGCCTGGTTCGACCCCAAAGATCCCCAGACCACAGAGATCACGGTAATTAGGCAGCTCACTCCGGCCTATAAAAACGGTAGGGGAGCCGATGCCCACCCACCCAAGGGTAAGCTGTATGAGGTAAAACCCGGACCGGGTAGGAAAGAGTGGCACCAGGAAGGGAGTAACCCCCCCAAGACCAATTGTTACGGGCGTGGGAAGGATGGTCACTGGCGGAAGGAGTGTAAGAACCCTTGGAAGGATAACAAGGGAAAGCATCCCACAGCCCCGGCCCAAAGGGCGGGGGTAGGGGCCCCTTCCGCAGAAGTTGAGTCGCTTTTGGACGCCATGAGGTCCTTGCTGACTGGCCAGGGGAGAGTAGCAGCCGCCACTGGTGCTCTCACCCCATCAGCCCCATCCCACCCACAACAGTGACTAGAGCCGGCGCAGCCTGTGTATCTGTGCTCGCTCCGATATGATGAGTGGAGGAGACCCATGATGGAGATGGAGGTGGAAAAGGTAGCGGGGACCTATCTTTTGGACACGGGGGCATCACGCACCGTGATCTACTCAGCTAACCCCACCACCTCACCTCTCTCTAGCGGGGTCCCATACAGTCTATCGGGGTTCACGGGCAAGAAACAGGCTGGCTCGGTTTCCATCCCGCTCGCCATTCGGATAGGACTGCTCCGCTCCACGTGGACATGCATCCTGATGAATTGGGACTTGGAGGGTGGAAGGGGTTCCTGGGGGCCGATTTTATCGTAGATCAGGGGATCCTAGTAGATTTAAGGAATCACTGCCTCTGGGGGGCAGGAAAGGTAAAGAACGGTGAGATCGTAGTCATCCCGGGTAAGGAAGGGAAGGGGACCCTCTGCACCATGAAGCCCAAAGAGGATTATAACCTCGGGCTCATGGCCAGCAACACCCCACCAGAGTTCCAGGCATTTGTGCAGGCCCTCCTGGCCGCATTTGCCACTCACAAACACGACTGCGGGAGGGTCACAGGGTTTGAGGTCAGAGTAGACAGGGACCCCATGGCCCGACCACAGAAACAGTATAACTTCCCCAGGGAAGCAGAGCCGGACATGGAAGCAGCCATGTCCTCGTTAGTACGGCAGGGAGTTCTGAGGCCGATAGCCACCCATGTGAACTCTCCGTTGTGGCCGGTTAGAAAACCGCACAATTCCTGGAGGGCCACGGTGGACTATCGGGTGCTCAATAGTAACATCCCAGCCTGTGCACCCACAGTGGCAGCAGTTGCCGACCTGATCGGGAGTATTCCAGCATCCGCGACCACTTTCACGGTGCTGGATATTTCCAATGGGTTTTTGTCCATCCCCGTAAGGAGGGAAGATCAGTACAAGTTTGCCTTTACGTTTAAAGGGCAACAGTACACATGGAACTGCTTGCCTCAGGGCTTCAATAACAGCCCCAGCATCTTCCATCAGTGTATGGCAGACAGCTTGAAGGACTTTAGCCAGCCCGGACAGTTGGTACAATATGTGGATGACCTGCTCCTGTTCACTGATTCGAAAGAGGAGCATGGCCCACTATTGGCCGAACTGCTGGAGCTGTTAGAACAGAAGGGTTTCAAGGTGAATCCCAAGAAGGTGCAGATCGGCCAGCAGGAGATGAAATTCCTCGGTCTGACCGTATGCGCTGGAGAAAGGGCCATAGATAGGGCTGGGGAAGGAGAATCCCGAGACCCCTATCGGGCAGGCCCGGAAGCCGCAGTCCGGGACAAGGGAGGTACACGGGGGGTAGTTTTGGCCCCGGACCCGAAGCGGGTCCGGATCTGAGATCCTGTCTGCAAGACCGTCCCGGTGAGAAAAGAGAAAAGACAGCCCCTAGAAGGTCCGCTCGGGGCAGCGAGCGAGCCCTCAGCACAGGTTCTAAAACAGGCCGCTGGTTATAACAACCAGTGCAAACTGTTTCAGCCTGAAAGGGGAAAACAGCCAGTCGGGGTAAGGTCTGAGGATAAAGATCCTCAGCCTGCAGCACGAGCGAATTCACAGACCACACAGGCAGGCGCTGTGGCTTGCTTGAAGGGAGGGGCCATCCAGCCCATCGATTGGGACACGCCCCCACTCTTCTGGGATCCAGACGAGAGGGAGGGACTTGAGGGCGAAAACCCCGCCCCTAACCCAGGTGTAGAGAGGGAGGGACCTGAGGTCGAAAACCCCGCCCCGGACCCAGCCATGGGACCTGGGGGCGGAGAGTCTCAGCTCGCAGCAGCAGGCTGCGAAAAGGTACCTACCCCCAGCCCAGGTTCGGGAGGGGTCAAGCCTGGGGAGCAGCGGTTGGGGTAAAAGGCCCAGCGGCCAAGAAAGCCCCACCCGCCAAAGCCCCCAGAAAGTCCCCGCAGACGCCCCAGCCGAGAAAGCCATGGTCACCAGCCCTCCAGTTCCCAAGGGCCGCCCCTTGAGCCAGGGAGAGGTCCAAGGATAGAGGTCCTCAGCCAGCAGCCTTGGGCTGCGAGGGACCAACCATGAAGGATGGTGCGGTCACGCCAGGGGTAGCGGCGAGCCGCAGTCCGACCAGGGATTAGCCTGGCCGCCCGGAGACAGGCGGCGGATGTATATGGTATAGTGTAAGTTTAAGTTTAAGTAGGTGCAATTATTAAACTTAAGTTTGGGTGTTTAGCTTAGGTTAAATAAGGTGATGGGTAGTTTGGATAAGAAATCTGCCGAGAGTGTGTATATTTGGGTCGAGGTCGCGGGACCCGATCATGCCTCACCAAGCCAGAGAATCTCTTTGGGACCTGGCTGCATGTTTTTGCAACTTTTTGCAGAAAGATGTTCGGGATGGACTGGATCGTGGTCCTATTCACCCTAATCAGGATGAGCAAGGAGAGGAGAGGAGACGTCCAAGACTCCCACATCTATGGGTGTTCGGGAGACAAGGCGCCCCTGGCGATTGATGGGAGTGGCGAACAGGATGCGGAGAAGACCGCTGTCTACTTCCACGAGGGAAGGTGGCCAGGATGGTTGGAGTCCAATTCGTCTCAGTACTCCAGCCAAACCGGATTCACGTACGGGGAAACCTCCCTCCTGTGCCCCCGAGTGCGAGTCGTTTCCACGAGGGTCAGCGTCACCGTTGGAAAGCGAATATGTTTAACATGCAAAGGACACATTCCACTGGACCGATGGTGTTGGCTCCGAAAGTTGAGCAAGGACATGAGGAACCCTGAAGTCGAATGGGAGCGCCTGGGGAATAACACCCATCGGACAATTACCGGGACTCATGGAGGACCGAGTGTGTGTTGGGACAAGTGATGGGAACCGGACCAAGAGATTTACATCTGTATGTGGGGGTCAGAGACGGTCTGCCCTGCAGGCATATCCATTATGTTCCACCGGCAGTGGCTTGACACCGGGAAGGGGATAAGGTGGGATGCCAGCCGGAAGGTGTGTGCGGTCCCGTATTCCCAGATCCCAGTCAATGCCACTGAGCTGGTAACACGCCCCCGTAAGCCCCCGCCCATGGCGCAGGCAGTGAGGTTATCCAGGGAAGATTGCCCCACCACCACCAAGGGACCAGGGAATGGATTGGTATTAGTCCCCACCAATCAGATGCTGTACCAGGGGGTGCACTACGCGGTAGCCTCCGTGATTTTAAATCTCACCGAGGTACATTTGCTGGAGTGGTGCCCCAAGGAAACAGATCAGTTATACCAGGCCCTATTAAAAGACTTGTTCTGAAAGTTTAAGGAGTTCGACTTTGCCCACGTGGACAAGACCGAACTCTACACCACACGCCGGGAATGTTTGGGTAACCCAGGGAGGCAAAGAAGGGGTGTATGGAATGATGATAGCAAAATACTGTAGATGTTGGAAATCCGAAATAACCGCAAAAAATGCTGGAAAAACTCAGCAGGTCAGGCAACATCCGTGGAGAGAAATTTGAGTTGACGTTTCGGGTCGATCCCTTCTTCAAAACTGGAAAGAAAAGAAAATAGATCGAAGGCAGGGCTGCGATCGGCCAAAAGAAGTGAAAGAAACAAAAGAAGTAAAAGAGCTAGACGAGATGGTAATAGGCTGAGATTAGGTGTAAAGTGTACTGGCAGGGCAAGAGATAGCTGCCAGGTATGAGAGAGAAACAAAAGAAAAGAGGGGGGTGGAAAGGAGTGGAAAAATTACAAGCCGAGGTTATGATCTGAAATTGTTGAACTCGAGATTGAGTCCGGAAGGCTGCAGAGTGCCTAATCGGAAGATGAGGTGCTGTTCCTCGAGTTTACGTTGAGCTTCCGTGGAACAATACAAGAGGCCAAGGACAGAGAGATCAGAGTGGGAATGGAGCGGTGAATTAAAATGACAGGCGACCGGGAGCTCAGGGTCACCCTTACGGACTGAACGGAGGTGTTCCGCAAAGCGGTCACCCAATCTGCGTTTGGTCTCCCCAATGTAGAGGAGACCGCATCGTGAGCAGCGAATACAGTATACTAGATTGCGAGAAGTACAAGTAAATCGCTGTTTCACCTGGAAGGGGTGTTTGGGGCCCTGGACAGTGGGAAGGGGGGAGGTATAGGGGCAGGTGTTACATCTCCTGCGCTTGCACGGGAAGGTGCCAGGTGAAGGGGAAGGGCTGTTTGGGGTGATAGAGGAGTGGGGTGATAGAGGAGGGGTGATAGAGGAGTGTTTGGAAGCACCTTCCAAACACGCGACCTCTACCACTTAGGAGGACAAGGGCAGCAGACGCATGGGAACATCACCACCTACAAGTTCCCCTCCAAGCCACACACACCATCCTGACTTGGATCTGTATCACCGTTCCTTCACTGTCGCTGGGCCAAAATCCTGGAACTCCCTTCCTAACAGCATTGTGGGTGTACCTACACCATATGGACTGCAGCGGTTCAAGAAGGCGGCTCACCACCATCTTCTCAAGGGCAATTAGGGATGGGCACTAAATGCAGGCCTAGCCAGCCAGCGACGCCCACATCCCATCAATGAATAATTTTTTTTTTTTTTTAATGCAGCATCAATGGGCAAAAGCAGCTAAGGTTGAATCAAAACCATCCTTTCTTCTTGAATTTATGTCACAGAAGTTTCCATCTGCAGAGAACCGCCCTCTTAATAATGCTCAAACATAATCCCAATAAACTAATGCTGTGGATTTAAGAGTCTTTCCAATGCAGATGCTAATATTTTTACAGAGTGTCTTACAGTCGAATGCAAGAGAAATACTAGGCTGTAGGTAATGGCGGTCTCCCAATTCTGAATTTATAAACACTATAAACACACCAAGGAGTCCTTCATAAACAACCTTTGATAACTATTCTTTAAAGTGCTAAGTCAGCAGCAGAGTGAACTTTTAGATTGATGCTATAAACTCCACAGATAAACAAGGTTGGTTTTTTTTTGTCCACAGGCATTGGAGAGATTCAATTTCCTTCTTCAGAACCCATTTCTATCATCCACAGGTAATACAGATAATTTAATTAAAAACAAAGCATTTTGAGGTCCAGCTCCGATGGATTCAGTCACAAAGCTCAGAATTTTGAGTAATATTATGAAAATAAATTTTGAACTAATCTCTTTTGAGCTGAGTTGGGATAGTCCAATAGCCAAATTATTGGCCTTCGGCTCTTCGCTTTCCTCGGTATTCCACACACAAGTTTTTCCATTTCATCCCACCCGTTGGGAAAATAACCAATCTAAAAAAACGTCAATTCTGCCCTCAAACAGCCCGCTGGTTTGTATTCATATTTTTTTCCTGAGTATGTACGATTCATTTTCTTAAAATATCCCTGCCGTGTCAAATGTTATCTTTGTTTTTGAGCAATAGACCGCGCGTGACTGGGGCTTCCACCGCACTTCCAGCAAGTCATGGTGGCACATTTTATACTTGCATTGGAGGCAGTTCAGAGAAGGTTCACGTGGCTGATTCCTGAGATGAAGGGGTTGACTTATAAGGAAAGCCATGATATCCTTAAATGGCGGAGCAGGCTCGAGGGGCCAAATGGCCTACTCCTGCTCCTATTTCTTATGTTCTTATGTTCACAGAGAGAGAGCAGCTCTGACAGCCTAAGTGTACTCTACAAATTACCAAAAGGCAAAAGTCAGCCAGGATTCCTCCTCCTGCTCTACAGCCATGATCCTGCTCCCATCCAGCATCTTCATATACATGCAGGAAAGTATGTTCCAAGTATCAACAAGTAAATTTATAAATATCACAGTTCATTCCAAATCAACCTACCCAACAACATTCCAAGCATCGATCTAACCAAGGGCACATTTCAAATAACAACCTGTCTAACACTACACTTCAAATAAAAGAAAAATATAGCATTTATATAGCGCTCTTCACAACCTCGTGACGTCCCAAAGTGCTTCACAGCCAATGAAGTGCATTTGAAATGTAGTCACTATTGTAATGTGGGAAACGTGGCAGCCAGTTTGCGCACAGCAAGCTCCCACAAACAGCAGTGTGATAATGACCAGATAATCTGCTTTTTTAGTGACGCTGATTGAGGGATAAATATCGGCCAGGACACTGGAAATAACTCCCCTGCTCTTCAAAATAGTGCCCTGGGATCTTTTCATCTGCCTGAGAGAGCAGATGAGGCCTCGCTTTAGCATCTCACCCGAAAGACAGCACCTCTGACAGTGCAGCACTCCCTCAGTGTTAAGTCTGTGTGTTATAGTGATAATTACTACACAGACTACGAGAGTAAATTCAACAGGTCTTTACTGGTTGGAGGTAGGGACTATACTGAATACAATATTACTGCACAGTGCTTATATACCGGTGTGGTCACCACCGGTATTACGTATACAGCAGCCAGAGAAAGTAGTACATCTCTTAAGGTGGAACAGGCTTAAGTTCTCTTAAGGTGGAACAGGTTACATACACCACAATCCTCCCTTTTTAGCTTAACAGTCATATCCCCATTTAACATAACATAATAACATATATACATATATAACTTCAGGTATAACAGTTCAAAGGTTCAGTCTCTCAGGGGGCTTTCTGATGTGGCTTGGATAACGCCTCTCAGTAGTCTCTGATTCTTGTTGTTGAGGTGCCTCCTCTATTTGGTTTCCAATGTATTGGGTGTCATCATCATCAAGTACATTCCCTGCCGAGGTAGATGCTTCAGGTTCATTAACGTCTTCCACAGTTGTCTCTGTCACAACCATGGGTTCGACCCTTGCTCTCGACTCTACCAGTTGATCCGCATGACGCCTTATCACATTATGACCAATATCTACTGTGTACATCAGAGGTCCTTGTCTGGCCCGAATTGTTCCGGACTGCCATTTTTCGTTTCCATAGCCCCTTGCCAACACTGGTTGTCCTACGTCGAAAGTTCGAGTGGTCTTGTTGTTAATATGCCGAAACTGTTTGTTTTCCACTTCCCCCCGCACATTTGGTTTTAACAAGTCCAACTTGGACCGCAACCTCCTGTTATAAAACATCATGGCAGGACTTTGGTTAGTCACTGCATGATCGGCGTTTCGATATGACATCAGGAACTTGTCGACCTTGTGTTGCAGCGGAATCTGATCATCGTTCATGGCCTTAATTGCCTTTTTGAATGTCTGGACAAATCTTTCAGCCAACCCGTTTGTCGCCGGATGATACGGGGCAGAGGTATAATGCTTTACTCCATTCTTCTTTAAGAATTGTCGGAATTCTTCCGATACAAACTGTAGTCCGTTGTCCGAACAGATCTGTTCTGGCAATCCGTTCCTTGCGAATATTGTTCTTAACACCGCAATTGTCTTTTCTGAAGTAGTGGTATTCATCTTGATGACTTCTGGCCATTTGGAATGTGTGTCCACCGCGATTAGGAACATGGAGTCCATGAATGGACCAGCAAAGTCAATGTGTACGCGTTGCCATGGGGCTGAAGGCCATTCCCATGGGTGTAGCGGTGCTATCGGAGGTGCATTTTGCACTTTTTGGCACCCAGCGCAGCTTTTCGTTAACTCCTCAATCTGTTGGTCAATACCCGGCCACCATACATAAGCCCTAGCAAGACTTTTCATTTTAACTCCCCCCAGATGACCTTCATGCAGTTCGTTTAAAACTCTTTCCCTTAACTTGGGAGGAATAATCACTCTTGTCCCGTACATCAAGGTACCATGGCAGACGGACAGCTGGTCTCGCCTTGCCGAAAATGCCGGTAACAGAGGATCACCCCGTGTTGGCCATCCTTTCACTGTCACCTCGTAGACTCTGGACAGTGTCGGGTCGTTCCTGGTTTCTCTTTCAATACTTGCATTGGTGACTGGTAAACACTCGACGATGGTCGAATGAAATAACTCAACAGGGTCAACTTTCATCGTGTCTTCTTCTTCAGGTAGTGGCAGGCGTGACAGCCCATCAGCATTGCCATGCTGTTTCGTACCTTTGAATTCTATTTGATATTGATATGCCCCTAGGAAAAGAGACCATCTCTGGAGACGCTGCGCTGTCATCACCGAAACACCCTTCTTAGGGTTAAAAATGGATACCAACGGTTGATGGTCTGTCAGAAGTGTGAATTTTTGGCCCTGCAGGTAATGATTAAACTTCTTCACTCCCCATACAAGGCTAAGAGCCTCCCTATCGATCTGCGCATAGTTGCGCTCAGCAGAGGTCAATGATCTGGATGCAAACGCGACTGGCCTTTCCGTGCCATTTGGCAACTTGTGTGAGAGTACTGCCCCAATACCATATGGAGAAGCATCACAAGCCAACTGAATAGGCAGTGTCGGGTTGAAGTGAGCCAACACTTCCTCTGAGGTGATCAATTCTTTGCATTTGCGAAATGCCTTCTTACAGTTTTCGCCCCATTCCCATGGTACCCCTTTCTGTAAAAGAGCGTTTAACGGGTGCAGTACCATGGATAGATTTGGCAGAAATTTATGGTAATAGTTAATTAATCCTAGAAACGACCTCAACTGAGAGACATTCTCCGGAGCGGGAGCCTTTACAACTGCCTCAATCTTGTCAGAAGACTTATGAAGCCCCTCCCGGTCAATGACATGGCCACAGTATGAGATCCGCTTCTGGAAGAACTCACATTTCTGCCGATTTACTCTAAGTCCATACTCTTTCAGTCTGTTGAGCACCAGTCCAAGTTTGCGAGATGTTGTTCATCACCATCACCTGTGATCAGAATATCGTCCAGGTAACATTGTGTGCCTGGAATTCCCTGTAATACCTGCTCCATGGCCCTCTGCCAAATTGCTGGAGCCGATGCCACTCCAAAAACCAGCCTATTGTACCGGTACAACCCTCGATGCGTGTTGATCGTGAGGTATTGGCGTGACTCTTCCTCAACCTCCATCTGCAAGTACGCCTGCGCCAGGTCTATCTTGGTGAAGTGTTTCCCGCCAGACAATGAAGCGAAAATATCCTCAATCCGTGGAAGCGGATACTGCACCGTGTGAAGCACCGGATTAACGGTGATTTTGAAATCTCCACAGATGCGAACCTTCCCTGGATCTCCTGGTTGTTGCTCACAGGACGTTTCATAACGGGAACAATGGGCGTAGCCCACTCACTCCAATCTACCTTAGGCAGTACACCTGAACGTTCTAGTGCTTCCAGTTCCGCTTCAACAGTAGGTCGTATTGCATAGGGTACCGGTCTGGCTTTAAAAAATTTTGGTTGTGCATGTTCATCAATCTTGATGTTTGCCGTAATTCCTCTCAGTGTTCCCAGTCCCTGCTGGAACACCTCTTTAGCATCATCCAATATTCTGGACAAACGTTTAGGTTTGACATCTGTTTCCCCGGAATCTACCGTTCGTGCCTTCAAGGAGTGCCAGTCCATATTCATTTTCCTAATCCACTCCCGTCCTAGTAGTGGTGGACCTCCTTCAGGTAGCACATATAAGTCCATTACTTGGCTTTCTTCGCCCTTGTGGACCACTTCTACCTCTATTTTTCCGATGGGGTACACTCTTTGCCCCGTGTATGTTTTCAATATAATCTCCGTATCCTGTAGGGGAATATGTTGGAATAACCTTCTGTAATCTTTCTTATTCATGACCGTCAATGCCGATCCAGTGTCCAATTCCATTTTTACTTGGACTCCTGCTATCTGAAGAGTGACCCAAATTGTCTGGAGATCTGCATCCTTACCAACGTTGTGTACTCTTAAGCTATCCAGTTCATTACTGCTAGCGTCTGAATCTGACTTCTGTTCGGTCAAACTGTTCTTTGTCACCTTGTGTACCTTTGCGTATTTTCCTTGCGGTGACTTTTTGTTGCTGGTCTTCTTTCCTGACCGGCATACTTTAGCTATGTGGCCAAGCCTGCCACACGTTCTGCATTCTTGGTTTTTAAACCAACACTGGTTCTGATCGTGCATTGTCTTTCCACAACGATAACATTTGACAGAACTCAAACCCAATTTGTTTGTACCGAGTTCCGGTGACCGTAGCTGCATTACTGCCATGCCTCTCGCTGCGGCTTCGTGTGCTGCTGCCATAGTGACCGCCTTCTCAAGTGTCAGCTCATTCTCCTTGAGCAGTCGCTTTTGTGTATCCTGTTTAAATAAACCACACACAAATTTATCTCGTAGTGCCTCTGTCAGTCCCGTTCCAAACTGACAATATTTTGCTAGCTTACGTAATTCCATCAAATATTCAGCATTGCTTTCATTCTGCAGCTGCCTTCTGTCGTAAAATTTAAATCGTTCCGCTAGCATCAGCGGCGTGGGGTTTAGATGATTTTTCAGGACAGTAACAATCTCCTCGAACGTCTTATCCGCCGGTTCACCTGGTGATACAAGGTGTTTCAATTGCCCGTATGTCTTCGCACCCATTAAATTTAATAATGTTAGTGCTTTATCTGCACCAGGAATTTTATTTGCCTTACAATAATTTTGTATGCGTTCTACATACATGGCCCAATCTTCGATGTCACTATCAAAGGTATTAATGTTCCCATGTTTAGGCATCATTGCAATTTATTGTATTTTTATGTTATCCAAGATGGCGGCTTCCCGCTCTTGTCGTCGTCCTCCGCCCACAAAATGGCGGTTTTCCCGCGCTTGGCGGTCTTCATCCGTCCCCCGACGCTGTCTCTGCTTCACCGCGGCTCTCACGCCTTCAGTTTCCCCAGACGCTGCGCCTTTTAGCCCGAATGCGGCCCTTATCTCCGGTCGTGATCGATGTCCCCGCGCTGCGCCTCTCGCTCGAAAGCGGCCCGGCCCTTATCTCCGGTCGCGATCGATCTCACCGCCCTTATTCCTCCGTCTTCCCAGCCCCGTCTGTACAGCCAACGCGGTTGACTTTCTGTCACGTCGCTGCCCGGCTGACCCACCACCGAGGTAGAAAGAAGAAGCTGACAGTCGCTGATGGAGGCTTCGAGGTCAGGATGTCTTCTGCACTCCGGTTTCTCGATGCCTGCCGCTCGACGTGTCTTCCAGTAGGGTGATGAGGGTGGAAACCTCTCTTCGATGTCCTGTCTGTGGACGAAGCCGCCGTGGAAATAACTGCCGCAGGGTAAGAATCGGACTCGTCGCTACTGTTAAGTCTGTGTGTTATAGTGATAATTACTACACAGACTACGAGAGTAAATTCAACAGGTCTTTACTGGTTGGAGGTAGGGACTATACTGAATACAATATTACTACACAGTGCTTATATACCGGTGTGGTCACCACCGGTATTACGTATACAGCAGCCAGAGAAAGTAGTACATATCTTAAGGTGGAACAGGCTTAAGTTCTCTTAAGGTGGAACAGGTTACATACACCACACTCAGCACTGCACTGGAACGTCAGCCTAAACTTTTGTGCTCAAATCTCTGGAGTGGGACTTGAACCCATGACCTTTTGACCCAGGGGCGAGCGTGCTGCCAACTGAGCCACTGGCTGATACAAAAGTGTACTTCAAATACCAACCTACCCAACAGTAGTTGTCCTGGTCCATGTTGGGACCAATGAAACTAAATTAAAAAGCAGAACCTCACAGGTGGTAATCTCAGGAGTGTCTCATCTCCTGACTCCCCAAAGCCTGTCCACTATCTACAAGGCACAAGTAAGGAGTGTGATGGAATACTCTCCACTTGCCTGGATGAGTGCAGCTCCAACAACACTCACTAAGCTCGACGCCATCCAGGACAAAGCAGCCCACTTGATTGGCACAGCATCCACTACCATAAACATTCACTCCCTCCACCACCGGCGCACCGTGGCTGCAGTGTGTACCATCTACAAGATGCACTGCAGCAACTCGCCAAGGCTTCTTCGGCAGCACCTCCCACACCCGTGACCTCTACCACCTAGAAGGACAAGGGCAGCAGGTGCATGGGAACACCACCGCCTGCAAGTTCCCCTCCAAGTGACACACCATCCTGATTTGGAAGTTTATCACCGATCCTTCATCGTCGCTGGGTCAAAATCCTGGAACTCCCTCCCTAACAGCACTGTGGGAGCACCTTCACCACATGGACTGCAGCCATTCAAGAAGGCGGCTCACCACCACCTTCTCAAGATCAACTAGAGATGGACAATAAATGCTGGCCTTGCCAGCGATGCCCACATCCCAGGAAAAAATAAAAAAATACCTGAGCCATGTGCTAATTGGTATAGGGATAGTCAGATCAGGAAGATGGCTGAAAGGCTGGTGTGGGAAGGAGGGCTTTCATTTCATGGGACACTGGCACCAGCACTGGGACAGGAAGGAGCTATAACATCTGAATGGGTTCCATCTGAACCAGAGTGGGACCAGTGAACTAACTGACAGGATAAATAGGGCTGTCGATAGGATGTTAAACTAGTAAGACTGGGGTGGGGGGGGGAGGGTGGTGGAAGGATCTGGTGAAAATCACTTAAGTCTAAAGATGAAAGGAAGAGGAGATGAGAGTAAACAGCCGACCAAGGTAAGGAACATACACGGTCAGGGAACAAATATAGTTATAAAGCAAAATTATCAAAGGACTGTTAAAGATAAAGTAAAAGGAACAACTATTAAAGATGAATTACGTTGCCTGTACAGCAATGCACACAGCATCCAAAATAAAACCGGGTAACTGGAGGCAATAATCCATAGTGAGGAACCAGATGTAGTAGAAATAACTGCAACATGACTCCATAAAGAACAGGACTGGCAACTAAATATTTCAGGTTACAACATAATCAGAAAGGATAGGGAAGGAAGAGGGGAGGTGGGGTGGCTCTACCAATTACAGATAACATATTGGCAGTCGAAAAAAGGGACATAACTAACAGAAGGTTAGAAGAAGAATCCATATGGATTAGAAGAAAAGAAAAGAAAGAAGGGATTGATCGCATTAATAGGGGCATATTACAGACCACCTAATAGTGGAAAGGAGGTGGAGGAAGTAATATGTAAGCAAATATGTGAAATGAGTTAAGGACATCACTAAGACTGCTTACTTCCACCTCCGTCACATTGCCCGACTCCAACCCTGCCTCAGCTCATCCGCTGCTGAAACCCTCATCCATGCCTTTGTTAGCTCTAGACTTGACTATTCCATCGCACTCCTGGCTGGCCTCCCATGTTCTACCCTCCATAAACTTGCGCTCATCCAAATCTGTGCTGCCTGTATCTTAACTCGCACCAAGTCCTGTTCACCCATCACCCTCTATGTCGCTGATCTACACTATCTCCCGGTCCAACAGCATCTCAATTTTAAAACTCTCATCCTTGTTTTCAAATACCTCCATGTCTTCAGCCCCTCCCTATCTCTATAAACTCCTCCAGCCCTACAAGCATTCAAAATCTCTGCGCTCCTCCAATTCTGACATCTAGCGCATCCCTGATTTTAATCGCTCCACCATTGGCGACTGCACTTTCAGCTGCTTTGGCCCTAAGCTCTGGAATTCCCTCCCTAAACCTCTCCTCCTCTCCACCTCTTTCCTCCTTTAAGATGCTCCTTAAAACCTATCTCTTTTACCAAGCTTTTGGTCATCTGTCTTGATATCTCCTTCTGTGGCCCGGTGTCAAAAGTTTTTATTAACATTTTTATTGATAATGCTTTTGTGAAGCGCCTTGGGGTGTTTGTCTATGTAAAAGGCACTATATAAATGCAAGTTGTTGTTGTTGCTGACATAAAATAATAATCATGGGAGATTTTACCTACCCCGAAGTAAACTGGAAAGAAAAGGTAGCATAAGGCGTACATGGAATGGAGTTCTTTTACAATGTGTGCAGGACTCCTTCCTTACCCAGTATGTATAAAGTCCAACAAGAGAGGGAGCACCTGCTGGATCCAGTATTGGGAAATGAAACAGAACAGATAAGAGAAGTAAGCACAGGGGAGCATCTAGGAAATAGCGATCAGAACATAATAAGGATTAAGATAAAGATTGAGAAGGACATAAGTAAGACAAAGACTAAAGTAATAAATTGGGGGGAAAAACTGATGTTAAGCAGACAAGAATGGAACGAGGGAAAATAAATTGGAAAAATTTACTGAAAAACAAAGAAACAGAACAGCAGTGAGAAACATTTAAAACGTTGATCAATAGAGTCCATGAGGAATATATCCCACTTAAAAAACAGGAGCAAACTAGCCAGTAATGATACACCATGGATAAATAAAGAAATAAGGGCAAAATTGAGATTGAAGACAAAGGCATACATGAAGTACATAGACAACAAAGGAAAGGATGACAAATGGGAACACAAAAAGGTTAGGAAAGAAGTCAAAAACACAATTAGGACGCCAAAGAGAAACAACAAAATTAAATTAACAAGGAACATAAAAAGAAATAGTAAAGTATTCTACAGACACATAAATAACAGAAGGAAAATTAGGATAGGGAAAGGGCCACGAAAGGATACACTCGATAAACTCAGAGGTAATGACAGCGAAATGGCAGAAGTATTAGATAATTAATTTGCCTCGGTATTTACCAGGGAGACTAACATGGTGGCCGTGACATTAGAAAAAAGAGATCAAAAAAGATATAAAGACATTTAAGATAGAAAGGGGGAGATAATTGATAAACTAATCAGACTTAAAGAGGATAAAATCCCTTGTCCGGATGGATTGCATCTACATATATTAAAAGAAATTAGGGAAGAGATAGCAGAGGCACTATTACATATATTTGAACATTCATTAGAAAAGGAAATAGTGCCAGAGGACTGGAAGACAGCTAATGTGATTCCTATAATTAAAAGGGGAGATAGAAAAAGTCCAATGAACTATAGACCAATTAGCTTAACGTTGGTGATAGGAAAGATAATGGAATCCTTATTCAAAGACGTAATTAATAGAAAAACATCTATAAACTGAAAATAGAATGAAGAGTAGTCAGCACAGATTTCAAAAGGGAAGATCATGTTTGACCAACCTTATTGAATTCTTTGAAGAAGTAACAGAATGGGTTGATAAGGGTAGTGTACTAGGTGGTATATTTTAGTAGCAAGAACAAGGAAGCCTCATACTCCTTGGAAAATAAGTAACTTAATGGGGTAAAAGAACATTGTGATCTGGGTGTACAGATACACAAATCACTAAAAGTAGTAATGTAGGTTAATAAGGCCATAAAAAAGTAAACAAAGCACTGGGGTTCATTTCTAGAAGGATAGAATTGGAAAAAGAAAGAAAGGCTTGCCTTTCACGACCACCGGACGTCTCAAAGCGCTTTACAGTCAATGAAGTACTTTGGGAGTGTAGTCACTGTTGTAATGTGAGAAGCAGAGAAGTTATGTTAAACTTGTATCAAACCTTGGCTAGGCCACACTTGGAGTACTGTGAACAGGTCTGCTCTCCATATTATAAAAAGGATATAGAGGCACTGGCGAAGGTGCGAAAAATATTTACTAGAATGATACCAGAACTGAGGGGTTATACTTACCAGGAAAGATTGAACAGACTGGGGCTCTTTTCTCTAGAAAAGAGAAGGCTGAAGGGTGACCTGATAGAGGTTTTTCAGATTATGAAAGGGTTTGATAGGGTCGACGTAGAGAAGATGTTTTCACTTACAGGCGAGACCAGAACGAGGGGCCATAAATATAAGAGAGTCACTAATAAATCCAGTAGGGAATTCAGGAGAAATATCTTTACCTAGAGAGTGGTTAGAATGTGGAACTTGCTACCACAGGGAGTGGTTGAGGTGAATAGCATAGATGCATTTAAGGGGAAGCTAGATATACACATGAGGGAGAAAGGAATAGCAGGATATGTTGATGGGGTTAGATGAAGAAGAGGCAAGGAGGCTCGTGTGGAGCATAAACACTGGCAAAGATCTGTTGGGCCGAATGGCCTCTTTCTGTGCTGTAAATACTATGTAACAGTACGCTCCAAATAGCGACCAACTTGACAGTACACTGTAAAGATGCTGCCAGCAATTCTCACCTCAGAGTCAGAAGGGCATGGGTTCAAGTCTCACTCCAGAGATTTCAGCGCGTAATCCAGGCTGACACTCCAGTGCAGTGCTGAGGGAGTGCTGCACTGTCAGAGGTGCCATCTTTCATCTGAGGCGTTAAACCGGGGCCCCGTCTGCCCTCTCAGGTGGGCGTAAAAGACCCCAAGGCATTATTTTGAAGAAGGGTATGGGGAGTTCTCCCCTGTGACCTGGCCAATATCAGCCAAGGTCACTAAAACAGACTATTTGGTCATTGTCTCATTGCTGTTCTTGGTACCTTCCTGTGCGCAATTTGGCTGCTACATTTCCTACATTGACTACACTTCAGAAGCACTTTTTTGGGTGTGAAGAGCTTTGGGACGTCCTAAGGTCGTGAAAGGCGCTATAGAAATGCAAGTTCTTTCTTACAGAGCCACTTATGTAATTCCAATCACACAACAGCGCCGGAGCATCAGCTGAACCTGCTGGAGGAAGAAAAGGGAACAGCAGGGGTGATCGGTGGCCATGGGAAATGAGGACCATCAGGATTCACTTCTACCCCTGGCATTGTATCTAAAGCAGGCAGCAGAGTTACCTTGACTTCAGCAAGGAGAACTGACTGAGAAGGCTATGCCTCAGCACGGAGGCCACAGGTGAATTGTGCTAGTTCCCCTGGAATCAGGCCCGCAGCCAAGAAACAACATCAGCTTCTGACAAGCAGCCAAGACAGCAATATCGCTTTGACTTGCTGTCTGTTTGGCCTCTGTGCCTTTGATTAAAAGCAAACTTCATCTGCAAGGATAGGAGCAATATCCATTGCGAGGATATTTTGTACAGTGTATTTTAGGCAGCTGTGGCCTTAGCTGTAGGATATTTGAGAACCGACTAATTGTATTGGAATTGTCAGCGACTAAGGATAGCCGATCCTCAGTCTGTCTCAGCAGCATCTTCCCGGGTGCAATTTTTTGGGTATCAACTGTGGCTCAGTGGGTAGCATTCTCACCTCTGAGTCAGAAGATTGTGGGTTCACAGTCCCACTCCAAGAGACTTGAGCACAAAAATCTGAAGTACTGAGGGAGCACTGCACTGTACTGCACTGTTGGAGGTGCCGTCTTTCAGATGAGACATTAAACCAAGACCTCAGGTGGGAGTAAAAGAGCCCATGTCACTATATCGAAGAAGAGCGCTGGTGTCCTGGCCAATGTTTTCCCCTCAACCAATATCTTTAAAATAGATTATCTGGTCATCATCACATCGTTGTTTGTGGGATCTTGCTGTGCGCAAATTGGCTGCTGCGTTTCTTACATTGCAACAGTGACTACACTTCAAGAAAAGTACTTCATTGGCTGTAAAACGCTTTGGGATGTCTGCAGGTTGTGAAAGGCGCTATAGAAATGCAAGTTCTTTCTTTCTGCTCCAGTGTGGAAATAATCCCAGTATCTCAAGTCTCTCCTCATAAATATAGCTTCTCGCCCTTGGTATCATCCTGACTGGATTAGGATTTCTCCAAGTTGCTCTGTGCTCCCAGCAACAAGCACAGATGATTTTATGACCTATCTGTCTTCATTAGAACAGTTTGCCATTGTATCCATGTTTATGCCATCAAATAGACATTCACACTTAAATTTAAATTCCTTTTCTGCCTAATTATGGATATGCTTCAATAACCTGGCAGAAAATGGTGGGAAGACAGCAATTCCCTGGCAGCCTATTCTTGGATGTGCATCTAATTTCCTGTTAATCTAGTTACAGAGGTGCTGTTTCCTGTTTCCGAGTAGTCCAGTGATGGGCATGGATCCCAGTTTTTGCTGTCTAGTAGTGGGCATGGTTCCTTGCAATCTGATCACGGGTATGTTCCCATTCTCCTGGTGGTTGCCTGAAGATTTTCCTTCATTAATCCAGACCCTAGAATTTGGATGCAACTAGATCAGAGGAATTTTGACCAATCTGAAATCAGCGTCTAAGCTAACCTGAATGTTCAACTCCTCATATGGTGCAGCAAAAATGTAGCCCAAAAATTGTGGAATCCCGCTTGTGATAAGAACATACCGTGGAACAGTCCGTCACTATGTATACGAAAATCTGATCAACTGGTTTGATATTTTGGATCTGAGCGTCCAAATTAATGGAGCCAAATGAGAGCTGTCTAACTGGATATTTCAAATTTAACTACAGTATAAGCAGCAACTCCCAGGGTCATGGAGTAATGTGATATGGGTTTAAATCCCTGGAGGGGGGGAAATTCGGTTGCTTTCTGCCTCCCGTTATTGCCCCGAATGGGGGCGCTAACGGGGCGTAAAACAACCAGCGCCTGGGCGCGGCGCCGCTAATGCCTCCCGTGAAATTCTGTGGGAGGTTAGTGGCGGCGGTATCCAGTAGCGCCCCGTGGCGCTGTGCCACTGGTGATGATGTCATCACCGTGCGCAGCGCGCTGCTCGCGCCCCGACCTCAAACTTAGCTCACGCCCCCTGACCTCCCTCCGGACGGTGTGTCCGACAGGGTCAGGGGGGCGTTGTTGCAGCCGGGGCGGTAATAATTAAAGGGCAGGTGCCGGGCGGCCATTTTTTTGGGGCCGCCCTGCCAGCACCTGCCTCCTCTGGCCTCCTCCTGCGGGGTGCCGGCTGCGATCGGTCAGCCTGGCACTCCTCTTGAATCCCGGGCTCTTTTGCCGGCACCCCGCTCCTCGGTGGTCCAGCAGGGCCTTGGTATGCGCTGTGCTAGGCCCCTCCCCTTTAAGCAAGGGAGGGAGGCCTGCCGTTCCGCGGCGCTATGTGCCGGCGCGTGTGGCGCTGCTGCACGTAGCGCTGCGATATTCAATAGGAGCGCCCCAAGAGGGAGGGGGAATGCTTCCAGTAGCCCCGCCTCCTGTTTGGGGTGCTACCATTGAATTTTGGGTGCAGGGGTGCTAACTTTTCTAAAAGTAGCGCCCCGGCGAAGTTATCACCCCAAAGGGGGCATGAGCCAATTTCCCTCCTGATGTAATAAAACTCACTACGCACTTGGTTCGAGTATAAAGCAAGGCTTTAATCAACTTGTTTCAAAACATGGAGGTCTAGTTATCTTTCACTAGTTCCTGTTTACAAAATGTCCTGGGAAAGCTGGGCCCACACCCGAGTATTTATACTCCTTGGACGTCGCCACCAGCTGGCCGTCCAGTGTTATTTCATGAGTCTTTCTTCATGGATCATAAGATTCATAACACCCCCCCTGGTCTTTTGAGTTGTTCCACTTAGGTGTATCACTATGGAAAGGCATTATACAGAGGTCAGATTGCTTCCCATGGGGAGGAAGGGAAAATAGTATGGAGGGTCACCAGTGCATCAATTTTGCATTTAGGAACATAGGAACTGGAGTAAGCCCCTCGAGCCTGGCCCAACATTCAATTAGATCATGGCTGATCTGTGCCCCGACTCCATTTACCTGTCTCAGCCCCATGTCCCTTGGTACCATTATCTAACAAAATTGTCCTAATGCTTGTTTCAAGAAGAGCAGCACCCTGACAGTAAGTTGCTTAATTGTCATCTTGACAAGAGAAAATGCATGGTATGGTGAGGCCAGTTAAACTAGAAAATGGAAGAAAGATTAAAGGGCAACGTACGCTTAAAAAGAAACTGGATTTTACCCAACTGCCAGATCATGGCTGTTAACCCTCAAACTCTTCACCCAACACTGACTGGCATCAATTCTTGTCTCTGTGAGACATTTTGGGATGTTTTACTATATTAAAGGTGTTTTATAAATGCTCCTTACTGGTATGGTCTTTTTTTTGTTTTCTTTCCAAACTTCCACCCCCTTTCTTCCCCCTTCTCCTGCAGGAGCTGATTCTTTCTGGAGCACAGGTCAACAGGCACCATCAGCCGTCCCCTATGGTGGATGCGCTATGTACGTGATGCGTGAAGCTGAGCCTGATAAGTTCATAACATCTGCCACATTTTTTAGACAGCAGCTGATGATTCTGCTCTTCCCATTTACACCTCCTCTCGACCCATCTTTTGTTTCTTTACTTGTCCCATTACCATCCCCGTTTGCCTCGCACCATCATCCCTTTTGTCATTTAATCGCTCCTACCCTCCACCCTATCACAGACCTTCCCTTTTGTTCTTTCCTCCCCTCCCCCCTTTCCCTGCCCCCACACTTGCTTAAAAACCTGTTCCATCTCCAACTTTTTCCAGTTCTGACGAAGGGTCATCGACCTGAAACGTTAACTCTGTTTCTCTCTCCGCAGATGCTGCCTGACCTGCTGAGTATTTCCAGCATTTTCTGTTATTATTTCTGTTAATATACTCATCTGAAATCCAGACACACACACACTTTCAAGCAAGGCTTACTGGATAGTGATCAGGAGCAGGAATCCTGGTTCATTTCTCTCATCTATAATCCAGCGACATTGTGGCCAATTGCATCACCCAAACTTCTGCCTTGGCTGGAGTTAGCTAATCACAGCATAGACCTGGACTCGAACCTGGAACTTTCTGATTTGTAAGACTTAGTGCTACACCAGGCAGTGGATTTACATCACACACACAACACAATAGCAAAATACTGCGGAGGCTGGAAATCTGAAATAACAACAGCAAATGCTGGAAACACTCAGCAGGTCAGGCAGCATTGAGGAGAGAGAAACAGAGTCAATGTTTCAGGTCGATGACGTTTCGTCGGCATTCTGACGAAGGGCCATCGACCCGAAACGTTAACTCTGTTTCTCTCTCCATGGATGCTGCCTGACCTGCTGTGTATTTCCAGCATTTTCTGTTGTTATTTTAGTGGATTTACATTGGTGGGGAACAATCTGTAAATACTGAGCTACAAGTTATTCAGCTGTCATATCGTGCCTCAATAGAGGTTCTGCTTCTGTTTTAACGGAGGTGGGAAGGGAGCCAGATGGGGCGGGCAGCCAACCCACTGCCAGGAGACGGACTGTCTATTTAAATATTATAATATAAGTCTGGAAGAAACATAGAAAAATAGGAGCAGGAGTAGGCCATTCAGCCCTTCGAGCTTGCTCCGCCATTCAATATGATCATGGCTGATCCTCTATCTCAGTACCATATTCCCGCTCTCTCTCCATACCCCTTGATGCCTTTTGTCTCAGTGACTTGGCCTCCACAGCCTTCTGTGGTAGAGAATTCCACAGGTTCACCACCCTCTGAGTGAAGAAATTTCTCCTCATTTCAGTCTTAAATGTCATACCCCGTATCCTCAGACTGTGACCCCTCGTTCTAGAGCTGCCCCCCCCCCTGAGCCAGGGGAAACATCCTCCCTGCATCCAGTCTGTCTAGCCCTGTCAGAATTTTAACCTTTTCTTTAACCTCCATTTTGTGTTTAACTGTAGCGGGTCAAGTTTTGCACACCTTATAAAACTTGCCAACTACAGTAAGATGAGGACTGCTGGATCCAGGAGGTAAGTGCCTTTATACCGACCTCCCGAATCCAGGGTCCCTGCCTAACACATCCCCCCGTGATCGGAGTGAATGTAGGAGTTGCCTGGTCACATCTGTGACCTTTAACTTATGTAAGCACATCTGCAATTCTTTACTTCCTGTAGGCCAATATGAACACAGGAACAGCAGTAGGCCATTCAGCCCCTCAAAATTGTTCCGCCATTTAATTAGACCTTGGCTGGTCTGTATCTCAGCTCCATTTACCTGCCTTTGATCAATACCCCTTGATACCCTTATCCAATAAAAAAAACCTCCGTCGATCTCCTTCTTGAAAATTTCAATTGATCCGACATCCACAGTCTAACAATAACTGTTGATGATATAAGAAGATGAATGCATCGCATGTTCGTATGACGTTCCTCTCTCTACACTTGCAGCGGAATGAAAGAAAGACTATAGCATGTTTCAGGGCCTCAGGATGTCCCAAAGAGCTTTACAGTGTAGTCACTGTTGTAATGTAAGAAACGCGGCAGCCAATATACGCACAGCAAGATTCCACAAACAAAAATGTGATAGTAACCAGATCATCTGTTTTTTTTAAGTTGGTTGTCAGATAAATGTTAGCCAGGACACCAGGAACAACTTCCCTGCTCTTCTTTGAAATACTTAGGGGGAAAAATTGGGTAGTGCCCCTTTTGGGGTGCTAACGTCGCCGGGACACTAATTGAAGTGCCCCGAAAAAGTTAGTGCCCCTCCGCTGTAAATTCAGTAGTAGCGTCCCCAAGCAGGAGGTGGGGCGCTACGGGAAAGCACTTCACCTCCTGCTTGGGGCGCTACTGCTGAATTTACGGCGCTACGTGCAGCTGCGCCACGCACGTCGGCACGTAGTGCCACATCATTGCAGGCCTCCTCCCCTGATTAAAGGGGAGGGGCCGAGTGCTGCATGCACCGGGGCCCTGCCGGACCACCGGGGAGTGGGGAGCCGGGAAAACAACCCGGCACTCAAGAGGAATGCCGGGCTCAGGGATCGCGGCCGGCATACAAAAGTGAAAGGGGGCAGGTGCTGGCAGTAGGACAAAATAAAAATGGCCGCCCGACACCTGCCCCTTTAACTTGCACCGCTGTGGCTGCAAAACCGCCCCCTGATCCTGCCGCAAACATCATCCGGTGATAGGTCAGGGGGCGCAAGAGATGTTTGCAACCAGGGTGCCATGCACAGCGATGACATCATCGCCGACGGCGCAGTGCCACGGGGCGCTACTGGCTACCGCCGCCACTAACCTCCCGCTGAATTTCGCAGGAGGCGTCAGTGGTGCCGCGCCCAGGCGCTAGGTGCTTTGCGCAAACCAACCCAATTTTTCCCCCATTGTATTACAAAGTCTAACATAGCATTTATAGCAAAGAAGCAGTCCATTCGGCCTGAAAGGTCCATGCCAGTATTTATACTCCGCACGAGCTTCCTCCCACCCAACTTCGTCTAACCCCATGTACATATCCTTTTATTCCCCTCTCCCTCATGTGTTTATCTAGCTTGTCCTTAAAGGCATCTGTGCTGGTTGCCTCAACCACTCCCTGGTAGCGAGTTTCACATTCTCACCACTCTCTGGGTAAAGAAGTTTCTCCTGAATTCCCTATTGGATTTCTTAGTGACTATTTTATTATCATTAGTTCTGGTCTCCCCGCAAGTGGAGCCATCTTCTCTACATCTACCCAATCGAAACCTTTCATAATTTTAATGACCTCTATCAGGTCACCCCTCAGTCTTCACTTTTCTAGTGAAAAGAGCCCCAGCCTGTTCAATCTTTCCTGATAGGTATACCCTCTCAGTTGTAGTATCATTCCAATAATTTTTTTTTGCACCTTCTCAAGCGCCTCTATATGCAACTTTTAATGATTAGTGTACCTGTACCCCCAGATCCCTCTGCTCCTCTACCCTGGCCAAGTCATTTCGGACTGAGATGAGGAGAAATTTCTTCACTCCGAGGGTGGTGAATCTTTGGAATTCTCTACCCCAGGGGGCTGTGGAGGCTCAGTTGTTGAGTATATTCAAGACAGAGGTCGATAGATTTTTGGATACTAAGGGAATCAAGGGATATGGGGATAGTGCGGGAAGGTGGAGTTGAGGTCAAAGATCAGCCATGAAAGAAAAAGAAAGATTTGCATTTACATAGCGCCTTTCATGACCACCGGACGTCTCAAAGCGCGTTACAGCCAACGAAGTTCATTTTTGGAATGCAGTCACTATTGTAATGTGGGAAATGTGGCAACCATAGCAACATAGAAACTTAGAAGATAGGAGCAGGAGTGGACCATTTGGCCCCTCGAGCCTGCTCCGCCACTCAATGAGATCATGGCTGATCATCCAAATTCAGTACCCTGTCCCTGCTTTCTCCCCATATCCCTTGATCCCCTTAGCCTTAAGAAATATATCTAACTCCTTCTTGAACATATTTAATGAATTGGCCTCAACTGTCTTCTGTGGTAGAGAATTCCATAGGTTCACCACTCCCTGGGTGAAGAAATTCCTCCTCATCTCAGTCCTAAATGGCTTATCCCTTATCCTTAGACTGTGACCCCTGGTTCTAGACTCCCCGACCATCGGGAACATCCTTCCTGGATCTAGTCAGTCTAGTCCTGTTAGAATTTTATAAGTTTCAATGAGATCCCCTCTCATTCTTCTAAACTCGAGTGAATATAAGCCTTATCAACCCAATCTCTCTTCATACGTCATTCCTGCCATCCCAGGTATCAGTCTGGTAAATCTTCGCTGCACTCCCTCCATGGCAAGAACATCCTTCCTCAGATAAGGCGACCAAAACTGCACACAATACTCAAGGTGTGGTCTCACCAAGGCCCTGTACAACTGCAGAAAGACATCCTTGCTCCTGTACTCGAATCTTCTCGCTATGAAGGCCAGCATACCATTTGCCTTCTTAACCGCCTGCTGCACCTGCATGCTTACCTTCAGCGACTGGTGCACAAGGACACCCAGGTCTCATTGCACTTCCGCTTTTCCCAATCTATTGCCATTCAGATAATAATCTGCCTTCCTGTTTTTGCCAGCAAAGCGGATAACCTCGCATTTATCCACATTATACTGCATCTGCCATGCTTCTGCCCAATCACCCAACCTGTCCAAATCGTACTGGAGTTTCTCTGCATCCTCCTCACAGCACACACGCCCACCCAGCTTTCTGTCATCGGCAAACTAGGAGATATTACACCTAGTTCCCTCGTTTAGATCATTAATATATATTGTGAATAAATGGGGTCCTAGCACTGATCCCTGCGGTACCCCACTAGTCACTGCCTTCCACTCGGAAGAAGACCCGATTATTCCAACTCTTTGCTTCCTGTCTGCCAACCAGTTTTCTATCCAAGTCAGTACCTTACCCCCAATCCCATGTGCTTTAACTTTGCACGCTAGTCTCTTATGCGGGACCTTATTGAAAGCCTTCTGAAAGTCCAAATACACCACATCCACTGGTACTCCCTTATCTATTCTACCAGTTACATCCTCAAAAAATTCCAGTAGATTAGTCAAGCATAATTTACCTTTTGTAAATCCATGTTGACTTTGTCCGATCCTGTCACTGTTTTCCAAGTGCTCTGCTAATACATCTTTTATAATGGGCTCTAGCATTTTCCCCACTACTGATGTCAGGCTTACCGGTCTATAATTCCCCGTTTTTTCTCTACCACCTTTTTTAAATAGTGGGGTTACATTAGTTCTCCAATCCATGGGAACTGTTCCAGAGTCTATAGAATTTTGGAAGATGACCAGCAATGCATCTACTATTTCTAGGGCCACTTCCTTACGTACCCTAGGATGTAGATTATCAGGCCCTCAGGATTTAGCGGCCTTCAATCCCGTCAATTTCCCTAACACCATTTCCCTACAAATACTGATTTCATTCAGTTCCTCCTTCTCATTAGACCCTATTTTCCCCGACATCTCTGCGAGTTTATTTGTGTCCTCCTTTGTGAAGACAGAACCAAAATATGTATTTAATTGGTCCCGCCATGTCTTTGTTCCCCATTATAAATTCCCCTGATTCTGACTGCAAGGGACCTACACTTGACTTTACCAATCTTTTTCTCTTCACATATCTATAGAAGCCTTTACAGTCAGTTTTTATGTTCCCTGCAAGCTTACTCTGATACTCTATTTTCCCCCTCTTAATTAATCCCTTTGTCCTCCTTTGCTGAATACTAAACGGCTCCCATTCCTCAGGTTTGCTGCTTTTTCTGGCCAATTTATATGTCCTCCCCTTGGATCTTATGTTATCCCTAATTTCCCTTGTTAGCCAATGTTGAGTCACATTTTTGTTTTATTTTTATGCCAAACAGGGATGAACAAATTCTGTAGTTCATCAATGCGATCTTTAAATGTTTGCCATTGCCTATTCACCATCAACCCTTTAAGTAACATTCCCCAATCCACCCTAGCAAACTCGCGCCTCATACCATCGTAGTTTCCTTTATTTAAATTCAGGACCCAAGTCTCTGAATCAATTACTTCACTCTCCATCTTAATGAAGAATTCTATCATATTATGATCGCTCCGACCCAAGGGGCCTCGCACAACAAGATTGCTAATTAATCCTTTCTCATTACATAATACCCAGTCTAAGATGGCCTGAGCTCTAGTTGGTTCCTTGACATATTGGTCCAAGAAACCATCCCGCATACACTCTAGGAATTCCTCTTCCACAGTATTGTTACTAATTTGTTTAGACCAATCTATATGTAAATTAAAGTCACCCATGATAACTGCTGTGCCCTTATTGCACGTATCTCTAACTTCTCGTTTAGTGCCATCCCCAACCTCAGCATTGCTGTTTGGAGGTCTATATACCACTCCCACTAACGTTTTCTGCCCCTTGGTATTTCTCAGCTCTACCCATACAGATTCCACATCATCAGAGCTAATATCCTTCCTTAATATTGTGTTAATCTCCTCTTTAACCAGCAATGCTACCCCACCGCCTTTTCCTTTTTGCCTGTCCTTCCTGAATATTGAATACCCCTGGATGTTGAATTCCCAGCCTTGGTCACCCTGGAGCCATGTCTCCGTAATCCCAATTATATCATATCTGTTTACATCTATTTGCGCAGCTAATTCATCCACCTTATTACGAATGCTCCTCGCATTAAGACACAAAGCCTTCAGGCTTGTTTTTTAACACTCTTAAACCTTTTAGAATTATTGTTTACTGCGGCCATGTTTGATTTACACCCTTGATTTCTCTGACTTCCACTTTTGCTTTTCTCCTTCCTGTCTTTTGTTTCTATCCTTGCTTCCCTTTCCTCTGTCTCCCTGCACAGGTTCCCAACCCCCTGCCATTTTAGTTTAAACCCTCCCCAACAGTACTAGCAAACACCCCCCCTAGGACATCGGTCCCAGTCCTGCCCAGGTGCAAACCGTCCAGTTTGTACTTGTCCCACCTCCCCAGAACCGTTTCCAATGTCCCAAGAATTTGAATCCCTCCCCCTTGCACCATTCTTCTAGCCACATATACATCTGAAATATCCTTCTATTTCCACTCTGACTAGCGCGTGGCACTGGTAGCAATCCCGAGATTACTGCCTTTGATGTCCTATTTTTTAATTTACCTCCTAACTCCCTATATTCAGCTTTTAGGACCTCATCCCGTTGTTTTACCTATATTGTTGGTACCTATATGCAGCACGACAGCTGGCTGTTCACTCTCCCCCTCCAGAATGCCCTGCAGCCGCTCCGAGACATCCTTGACCCTTGCACCAGGGAGGCAACATACCATCCTGAATCTTGTTTGCGGCCGCAGAAATGCCTTTCTATTCCCCTTACAATAGAATCCCCTATCACTATAGCTCTCCCGCTCTTTTTCCTCCCGTCCCATGCAGCAGAACCATCCATGGTGCCAGGAAGTTGGTTGCTGCTGCCTTCCCCCGATAAGCCATCCTCCCCAACAATATCCAAAGGGGTATATCTGTTTGAGAAGGGGATGGCCACAGGGGACCTCTGCACTACCTGCCTGTGCCTACCACTCTGCCTGGAGGTCACCCATTCCCTTCCTGCCTGTGCAGCCTTCACCTGCGGTGTGACCAACTGATAAAACATGACATCCACGACACCCTCAGCATCACAAATGCTCCAGTATGTATCAATTTGCAGCTCCAGCACTGCTATGCCGTCTGCCAGTAGCTGCAGCTGGATACACTTCCTACACACATGGTCGCCAGGGACACAGGAAGTTTCCTTGACTTCCCACATAGTGCAGGAGGAGCATGCCACAGGGTCTAGCTTTGCTGCTATGACTTACCCTTTAATTAATTTAAATTTAATCAATACCACCAATTATACTACAATTAAATGATATACTCAAGGGCCTAGAAATTCATTGACGCCACTTTTGGGGCGCTAAAGTGGGGCGTCCGCTAAAGTTTGCGGCCGCCGCCAAATCTATGCCACTTCTCCGATATTCATTAGCTTCGCCCTACTAGTTCGGGCGAGCGCTAAAACTGCTGCTGGATGCCTCTCTTTGGGTGCTAAGCCGGAGGTGGTGATCGATAGCGCCGAGGCCGGGCGCAGCGCAGGTGCGGCCATCTCGTGATTGACAGCAGACACCCTGGCGCCGGCCAGCTCTTAAGGGGGAAGGGTCGACTGTGTCTGCTGCCACGCCCTGGATAGTGGAGCCCTCCAGCTAGGCCTGAACACTGCTGCTGGACCCAAATAGCGCCTGAAGACATGGAGAAGGCCCGTGAACGTGCGCAGCGCTTCTCAGAGCATGACCTGAGTGTGCTGCTTGCTGCTGTGGAGAAGAGGCGCCATGTTTTGTACCCGGACAATGGCAAGAAGGCGACGGTCCGCGTCTACAGGAGAGCCTGGAGGCATGTCGCCAGCAAGCTGTCATCCAACAGCGATGTCCCCAGGACCGGTGCCCAATGCCGCAAAAAGTTAAATGACCTCACACGCATTGTCAGGGTGAGTACCCTTTCCAATGACCTCCTCATCCTTGCATGTGCACCTCACATTATGGGCAAAGGGACCTGAAAGCTCTAATGGCCAGCCTTCATCCAGCAGCTATGGGACAGGCATGAGCATCAATTGCACATTCTGCACTTAACACACTGGCCAAGCTATTCCACCATGGGAGGCATTGCACACCAGATCATGGCGACACACTGGCCAGGCTATTCCACCATGGAAGGCAGAGCACACAAGATCACGGCGACACACTGTACTTAGAGGCCGTCCTTTCTCTTGCAGGCCAAGCTGGCGAATAATCGCAAGAGCCGGACTGCGACCGGGGGAGGCCGACCCCATATCCAGCCACTCACCGACCTGCAACATCGCGTGGAGCGCCTCATGGGTGGCCGGGTGATTGGGCCAGTTGCATGTGGAGATGCCGATCCTGTTCTGGGCAGCAATGGTAAGGACATCACCTTTTGCACCTCTCTTGTCCCACTTGCGCATCAGATCTACATCCTTTGCCACTGTCCGACCAATGCGCTGAATGCCACCACTCATGCATCCCGCTCTGACGCCCTCTCCTCACTCTAAAGCTACTCTTGTGCCTTCCTGCTTTCAGATGGTCAAGAGGAGGTCCCTCAACTTGCCAGTGACAGACCCTCCGAGGAGGAGCAGGAGGAGGAGCAAGAGGAAGGCGGCCCATCAGGGGAACCCTCAGTCGCGGCCACCCAGGCCAATGTAGGGGACACGTCTTCCCTGGAGGGCAGCGTGGCGGAAGTGTCGAAGGGGAGGGGAGCTCCTGGGACCTGCGTGCTGCAGAAAGGCGGGAGGGGGGTGGAAGCTCGGCGGCCTTCTCCCCAGAGGGGGGATGCGTCGGAGGGGAGTCCAATTGCTGGGCCCAGCGGCCTCCAGCAACGCAGGAAGGGTCGGCCAGCTCAGCGGCCTTCTCCCCAGAGGGAGAGTCCGGCCTCCAGTCAGGAGATGCTCTTCGCCGAGGAGATGGAACGCCTCGAAGACTTGTCCGCGGACTCGGAGCGCCGGCACACGGAGCTCATGGCGTCAGTGGCACGGTTGCCTGAGTCCATCGATTCCCTCTCTCGGAGTGTGGCCGAGTTCGGGCCCTCAGAGGCCACCAGTCGGGCGGAATACCGGGCAGATCTGTCAGCGACTGGCCAGGTGATCAGTGGTGCCGTCCAGTCACTGGCTGCTCTGCTGCGGTCAGTGAACAGGTCAACACGGGCACTCACTGCTGCCACACTCGCTGTGTCAGCCAGGCATCGCCAGGGCACCCGGCGCACTGCAGCAGCACAGCGGTCTGTCCCTCGGCAGATTGGTGCGCATGCTGCAGTGCTGGCCCGGGCGAGTGCCAGTGTCTCAGGCGACCAGCGAGCGCCTGCCGTCCGCCAGCTTGCCGCCATTCCTCCAGCCGCCACTGCCACTCCCCCAGTGGAGCTGCCAGGAGCTGCTGCAGCGACTGATGCTGGCCAGCCACAGCTGCAGCAATCAACAGCCGCCCGCTCGACGGTCAGACCTCGACTAGGCCGACCCCCAAGGGCATCTGCCATCACGACATGTGCCCCTCAGGAGCCTGCCCCCAGCCTTGCAGCAGCCAATGGCCTTACTTTGAGGCGGAGCAGCAGGGCGGGCAGGGGCCACCCAAAGATGGCCAAGGCATCGCCCTAGCGGGCCAAATAGTCGAATGTGTGGCCATTTGTGTTTGTTTCTTGAGGCCGAGAATTGGATGTTTGTTTTTTGAAGGCCGATGATGTGATGTTTGTTTTTGACGAAGGCCGAGAATGATGGCCATTTTAGTTGCCCTATTTTGTTAATCCTCTCCAGGTTGCGGGAGCGAGTAATGTGTTTGAGTGTTTTTTGGGGGTTTCGTCTGTTTTTGGTTTTCATGTGGGAAGGGCCCAGAGTTTGTACAATAAAGCATTTTATTTATTCACATTGTCCATGTTTGATCTTTGAAGTGTTTGTTGCCTTAACCGGCTGAGGGCTTGCGGAGCGGCTGCAATCATGTTCTATCATTGGCACAAGCCATTCCCTGACAGGGGGCCTAGAAGTGATGTTCAATAAGCCGCCGACGGGCGGCCCTTGGACCTTGTGCGTCCCTCCTGGGCTGGTACTCCTCGTCCTCGTCGTCCTCATGCTCCTCCTGCTCCTCCTCCTGAGGTGGTGGTCCAACGTGAGGTGGCAGTGCCTGAGTCCTGCGGATAGCCAGGTTGTGCAGCATGCAGCAAACGACAACGAATTGGGAGACTCGATCCTGCGAATACTGGAGGGCTCCCCCGGAGCGATCGAGACAGCGGAACCATTGCTTGAGCACGCCGATTGTTTGTTCTATGAGGTTCCTCGTCGCTTGATGGCTCTCGTTGTATGCCTCTTCAGCAGGGGTCGTGGGCGCGCGGAGCGGGGTCATGAGCCAGGTACACAAAGGATAGCCTTTGTCCCCGATAAGCCATCCCCTTGGGGGAGGCTGTGCCTGGAACATGTCAGCCACAGTTGTCTGTCGCAGGATAAAGGCATCGTGGCTGCTGCCTGGAAAGCGGGCATTGACAGCTAGGATGCGCTGCCTGTGGTCACACACCAGCTGTACATTGAGGGAATGGTAGCCCTTCCGGTTGCGGTAATCCTCGGCATGCTCAAGAGGTGCCCGCAAAGCCACATGCGTGCAGGCAATGGCGCCCTGCACCATGGGGAAGCCCGCTATTCTTGCAAACCCCACTGCATGCTGCTGCTGCTTGTCCAGGGTCATGGGGAAGGAGATGAATTGATGTCTCCTTCTGAAAAGGGCTTCGGTCACCTGGCGGATGCAGCAATGCACGGCGAACTGGGAGATGTTAGCGATGTCCCCAGTAGCAGATTGGAAGGAGCCGGAGGCATAGAAGTTGAGAGCCACCGTCACCTTCACTGCCACCGACAGAGACGTCCTGCGCATCAGCTGTGGCTGCAGATCTCTCTGAAGCAGCCGGCAGATGTCTGCAACCACCTCCCTTCGGAATCGCAGCCTCCTAACACACATCGCGGCAGACATGGTCAGATAGGAGGTCTGCTGGCGGTATACCCTGCGTGGGTAAGGCCTCAGTTGGCGACGCCTGTTGCCCCCTCTGCGTCTAGCCAGGGCTGCCACTCTCTCACGGCGTCTGTAAGCCCTTCTGGCATAAGGCTGAAATTCAGCGTTGCCACCCAATGCAGCCCCCATTATATGCTGGCAAACACTGAGCTCTGAATGAAGGCAAAGATAATTGGTAAGCTCTGGCATGAGCCAAAAATACCTGTCCAAGTGTTGGTCGAAACCAGTAAACTCTCCTCCTTGGTCTCTGTCCAAAAAACCATTGCACAAGAGTGAATGCTGCAAAATGGCTGGCCTTTATACTGCTGGGTAAGCGCCCTTTAATTAGCGCTCCCCGCGGCCCGGCTGGCCTGTGTACCGTTCCACTTCACAGTCGCTCGGGCCGTCCGGCGCAAAATGGGCCGGCGCGAGTGAAGTTCCGGTTTGGGGCGCACAAAGAGCGTTGCACTATTAAATGACGTCATGATCTGCGCGCGCAGCAGGGCGTGCGCTAAGACTTTGCGCCGTCGCTAAATGTGTCCTGAAGTTGGGGAGAGGCGCAGATCGTGCTGCGCCCGGGCGATAAGCGCCTTGCGCTCGAGATCTACTCCTCCTAAGGCGCTAACGGCTGGCGCGCCCAACTGAATTTCTAGGCCAAGGGCCCTTGTTTCCTAGCACTCCCCGCTACACAACAGAGACCTTAGAAACTATAACCACAAAATTAAGACCTTCTAAACTTTATAAACTATGAACCTTAACTGTCAAACTATAGAGTACTATAAATACTCACTTGGCCGTACTCACCCAATTAACTGCTTCCTCCTGCCCGCATCACGTTTTGAATCGTGACGTGGCTCTGGAATGCCGCCGCCGGTCCCCAAGATTGGTAAGCCTGTGAAAAAAAGCCTGTGAAAGTGAGTTTAAATACTCACTGAACCTCCGCTCTCACAGCTCCCGACAATGGCCTGTGAAAAAAAGCCCGCGAAAGTGAGTTTAAATACTCACTGTACCTCTGCTCTCACAGCACCCGACAATGGCCTGTGAAAAAAAGCCCGCGAAAGTGAGTTTAAATACTCACTGAACCTCCGCTCTCACCGCTCCCAACCAATTTGCGGACAACAAGCTCCCACAAACAGCAATGTGATAATGACCAGATAATCTGTTTTTTTAGTGATGTTGATTGAGGTATAAATATTGGCCCCAGGACACCAGGGATAACTCCCCTGCTCTTCTTCAAAATAGTGCCATGGGATCTTTTACGTCCACCTTAGAGAGCAGACAGGGCCTCGGTTTAATGTCTCATCCAAAAGATAGCGCCCCCGACAGTGCAGCACTCCCTCAGCACGGCACTGGAGAGTGTCAGATGAGCTTTTATGTGCTCAAGTCGTTGGACAGGAACTTGAACCCACAAACTTCTAGACTCAGAGGCAAGTGTGCTGCCAACTGAGCCACAGCTGACCTTATTGAATGGCGGAGCAGGCTCAAGGGACCGAATGTCCTACTCCTGCTCCTATTATTTATGTTCATATGTTCTTATGTCAATCAAACCTTTCTTCCCCAAACATTTTCATTTCGGAAGATCTTCAGTTACCTCGAAACCTTTATTGAAAACCTGATCGATATTTTTTGGAAGGAAATTGTGCAGTCCCTCAACTAAAAGTTAATGCAATTATATATGGCCAGCGGTATTTCGATTACAAATGCTAAGATGATCGGGTGGCTTTCCCCTTGACTTTCACACACCAGTGGTCACATCACGTGCCGGTGAAAGAAAATGCATTGGTCATTCAGTACGAGGAAGGCGAGTAATCAGTGCTGCAAATTAGGCAGTGTCAGAATTCACTGTGAATTTAGCCTGCAGCCGTTGCTTTCTTCTAACCTAGCAACGGCCCTCAGCCTTTCCCAAATCTATTTGAATGCTGCACATTTTCTCCTCGGTCTGTGCAAAATGTATTGTGTTTTGTTCTGCTCATCCATGTGGCAAATCAACAAGGTTTCACTCATCACGACGCTTCCAGCCTGTCGGCGAGTCCAGTTGACACCGAGTGCAGGAATCACCTGAATGTGTGCTTTGAAGCCGTGGTGGGAGGGTTAAGGGATGAGGAGCAAACATTTCCACAACTTTCAGATTTAGCACTCACCGCACTTCACCGACAAAGCCCGGCCTCCAGTCTCATTTACTTCCCCGTCTCTAACTGGCAGTCTGTAGCGACAGATAAAAAAAGGATTAATGCCGGGTGCGTTACAGCGAGTTGGAATTCTGTTTTGCTAATTTTGGTGCAGATTAGCTCTGCCAACTGCAAGGGTAAGGACAGCGACAGTGTTAGGAGGCTTTAATGTTCTTTTCTAAAGGCTGTACTCGATAAATGCTCCCTCAACGCACCCCATGTGGATGCGACGGTGAAGGCATGCATCCCTCGAGGCACTGAATGCAAAATAATGAAGTGAGGAGGCCTAATAAGAAGTAGAGTGTGAGGCGATAAATGCTAATGCAACAGATCAATGCGGCTGCTGCAGGCTGGGGTATTTGTATGGTGGTAAGGATGCCTAGTTTCTTGCTGAATACATTATTGCATGTCACACTGTACAGTTATCGTTGTATAACAGATAGTGAATTTTTCTGCAATTTGCAGTAAAGACTAACCTGATAAAGCTTCAAAGCAGCCTCAATATTCTGACAGGTCCTACATCAAGGACATTTCAGGCATTGCTACATAAAACATCGACAACAACAACAACTTGCATTTATACAGCACCTTTAACGTAGCAAAACAGCCCAAGGCGCTGCACAGGAGTGATTATCAAACAACAAATTGAGACCGAACCATATAAGGAGATATTAGGGAAAGGTGACCAAAAGCTTGGTCAAAGAGTTAGGTTTTAAGGAACATCTTAAAGGAGGAGAGAGAGGTGGAGAGGTTCAGAGAGGCAATTCCAGAGTTTAGAGTCCAGGCAGCTGAAAGCACGGCCGCCAATGGTGGAGCAATTAAAATAAGGATGCGCAAGAGGCCAGAACTGGAGGAGCACAGAGATCTAAGAACATAAGAATTAGAAGCAGGTATAGACATTACTCTCTTAGTGCTGATTTTAAATCAATGGCCCCCTCCTCACTGACTCCCTAACCAGAGGAAATAATCTTTCCCTATTCACGCTATCAAAACTCCTCATAATTTGAAAAACCTCCATTAATATCATCTTAGCCTTCTCTGCTCCAGTGGAAATAGTCCCAATATCTCAGATACTATCATGTCTCTTATCCCTCTTAGAACATGTCCTCCTAACTGTGATATTGCGGGATTGTATTCTTCCACATACCCATTCTTTCCTGAAGCCATTGATTCAGTTCCATGGATCCTGGGAGTTTTTTGGTATTGGATATGGCTAGAAGGATATGCAGATAGAGTTAGATGAAGTAAGGTGGGAGGAGGCTCGTGTGGAGCAGACCAGTTGGGACAAATGGCCTCTTTCTGTGCTGTACATTCTATGTAATCTTATGGTTCATGGAGCTTCCAGGTTGGCTTTATAGTATCCCTGCTCTTCAAGAACATTGAAAGAGCACTTTCATCAACAAGTTTTGTTAAATGTGTGGTGAGTCTGAGACACAAAACAAAACTAGGCAGTAAGGCAGTGAAATTAGTCTTCGCATTTATAGGCAGACTGACACGTTTTTTTGAAGATTGTGGCATTCTCTAGGGCATCATAGAATCATTAGCCCTGAAATTCCACTGGTCTTCCTGAGGGACTTCAGTTATGTGGAGAGACTGGAGAAGCTGGGGTTGTTCTCCTTAGAGCAGGGAAGGCTAAGGGGAGATTTAGTAGAGGTGTTCAAAATTATGAGGAGTTTTGATAGATTAAATAAGGAGGGTCGGTAACCAAAGGACACAGGGTTAAGATAATTGGCAAAAGAACCAGAGGCGAGATGAGGAAAACATTTTTACGCAGCGAGTTGTTGTGATCTGGAATGCGTTGCCTGAAAGGATGGTGGACACCGATTCAATAGTAACTTTCAAAAGGGAATGGGTTATGTACTTGAAAGGATTTGATTGCTCTTTCAGAGAGCCAGCACAGGCCAAATGGTCAAACAGAATGGGACAATTGTGAATTACTATTCTAATATCCCTCATTCTATCCTGGTCCTGATGTAAACCTATTCAATTATGGACCAGCTGTGGTAGGGTCAGTTTAATGAAAATTCTGCAGTATCAGCCTAGATGGAGCACTAGTCAGCTTTGAGCAGAGTTTGGAGTAAGTTATTTTGTGTTTCAGGTTTGTTAAAACAAAGATTGTGTCAGTCAAGTCCAGCTTCCCTGCTTTTACAGGGGGTGAATCTTCTTAGGACTTCTCCTGCTCCGCCGTTATAACTTCAGCGGAACACACCTTAAAGGGGGTTTCCGCCGAACTTCCGGCAAAGTTATGGTGGTGGAGCGGGACAAGCCCCGAGGAAATTCACCCCCTTAGACTGTTTTACCCTCCAGTTTTCTCCCCTCCTCTCCTGAAGGTGTTGACCCATGTTGGGCTTTGATTTCAAGGACACAAGGCCCCGCCTGGTAAAAACGAGCCTGATCCATATCTCACCCAATATCCATGGATCAGCAGTTTCTAGCAGGGGATCGCTTGGAGAGCGATCAGGCGGTAGGAGCCCAGGTTGATCTCTCCCATCCCTCGCTCAGTAGCCCCTTCTCCCTACCCTGACGGAGGTCGATGCAATCTGACCTTCTTTAAAACAGTTAACCTCTGAGACAACGCAGCTGGACAAACAATCACAAAGAACAGGGGCGATGATCTGAAATGGAAACAAATAAATCTAGGTATTAATGGCAAAGATAATCTCTATCAGTAAGACTGAGATAATTGTGCAACACTGTGCCACAATCACAGATCACAGATCACAGAAACCACACAGTGCAGATAGAGGCCATTTCGGCCCATCGAGCCTGCACCGACACATATCCCACCCTATCCCCGTAACCCCACGTATTTAATCCCCCTAACACTAAGGGTCAATTTATCATAGCCAATCAACCTAACCCGCACATCTTTGGACTGTGGGAGGAAACCGGAGCACCCGGAGTAAACCCACGCAAACACGGGGAGAATGTGCAAACTCCACACAGACAGTCGCCCGAGGCCGGATTCGAACCCGGGTCCCTGGCGCTGTGAGGCAACAGTGCTAACCACTATGCCACCGTGCTGCCCACAATCTGGGATGCTTTCACACAATGTAAAGAATGCAAACACAAGACTTTGCTCTGGTGAACAATAAGGAGTAGGAAGCTTGGCTGATTTCCTTCTCCCCTCAGTAGGTCAAGGATTCTCAAGCCACAGGTGTCAACTGTGGCTCAGCCTCTGAGCCAGAAAGTCATGGGTTCAAGCCCCACTCAAGAGGCTTGAGCACTGATGTGCCTCATGGAATCCGAGACTCAACGTTAACGGAGCAAAGCAAGGCTTTTATTAACTCAGAAAGTAATACACAGTGGAGAAGTGTCTCTCATCCAGAGGTCTGCTGTACTGCCTGAGAGACACGCTGGGGCCTGCTTAAGTAGGGGCCAGGTATGGGCGGAGCCCTACACACAATACAATACAGGTAAGGAAATGAAACTGAAACTAAACTCCCCTGCTTGTCACAGTCACAGGCACAATCAAACACAGAGAATACAGAGTGCCTGATGAATGGCATATTTCATCACAAGCACAAAATCTAGATTGATATTCCAGCGCAGTACTGAGGGAGTATGTTGCACTGTCGGAGGTGCCGTCTTTTCGATGAGATGTTAAACCCAGGCTCCGTCTGTCCTCTCAGGTGGACAAAAAAGATCCCAGGGCACTATTTCAAAGAAAAGCAGGGGAGTTCTCCCCGGTGTCCTAGCCAAAGTATCCCACAACCAACTTCACTAAAAACAGATTATCTGGTTATTATCTCATTGCTGTTTGTGGGGCCTTACTGTGCACAAAATTGGCTGCCATGCTTCCTACATTACAACAGTGACTACACTTCAAAAATACTACATTGGATGTGAAGCGCTTTGAGACACCTGACGTTGTGTAAGGCGCTATGTTTTATATTACATAAAAACTTCTTTACTCAGAGTGGTGAGAATGTGGTATTTGCAAAAACATGGAGTGGTTGAGGTGAATAGCATAGATGCATTTAAGGGGAAGCTAGATAAGTTCATGAGGGAGAAAGGAATAGACGGATATGTTGATGGGGTGAGGTGAAGAGAGGTGGGAGGAGGCTCGTGTGGAGCATAAACCCCGGCACGGACCAGTTGGGCCGAATGACCTGTGCTGTAAAATTCGATGTAATTCTATGCAATATGAATGTAAGTCCTTTCGTTTCCTTGCAGCTAAATGGTACTGATTTAAAATGACTACCAGGGGAGTGAAGGGGTGGGGCGAAAGCTTGAAACCAATAGACCCTTTCCCTAATGGAGTTGGTTTAATGCACTGATCCTCTGGAGGGCACGAGGGATTCAGCTCACACAGCTGTACCGAGTTTGCCTGAGTTAATTTGTCAAAGTGATGAATTGTAATATGTTTATAATGCTTTTATTTTCCCTGTCTCTGCTCAGATTACAGAGTGACATTCAGATGTAGAACTAAAACAAACAGCTTCGTGTTCCCTTGACGCCTCGGTGAGGCGGGTTGCCACCTGCCCCACTTTCCCACTGTACCAACCTAGACTTTGAAACTTCCTGCTGCTTGACAATTTGAACAATCAACAGAGTGGCTGCAATTTTTGTTAGAATCATAGAAACTTACTGCACAGAAGGAGGCCATTCGGCCCGTCGTGCCTGTGCCGGCTCTGTGAACGAGCAGTCGTGTTTAGTCCCACACCCCCCACTTTGTGTCCGTGACCCGGTCAGTTCCTCATCCTCAAGAACCCGTCCGACTCCCTTTTAAAATTATTGATGGAATCAGCTTCCACCACCTTTTCAGATCGAGCGTTCCAGATCTCGAAAACTCGCTGAGTGAAAACATTTCTCCTCATCTCCCTTCGAGATCTTTTGCCAATGATTTTGAATCTATGACCTCTGGTTATTGACCCACTCACCAGAGGGAATAGTTTTACTCTCTCTACCCAATCAAAACCTCTCATCATCTTGAAAACCTCTATTAGGTCACCTCTTAACCTTCTCTGTTCCAAGGAGAACAGTCCCAACTTTTCCAACCTCTCCTCATAACTGAAGTGCCTCATCCCTGGTAACATCCTGGTAAACCTCCTCTGGACCCATTCTAAGGCCTTTCCATCTTTCCTGAAGTGTGGGGCCCAGAATTGTCCGCAATACTCCAGCTGAGGCCTAACTAGGGATTTATAAAGTTCTAGCATGATCTCTTTGCTTTTTATATTCTATGCCTATATTTATAAACCCATATAACCCAGATGCTTTTTTAACCACCTTATCAACTTGCCCTGCCACCTTTAAGGATTTGTGTATATGGACACCAAGGTCTCTCTGTTCATCTACACTTTTCAAAATCGTGCCTTTTATAGTATACTGTCTTTCCATATTCCTCCCAAAGTGCATCACTTCACACTTCTCTGCACTGAACTCCATCTGCCATGCTTCTGCCCAGTTCACTGTCCTGCCTATGTCATCCTGAAGCCTGTAACTATCCGCATCACTATCTACTACTTTGCCAAGTTTCATATCATCTGCAAACTTTGTAATGCTGCTCCTTACACCTGAGTCCAGGTTGTTTATAAAAATTGAAAAGAGTAATGGACCCAAAACTGACCGTTGGGCAACACTGCTGCAAACCACCTCCCAGTCTGAAAACATCCATCCACCACCACTGTTTGCTTCCTGCCACTGAGCCAATTTCATATCCCTACCACCACTTTCCCCTTAATTCCATGGGCTTCCAACTTCTTAATAAGCCTCCTGTGTGGTACTTTGTCAAATGCCTTCCAAAAGTCCAAATATACAACATCTACAGCACCACCTTGATCAACCTTCTCTATTACCTCATCAAAGAATTCAATCAAGTTAGTCAGACATGATTTGCCTTTAACAAATCCATGTTGGCTCTCCTTGATTAACCCATGCCTTTCCAAATGAAAGTTTATTTTGTTCCCAGTAATGGTTTCTAATACAATAGCAAAATACTACGGATGCTGGGAATCTGAAACAACAACAGAAAATGCTGGAAACACTCAGCAGGTCAGGCAGCATCGAGGAGAGAGAAACAGAGTTAACGTTTAAGGTCAATGACCCTTCGTCAGAACTCTTTGTCATGACGAAGGGTCATCGACCTGAAACGATCTGTTTCTCTCTCCACGATGCTGCCTGACCTGCTGAGTGTTTCCAGCATTTTCTGTAATAGTTTCTAATAACTTCTCCATCACCAATGTTAGACTGACTGGTCTGTAGTTTCCTGGTTTATTCCTCTCCCCTTTCGGGAATAGTGGTATAACATCAGCAACCCTCCAGTCCTCTGGCACTTGTCCTGTGTCCAATGAGAATTGAAAGATTGTGACCAATAAAAAGAAAGACTTGCATTTATATCACACCTTTCATGGCCTCAGGATGTCCCAAATAATTTTACAACCAAATGAAGTGTAGTCACTGTTGTAATGTAGGAAACGCAACAGCCAATTTGTGCACAGCAAGTTCCCACAAACAGCAATGTGATAATGACCAGGCATTCTGTTTTTTTGGGATGTTGATTGAGGGATATATATTGGGCAGGACACTGGAGAAAATGTCCCTGTTCCTCTTCAAAAACGTGCCACGGGATCTTTTGCATCCACTTGAGAGAGCAGACATTGGTTTAATGTCTCATCCGTAAGACAGCACCTCCGACAGTGCAGCCTCTGATATTTCTACCATTGCTTCTTTCAGCAACGTAGGATGCATTCCATCTGGATCAGGTGGCTTACCAACTTTCAGTAATGCTAATTTTGGTAATATTAAATCTTCTTCTTCTTAGGCAGTCCCTCGGAACCGAGGGTGACTTGCTTCCACATTAAAAATGAGTTTGCAGGTGACTGATGAGTCCAATGTGGGGCCGACAGTCTCTGTCACAGGTGGGGCAGACGCTGGTTAAAGGGGCGGGTGGGTGGGGTGCTTGGGTTGACGTGCGCTCCTTCCACTGTTGGTGCTTGGCTTCCGCTTGCTACCGGCGAAGAGACTCGAGGGGCAGGATTTTCATTGGGCTGTGGAGTCAGGATTGGAGGCGTGTGGGGGGTTAAAATCCCGAAATCAGGGGTCCCGACCCCATCCCACACCCAACACGCCTCCATGCCAGTTTCAAAGGAGGCGGGTACCCGCCCCGCACTGGGACCCGCCTACCCAAGGTGGGAAGGGATTAGTGCCAATTAACTGCCTGTTAACAGGTAGTTAACAGGCAGTTTTTAGCCTAATCCCTATTTTTAATGCTGAAGTGTGGGATTCCCGATGGCTCCAAACCACGCCAAGTTTGTGAGGTGGGCCGTCGGGTTGAAGGACTTGGAGGGGCCGAGATGTCGGTGTTCAGGTGAGTGATGTGTGCATGAGTGCAAAGGTAAGTGTGTTTGGTGTGTCTAAAGTGCTAAAGAAATTTAAATTACCTTTTCTTACCTTTTCAGCCTTCCTTCCTTTAGGTCTCGAGAGTTCCTCATCTCACCGGCACAGAAAGCAGAATGGCTGCGAACTGTCAAAAGTGACAACCTTCAGCTTTCTGTGCAGGAGAGATTTCTAACTGAGTCTGTGGAGAAGGACTCTGGTTAGAAGTAAGACTGTCAGTGTTTGACAGCTTCAAACAGCTGTGAAACGTTGATATTTCATCTGTCAAAACCTCTTGACAGATGAAATTTCAGTCTGTGACATCCCCTGTTGCCGGGTGTCCCTTAATTGGCCTGCTGAGCCCACTGGGTGGGCTCAACAAGGTCATTCAAGTTAAAATCATGTGGATTGGCCACATCTCGATGGAGGCGGGACTGCAACCCCGAAAGTTGTAGTCCCGCCTCCTACCCGACTCCTGAATGAAAATCCAGCCCGAGGTGTTCGGTGCCTTCCCGGATGCTTCTCCTCCACTATGAGCGGTCTTGGGCCAGGGATTCCCAGGTGTCGGTGGGGATGTTTCACTTTGTCAAGGAGGCTTTGAGGGTGTCCTTGAAGCGTTTCCTCTGCCCACCTGGGGCTCTCATGCTGTGTCGGAGCTCCGAGTAGAGCGCTTGTTTTGGGAGTCTCGTATTGGGCATGCGGACGATGTGACCCGTCCATCGGAGCTGATTGAGCGTGGTCAAAGCTTCAGTGCTGGGGATGTTGGACTGAGCGAGAACACTGATGTTGGTGCGCCTATCCTGCCAATGGATTTGCAGGATCTTGCGGAGGCAGCATTGGCTCCAGTGCTTTGAGGTGCCTGCTGTACATGGTCCATGTCTCTGAGGCATACAGCAGGGCGGGTATCACTGCTGCCCTGTAGACCATGAGCTTAGTGCCAGGTTTGAGGTCCTGGTCTTCAAACACTCTCTTCCTCAGGTGACCGAAGGCTGCACTGGCACACTGAAAGCAGTGTTGGACATGATCTTTACTGCACGTCAAATACAAGAGAAATGCAGGGAACAGCACCAACGGCTGAACATGGCCTTCTTTGACCTCACAAAGGCCTTCGACACCGCCACTGGCTGCCCTAAAAAGTTTGCCACCATCCTCTGCCTGCTTCACGACAACATGCAAGCCGTGATCCTGACCAACGGATCCACCACAGAACCAATTCACATACGGACCGGGGTCAAGCAAGGCTGTGTCATCCCACCAACGCTCTTCTCGATCTTCCTTGCTGCAATGCTCCATCCCACCCTCAGTAAGCTCCTCGCTGGAGTGGAGCTAATTTACAGAACAAACGGAAAACTGTTCAACCTCCGTCGCCTCCAGTCCAGATCCAAGGTCGTCCCATCCTCTGTCATTGAATTACAGTATGCAGACGATGCTTGCGTCTGCGCACACTATGAGGTCGAACTCCAAACCATCGTCAACACCTTCACTGAAGCGTACAAGACCATGGGCCTGAATGTCCTCTACCAACCTGCCCCTGCCACGCAGTGTTGCCCCCCGATTATCAAAATCCACAACAAGGCCTTGGACAACATGGACCACTTTCCATACCTTGGGAGCCTACTGTCAACAAGGGCAGCTGTCGTAATATTAAATGTTGAGCGGTTTAATAATACATAACCAAAACAAAAATACCGGCTACTGCATTGCCAGTTAAGACTCTGGCAAGTATCAACCATCGGCAATTTGAAAAACCAATATGGATCAGGGAGAACCAGTCAGACGGCAACTCTGCCAGTGTATAAATGAAACAACAACTTGCATTTATACAGCGCGTTTAACAGAGTAAAACATCCCAAGGTGCTTCACAGGAGCATTATCAGAATAAAATGAACACCGAGTCACATAAGGAGATAATAAAAAGGTGAGCAAAAGCTTGCTTAAAGAGTTAGGGAGGAAAATTGAGTCACGCCCCCTTTGGGGCGCTAACTTCGCCGGAACGCTACTTTTAGCACCCCCGCGACAGAAATTCACTGGTAGCACCCCAAGAGGGAAGCGGGGCGCTACTGGAAGCACCCCACCTCCCTCTTGGGGCACTGAAAGGGGAGGGGCTTTGCGCAACGCGACCCGGGGCCCAGCTGGACCACCAGGGATCGGAGTGCCAGCACGCCATGGGGGGGCGTGGGGGGAGGGGGCTGCAGAGGAGGTCGGGGACGGCAGAGGGGGCAGGTGCTGGCAGGTGGCCAACAACAAAAATGGCCGCCCAGCACCTTGCCTTTAATTAGCTCCACCCGGCCGCAGGTAGTGTCCGGCAGTAAGTCAGGAGCACTACCGAAGATCGCAGCTGGGTGGCAAGCGGGGTGCTGCGCACGGTGATGACATCATCGCTGGCCGCGCAGCACCGCTAACGGTTACCACCACCGCTAACCTCCCGCTGAATATCATGGGAGGCATCTCGCCCGGGCGCCAGATGCTTTGCCTACGAGGGCGCTAACGGGGCGCAAAGCAACTGAATTTTTAGGCCTTAGGTTTTAATGAGCATCATGAAGGAGGAGAGAGAGGTGAAGAGATTTAAGGAGGGAATTCCAGGTCTTAAGGCCTAGGGCCTAGGCAGCTGAAGGCACGGGCTCCACAGGTGGAGTGCAGGAAATCGGGGATGCGCAAGAGGCCACAGTTGGAGGAGCGTACTGCTCAGTGCAAACCAGGAAGATCCCAGGCTCACTACATGGTCTGTGCTGAGTTAGCTCAGGAAGTTTGACACCATCCAGGACAAAACAGTCCACTTGATTGCCATCCTATCAAGCAGCTTATACATCCATTCTCTCCACCACCAGCGTACCGTGGCTGCAGTGTGTACCATCTACAGGATGCACTGCAACAACTCGCCAAGGCTTCTTCATCAGCATCTCCCAATCCTCGATGACCCTGGCAGGGCAAGGGCAGCAGGTGCATAGAAACATAGAGCAGGAGTAGGCCATTCGGCCTCTCGAGCCTGCTCCGCCATTCAATGAGATCATGGCTGATCATCCAAATTCAGTACCCTGTCCCTGCTTTCTCCCCATATCCCTTGATCCCTTTAGCCTTAAGAAGTATATCACAGGATGGATGTTCCCAATGGCTGGGGAGTCCAGAACCAGGGGTCACAGTCTAAGGATAAGGGGTAAGCCATTTAGGACAGAGGTGAGGAGGAATTTCTTCACCCAGAGAGTGGTGAATCTGTGGAATTCTCTACCACAGAAGGCAATAGAGGCCAATTCATTAAATATATTCAAGGAGTTAGATATATTTCTTAAGGCTAAAGGGATATGGAGAGAAGGCAGGGACAGGGTACTGTATTTGGATGATCAGCCATGATCTCAATGAATGGCAGAGAAGGCTCAAGGGGCCGAATGGCCTAATCCTGCTCTTATCTTCTATGTTTCTAACTTCTTCTTGAATATATTTAATGAATTGGCCTCAGCTGCCTTCTGTGGTAGAGAATTCCACAGGTTCACCATTGTGAATGGGGACACCATCACCACTAAGTTCCCCTCTGAGTCACACACCATCCCAACCTGGAATTTTTTTTTATATTCATGGGGTGTGGATCTCACTGGGCAAGGCTGGCATTTATTGCCCATCCCTAATTGCCCTTGAACCACAGAGGCCAGTTAAGAGTCAATCACATTGCTGTTGGCCAGACCAGGTAAGAACAGCAGAGTTCTTTCCCTAAGGGACATTAGTGAACCAGATGGGTTTTTACTACAATCTGGTAGTTTCTTGTTCACCATTACTAATACTAGCTTTTTCAATTCGTGAATTATTTAATTGAATTTAATTTCCCCAGCTGCAGTGATGGGATTTGAATTCACGTCGTCAGATTATTAACCCAGGCCTTTGGATTACTAGTCCAGTAACATAACCACTATGCCACCGAATCCCTAATATATATATCGGCCGTTCCTTCATCATCACTGGGTCAAAATCCTGAAACTCGCAAACTAACAGCACTGTGGGAGCACCTTCACCACACGGACTGCAGCGGTTCAAGAAGGTGGCTCACCACCACCTTCTCGAGGGCAATGAGGGATGGGCAATAAATGCTGGCCTTACCGGCAAAGCCCACATTCTGGGAATTAATAAAAATAAACTGGTCTGTCCTGGTGACAGCGATAATGGGCCCTAGTGCCCTTAAGCTGTAGAGAGAAAAAATCAGGATTTGTGCATCTAATTGGTATCCATTGATCTTGCTTCAAAGGGCATGTGAATGATGTGCCAGTGAGAGCAGGATTGGGTTGGGCTGCAATGCCTCAATGGCCAAGAAGGTTGCCAAAACTCAATTTCAATTCTTACACTGGAAAAATGCTCCCATATACTTGCTGGCACCTGTGGAAATATACTCCTGTATGTGTTAATACCTTCAGCAGAGGACTCAGACACATTGGTGAGAAATTTGACTCGCGCCCAAAATGGAGGCAAAGATGGCAGAGCGATGACTCCAATGCTCCGGCCCATGCCGGCCTGAGGCCCAAGCCGAATTCGGCTTTTGGAGCCCTTTTAAATGTCGATGGCGAGTTGCAGGCCCCGAGCTCGCCAGTCGGCCAGCTTCTACACTTATCTGCCCGTCCGGTCGGATCCGGGTGGGGCGGGGAGAGCAGGAACTCCGGTGGTGGGGTGTTGGGGTGGCGGGGTGGGGGGGCACCTCGAACCCGCAGGCAGCATGCCGGAGATTTTTCATGTGCCCAGGAGGAGTACTCCTGCTTCTCTTGAAATAACTGGGAATATCTCGGAGCCACTTCTTTTGAGCGGCCTCCAGAGGTCCCATTAAGGAATGTTGGTTAGGTCACTCAATGCCTGTACAACTAAGCAGAGCACGGTGGGAGTACCTTCACCACACAGACTGCAGCGGTTCAAGAAGGCGGCTCACCACCGCCTTCTCGAGGGCAACTAGGGATGGGCAATAAATGCTGGCCTTGCCAGCAATGCCTGCATTCTGGGAATTAGTAAAAATAAACTGATCTGTCCTGGTGACAGTGATAATGGGCCCCAGTGCCCTTAAGCTGTAAAGAAAGAACTTCACATTCGGGGTCCTACAACCAGCGCAGGACCCCAATTTGCATGTTTATGAAGCCCAGTGCCCATTTCAAGCATGACTAAAAGTTGCCGGAGTCAACATGGCAGCTGGCGCGATTCCGGCCTATTTTGGGTGCGATAGATTACGGCGCGAATTTCAGAAGTCCGACTCTGATTTTACACTGGGAACAATAGGCAGCCATGAGTTGAATTTCACTCCCATTGAACTTGAGGGCCACGGTGTCTCTCAGGACCAGTGGTAAGGCCTTGCAGATGTTCAATCATGTCCATGGGTCTTCATTGAGGAAATGACACAGCATCGTCACAACCTCAATGCTTAGATACAGCAAAAGCAAAATACAGGAAACTCTCGTTTAAACGGCACCTAAATATCCAGAATTCTCTATTAACCGGCAAAATTCATACTCCGAAAACAACACCTCAATAACCGGAAATGTTGCCGAGTCTGAGTCTCCCGCGGTGGCCGAGTTAGTCAGTGGGGGTAGTTCTCCAAACTGCCACTACACGACCTCTTGGCGCTGTTGGAAGTCCAAACACCTCGATAACAGGAGTCTGACTCTCCCGCGCTGCCGGGAGTACCCAATTACTGTATACTGCACATTTCCTGATTTTTTAATTTTTTTTTGTTAAAAATAGCCTCGGTAGATAACCCTCTCCGTCATCCGGAATTTTTAATCAACCGACACCATCCTGGTCCCGTCGGTGCCGGAATCCAAAGAGTTTTCTGTACTGTGGATGCTGGATATCTGAAATAAAAACAGAAAATGCTGGAAATACACAGCAGATCAGGCAGCATCTGTGGAGAGAGAAACAGAGTTAACGTTTCAGGTCGATGACCCTTCGTCAGAACTGGAAAAAGCTGGAGATGGAACAGGTTTTTAAGCAAGTGCAGGGGCAGGGAAAGGGGGGAGGGAGGAAAGAACAAAAGGGAAGGTCTGTGATAGGATGGAAGGCAGGAGAGATTAAGAGACAAAAGGGATGATGGTGCGAGGCAAAAAGAGATGGTAATGGGACATGTTAAGAAACAAAAGATGGCTCTAGATGAAGTGTAAATGGGAATGGCAGAATGAAAGACAGCTGCCATGTGAGGGAGAGAGAAAATGATGAAAAAAAAGATAGGGGCAAAGGTTATGGTCTGAAATTGTTGAACTCAATGTTGAGTCCAGAAGGCTGTAAAGTGCCTAATCGAAAGATGAGGTGCTGTTCCTCGAGCTTACGTTGAGCTTCATTGGAACAGTGTAAGAGGCCGAGGATGGTGAGGTCAGATACAGCATCCTAGGCATGCTTCTCAGTCACTCATAGATAGACGTGCTTGCGGGAGAGTTTCCACTTTGGGCGCAGTCGGCGATCTGGGCGCAAATTGCGTCCAAAACTGCGTTGTTTTCAGACGTGTGTTTTTTTTTTTCTCTCAAGTTTCCGCTCAAGCTTAGTTGAATATCACCGAACGTAAAACCTGCCACGAACCTGCACAACCGGGCAGCGCTTTAGAACATAATTTCGTTCAAAAAAATGTTGCTTTAAAATATTCCTTGATATATTTAAGAATGGTAACTTGGTGCAGTTTTATCAATGCAGCTGAAAATGGGTTTATCACCAAAAAAAATACGCACTTTTAATCAGAGTGTCTAGTCCACCACCTGTGAGTAACCCGATTTTATATAAGTGAACATGACTTTAATAAGCTATACAATACAATTTGTTTGTTACAATGGTGTGCAGCAGTCAGTTTCTTCAAAAATAGTTATATTCAAAAGTTTTTAACGCGTTCCTGTTGGTGTCCCTACACCCAAAAGAACCAGCTGTTAGCGTCTCCTCGAAGGTCCGCAAACAGGCACAATTAGCGGAAACTCGCCGTGGGGTTTAATTCAATCGGGGGGCATGGCCAGTTTAGTGGGCGGGGCCGGCTTCCAGCAGGATGTATTTCAAACGAACGCAAAAGATCACGGAAACCCATGTTGCGCTGGACGTCATTTGCGCTTAAAATTCCGCCATCTTTTGCGCTGATTTTGACCAATTTCGGGCAAACTGCGGCAAAAACCAAAACCCAGCGTAGCCGAGCGGAATCTCCAGACCACCATGTATAATATTACACGACTGATGTGGGTGTACCAACATAGTAACTGAAGGGGATTGACAGGGTAGATGCTGAGGGGTTGTTTCCCCCTGGCTGGAGAGTCTGGAACCAGGGGTCACAGTCTCAGGATAAGGGGTCGGCCATTTAAGACTGAGATGAGGAGGAATTTCTTCACTCAGAGGGTTGTGAATCTTTGGAATTCTCTGCCCCAGAGGGCTGTGGATGCTGAGTCTTTGGGCTGGATTTTACCAGCCCAGAGGAGGCGGGTATGGAGGTGGGACTGCTGGGAAAGTGGCAGAATTTGGGGGCGGGTGGCCTTCTTGCCAGGAGGCGGGAAGCTGTCCCACCCGGGGTCCTGTCTCCTTGGAGGCGGGAAGGGATTAAAGCTTATTAACTGCCCATTAACAGGTAGTTGACAGGCAGAGAATAGGGTTATCCCCATTTTTCGTCCTGAAGTGTGGGCTTCCCGACCTGGGGAACCCTGCCGGGGTGTAGGAGGCGAGTAGGATGTCTTCGGGGGCCGCAGGGGTCTGAAAGTGTGATGCAGAAGTGAGTGATGGGTGCAAGTGTGGAGTGGTAATTCTGTGAGGTGAGTGTAAAGTGTTAGAAAATGTTAACTTACCTTTGTTTCTACCTACAGCCTTTAGCCGCTGTTGAGCCGGAGTCCCTGACATCTCCATTGTAGAGATCACAGACCGGCTGTTGCATCCTCAGACACAACAGCCAGCTGATTTCTGCAAAATAGAAAGGTTTGATGAGTCCTGAACACAAAGGGGGAAAAATTCAGTTGGTTTGCACCTCCCGTTAGCGCCTTAAGAGGGCGCTAATGGGGCGCAAATTAACTGGCGCCCATGCGCAGCGATGTTTGTGCCGCTCGCAAAATTAACTAGACATTTTGCGGTGGCGCTAAACACTACCGCCACGATCTCCTACGCCCGCAGATCATGACGTCAGTCGAAGGTGCAATGCCCCAGTAGCGCCCCAGACCAGAAAATGTGGCGCTGCCTGCCGCTAGCAATGACAGGTTGAGGGGAGCGTTTTGCAGTCAGGAAGTGACTGGGGGAGCGCTATTTAAAGGCGACCGCTTCCTGCCTTTTTTATTGGTGACATTTTTGCACCACGCATTCTGAGAGAGAGAGAGAGACTTCGGGAGATATTAAATGCTGTGTGAAGGAGTTTTGGGTACCGAGCAGCACTTTGCAGGTTCATTTTGATTTGCCCTTCCTTGTATTGATTTAGAAGAGACTGTGGGGGCTGCACTCTGAGTTCTTTCCCTGGGTCTCTCCATTGTTCTTTCCAGCAGATTGGATGTACAGGTTTCTCCAGGCCTAGATTCAAGGCTGCAATGAGTAGTATGTGGATGGAGAGCAAGATCAACCCTCCGCTTTAAGAACTGGCTGGTGCCATTGTGTCTGTGTTCCATTGCTGACTGACATAGAAACATAGAAACAAAGAAGATAGGAGCAGGAGTAGGCCATTCGGCCCCTCGAGCCTGCTCCGCCATTCAATGCGATCATGGCTGATCATCCAAATTCAGTACCCTGTCACTGCCTTCTCCCCATATCCCTTGATCCCTTTAGCCTTAAGAAATATATCCAACTCCTTCTTGAATATATTTAATGAATTGGCCTCCACTGCCTTCTGTGGTAGAGAATTCCACAGGTTCACCACTCTCTGGGTGAAGAAATTCCTCCTCATCTCTGTCTTAAATGGCTTACCCCTTATCCTTAGACTGTGACCCCTGGTTCTGGACTCCCCAGCCATCGGGAACATCCTTCCTGCATCCAGTCTGTCCAGTCCTGTTAGAATTTTATAAGTTTCAATGAGCTTCGCTGGCGCTCTGAGGTAGCGCCTCGCTCCTCGGCCTTTGCGCCTTAAGAGAGGTGTGTAGCGCCTGATTTAGCGCTCCAATTAACTCCGGGGGCGATAAAAGCAAAGTTTCCAGTTGGAGGCGATAATTAGCGCCAGGCGCTAAACTTTGCGCACGGCCGATAATCGTGCCCCAAAAGGGGCGATACTGAATTTTTCCCCCAAGGACTCATCAAACTACACAGAATGTCAGTGTTTGACAGCTTCACAGAGCTGGCAAACGATGACATATCTTCTTTCAAAAATTCTTGACAGATGACACGTCATACATTGACTTCCCCCTGATTGGCCTGCTGAGCCCGCCAGGCAGGCTTAACAAGGTCAATCAGGGGAAAATCCCGCTGGTTGGCCAGAAGCTGATGGAGGCGGGACTGAAACCCAGCAAGCAGCAGTCCCACCTCCATCATGTCTCCATTCATAAAATCCAGCCCTTTGAGTACACTCAAGACTGAGATCGATAGATTTTGGGGCTCTAGGGAAATCAAGGGATATGGAGATCGGGCGGGAAAGTGGAGTTGAGGTCGATGATCAGCCATGATCTTATTGAATGGCGGAGCAGATTCGAGGGGCCGAATGGCCGACTCCTGCTCTTATTTCTTATGTTCTTATGTAACGGTCCGTGATGTATTTGCCCAGTATGTCAGCTTTCGTATGAGGATGGCTGCATTTTCCAAGGCCAAAAAAGAGACAGAGGAATAAAAGAAAATCAACCAAGGTTTCCGCTCCTGATTGCTATTCTCTGACTTTTTTTTGCAATTATATGGATGTTGAATGAGAACAGGATCTGGCTTTGCTGTGATGTGCTTCTCAAATAGATACTGAGGCCAAGAGGGCTGCAGATTCGTGCCACAGTTTCAGGAGAACCTTTGGAACAATTGAAAAGTAGCAACAAAGCCAACACGTCACTGATTTAATTTTGGCCAGGACTAATCTCACGGTGCATAATTCTGAAGGATTTCTACTTTATTGCAATACAGGAGAATTTATAAACTGAAAAAAAACCACCCTGGTTATTAAGTGCGAATTAGTGCCACTGAATGAATGTTCTATCCAAGTGTGGTAATCGATAAGCACAAATTAGAGGAATGAGCTGCAGCTTATGTTGTTAATAAAGTTAATCTCTGTCCAACACCTGGAAAGTGTTTAAGTGATGGGTGGTGTTGCACAACAGGAGCTAGTGGGACAACTGCCCAACGACCCCAGGTGGAAAGAAATCGTTATATTGTTGTCACTACTGCTCACCCGTATGGTATATAGGATAATGTGTGACATGGAGGAATTCAAGGCAGTAGGACAATGAAAGGCTCAGGCAATGTAATAATACATGAGCAGGAAGCAAGGGCAGGTTGACAACGTCAACAGAGCTCCAAGATCTGTCATAGGAACTTAGGGGGCGATTTTGCCAGCCCTGGGGAGGCAGGTTTGGAGGCAGGACTGCTGGGAAAATGGCAGAATCTGGGGGCGGGTGACCATCCCGCCCCCCAACCCGCCTCCATGCCATCTTCCCAGGAGGCGGGTGCCCGATCCGCGCCGTTCCCGTTTCCTCGAGGCAGGAAGAGGATTATCCCCATTATTTCCAACAGAAGTGTGGGCTTCCCGACGTTGGGAAACCCCGCCAGGGTCAGCGAGGCGAGCAGTGGTTCTGCGGGGGTGAGAGGGGTCGAAAAGTGCGCTGTGGAGGTGAGTGATGGGTGCGGAGAGGTAAGTATGTGAGGTGAGTGAAAAGTGTTAGGAAAAGTTTCCTTACTTTTCTTTCTTCAGGCAGGCTTCAATCGTTGGGGATCCGGAGGTGCCGACATCTCCACGGCAGAGATGACAGAATGGCTGCTGCGTTCTCCGATGCAACAGCCATCTGCTTTCTGTTCAGGAAATAGGTTTGATGAGCCTTGAGTAGAAGAACTCACCAAACAACAGAGAATGTCAGTGTTTGACAGCTTCTCAAAGCTATCAAACGATGACAATTTATCTGTCAAAAATTTTTGACAGATGAAACATCATACGCTGACGTTCTCTGTCACTGGTTTTCCCTTAATTGGCCTGGGCGGCCTTAACAAGGTCAATCAAGGGAAAATAGCGTGGGTTGACCAGACATCGATGGATGCGGGACTGAAACTCGACAAGCAGCAGTCCCACCTCCAACGCGCTCCCATTGGCAAAATCACCCCCTATAGAAACATAGGAATAGGGGTAGGCCATTCAGTTAGATTATGGCTGACCTGTAAATTAACTCCATCTACCAGCCTTGGCTCCATATCCCTTAACAAAATCTATCGATCTCAGTTTTGAAATGTTCTATTGACTCCCAGCTTCAACAGCTTTTTGCTGGGGAGGGCGGGGGGGGGGCGGGGATGTTCCGGATTTCGTGAAGAAATGCTTCCTAACATCGCCCCTGAACTTCCTAGCTCTAATTTTTAAGGTTATGCCCCCTCGTTCTGGACTCCTCTCCACCAGAGGAAATAGTTTCTTGCTATCTACCTTATCCTTTGATCATCTTAAACTCCTGCCATTTTCTGAAGCCCTACCCTGCCAAGAGATCCAGGACAATGTGCACTTCCCTGGTTTTTCAATTTTCAGCTCACCTAGTGTGACAACCTCTAATATTAGGGATGGGCCTTGCCAGCAACGCCCACATCCCATGAATGAATAAAAGAAATTACAGTAATAAAGCTACTTTTCATGAGGAACATAGGAACATAGAAACATAGAAGATAGGATCAGGAGTCGGCCATTCGGCCCCTCGAGCCTGCTCCGCCATTCAATGAGATCATAGCTGATCATCCAAATTCAGTACCCTGTCCCTGCTATCTCCCCATATCCCTTGATCCCTTTAGCCTTAAGAAATATATCCAACTCCTTCTTGAATATATTTAATGAATTGGCCTCTACTGCCTTCTGTGGTAGAGAATTCCACAGGTTCACCACTCTCTGGGTGAAGAAACTCCTCCTCATTTCTGTCCTAAATGGCTTACCCGTTATCCTTAGACTGTGACCCCTGGTTCTGGACTCCCCGACCATCGGAAACATCCTTCCTGCATCTAGTCTGTCCAGTCCTGTCAGAATTTTATAAGTTTCAATGAGATCCCCTCTAAACTACAGCGAGTACAAGCCCAATCGACCCAATCTCTCCTCATATGTCATTCCTGCCATTCCAGGTATTAGCCTGGTGAATCTTCGCTGAACTCCTTCCATGGCAAGAACATCCTTCCTCAGATAAGGCGACCAAAACTGCACACAATACTCAAGATGTGGTCTCACCAAGGCCCTGTACAACTGGAGCAAGACATCCTTGTTCCTGTACTCAAACCCTCTTGCTACAAAGGCCAACATACCATTTGCCTTCTTAACCGCCTGCTGCACCTGCATGCTTACCTTCAGCGACTGGTGCACAAGGACACCCAGGTCTCGTTGCACTTCCCCTTCTCCCAATCTATTGCCATTCAGATAATAATCTGCCTTCCTGTTTTTGCCACCAAAGTGGATAATCTCACATTTATCCACATTATATTGCATCTGCCATGCTTCTGCCCAATCACCCAACCTGTCCAAATCATCCTGGAGTTTCTCGGCATCCTCCTCACAGCACATACACCCACCCAGCTTTGTGTTGTAAGATTCGCAAAATTCCCACATTCCCCCAAGGTTATTAATAAAAGGGACCCTGCATGGACATTTTAAAAAGGGTACCCAAAGGATGGCGTCCGCACCTCGTGACCAAAAGCCTGCAAGATTTTTTAAAAGCTTGGACCCTGTGGCAGCACAAGCAGCTTTGGGAAATTGAAACTTAAAATGCAGTTTCTGTGAAAAAGGACTTTGTGTTTTGAAAACCAGACAGCAAACATTGAAATTGCATTGCGCCAGATCGTAGACAGATCAAAACCAGTTCGGCCTATACTTGAGGCCATTGTGTTGTCCGCATAAATAATCGGAAACAGCTTAAGGAAGCCATCGAGGCTGGACAGGCCGATTGAAAGGCATTAATGACAATACAGGCCATTAGGTGCGATAAACGGCCATCTAAAAACAGTTATTTTAGATTGCTATAATCATTTAAAACAGCCCGCCAAAATTGAAACAATGGACTAACCTGATTTGGTGTGCAGATAAGGGCCATTCGAAAGGAGTATAACTGCAGGCCCCGGGTAGCAATCTTGCTCTTGGCTCTTGCTCTCTTGCTCTTGCTCTTGCCCTTGTTCCTGCTCTCGTGGCTTCGGCCTCTTAGGCTGCCGCCGCTCGTACTCGTGCCCTGGCCTCGTGGCGGGTTCTCTCCTTGCTCCCCGTAGCAGAGTTTCAGCAACCAATTGCGGGGAAGGGGAACGAGACCCGAGTCCATAGCCATCCAGGACGCCCAGGCCGCAAAAAGGGGCGAGACGTAAGTGAGTAGGCAGTCCATGACTTGTATAGTAACCGAACGAGATGAGACGAAAAGAGATGAAGAAGACGGTAACAACTCGATAAGAGCAGAGCAGGGCAGCGAAAAACGTATTGATGAGGCCAAGCGTCCAGTTATAAGCTCGCGCTTGGTGAGACAAACACCTTTGTTGAACACTGCGAAAACGCAGGTGTCCACGCCACGACGAGTATACTGGCGTTCTCACGCTTGGGTAGGAAAATCTAGGCAGTAAAAACTGCCAACTGCCCTATAGGCACAACGTTACCGCCGACGACCGCCCGAGGGAGAAGAAGAGGAGAACCCATCGCGACGAGTCGACGACAGCAGCGGAGGAGAAGAAGGTGTGTCACAGCAGCAGCTCCAGCACTGCGCCCCCTGAAGACAGGGTACCTAAGAGGACAGAGAACCAAACCTCAAAACCTGCATTCGTTAACAGTTGGCTTTGCTTTGGATTGGTGAGCATGAATTCTGGCCCCTCATAGCTTAATCTAGTTAGGTGTAGGGGTGGGATAAGGATAAGGGAATTGTTAATATAGCTATTTTTCCCTCGATGTGCCGTGTGTTCCCCATTCCCTGTATAAGTATAGTTATTTTGTAATTTGCCTGTATTTTTATACTAGTAGCTTCTCATAAGGCTGCTTTATTCTCTGTTTTAATAAAATCCTGGTTTTTCTCACATCCAAATCACTTGTCTACTCGAGTTTTTCTGTATCGCCGCCTGTACCTAAGTCCGGTGTCTAGAACCCAGGGGCGTGGGAGCGATTTGAACCGCTCACAGACAGTCAGGGGCATAACTGACTGGGCGCACGTGCCACCCGCCACCCCCTACAGTGTCATCTGCAAATTTGGAGATATTACATCTAGTTCCCTTGTCTAGATCATTAATATATATTGTGAATAGCTGGGGTCCAAGGACCGATCCCTGCGGTACCCCACTAGTCACTGCCTGCCACTTGGAAAAAGACCCGTTTCTTCCAACTCTTTGCTTTCTGTCTGCCAACCAGTTCTCTATCCAAGTCAATACCTTGCCCCCAATCCCATGTGCCTTAACTTTACACGCTAATCTCTTATGCGGGAGCTTATCGAAAGCCTTCTGAAAGTCCAAATACACCACATCCACTGGTTCTCCCTTATCTATTTTACCAGTTACATCCTCAAAAAATTCCAGTAGATTAGTCAAGCACGATTGACCTTTTGTAAATCCATGTTGACTTTGTCCGATCCTGTCACTGTTTTCCAAGTGCACTGCTATTACATCTTTTATAATGGACTCTAGCATTTTCCCCACTACCGATGTCAGGCTTACCGGTCTTATTAATATAATATTAACCCCAAGCTTCTAAAATTATTAAAGACAGAATTTTAAATAAATATTTTTTAACAAGCTCGTATTATAATTATGCTTGCCCAGTTACTTTCCATTTCAATTCTCTTTGCTCTTTTGAATTTTAATTTATTTTTGTTATTTTACATAGAATTACATATTACATGGAATTTATGGCTCAGAAACAGGCCATTCGGCCCAGCTGGTCCATGCTGACATCTACACTCCACACAAGCCTCCTCCTACCCCTCTTCATCTAACCCTATCAGCATATTCTTCGATACCTTTCTCCCTGATGTGCTTCCCCTTAAATGCATCTATGCTACTTGCCCCAACTACTCCCTGTGGTAGCGAGTTCCACATTCTCACCACTCTCTGGGTAAAGAGGTTTCTCCTGAATTCCCTCGTGGATTTATGGGTGACAGTCTTATATTTATGGCCTTTCGTTCTGGTCTCCCCCACAAGTGGAAACATAGGAACAGGAGGAGGCCATTCAGCCCCTCGAGCCTGTTCCGCCATTCAATGAGATCACGGCTGATCTGTGATCTAACTCCATCTACCCGTCTTTGGCCCATATCCCTTAATACCTTTGGTTAATGGAAAGCTATCAATCTCCGATTTAAAATTAACAATTGATTTAACATCAATTGCCGTTTGTGGAAGAGAGTTCCAAACTTCTACCACCCTTTCTGTGTAGAAGTGTTTCTTAATTTCACTCCTGAAAGGTCTGGTTCTAATTTTTAGACTCTGCCCCCTAGTCCTAGAATCCCCAACCAACGGAAATAGTTTCTCTCTATCTACCCTATCTGTTCCCCTATCTTCTCTAAGTTCACCCTATCAAAACTCCTTCATAACTTTAAAGACTAATTTAATTTTACTTAATCAATAACTAATTTACTCTAATCTTACCTGTATTTACATTGATTCTATAATTTTTTTAACTTTTACTTGCGTTGAGTCTTCCACCTCATGACCATCACTATCCATTTTTGCACATGGGCCCGACTTTGACAAAAAAATTGCAATTTGATTAACTCAATAAAATAGCTCCATAGTCCATTATCTTAGCCAATGAAATGGCAAGGACCTCAGAATGACATGGCCACATCATTTGTTTTCCTGTATTCAGAGACAACAGGGACTCAAAAACAACAACAACAACAACTTGTATTTCTATAGCGCCTTTAACATCGTAAAACGTTCCAAGGCGCTTCACAGGAGCGTTACCAGGCACAATTTGACACTGAGCCGCATAAGGAGATATTAGGGCAGGTGACCAAAAGCTTGGTCAGAAAGGTAGGTTTTAAGGAGCGTCTTAAAGGAGGAGAGAGAGGTCGAGAGGCGGAGAGGTTTAGGGAGGGAATTCCAGAGCTTAGGGCCTAGGCAGCTGAAGGCACGGCCGCCGATGGTTGAGTGATTAAAATTGGGGATGCGCAAGAGACCTGCATTGGAGGAGCGCAGATATTTCACACACTCCTATCCAACAAAGGGGTAGAGTTTCAAATTACTGTCCACCAACATAAGAACATAAGAAACGGCCACTCGAGCCTGCTCCGCCATTCAATAAGATCATGCCTTTCCTGCCCTATCCCCATATCCCTTGATTCTCTTAGTGTGCAAGATTCTATTGATCTCAGTCTTTGCAGGATGTGACTAGTGGTGTCCACAGTAATCTGTGTTGGGGCCTCAACTATTCACTGTATTATTATGGGATAGAAAGCCACATATCCAAATTTGCCGATGATACAAAGATAGGCGGTATTGCAGGTAGTGTAGATGAAAACATAAAATTATAATGAGATATTGATGGATTAAGTGAATGGACAAAACTGTGGCAAATGGATTTCAATGCAGGCAAATGCAAGGTTATCCACTTTGGACCTAGAAAGGACAGAACAGGGTACTTTCTAAATGGTGAAAAGCTAAAACCAGTGGAGGTCCAGAGAGACTTGGGGGTCCAAGTACATCGATCATTAAAATGTCTAGGACAGGTACAGAAAATAATCAAAAAGGCTAATGGAATACTGGCCTTTATATCTAGAGGACTAGAATACAAGGGGGTAGAAGTTATGCTGCAGCTGTACAAAGCCCTGGTTAGACCACACCTGGAGCACTGTGAGCAGTTCTGGGCACCACACCTTGGAGGGAGTGCAACGTAGGTTTACCAGAATGATACCCGGACTTCAAGGGTTGAATTATGAGGCAAGATTACACAAACTAGGGTTGTATTCCCTAGAATTTAAAAGGTTAAGGGGTGATCTGATCGAAGTTTTCAAGACATTAAGGGGAACAGATAGGGTAGATAGAGAGAAACTATTTCCGCAGGTTGGGGAATCAGGTCTAGGGGGAATAGTCTAAAAATTAGAGCCAGACCTTTCAGGAGAGAAATTAGGAAACACTTCTACACACAAAGGGCAATTGATGCTAGGTCAATTGTTGATTTTATATCTGAGATTGATAGATTTTTGTGAACCAAAGGTATTAAGAGATTTAGGGCAAAGGTAGGTATATGGAGTTAGGTCACAAATCATTGAATGGCAGAACAGGCTTGAGGGGCTAAATGGCCTACTTCTGTTCCTATGTTCCTGTTATTCTACATAGATAACAGTTGTCTAAAGGTTTGAATGTGCAAGGTGTAATTTATTCACAGAGTAGCGTCTGTTGTAGATGGGGCATGGGCCATATCTCCGAGCCGTTCTCCTGTCTTTAAGGCTCCAACTTGGAAGCAGAGCCTTGCAAAGTCACCCCTGTGGTCTTGAGACTCTTGCCTATAGACTGCAAGAAATGATCTAAGTTCCATAACCAAAGATGTACCTCTCAACCTGGAGAGCTGTCCTTTCATTGCACATTTTAATAGATTTATATATCAACTGGCATATGTTCTCTCCTTAGCACTGTATCTTGCCTGTGCCAGCCCATGTCTAAAACCTTTCTTTTAATCGTTCAAGCAGATATTGTATCTGTGTGTTAATTCAGCTGAATCCACTGTCCTTTTAGTAACTAACCTTTAGCAACTCCCAAAATCCCACCTTCCTCCAACCTTGTTATGATGAACTTTTATAAAGCACTGGTTCGGCCTCAACTAGAGTATTGAGTCCAATTCTGGGCACCACATTTTAGGAAGGATGTGAAGGCCTTAGAGAGGATGCAGAAAAGATTTACGAGAATGATTCCAGGGCTGAGGGACTTCAGTTACATGGATAGACTAGAGAAGCTGGGGTTGTTCTCCTTAGAGTTTAGAAGGTTGAGAGGAGATTTGATAGAGGTGTTCAAAATCATGAGGGTTCTAGACAGAGTAGATAGAGAGAAACTGTTCCCATTGGCGGAAGGGTCGAGAACCAGAGGACACAGATTTAAGGTGATTGGCAAAACAACCAAAGGCGACATGATGAAAAACTTTTTTACGCAGCGAGTGGTTAGGATCTCGAATGCACTGCCTGAGAGGCTGGTGGAGGCAGACACATTCGTGGCTTTCAAAAGGGAATTGGATAAGTACCTAAAATAAAAAACATTTTCCAGAGCTATGGGGAAAGGGCGGAGGAGTGGGACTAGCTGAAGTGCTATTGCAGAGAGCTGGCACGGGCTTGACAGGCTGAATGGCCTCCTTCTGCGCTGTAAACAATCTATGATTCTATGATTCTATACCTGGACCAGGTTGGATTCCTGGGCAATTATGAAGTATGTGGACTCCACACTCGAATCTCTTGTATCTATTACAAAGGCTGCTGGTGGTATTAACTACCTTGGCCCACCTGTGGTCAGCTTGTTCTCCTGTGTAATCTTTTTGCCAACTATCTTGGGCGATACAGCATCCCTGTATACTATGTTTTGATTCCTTCCTTTAACCTTTTAGTTTTATTCCATATTCCTTCAACTGGTCTGCCCAGTGCAGTGAGAGGGTAGCCTACTATGTAGGAGGCCGAGCTGCCTACAAGGGAGTGGAATCAGTTCGGGCAGCCGTGCTTATTTTCTTTTCCATACACGTCAACTTGTGATACCTCACTGAGTGTAAATTCAGGGGTTTGGAGACATTTGATGTCTTCAGGACATTGCAAGGCACTTCATAGCCAATGAATCACTTCTGAAGTGTGGTCACTGTTGTTTTGTAGCCAAGCGAGGCAGTCAGTAGGCGCACAGCAAGATCCCACAAACAACAGTGTGGTAAAAGACCAGTTAATCTGCTTTGGAAGTGTTGATTGAGGGATAAATGTTGGCCAGGACTGGAAAATAAAATCAGCCCCTGGTGTTGGAGCGGAGCGACAAGCATTGTTGGAACCAACCAGATAGCAGACTATTTTAGATCGGGTAATGTGTAATGAGATAGGATTAATTAATGATCTCATAGTAAAGGATCCTCTAGGGAAGAGTGATCATAGCATGTTAGAATTTCAAATTCAGTTTGAGGTGAGAAACTTGGGTCTCAAACTAATGTCCTAAACTTAAATAAAGGCAATTACAAAGAAATGAAGACAGAGTTGGCTAAAGTGGACTGGGAAAATAGATTAAAGGTTAAGACCGTAGGTAAGCAGTGGCAGACATTTAAGGAGATATTTCATAACTCTCAGCTAAGATATATTCCAGTGAGAAAGATAGACTCTAAGAGAAGAATGAACCATCCGTGGCTAACTAAGGAAGTTAAGGATGGTACCAATTGAAAACAAAGGCAGAAAATGATGCAAAGATTAGGGGTAGGCCAGAGGGTTGGAAAATATTTAGAAACCAGCAAAGGACGACTAAAAAAATAATAAAGAGAGAGAAGATAGATTATGAGAGTAAACAAGTAAGAAATATAAAAACAGACAGTAAGAGCTTCTACAGGTATATAAAAAGGAAGAGAGTAACTAAAGTAAACATTGGTCCCTTAGCGGATGAGACTGGGGAACTAATAGTGGGAAATAGGGAAATGGCAGAGTCTTTGAACAGAGACCTGATGGCTTGCATACTAGTGTCTTAAAAGAAGTGGCTGCAGAGATAATGGTTGCATTGATTGTAATCTACCAAAATTTCCATGGATTCTGGAGAGGTCCCAGTGGATTGGAAAACTGCAAATGTAACACCCCTATTCAAGAAAGGAGGGAGACAGAAAGCATAAATTATAAACCAGTTAGCCAAAAATCTGTCATTGAGAGAATGCTGGAGTCCATTATTAAAGAAGTAGCAGTGGGACATTTAGAAAATCATAATACAGTCAAGCAGAGTCAGCATGGTTTTATGAAAGGGAAATCATGTTTGACAAATTTGCTAGAGTTCTTTGAGGATGTAACGAGCAGGGTGGATAAAGGGGAAGGATAAAGATTTAGGCCTAGAAATTGGGTTGGTAGCGCCGGCGCTGAGCTCCTAAAGAGACCTAGAATTGGGGCGAAGCCCTATGTTGGGGCGTACGCTATGAGGATAGCGCCGACTCAGAAATTGACTATACATTTAGCGCCTGCACTAAGTGTTTGCACGCGCCCGTGAGCACAAGCAGCTCATGACGTCATTTCAGTGTGCAACGCCTTTTAGGAGCGCCTGAGCGCATATTGGGTGGCGCCCGGAGCCTTAGCGCCCAGCGCTATTAGTGACAGTTCGAGGGAGGGCCAACAGGCCCTTCTCGGAGTAGGGGGGCGCTATTTAAAGGGGACAGCTTCAGTGCAGAATCTTCTGCCACTTGGCCTGCTCATTGCGCTCGCTGCTAGAGAGAGTTGGCGAGCTAATGTGGAGCGGAGTTCTGGGATTTTAGCTTCACAGTACTTGGGACCTTCAACCCTGTCCGAAGCACTTGCAGCACTACACCTAAAAGCCTTTTGACCAACTGGCATCGGAATGGGAGCTTGTTTGGAGGGTGACGGCCTCATCGCCCAACACTGTGAAGGGGCAGAGAGATGGCGGGAGAGAGGGCCGGGATTGGCCAGAAGGAGGAGGGGCAATGGAGGTTGGCCAATCCGACGGGATGCTGCGAGGGTCTTTAGGCAGCAGGTGACAAGCCTTGACATGTCGGAGGAGCAGTGTTTGCGAAGGCTCCGAATCTGGAGGGACATTGTTACTGATTTGTGCCACCTGCTTGGTCAGGATCTGCAGCCGCGTGAACGCTGCAGAACCTCTCTGTCCGTGATGGCTAAACTGACTGATGGCCTCCATTTTTATGCCAACGGATCCTTTCAGTCAGCCATTGGGGACAATGTGACTGTCGCTCAGGCTGCAGTCCGCTGTTGCATCCGGCAAGTGACAGATGTTCTTTATAGGCGAACGCGTCCATTCATTACCTTCCCTTGGACCCTGCACAAGCAGGCGGAGGAGAAGGAGTATGAGGAGGAGGAGGAGGAGGAGGAGGAAGAGCAGGCGGAGGAGGAGGAGGAGGAGGAGGAAGATGGAAGGGCTGCTGAAAGTGGAAGGTCCATACGTCAGAGGCTCCTCTGGACTCGTCTCGACACCCCTGTGGCGGAATGATGAGAGTCTTAACTCATGCGCACTTTGGATGTTTGAGGGCCTCTGAATGCCAGCATCACTGAAAGTAGTCACATGCACCATGCAACATTGAAACTTCTGTTTATTGACACAAAAGTCTTTCATTACAGCTAAACAACGTAATGTGAGCAGAAACCATAACTTTCAAAATAAGTGTGAACTGTTCGGCAAAGCCGCAAAACTCAACAAACCTTCTGCAAATATAACAGCAGCTGAGGGTGTCCTTGAATTTGGACAAACAAACATCTCAGCACCTCCCTCTACAACTGGCCCCTTGAGGGAGAACGACTTCTCTTTCGCGCCCGGCCCCTACCCTCCCTGCTGCTCCGACGTAATTGGACCCCAGTGGCGGGCTCAAGGCTGGGGGACGCTTGCTGACTGTCTGGAAGCGCGGAAGCCCCTGAGGTACGGCCTGGCTGACCTCTGGGCTTGGAGGGTGCGGACGCAGGATGCTTGCTGTGACCATGGCTGGAAGCAGTGTGGCCTGCAGGTGGTGGCAGCTGCAATGCAGGCGTCCCAGCGCTGGCATGTTCAATGATCTCCTGCCGAGAGAGGACACCTGCACCATGGTCGGACGACACACTGGCTATCTGAGGGGAGCGGCTCGGCTCATCCGCCACAATCGCAGGCTCCACGGATTCCTGGCCTTGTACGGGAGTGGAAGGGCCCGGGGTGATCCTATCTGATGCAGAGAGGGTGGCTGCAGTGAGAGATCGCGTTGCGTCAATCTGGCTGTGGAGGAGCCCAGCAAGTGACTGCGTGGCAACAGTGAGGACCTGTGTGCCAGGTGCCAGTGCTTCGGAGAAGGCCTGGACAGTTCTTCCCATGGCTTCGGACAAGGCAGGAGCCGACCGCTCCACTGCCTCGGACAAGCCCTGCACAGACCTTTCCAGGGATTGTCCAAAGCCCTGAACAGTCCTTTCCATTGCCGACTCAAAGCCGTGGACAGTCCTCTCCATTGTTGGGCCGAAGCCCTGGATAGTCCTGTCCATTGTGGCCCCGAAGCCCTGGATAGACCTGTCCATTGTTTCCCCGAACACCTGGAGAGTCCTCTCCATTGTTGCCCCAAAGCCCTGCAGAGTCATCTCCATTGTTGCCCCGAAGTCCAACATACTCCTAGCCAATGAATCTATTGACTCAGGCATCTTCTCCACTGCAGCCATCAGCTCCGTGTGTCTGACCCGGGCCTGTTTGCTCATCTCTGCCAGGCGACGGACCTCATCTGCACTCTGTGCAGCAGTCATCACGACCTGCCTTGCCCTCCGGGGAGACGGTGGCTGAACTTGCCTATCCCCCGTTCGTTGCTGCATGCCGCTTGGTCCGGCAACTGGTTCATCCTCAGAGCGCCCCCCCTCCCCTCCAGGGGACTACTATCCCCAGTCTGTAGATGTGTCCGCTCCCCGGATTCTGCAACGGCTGGTCCGGATTCCTCCTGCTCCTCGCCTCCGGTGGCACTGGCACTGGCAGCTTCACTGCGTTGAGCCCGAGTTGGTGCTGATTCATCTGAAAGTAGGGAGGTGGAAGAGTGGCTTTAGCAAAAGGACAGGTTTGCTGAAAGGCATGCCAGATTGCGGCAAGGCTCTGACATGGCTGCACCCTGAGGATGCATGCTGGCGGGGGGACCAAGTGGAAGGCAACAGGTGAAAAAGGTGAGAGTCTTACCCTCGCTGTCGGTAATGGGGTCGGCAGATGCAGTGGTCACTGGACCAGACAGACGTCCTCCAAGTATCTGGTGCACTCTCTCCTCCAGATCCGTGAGAGTGACCACTTGTGCAGGTCCGCCACCGGTTCGACGCTGCTCTTTTCTAATCATCGCCATCTTGGACTGCAGGGGAAAGAAGGGAAGGTTCTGTTACATGATGCCTTGAGACCTCATTGCATGCCCCCCATGGTGCAAGAGCCCTTACATGAGGCCTTGAGACCTCATCGCATGCCCCCCATGGTGCAAGAGCCCTTACATGAGGCCTTGAGACCTCATCGCATGCCCCCCATGGTGCAAGAGCCCTTACATGAGGCCTTGAGACATCATCGCATGCCCCCCCATGGTGCAAGAGCCCTTACATGAGGCCTTGAGACATCTGTCCATGTGTGTGGCCAGAAAGGGCCATGGGTGCATACTGACAGATGGCCATTGGCGCATCATTGCAGCAGGGTGCCCGAAGTCAGCTGCAGATGGAGGGAAGCACAAGTTTGGTAAACCATCACTCACCCTAACGATCCGTGTGAGGTCGTTGAATTTCTTCCTGCACTGAACAGGGGTCCTGGTCGCCATGCTGCTGGAATTCACCCTCACAGCAACCTCCCTCCGAGATCGTCGGTAAGCCTTCTGATTTGGCCTCTTGCCATTATCCGGATTCAGGACCTCTCGACGGTGTTCAACTGCAGCCACCAAGTGGTCCAGAGCCTCAGTGCTGAAGCGCTCTGCTCTCTGCCTAACCTTCTCCATAATGAACAAGTTTCTAACGCCAGACAAGGGCGAGCGCCGAATCTGAGGCCTACAGGGCGTTGGGTGTTGAAGTTCAGTCTGACTGACCCACCCCTTTAAGAGCCGGCCGGCGCCTGTAGGTCTCGTGCTTTCCCGTAATTGAGTTCACCTGCGCTGCGCCCGTCCGCGTCGATATTGAGTAGCGCCTGACCTTTTGCGCCTTAAGAGCACTGTGCAATGGCTGATTTAGCGCCTCAATCCCCTTTGGGGGCGATGCAACCCAATATCGTGCCAGGCGGTGATAAGTTTCGTCTGGCTATAAACTTTGCGCATCGCCAGTTCTAACGCCTCAAGCGGGGCTATACCCAATTTCTAGGCCTTCGTTTATTTGGATTTCCAGAAGGCATTTGATAAGGCGCCACATAAAATGTTACTGCACAAGATAAGAGCTCATGGGGTTGGGGTAATATATTAGCATGAATAGAGGATTAGCTAACTAACAGGAAACAGAGAGTCAGGAAAAATGGGTCATTTTCAGGTTGGCAAACTGTAACTAGTGAGGTGCCACCAGGATCAGTGCTGGGGCCTCAGCTGTTTACAATCTACATTAATGACTTGGATGAAGGAACTGAGTGTACTCTTTTTGGCGGGTACATTAACAAATTTGACTGTAAATTAAACAAACTTCAAATGAAACTTAAACAAATCAAATTAAAATCGTGTTGTCTGAATTTATTATGCACTCCAGTCCCCGCAGTGCCCACCGGTCACGGAAATACTCAAGCGTGCCGGCGGACACCGCGTGCTCCATCTCCAGGGCCACCCGGGCGCGAACATGGCCGCGGAAGAGAGGCAGGCAATCCGGCTGAACGACCCCCTCGACCGCCCGCTGCCTGGACCAATTAATGGCTTAGGAACTGAGTGCAATGTAGCCAAATTTGCTGATGATACAAAGATAGGTGGAAAAGCAAGTTGTGAAGAGGACACAAAGAACCTGCAATGGGCTATAGATAGGCTAAGTGAGTGGGCAAACAATTGGCAGATGGAGTATAATGTGGGAAAACGTGAGGTTATCAACTTTGGTAAGAAAAACAAAAAGTTAAATTATTATTTAAATGGAGAGAGACTACAAAATGCTGCAGTACAGAGGGATCTGGGGGTCCTTGTATGTGGAACACAAAAAGTTGGCATGCAGGTACAGCAAGTAATTAGGAAGGCAAATGGAATGTTGGCCTTTATTGCAAGGGGGATGGAGTATAAAAGTAGGGAAGTTTTGCTACAACTGTTGGTGAGACCACACCTGGAGTACTGCGTACAGTTTTGGTCTCCTTATTTAAGGAGGGATATACTTGCTTTGGAGGTAGTTCAGAGAAGGTTCACTAGGTTGATTCCTGAGATAAAGGGGTTGTCTTATAAAGAAAGGTTGAGCAGGTTGGGCCTATACTCATTGAAGTTTAGAAGAATGAGAGGTGATCTTATTGAAACGTATAACATTCTGAGGGGGCTTGAGAGGGTAGATGCTGAGAGGATGTTTCCCCTCATGGGAAAATCTAGAACTAGGGGGCATAGTTTCAGAATAAGGGGTCGCCCATTTAAAACGGAGATGAGGAGGAATTTCTTCTCTCAGAGGGTCATAAATCTTTGGAATTCTCTACCCCAGAGAGCTGTGGAGGCTGGGTCATTGAATATATTTAAGGTGGAGATAGACAGATTTTTGAATGATAAGGGAGTGAAGGGTTATGGGGAGCGGACAGGAAAGTGGCATTGAGGCCAAGACCAGATCAGCCATGATCTTATTGAATGGCGGAGCAGGCTTGAGGGGCCGAATGGCCGACTCCTGCTCCTATTTCTTATGTTCTTATGTTCTTATGTTAGGAGTAGAGGAACTGGTTTGGGACATATGGCTAGAGAAGATCACTCAGATGAGGCCATGGAGGGACTTAAAAATAAGAATGAGGACCTGAAAGTTAACATTGGGAGAGCAGAGAGGGAGTAGAGTTTGTAGTACTACTTCAATCAGATCTGTAATAGAGAGAGGACATTAAAAGCAGAAAGGCAACATTTTATTCCATATTTAATCATTTCCTAGTTTTGTGTGTGTTGTGTGTGCACGTGCGTGCATGTATTACAGAACCCCAAAGACTTGAGCACATAATCTAGGCTGGCAGTTCATTTCATGGTTTCTTAGAGCAATACGCTGAGGAACCAACCAGGGAACAGGCTATTATAGATCTGGTAATGTCTAATGAGACAGGATTAATTCATGATTTCATAGTAAAGGATCCCCTAGGAAAGAGTGAACATAGCATGGTAGAATTTCAAATTCAGTTTCAGGGTGAGAAACTTGGGCCTGAAGCTAGTGTCCTAAACTTAAATAAAGGCAATTACAAGGGTATGAGGACAGAGTTGGCTAAAGTGGACTGGGAAAATAGATTAAAGGGTAAGATGGTAGATCAGCAGTGGCAGACATTTAAGGATATATTTCATAAATCTCAGCAAAGGTATATTCCAGTGAGAAAGAAAGGCTCTACGAGAAGGATGCACCATCCGTGGCTAACTAAGGAACTTAAGGATGGTTTCAAATTGAAAGAAAAGGCATACAATGTTGCGAAGATTAGGATTAGTGGTAGGCCAGCGGATTGGGAAATTCTAGAAACCAGCAAAGGATGACTACAAAAATTATAAAGAGGGAGAAGGTAGAGTATGAGAGTAAGCTAGCAAATAATATAAAAACAGACAGTAAGAGCTTCTACAGGTATATAAAAAGGAAGAGAGTAGCTAAAGTAAACATTGGTCCCTTAGAGGATGAGACTGGGGAATTAATAATGGGAAATCGAGAAATAGCAGAGACTCTAAACAATTATTTTGGATCAATCTTCACAGTAGAAGACACTAAAAACATCCCAATAATAATAATCTAGGGGCTATAGGGAGGGAGGAACTTAAAACAATCTCTATCACTAGAGAAAAAGTACTAGGCAAACTAATGGGGCTAAAGGCCAACAAGTCACCTGGACCTGATGGCCTGCATCCTAGGGTATTAAAAGAAGTGGCTGCAGTGATAGTGGATGTGTTGGTTGTAATCTACCAAATTCTCTGGGTTCTGGAGGTCCCAGCGGATTGGAAAATCGCAAATGTAATGCCACTATTCAAGAAAGGAGGGAGACAGAAAGCAGGAAACTATAGGCCAGTTAGCTTAACATCTGTCATTGGGAAAATGCTGGAATCCATTATTAAGGAGGTAATAGCAGGACATTTAGAAAATCATAAGACAATCAAGCAGAGTCAACATGGTTTTATGAAAGGGAAATCGTGTTTGACAAATTTGCTGGAGTTCTTTGAGGATGTAACAAACAGGGTGGATAAAGGGGAACCAGTAGATGTAGTGTATTTGGATTTCCAGAAGGCATTCGATAAGGTGCCACATAAAAGATTACTGCACAAGATAAGAACGCATGGGGTTGGGGGTAATATATTGGCATGGATAGGGGATTGGCTAACTAACAGAAAACACAGAGTCGGGATAAATGGGTCATTTTTCGGTTGGCAGTCAGTAACTAGTGGGGTGCCACAGGGATCAGTGCTGGGGCCTCAACTATTTACAATCTATATTAATGACTTGTATGAAGGGACCAAGTGTACCGTAGCCAAATTTGCTGATGATACAAAGATATGTGGGTTAGCAAGTTGTGAGGACACAAAGAGTCTGCAACGGGATATAGTTAGGTTAAGTGAGTGGGCAAAAATTTAGCAGATGGAGTATAATGTGGGAAAATGTGAGGTTATCCACTTTTGAAGGGGGAATGAAAAAGCAAATTATTATTTAAACGGAGTGAGACTACAAAATGCTGCGGTACAAAGGGATCTGGGGGTCCTTGTACATGAAACGCAAAAAGTTAGCATGCAGGTACAGCAAGTAATTAGGAAGGCTAATGGAATGTTGGCCTTTATTGCAAGGGGGATGGAGTATAAAAGTAGGGAAGTTTTGATGCAACTTTACAGGGCGCTGGTGAGACCGCACCTGGAGTACTGCGTACAGTTTTGGTCTCCATATTTAAGGAAGGATATACTTGCATTGGAGGCAGTTCAGAGAAGGTTCACGAGGTTGATTCCTGGGATGAAGGGGTTGACTTGATGTATGACGAAAGGTTGAGCAGGTTGGGCCTATACTCATTGGAGTTTAGAAGAATGAGAGGTGATCTTATTGAAACATATAAGATTCTGAGGGGGATTGACAGGGTGGATGCTGAGAGGATGTTTCCCCTAATGGGGGTATCTAGAACTAGGGGGCATAGTTTCAGGATAAGGGTCACCCATTTAAGATGGAGATGAGGAGGAATTTCTTCTCTCAGAGGGTTGTGAATCTTTAGAATTCTCTACCTCGGAGAGCTGTGGAGGCGGAGTCATTGAATATATTCAAGGAGGAGATTGACGGACATTTGAACTACAAGGGAGTCGAGGGGTATGGGGAGAGAGCGGGAAAGTGGAGTTGAGGCCAAGATCGGATCAGCCATGATCTTATTGAATGGCGGAGCAGGCTCGAGGGGCCGATTGGCCTCTCCTGCTCCTGTTTCTTATGTTCTTATGTTCTGGGAGTGTCAGAGGTGACGTCTTTCGGGGAGGCATTAATCCAAAGCCCCGTCTGCTCTCCCATGGCACTATTTCAAAGAAGAGCAGGGGAGTTCTCCCCGGTGTCTTGGCCAATATTTATCCTTCAACCAACACCTAAAAACAAATTATCTGGTCATCATCTCTTTGCTGTTTGTGGGACCTTGCTGTGCGCATATTGGCTGCTGCGTTTCCTACATTACTACAGTGACTACACTTCAAAAGTATTTAATTGGCTGTATAGTGTTTTGGGACATCATGAGGTAGGTAGGTAGGCAGGCAAGCTGGTGGGTAGGCGTCCGTCCTTCCTTCCTTCCTTTCTCCCTTCCTTTCTATCTTTTTTTATTTCTTTCTTTCTATCTTTCTTTCTCTCTTTCTATCTTTCTTTCTTGTGGGTATGTTTGTGTGTGTACATGTATGTCTGTGAGTTGATATGTGTATGTATATAAATATAAATGTGTGTGTGTATGTATGTATATGTGTAGGTGTATGTTTATACGTGTGTGTTTGTGTGTACCTGTTTGTGTATATATATGTATTCATGTGTGTGTGTGTATGTGTGTTTTTGCGTTTCTGTGTATGTGTGTGTGTGTATATCTGTGTAAGTATTTCAAATGATTTCTCAAATGTGTGCTCACATCAGAGGCACAAAGCATGAAAGACTTGCAAACTGAACTATGGACCAATATCATCCACAAGACACCTTTGCTTCAAGCATAAATAAAGGGCCCTGAGAATACAAGTTTTAAATTGTGTCTTGAAAAGGTGCTGATGAATTTTCAGCAACAAAGTCTTCATTCCATGAGAATTACGTGCTGTACCTATAAAGGCATTGACTGTGTCATAAATCGAACCCCTTCGATTACATTTTCCTATTTCTCATGCTGGAGCCTATCTCATGCACTATTAAAAAATCAATTTTTTCAAATAAAGGGCTACTAAGCACATATTTAAACAGTCAATCACAGAAGTGTTCGGGGTAATCTAAACTCACTTGCTTTTTAACTCACACAGGGGATAAAGACTGGAAGTGGCTGAGGTACTGAGTTTATACATTGAACCTTTTGCTCATTTTCCTATGTGCAGCGAATTTAATAGTTCAATAGCCCGTGATGAGCTTCCGACCACATATCCGCTCCATCGCCAAGACCGCCTACTTCCGCCTCCGTAACATCGCCTGTCTCCCCCCTTGCCTCAGCCCACCTGCTGTTGAAACCCTCATCCATGCCTTTGTTACCTCTAGACTTGACTATTCCAATGCACTCCTGGCTGGCCTCCCACATTCCACCCTACGTAAACTTGAGGTCATCCAAAACTCGGCTGCCCATGTCCTAGCTCGCACCAAGACCTGTTCGCCCATCACCCCCTGTGCTCGTTGACCTACATTGGCTCCCGGTTAAGCGGCACCTCGATTTTAAAATTCTCATCCTTGATTTCCAATCCCTCCATGGCCTCACCCCTCCCTATCTCTGTAATCTCCTTCAGCCCCACAAACCCCCCAGAGATATCTGCGCTCCTCAAATTCTGCCCTCTTGAGCATCCCTGATTTATAATTGCTCAACCATCAGTGGCCGTGCCTTCAGCTGCCTAGGCCCTAAGCCCTGGAACACCCTCTCTAAATCTCTCCACCTCGCTACCTCTCTTTCCTCCTTTAAGCCGCTCCTTAAAAGCTACCTCTTTGATCTGCCATAATTTCTTCTTATGTGGCTCGGTGTCAAATTTCTGTCTCATACCACACTTGCGAAGTGCCTTGGGACGTTTTACTACATTAAAGGCGCTATATAAATACAAGTTGTTGTTGTTTACCTTTAGATTTGACTATTTCATAGCTTTCCTGTCTGGCCCCCCATCTTCCACCCTCCATAAACTTGAGCTCATCCAAAACTCTGCTGCATGTATCCTACCAAGTCCCGTTCACCCGGCTGCATGCATCCTACCAAAGCTCGGCTGCCCGTGTCCTAGCTCGCACCAAGACCTGTTCGCCCATCACCCCCTACACAATGTAGCCCTGTTCTCGCCGACCTACATTGGCTCTTGGTTAAGCAACGCCTCAATTTTACAATTCTCATCCTTGTTTACAAATCCCTTCATGGCTTTGCCCCCCTCTCTATCTCTGTAACCTCATCCATCCCTACAGCCCTCCGAGATCTCTGCACTCTTCCAATTCTGGCCTCTTGCGCATCCCCGATTTTCATCTCTCCACCATTGGTGGCCATGCCTTCAGCTGCCGAGGCCCTAAGCTCTGGAATACTCTCCCTAAATCTCTCCGCCTCTCTCCCTCTCTCGCCTCCTTTAAGACGCTGCTTAAAACCTACCTCTTTGACCAAGCATTTGCTCATCTGCCCTAATATTTCCTTATGTGGCTCGGTGTCAAATTTTGTTTGATAATCGCTCCTGTGAAGCGCCTTGGGACGTTTTACTACGTTAAAGGCGCTATATAAATACAAGTTGTTGTGCTTCTTCTGATTATTATTGTTCTCTATTGCAGGTAAACTTTTAGAATGATTGTTAGTGGGGTTTTTAAAATACTGGGACATCTTCCGCTGCATTGTTTGCAGGTTGAGGAACAGATAGATGCCCGAGGTGATTGTGTGGGTTGGTGGGGTGGTGGTAAGGGCAATTGGTGATAGAGTAGCGAGTGGAAAGCAAGGAATGAGCCTCTGCGGAAGCAGAAGGTTGAGGAGGTGAGAGGAAGTGAACATGCTGGGGCTGAGAGATATTAATATTATATCCAGAGGCCATTAACAAACCCATCATAACTCACAGTAGAAGACGTCCTTCATTTTCACTCTGAAAGTGGTGAATGACACCACTCGCAACTGTTACACACAGGGTTGCTCGACCTTGGTTCCTGTATCAATTCCCTAATTTGATCTAAGGTCTCCCAGGTCTGTGAGAACCTGGAATCTTGCCGCTAACAGGTTCTTTTAAGTGATAGAGTGAGAGTCATAACAACAAGGATGGTAGGCTAAAGGTACAAGCAGAAAATGACCTGACAGCCTGGAAGAAATAAATTGCAATTTACTGCAAACTATAATGGTATCTGGGAGTTCCTAAAATAATAAATCTTTAGTGAGGTCAATCATGTAGTTCACCCGAGCAAGCACAATTCAGTTCCACTGAACGCACTACCCGAATGTGTTTACCATAAAAGGAAACAGCAGTAATAATCACTGTCTGTGGCATTTCAGAAGGCAATTTTTACATTTGGGGCATATTGCACATTAATTCAAGAACATTTTTCTCAAATATGACATTTCTCTCACTCTCTGCCTTATGTTTTGCTATGCCAGTGTGCCAAACTATGCATGGATGAGTTCAAGATACAGTACCATACAAGACCAAAGGAATTACTGGACCAAATCAATTAAGGTTATTGGTACCCTGGGCTAGGATGAGGAAAAATCAGCCGTTGTTCCGTTTAGAGATAAATCCATTATCCTTTTTAATAACAGATTCGAAAAGCTAGAGGCAGTAATAAGCCTGACAATTAACACTCATTTATGATTGTTCCAAAACATTAATCTTAATACTAGATACAGAGCAGCACGCGCAACCCCGCATCTAGAAATAACAACAGAAAATGCTGGAAAAACTCAGCAGGCCAGGCAACATCCGTGGAGAGAAAATAGAGTCAACGTTTCGAGTCAAACCCTTTGTCAAGACGCGCAACCCCACATCTAGAAAGTCGCGTGCAAAGAACTTCCCGGGAATCGTGAGTGCTGCTTCTCCAAAGCCGTTGACGGTAGCTCGCCTTGAAGGTAGCTGAAGGTGCGACTGAATTTTGCTCCATATCTGCCATTAATGCTAATTTTAAAAAGAAGCTTTCATTGTCTAATTCTTGCCGAGGTTAACTTTGTTAGGTGTTTTCTTACCCATAGGTCACTGAACATACAATGCTATAGGCCTCATGGATCTGGTTTATATCCCGGTCAATATCCTGTTACATTGTCGAAGGTTTCATTTTTCAGTAAACTTTGCTTCCTACAGTTGCTCTTCATGAACTATAGCTTTTTGCCCTGAGGTGTCATTGTGGTCAAAGAATAAGATCTGCCAGTTTGAGCTCCAGATCAAGATCTAGTCATGTCAGCCAGTGGCTCAGTGGACAGCACTCTCTAGGTGGGAGGGGCTAGGAGTGAGCCAGGTGTTACTGGTTGCCTAATTGCAGCTGGGTGTTGGAGGGAGTTTTGTAAAAAGTTGATGGTGGGTTTTGGGGTGTTGTTTTCAGGTTTTAGGGGCTTTATGGCCCACAAAAAACAACCAGATGGCGGCTGAGGGGTTCGGAGTGCCGGGCCCCTCAGAGGACAATATTCCTGAGAGGAATTTAATTAGGGAAGAAACTGTGGTGGGAAGGAGGAAAAAAAGGCCCAAAGATTTGGGCCGGGACCTCAGGAGGTTTGGTAAAGAAAATACAGTGGTGGTGCAGTGTGAAGATAAGAAGATTCGAGCCTGAGATATAATCCAGGCGGTTCATGAGGACAGTGGTGAGGGAAGCTGCTTTGCCTGCCGACCAAAGCCGAATGTGGGATTTGAGGTGACGGTCAGTGGCCGTGAGGAGGTGGAAAAACTGCTACTCAGTCTGAAAGTTGGTGAGAAGTTCTTGGAGGTGACTCTGCTATATTCAGAGGAGGTGGTGGTTTCATTTTTGAACTTGCCAGTGTACATTGAGGACGAAGTGCTGAGCAAAAAGTTGGAGTCGTGGGACATTAAAATCTGTTCTAAAATAAAGAGGAGGTACTATCCGGGAACACGGGTAACAGACGGAACCCGGTATGTAAAGGTGCGGTTCCCAGAGTGGGTGAGGTCTTTGCCGTACAGTATGAAGTGCGAGACACTGGAAGGAGTGCAGTACTTTCGTGTGCTGCACGATAACCAAGTAAAGGTGTGCTACTATTGTCTGGGACATGACCATCTCGTAAGAAACTGTCCAGATTTGTATTGTTACAATTGCGGTGAGTCAGGACATATCGCTCGGAGCTGCAAGGCGGAGAGCTGTGGGGTGTGTCACAAAGGCCCCACCTGCTGTGAGTGTGTGGCAGAAGGGAGCGATATGAGTGATGAGGATATGGGAGAAGGAGAAGGAGATGAGAGTGGAACGGCTGGAGGAGCTGAGCAGTCAGAGGACACAGCCGGTAAAATAAAGGAGAAAGGAGCACAGGAAGAGGCAGAGGATGGCGGAGTGGAGGGCGGGATGGAGATGGCGGAAAACACGCCGAGTGCTGTGGAGGGGGACAAAGACAGCAGCGGGCAGCGAGGGTCGAGTGCAGACTCAAGCCTTAGTGCGGTTCGGCTCCCCCTGGGGAGTCTGGTGGCTGTGGGGGGAGAGGAGGCGGGAGCGGGGTGTGTGGTGGATGTGGGTGCTCCAGTGAGAGGCGGGGAGTCGGATATCTTGGTGAGCGGGAGGGGGCAGGACGGGGAGAGTGAGCAAGAGGCAGGAGCCTTAAAGGGACAGCAGTATGGGATCGGTGAGATAGAGATGTCAGAAGGGAACAATTTAGGTGCGCCATTGCCCCATGGAGAGAGGGAACAGGGTGCAAGGGTCAGAGGTGGAGATGTGGTTGAAGGGAGCAGCACAGTGGGAGAAACTGTGATAGCAGGAAGAATCTCTGTGGGAGATGAAGTATCTGACGGGGAGCAGGATTATGTATCAGACGGGGAGCAGGCACAGGGGGTTGCAGAAGAGCTTGAGTGTGAGGAATTAGAGGGGGACAGAGACATGGAAGTCGAGGGTGGGGTGGCATCATGTGAAAAGGGAAAGGTTAGTGAGGGGCAGAAGAAGGGAGGAAGGGCAGCTCCTGGGCCCAAACTTAATGCAAGGAAGAGGCTGAAACAGCAGGGAAAGTTTAAACAGGAGGGGAAAAAGAGTCGGAAGCTGCAGGAAAAAGCAACAGCTGCCTGAGAAGTTGGGAAGGAGCATGTGAGGAGGGAAGGGCCAGAGATTAAATGATGGGGAGATTATCAGGCATACTTCCCTTCTTTGGAGCCATGATTACATTGGTCTCGATTAATGTGAACGGACTGAGGGGTGAGAAGAAATTGCAGCAGTTGTTGCAGGGTTTTAAAGGTACGGACTTGTTGTGTCTGCAAGAAACCTTTTGGGATGAGGATATCCTAGAAAGAGTTCAGAAGGTTTGGAAGGGAGAGGTGTTTGCGAGTTGTGCAAACAATAACCGTAGAGGTGTGGCTGTTTTGGTGAGTCCGTCCATAAAAGAGAACGTTGCCTTGACGGACAAGGACTCTGAGGGGAGATTTTTACGGCTAAGGGTAAAAATGGAGGGATTTAATTGCGATCTCTTTAATATCTATGCACCGAACGACCATTGCAAGCGTCGCGAGTTTTTTGGGGGTTATTTACTGAAGCGGCAGAGGTGGAAAATCCTTGTATAGTGGGGGATTTTAATGTATTTTTATCTCGGATGGACATTTCAGCCCAGGTGACCTTTAAGGATGATAACTCCAGAGGGATGATTGTAAAAATGATGGCAAATTTAAATTTGAGAGACTTATGGAGGGACCGGAACCCCATAAAAAGGGAGTTCTCCAGATCAGGTTGGGTGGGTGATGTTTTAAAACAGAGCCGAATAGATTTTGTGTTAATGCAGGAAGGGTTAAGTTCTGAGGTGATGGAGATTTATTATAAAAAAGTATTTTTTAGTGATCACTCGGCTTTGGTTCTTAGAATTAGGAACAGCAGAGTTAAGATCGGTTCAGGGGTGTGGATTTTAAACAATCAATACCTGAAAGAAATTGCTTATAAAGAAGGGATTATAAATATAATAAAGGATGCTCGGAAGGAACCTTTGTTCTTGAAAGAAAGAAGAGTTTGGTGGGATAATTTCAAATACGATGTAAAAGTTTTTTCGGTACGTTATGGGAAAAAGAGGGCGGCAGCTAACCAGCGTCGAGAAGAGAATATAAATAAAAGGTTTACGGATGTCTGTAAAGCAGTTGACGGAGGGGATAAGGGAGCGGAGGCTAAGTTCCGGGTGCTAAAGGAAGAGTGGGAATTATTGCAAGCTGAAAAATGCAAGAGGGCCATTCTCCATGCAAAGGCTAGAGATGCATTGGAGGGCGAAAGATGCACGAGATATTTTCTGGAGCAAGAGAAGCTGCGACAGAGATTATCATTAATTGAAGAGTTGAAGGTTGGGGAGAAGATCATTCATGAAAGTGAGGAGATTTAGAGGCGGCTAGCAGCTTTTATCAAGAGTTATATACAAAAGAAGACATTTCCAATTTGGCGATGGAGAAGGTTACTGCTTTTACTGAAGAGGGTTTAAAGGAGGATGAGAGAAGCATGTGTGACAAAGAAGTAGGATTAGCGGAAATAAAAGTATCAATAAATGGAATGAAGGGGGGGAAAAGCCCAGGGTCCGATGGACTAAGTGCAGAATTTTATAAAGAATTTTGCGAGATTTTAAGTCCATTGCTCTTAGAAGTTTTTAAGGAAATTAAAATTGAGGGAAGCCTGGCCCCATCTATGAGGAGAGGGATCATAAGCTTAGCTTATATAAAAATAAAGGGGATAGACGGGATCTGAAGAATTGGAGGCCCATCACATTATTAAATGTGGATTATAAGATCTTGGCAAGGGTTATGGCAAATCGTTTGAAGGAGGTGTTACTGCAGATAGTTTGGCCCTCTCAGTCCTATGGAGTCCTAGGCCGGGACATCGCAGACTCTGTGGTCTTAATCTGAGATGCGATAGAGCTCATGGAAGAGAGTGGGAGGGAAGCTTATGTATTAAAGATAGATCAAGAGTAAGCCTTTGATAGGGTCTCTCATGAGTTTTTATTGAAGGATGGCAGCACGGTGGCATATTGGTTAGCAATGTTGCCTCACAGTGCCAGAGACCTGGGTTCAAATCCGGCCTCGGGTAACTGTCTGTGTGGAGTTTGCACATTCTCCCCGTGTTTGCGTGGGTTTCCTCCGGGTGCTCCGGTTTCCTCCCACAGTCCAAAGATGTGCAGGTTAGGTTGATTGGCTATGATAAATTGATCCTTAGTGTTAGGGGGATTAAATACGTGGGGTTGCGGGGATAGGGTGGGGTGTGTGTCGGTGCAGGCTCGATGGGCCGAGATGGCCTCTATCTGCACTGTGGGGTTTCTGTGATTCTGTGATTTAGAAGCATTTGGTTTCAAGGAAAATTTCATTCAGTGGATAAGGATTTTTTATTCAAACATATTTAGCTGTGTTAAATGTAATGGTTTTTTATCCAAGTATTTTCCGATACAGAGATCAGTGAGACAGGGTTGTCACCTGTCCCCATTGTTGTACACGTTGGTAGCAGAACCATTAGGTTACATGATGCGAAAGAAACAAGGTGTAGTTGGGATTGTGGTCCCCAGTTCTGGGCTGGTGTCGGTGATACACCAATATGCAGATGACACAACCTTAACATTGAGAAATGGGGAGTCAGTGAGGAAAGCTATGGATGTAGTGGAGGAATATTGTAGAGCTTCAGGAGCCAGAGTGAATTATAGTAAGTCCCAATGCCTGGTTGCAGGGAGGGGTAGGGGGGAATGGTTGGGGGAATGTCCCTTTAAGGTGGTGGAGGTTTTGGAAGTTCTGGGGGTGCATATGGGGTGCAAGAAAGACAAGGATGAAGTGGATCGATTAAATTGGGAACCGAAGGTTATGAAAATTAAAAAGATTTTGGGAAGATGGGAAAGAAAGTGGTTGAAAGTGCAAGGAAGAGCGACAGTGGTGTCTGCCCTCCTGCTATCTAAGCTATGGTACTTATTGAAGGTGGAGGATATTCCTGAATGGGTGGAAAAGTCCATCTGAGAGGCTTGTGTGAGGTTTTTATGGGAAGGGAAACCAGCCTTGGTGGCTTACAATACCATCATTGGACGGAGAAATCAGGGAGGACTCAATTTCCCAAATATTGATTTGAAGAAAAAATCCTTTAGAATCAAATGGGTGAAGAGATTTCTTCAGAAGTCAAATACAAGTTTTTGGAAGAGTTGTTTGGAGCATTTTTAAAACAAAGTAGTATAGGAGGGCAGGGGATATTGTATATGGAATACAATAATATGTTTTTGAAATCGATTAAACTTCTCCCTAGGTTTTATAAGGGGTTGTAGAGACTTGGGCCCAATTTTTAAAAAGTGTGCAGTTTATGCCCAAGGGGGCTGAGGAATTTTTAGAACAGCCCTTATTTTTGAACAGGTGGGTCAACATCGAAGGAGAGGTTTTATTTAATCAAGCTTTTATAAAAGCTGGGATTGTATCTGTGAAAGATGTATTATACGAGGTGATTCCAGGTTGGTTGCCGGAAGCGATTGTGAGGGACATGGTGTGGGAGGAGGATCAGGAGGTAGAGGAAAAAGCAATAGGAATTATGTATGAGAAGATTGTGAGAGCAATGCCACAGGATTGGATGGAAGAAATAAATGTGGAAATCTCCAAAGGAAGTAAAATGCGTCCTGCTTTTCCAAGCTTTGTACTGGAGAAAGGGGGAGAGTTGATCCAATTTGACAACTGTAATACTCGAGATTTCTATGAGGTATTTAGAGAATGGAGATTTAAGACACCTGCTGGTCAGGAGTTTTGGCAGAGTATATACCCACAGCTGGACTGCAACAGGATTTGGAAGGGAGTGTGGGTGAATTTAAAATGTCCAGAGTGGATTGAACTGGATTTCAAATTGGCTCATAACAGGATTTTTACCATGACGGTCTTGTGCAAGATTGGGCGAGTGGAGGCGGCAACTTGCCCAGTGTGTGGGACACGGGATGAGACTCTGTCCCATTTACTGGTGTTATGTCCGCAGTTAAATGACTTTAATTACTACGTTCGACAGTTGTGTGAAGCTTTTTTGCTGGGTGGGGACTGAAGAGCGAGAATGGGAATCCCGTGGGACTCAATTTTGAGATGGGGATTGCAGGAGAGTCTGCCAGAGTCTAGCGGAGCGGCAATTAATTTAATGTTCAGTTTGGCTAGATTCATGATTGTGCAAAGAAGGAATGCTCTCTTTTTTAAGGGGAGGAGAATCAATCTAAAAGAGTATTTTAAATATAAGCTAAAAGATCATTATAAGGCTCTGTGGATGTTTTATTCAGAAAGGAATTTAAGGATAGTATTTTACAACCAATTTTTAAAGTACAATCGATTAATATATGTTACAGGTGACAAATTAAACTTCAGGTTTTGATGTTAAAATGTGGTGGCGGAATGGCTGTGCAGAGCGGCGGAATTGATTTGTATCATACAATGAAATGATCAAGATGTTGTAAATGTTCTTAATGTTCAATAAAGTATATATTTTTTAAAATGGGTAGCACTCTCGCCTCGGAGTTAAATAGGTCGTGGGCTCAAGTCCCACGCCAGAGACTTGTACACAAAAATCTAGGCTGACACTCCCAGTGCAATACTGAGGGAGTGCTAAACTATTGGAGAGGCCGCCTTTCATATGAGAAGTTAAACCAAGGCCCCGTCTGCTCTCTCAGATGTATATACAAGATCCCATGGCACTATTTAGAACAAGAGCAGGGGGGAGTTATCACCGGTGTCCTGGCCAAAAATTTATCCCTCAATCAACGTCACTAAGAAAAAAAGATTATCTGGCAGGACTGTTGTATGAGGAGAGATTGGGTCGACTAGGCTTGTATTCACTAGAGTTTAGAAGAATGAAAGGGGATCTCATTGAAATGTATAATATTCTGACAGGGCTAGACTGACTGGATGCAGGGAGGATGTTTCCCCTGGCTGGGGGATCTAGAACAAGGGGTCACAGTCTCAGGATACGGGGTAGAACATTTAGGACTGAGATGAGGAGAAATTTCTTCACTCAGAGGGTGGTGAACCTGTGGAATTCTCGACCACAGAAGGCTGTGGAGGCCAAGTCACTGAATATATTTAAGAAGGAGATAGATAGATTTCTAGACACAAAAGGCATCAAGGGATATGGGGAGAGAGCGGGAATATGGTATTGAGATAGAGGATCAGCCATGATCATATTGAATGGCGGAGCAGGCTCGAAGGGCCGAATGGCCTACTCCTGCGCTTATTTTTCTAAGTTTCTATTATCACATTGCTGTTTGTGGGAGCTTGCTGTGCGCAAATTGGCTGCTGCATTTCCTGCATTACAACAGTGACTACACTTCAAAAAGTACTTCATTGGCTGTAAAGCACTTTGGGATGTCCGGTGGTCGTAAAAAGTTCTATATAAAATGTAAAATGCAAGTCTTTCTTTCTTCTTTCAGTGCTTGTTGCTGGAAAGTTCATGCGTTTGGACGTTAAATGAGGTCGCGACGGGACTGGACTGTGATGCCTCCCCAGTCGAATAACCTATGGAACCTGTCCTTTAACTGACTCGAGACGAATTGCGTCCATCCATCTTGTTGCCCATCATTGTATCTGTGACAATTTGCATTGTGAAACTATAATCTGGTATTCGTATTTGGTTTCCCTGGCTTCCCAGCTCCGAACTTATCTGAAGAAAAAAAATAGGAGAAACATTTTAATTCTAAGTAAACTAGCACTGCAGTAAGAGTGGAGGCAAGAAGCAACTTTCTGTGACACTGCAGTGGTGTCAGTGATTGAGTTAATGGGCATGCAGTTGCTGGTCAAAGCGCGTGAAAGATAGATGGTGTGTTTTTAGCACATAGCAGACAATGACAAAGGGTCACAGTTTAAGTTGCATGCCCGGTTTAGTGTGAGTACAGATCTACAGCCATAAAGAATTCAGGAAACAAACACACCAGAAGTGTGAGAGAGATAGAGTGCGACTTAGCTCGGTTGCCCTTGGACTTCACTTTTAGTTTGAGCATTTATTTTGTAGCAAGATGAACTTTTTCTTCCAGTTGGACTCTGCTTTTCTGAGTAAGAATGTAGTTACAGTGTCCAAATTTGTCCAATTCTGGGCACCACACTTTGGGAAGGATGTCAAGGCCTTGGAGAGGGTGCGGAGGAGATTTACTAGAATGGTCCCAGGGGTGAGGGGCTTCAGTTCTGTGCAGAGACTGGAGAAGCTGGGGTTGTTCTCCTTGGAGCAGAGAAGGTTAAGAGGAGATTTAACAGAGGTGTTCAAAATCATGCGGGGTTTTGATAGATCGGGAGAAACCGTTCCCACTGGCAGGAGGGTTGGTAAGCAAAGGACACATATTTAAGATAATTGGCAAAAGAAAAGGGGGAGCGATGAGAAGATTACTTTTACACAGCGAGTTGTTGTGATCGGAAATTTGCTGTCTGAAAGGGCGGTAGAAGCAGATTCAATAAGGAACAGGATATATACTTGAAAAGGAAAAATTTGCAAAGCTATGGGGAAAGAACAGGAAGTAATTAGATAGCTTTTTCAACGAGCTGGCACAGGCATGATATGCCCAATGGCCTCCTTTAGTGCTGTACCATTCTTTGTAGCTTGATGTCAAATGCTTTCATTACTTAATCATAAAAGGCTACTGCTGAATCAAACCTGTCCAAGCTTTTTCTTTATGGATCACATATTGCATATCATGAAGTCTCAAGGAGCCACATATAGATAGGGTCACAAAGAAGATAGGAGCAGGAGTAGGCCATTCGGCCCCTTGAGCCTGTTCTGCCATTTAATGAAATCATGGCTGATCATCCAAATTCAGTACCCTGTCCCTGCTTTCTCCCCATATCCCTAGATCCCTTTAGCCTTAAGAAATATATCCAACTCCTTCTTGAATATATTTAATAGGTTGGCCTCAAGTGCCTTCTGTGGTAGTGAATTCCACAGTTTCACCACTCTCTGGGTGAAGAAATTCCTCCTCATCTCAGTCCTAAATGGCTTACCCCATATCTTTAGACTGTGACTCCTGGTTCTGGACTCCCTGGCCATCGGGAGCATCCTTCCTGCATCTAGTCTGTCTAGTCCTGTTAGAATTTTATAAGTTTCAATGAGATCACCTCTCATTCTTCTAAACTTTAGCTAATATAAGCCTAATCGACCCAATCTCTCCTCATACGTCATTCCTGCCATCTCAGGTATCAGTCTGGTGAATCTTCGCTGCACTCCCTCCATGGCAAGAACATCCTTCCTCAGATAAGGCGACCAAAACTGCACACAATACTCAAGGTGTGATCTCACCAAGGCCCTGTACAACTGCAGCAAGACATCCTTGCGCCTGTACTTGAACCCTCTCGCTACGAAGGCCAACATACCATTTGCCTTCTTAACCGCCTGCTGCACCTGCATGCTTACCTTCAGCGACTGGTGCAGAAGGACACCCAGGTCTCATTGCATTTCCCCTTTTCCCAATCTATTGCTGTTCAGATAATAATCTGTCTTCCTGTTTTTGCCACCGAAGTGGATAACCTCGCATTTATCCACATTATACTGCATTTGCCATGCATCTGCCCAATCACCCAACCTGTCCAAATCATACTGGAGTTTCCCGGCATCCTCCTCACAGCACACACGCCCACCCAGCTTTGTGTCGTCTGCAAACTTGGAGATATTACATCTAGTTCCCTCGTCTAGATCATGAATATATATTGTGAATAGCTGGGGTCCTAGCACCGATCCCTGTGGTACCCCACTAGTCACTGCCTGCCACTCGGAAAAGACCCGTTTATTCCAACTCTTTGCTTCCTGTCTGCCAACCAGTTCTCTATCCAAGTCAGTATCTTACCACCAATCCCATGTGCTCTAACTTTGCACACAATCTCTTACGCGGGACCTTATCGAAAGCCTTCTGAAAGTCCAAATACACCACATCCACTGGCTCTCCCTTATCTATTCTACCAGTTACATCCTCTTGACTTTGTCCGATCCTGTCACTGTTTTCCAAGTGCTCTGCTATTACGTCTTTTATAATGAACTCTAGCATTTTCCCCACTATCGATGTCAGGCTTACCGGTCTATAATTTCCCATTTTCTCTCTACCACCTTTTTTAAATAGTGGGGTTACATTAGCTTCCCTCCAATCCATGGGAACTATTCCAGAGTCTATAGAATTTTGGAAGATGACCAGCAATGCATCTACTATTTCTAGGGCCACTTGCTTATGTACACTAGGATGTAGATTATCAGGCCCTGGAGATTTATCGGCCTTCAATTCCGTCAATTTCCCTAACACCATTTCCCTACAAATACTGATTTCATTCAATTCCTTCTTCTCATTAGACCCTATGTTCCCCGACATCTCTGCAAGTTTATTTGTGTCCTCCTTTGTGAAGACAGAACCAAAGTATGTATTTAATTGGTCTGCCATTTCTTTGATCCCCATTATAAATTCCCCTGATTCTGACTACAAGGGACCTATGCTTGACTTCACCAATTTTATTCACCAGTAAAATATAAATCCATCTTCCCATTAATCTGCACATATCTCAAGTTGCCACAGGAGAGGCAAGGTCCAAAGGGTGTACTCCAGATTGTAAGGTTAACCAGGTCCACTTACAGGAATGATTGGGCTGCTGAACCTGAGGGATGATCTAGTTTAATAGCCCAAAAATGTGGCCCCGTCAATGAGCCAATAGTGCTATAAAACTATGCAGAGAAAGTGCTGCATTTACTCACAGATGTAAATAGACTGTCAGATAACATTTAGAGACAACAACTTGCATTTATATAGCGCCTTTAACGTAGTAAAACAGCCAGCCCAAGATGCTTCACAGGAGCGTTATCAAACAAAACAGTGACTACACTGTCATAGAGTCATAATGGCACAAAAGGAGGCCATTCGGCCCATCGAGTCTGTGCCGGCTCTCTGTAGAGCAATCCAGTCAGTCCCATTTACCCGCTCTATCCTCGTAGCCAGTTTATTTCCCTCAAGTGCCTATCCAGTCTCCCCTTGAAAACATTGAGAGTGACCGCTTCCACCACTTCCGTCGACCGCGAGTTCCAGGTCCTCACTAGTCGCTGCGTAAAAAAGTTTTTCCTCATATTCCCCCTGTATCTCTTGCCCAAAACCTTAAATCTGTGTCCCCTAGTCCTTGTACCATCAACTAGTGGGAACAGCCTTTCCCTGTCTAGCCTATCCAAACCCATCATAATCTTGTACACCTCTATCAAATCACCCCTCAACCTCCTTTGCTCTAATGAAAACAAATCCAGCTTCTCCAGCCTGCCATTGTCGCTAAGATCCCCCCATCCCCGGAACCATTCTACTTCATTGGCTGTAAAGCACTTAGGGGTGTCCTGAGGCCATTAAAGATGCTATATAAATACAAGTTCTTTTCCTTAAGGTAACCCAAGATATCTTGTCCAAGTGACTGTATTTTCCCGTGTGGGCCTTGGTTGGGAGCTTTGGTGGACAATGAGTGGGGGTGGTCGGTGTAGTGGGTGAATATCTACGAGGGCTCTCCTGCTCATCCACTGTAAGCTTGACAGAAAAGCTGCGTGAAGCCCCGGAAAAATTACATAAGCTGTGGCAGACGAAAAGAAAAAAGACTTGCATTTGTATAGCACCTTTCATGACCACCAAACGACCCAAGGTGCTTAGTACTCACTGTTGTAGTGTAGGAAACACAGCAGGCAATTTGTGCACAGCAAGCTCCCACAAACAGCAATTTGATAATGACCAGATAATCTGTTTTTTTTTAGGTTTTGATTGAGGTATAATTACTGGCCAGGACACTGAGGATAACTCCCCTGCTCTTCTTCAAAATAGTGCCAGAGGACCTTTTACATCCACCTGAGAGAGCAGACAGTTTAACATCTCATTCAAAAAACAGCACCTCTGACAGTGCCACACTCCCTCAGCACTGCGCTGGAGTGTCAGCCTGGATTTTTGTGCTCAAGTCTCTGGAGTGGGACTTGAACCGACAACCAATTCATGACTGAGAAACAAGGGTGCTACCAACTGAGCCATGGCTAACATCTGGAAGGAAAACCCCTATGAACAGGAAAATCCCTGCAGAAATTCACCTCCTATGTGACCACGGAGGAAATCGCAGGCGAGCTGGATGTTGTCCATACCCATTTTGCACAAGTACAGCGGAGTTAGTGGGTAGCTTCAGGAGTAAGCATCCTGGATGATTGGCACCTGCCTCGCCCTAGGGCACTGAAGCCAATGGCTACCACCCCTATTGCTACCTGGTTGAAATGAACTGATTGAGCTCAAATGAGGGATTGAACCTGGGATTGTCCTGGTCTGTGCCTATTTGTCCCCCTACGGAGTCTCCACACAAAATAACAAGGGGGAAAAATTCAGCTGCTTTGCGCCTCCCGTTAGCGCCCTAAGGGGACGCTAACGGGGCGCAAAGCAACTAGCGCCCGGGCACGGTGCCGCCAACGCCTCCTGCGAAATTCAGCAGGAGGTTAGCAGCGGTGGTAACCGTTAGCATCCGGCGGCGCTGCGCCACCAGCGATGACATCATCGCCGTGCGCAACACCCCGCTCGTGCCCTGGCCGCGATCTTTGGTAGCGCCCCCTGACTTACCGCCGGATGCCATGCCCGATGGGGTCAGGGGGGCCTACCTGCGGCTGGGGCGGCACTAATTAAAGGCGAGGTGCCGGGTGGCCATTTTTGTTGATGGCTGCCTGCCAGCACTGTCCCCGACTTCCTCTGAAGCCCCCCCCCTGCGGAGTGACGGTTGCGCTCCGTGAGCCCGGCAATTCACTTGAGTGCCGGGCTCTTATGCCGGCACTCCGATCCCTGGTAGCCCAGCTGGGCACCGGGTCGCGCTGCACAAGGCCCCTCCCCTTTAAGAAGGGGAGGAAGGTCTGCAGTACCGCGGCACGTAGCGCCGCGATATTCCCTCGCAGCACCCCAAGAGGGAGGCGGGGCGCTTCCAGTAGTACCCCGCTCCCTCTTGGGGCGCTACCATTCAATTTCGACCACGGGGACGCTCATTTTTTTGGGCGGCGAAGTTAGCGCCCCAAAAGGGGCGCGACTCAATTTTCCCCCCCAGCAATTAGACCATGAAGTATAAATAAACATAAGACTGGTGAGCTTAGCCCCACTCGCTCAGCAGAAACCTGGTGGTTGAGCAGTTAAAATCTCCCTGGGCTCTTACCTGTCCGAAAGCCGCCATGATCGCAACATCTGCAATTTTAAGCTGCTCTCCTGAGCAGGCAGCAAGGACACCCGCCCGGAACCAACAGGGTCCTTCTTTACATATGTATGTTGCGGCCCGATGACATCATTGAGACCCGACTGTAATTTTAACTCAGGCCTGAGCGGGGAATCCACCTGGAGTTAAAATCGAAGAGTCAAGTAAAATGTCATTTTATCATGGTGTTGACTTCATCTATTTAATGCTCTTCAGTTACAGTAGAGTTCTTACTGCAATTATATAGGGCCCTGGTGAGCCCACACCTGGAGTATTGTGTACAGTTTTGGTCTCCTTACCTAAGGAAGGATATACTTGCCACAGAGGGAGTACAACAGAGGTTCACCAGACTGGTTCCTGGGATGGGGGGATTGTCCTATGAGGACAGATTGAGTAGACTAGGCCTATATTCTCTAGAGTTTAGAAGAATGAGAGGTGATCTCACTGAAAACATACAACATTCTTACAGGGCTTGACAGGGTAGATGCAGGGGGGATGTTTTCCCTGGCTGGGGAGTCTAGAACCAGGGGTCACAGTCTCAGAATAAGGGGTTGGCCTTTCAGGACTGAGATGAGGAGAAATGTCTTCACTCAGAGGGTGGTGAATCTTTGGAATTCTCTACCCCAGAGGCCTGTGAATGTTCAGTCGTTGAGTATATTCAAGACAGAGATCGATAGACTTTTGAATATTAAGGGAATCAAGGGATAAACTAGATGATTTAATTTCCTGTAGTATGGCATTGGTTAACTCTAACCCTAATCCTGTGATCCGTACAACGGGAAGAAAGCCTCTGGATAACAAATCTACAAACTGATGACTTAAACAAGTTTAGACATAAAAGTGACAGTCCCAACCAGAAAGCCACAAGACTAAGGGGGAAAAATTCGGTATCACCCCGTTTGGGGCGCCATTATCGGTCGTGCGCAAAGTTTAGCGCCTAGCGCTAATTATCGCCTCCGACGGCAAACTTGGCTTTTATCGCCCCTGGAGGTGATTGGAGCGCTAAATCAGGCATTACACACCTCTCTTAAGGCGCAAAGGCCGAGGAGCGAGGCGCTACCTCAGAGCGCTGGCGAAGCAAGGAAGGGCAAATCAAAATAAACCTGCAAAGTGCTGCTCAGTACTCAAAACTCCTTCACACAGCGTTGAATCTCTCCAGAAGTCTCTCTCTCAGAATGCATGGTACAAAAATGTCACCGACAAAAAAAGGCAGGAAGCGGTCGCCTTTAAATAGCGCTCCCCCAGTCCCTTCCTGACTGCAAAATGCAAACAACTGAATTTTCCCCCCTAAATATCTTTACCTCTAGGTTCAAATCCTAACCCTAATGTGGATCCAAACACTAATACTAAAAAAGACCTTAACAGTATATAACACAAAGCAGAGTACTCCAACCACAATACCCAAAGGGGGTAAAATTCATTATCGCCCAGGAATGATTATGATGAGGGGGTGGTCATATGAGGAGAGGTTGAGTAGATTGGGACTCTACTCATTGGAGTTCAGAAGAATGAGAGGCGATCTTATTGAAACATAAGATTGTGAAGGGGCTTGATCGGGTGGATGCGGTGAGCATGTTCCCAATGATGGGTGAAACTAGAACTAGGGGGCATAATCTTAGAATAAGGGGCTGCTCTTTCAAAACTGAGATGAGGAGAAACTTCTTCACTCAGAGGATGGTAGGTTTGTGGAATTTGCTGCCCCGGAAAGCTGTGGAAGCTATATCATTAAATAAATTTAAAACAGAAATAGATAGTTTCCTAGAAGTAAAGGGAATTAAGGGTTACGGGGAGCGGGCAGGAAATTGGACATGAGTCTAGGTTCGGAATGGTCATGGCCCTATGGGTAGTGGAGTGGGCCCAGGGGCCGTGTAGCCTGGTTCTGCTCCTACTGTGTTCTAATTCTGTGTTAGATTTCAGGAGATGGTTTTATTTATGTTCCTGGCTGGGGTGGAGATCGCCTTTACAGAAGGTAAGTACTGTAGAAAATATAGGGACAGAGTGATCTCCTGGAAGAGTTTTGATCGCCTAGATGGGTCGGAGAGGAATTTCCCAGATTTTTTTCTCCCAAATTGGCCATTGGGTCTTTTATCTGGTTTTTCGCCTCTCCCGGGAGATCACATGGGCTCGGGTGGATGGAGAGTGATAGAAGATTTGAGGTGAGGATCAGATCAGCCATGATCTTATTGAATGGTGGAGCAGGCTCGAGGGGCCGATTGGCCTACTCCTGCTCCTATTTCTTATGTTCTTAATGGGTGCTAACTTCTGAAAGTTTGAGATTTAGTGCCAGGCGCTAATGAATCTTGTTGAATACTAAATTAAGTGTTGATGCTCAAAGGAAGGACTGGAGCGCTAAATCAAGTGCTAATGACCTAGCTCAGTGGCGTTAGACTCAAAGCGCTAAGCATTTTCAGGTGCAGTCTAATCGCTAGTCATCATTGCCACAGGCTCTTTCCAGTTCTTAAAGGGGAGGTTCAATCATGCTGCAGAGCCTCATTCTCAGCATTGCTGGTTCTGCAGCTGTCTCAGCAAGCAGCAGAAGACCAAGGAGAAGGAACCGGACCACTGAAGGAGGTGTTATTATGGCAGCTCAAAGGCCCAGGGAGAGAGCTGGCAGATTCTGCCACCAGGCATTGGAGACGTTGGTCTTCGCTGTGGAGAGACAAGGGGCTGTGCTGTACCCGGCATGTGGCAGGAGGCACTCACCGCATGTCTTCCGCACCATGTGGAGGGAGGTAGCCCAGCAGGTCTCGGGCAGCACTGTGGTCCCCAGGACCAACCCACAGTGCAGGAAGAAATTTAACGACCTCACTCGGGTGGTCAGGGTGAGTCAATGCTTCAACAAATGCTACATACCACCATCTGAACCACAATCTTCACACACTGCCCAAAGCACCACACCCCCAGCACAATCTCCACCTACCAAAACTCGCACCCACATTGCACACCTTGCGCACAATGGCAGCTATTCAACTATGGCAGGCACATCACCCAAACGCATTGCTCCACACTCACTCACAAACTTTCTTCTCTCTTGCAGACCAAGGTCACTCACAACAGGAGGGAGCAGGAGCGCACAAGCGGGGGACAAGCCGACACCCAACCACTGTCTGCACTGGAGGACAGAGTGCTGCAAATCATTGGGCGCCAGATGGTGGGCGCCGTGGCCACCAGCGATGTTGACTCCCTTGGGGACAACAACGGTATGTTCATCCCAACTCCTTTGTTTCACATCCTACTTCCCCCTTACCCCACAAGCCTTTCCCACTTCCCAGCTAATCATGCTGTATGCATGCATTTCTCCCTTCCTGCCCCCCTCCCCTCACCTTAACCTGTCTCTTGTGCTTTTATGTTTTCAGATAATGAGCAAGCACCTGAGCAGCCTGTCCCTGAGGGTACCATAGTGAGCGAGGTGGGGGAAGAGGAGGAGGAAGAAAACATCGTGTTACTGCATGTCTCGCCCGCAGGCACCAGCTCAGGTACTGGCACTACGCGTTCTTTAGAGGCTAGTAGAGTTGCGGGATCTGCACAGGGTGATGCCCCGGGGCCGAGCGGACAGCGGCAAGGCCAGGGGGAAAGGGTTGCTTGGGAGTCAGCTCCCCGGAGGGCGAGTTCGCGCGTGAGTTCTGCTGCACAGGACTCAAATGAGGACCTTGATGGGGAGGCTTTTAGAAGAAGGGTGATGGGCATGCACACGGAGATGATACGTGCAATGGCAAGGGTGCCTGAGAGTCTCTTGGCAATGGTAAGGAGAGTGGAGGTTTCCGCCTCCAACATTGCACAGAGCTCTGCGCATACCATGGAGCCCATCAGTTCCAGTCTGCAAAGAATGGTAGACTCCCAGAGAGACCGTGGCAACCCAGACCTCATGCTGCGTGTGATTGGCGATGTTGCAGCTTCCATTGTAGCACAGGCGGAAGCCACGCAACGTCTTAGTGCTGTAATGCAGTCTATGCTTGGTGCCATCGATTCTCAGCCTGCTCTCATGCAGTCTCAGCTTGATGCCATGCAAGCTCCGACTGCTGCCATTGTTGCTGGGTCGACCACTGTCCACCGGGGCTTTCATGGTGTCACAGCAGGCCAGCAATCTGTGCTCCAACAGATTGCTAGTGATGCTGAGGTGCTGCCCCAGGGGAGTGGCAGTGGGTCAGTGGAGCAGGAACCTGCTGTCTTCTCTCAGGATGACAGCATTCCTGCTCCCACCACTGCCACTCCACCATTGCCCTTGTCGCTGCCTGTCATCCAGCCAGCCCAGACTACTGCCGCCCATGCTGAGGTGGTGCAGTCCACAGCCAGGCCTGGTCAATGGCATCCTGCAAGGCCACCTGAAGTTTCCCACACAGACACACAGCAGCCTTCCACCAGCCCTGCTGCAGCCACAGGGCCAACACTTCGTAGGAGCACTAGAGTAGGCAAAGGCACAGTAATGACAGGCACTAAGGGATTGCACAAAGGTGAATGGCTAATATTGTTGTTGTAAATATGTGTTCACTGATTATTGATAAATGTATTAATTGGCTTTGGATGATTTTGTGGTGTCTCTCATTTCAGCTTTGCGCTTTGATATGGCCTCTTCCTCGTCTTCCACTTCCTCCTCGTCCTCGCCTTCCTGCTCCTCTCCCTCTTCCTCCCCCTGAGGTGGTCCCGCAATCCCTGGTGGAAAGGGCTGGGCTCTCATGATGTCCACGTTGTGGGGCATGCAGCAGACCACGACGAAATGGGACACACGCTCCAGCGAGTACTGGAGGGCTCCTCCTGAGCGGTCAAGGCAGCGGAACTGTTGCATGAGCACCCCGATGGTCTGCTCGATGATGTTGCTGGTGGTGGCATGGCTCCCATTATATGAGTGCGGAGCAGGGGTGCTGGGGTTGCGGAGGGGCGTCTTGGGCCAGGTGGAGAGCGGATAGCTCTTGTCTCTAATCAGCCAGCCGCGAGCTTGATGTGGTGGCTGGAAGAGTGCTGGTACAGGATGAAGGCATCGTTGCTGCGGCCAGGAAAGTGGGCATTGACATTGAGGATTCGCTGTCTGTGATCGCACACAAACTGAACATTAAGTGGTAGGTAGCCATTGCGGTTACAGAATACCTCAGGATTGTTATGCGGTGCCCGTCAAGCCACGTGGCTGCAGTCAATGGCACCCTGCACCATGGGGATTCCCACTATCCTGGTAAAGCCACATGCACACTCGTCCTGCTTCTCTCTGGTGATGGGGAAGGAAATGTAGTCCCTTCTCCTACTGTAGAGAGCCTCTGTGACCTCCCCGATGTAGCGATGGATAGTGAACTGTGAGATGTTAGCTATGTCTCCTGTTGCAGACTGGAATGATCCACCAGCGAAGAAATTGAGAGCGACGGTGACCTTGACTGTCACTGAGAGAGCCGTGGTCATCCTGCTCTGATGTTGGAGGTCTGGTTGCTGGAGGTGGCAGAGTTCTGTGACCACATCCTTGCTGAAGCGGAGCCTTCTAATGCACTGCTGCTCACTTATTTGGAGGTAGGAGAAGTGCTCTCAGAATACCCTCGAAGGTACCCTCCCCTGTTGAGGGCCCTGATGGCACTCCTTCTCCCTCTGACTGCATCTTGCAATCTTTTTCACTGCCTCCGCTCCCTCCACCTGGAGGGCGAGGTCGACTGCCAGTACAGCCCCCAGTAATGTAAGCAAGTGTAGCACTTTGAAATTTTGTCAGAATAAATGTAACTAATTTTTAGTAGCCACAATATTCCTGATACCAAAGAACCTTTAAATGACTGAATTAAACTCTTGCACAATCGCAAACTGACAAGGAAGCAGTGAAACAGCACTAATCTGACAGCTGCGACTGATCCCTTTAAATATGGTCCCTGGAGCCGCCATCCACCTGCTTCACATCTCCTCTTCCTGTCATTGTCGGGGCGAGGCGCTAAAGCAGGGGGCGAGAATCAATTTGGCAGATCGGGCGCTGAGGTAAGCGTTGCAAACTCACTGATGTCACGATCTGCCTGGCACTAAAGCCCCAGGCACTAACTGTTGGCGGCGGCACTAAGGGGTGACTGGATTTGGCGTGCAGTGCTGGATTCGCCTCACCCCGGCGCTACTTCATTAGCCCCCCCGCCAGGCCCTTACGGGAGGCGCTAACCAACAGAATTTCTCTCCCATTGTGTCTAATGCCACATTCTAAAACGGTACGGTCGCGTAGTGGTTATGTAAAAGGACTAGTGATTCATCGGCCTAGACTTAAGGACCCAGAGACTTGAGTTCAAATTGCCCAAAATGGCAGCTGGGGAATTTCAATTCAGTGAATTAAATAAATCTGGAATGAAAAGCTAGGCCGTGATTTTGCCTACCGAGGCGGGCTGAGTGTGGCCAAGGTTGGTGCCAGACAGCGACCCCGCTCTCGGTTCCATCCCGCGTGTGTGAAGAATTTTCCATTGATTGGGCTTGTTAAGCCCGCCCTGCAAATTTCCCGGCCAATTAAAAGGAAGCGGATTTGATGACGCATCATCAGTCGGTTTCCTTAAAGGGGCCATGCCCAAATTGATTTTGACGTTTGTGCTCTCAGTGTTCTACAGCATTGAGGTGCTGCAAACACTGACAAGCACTGCACAGAGGGGCACGGCTGCACCCAGGCTCTCCCATTACTCTCTCCACATGCTTATGGAGGGAGTCACAGCACGCAGGGAGGTTCTTTTCCCTTCCCATGGGCGGAAGAGACATGGTTGCGCATGACACAGGAGGACACAAGCAGGGATGTGGTCAGGAGGAGCAGGCTGCAGTGGCGCCAACCTTTCAATGATCTCAGTAGATCATGAAACGTTACTGCAAAGCCACACTCAACCTCATCCTGCTGTGCCACTCATCACATGCCCATCACACCGCCTTCTCTACCCTACTCCTGCACATCCTGTATTGATTTGTATGTGGGTTCAATGACAACACATTGATGAAAGAGAATGTCTTTTAATCTAAAGTATGTTCAACTCAGTTAACAGCATTACAGGAGACACCATGTTAGAGATCCATCTAAAATGAAACTAAAACCAAACTCTCTCTCTCACATGCCCTCTGCTGGTCAGGCATAAATAATCAAACAGGCAAATATGCTGGTAAGGCATAATAATCAAACAGGCAAATACCATCACTATTTGCTGATGTCATTACATCTCCCTTTCTTAAAACAAAAGTATTTTACTTTTATCTAACAACATGTTTTCTTTGTATTACTCTGCATTTTAACTGTAACAATTAATGAACTTACATTATCATTATCATTATCAAGGTTTTTTAACCTTGTTTTGTGTGTTCACATGAAATATGTAAATACCTAGAACTTGAAGAAAGAATAAGATAACATTACTTCCTTCTATAACAAGAGCCCTTAAACTTGCTCAATGAGTCTCTCAGGAGGCTTCACGTGTCTTGAGGATTTTCTGATTGATTGTCCTTGAATCTGAGTTGTTGCCTCAGATGATGTGTTCTCAGCTGTGTGATCAGGTTGTTCAACAGTATCAGTCTTTTGACCTGCTGTGTCTGGTCCCATGAGAAGATCTCGACGATTTCTTCACAGAACAGCACCCTCATCTGTTTGAATGGTGTATGATCTTGGTTGAACTTCACTCAGGACAGTTCCCTTCTGAGTCCATATGTTTGTTTTGTCTTTGATTGTCTCAGTCTTTATGAGCTCAATTTTTGCATCTGCTATGGGCAGTGCAATTGTGATCATGTCCACGTAGGTGTTCACTTTTTCATCCATTTTGGTGTTTGCGGGCTCTCTTGGGTCTACAGCTCTGGACAACGTGTCTGCTGTATACATCAGTTTACCCGGTGTGTACGCAACATTCAGTGTATAGCGTTGCAGCCTGATCATCATTCTTTGTATTCTAAGCGGACAGCTATTTAGTGGCTTTTGGAACAATGCAATCAAGGGCTTATGGTCAGTCTCTACACTGATTGCTTGTCCTGCCACAAACTGGTGAAATCTTTCACAGGCGTATGTGATGCTGAGCAGCTCCTTTTCTATTTGAGCATATCGCGTCTCCGCATCTGTCATTGAGCGCGATGCATGTGCAATAGGTTGCCAGTAGTCATATTTTTGCAGAAGAACGGCACCGAGCCCACTCTGTGATGCATCTGATGATATCTTGATGGGTCTCGCTGGGTCATAAAACCTCAGAACTGGTTCCCCTGTGAGCAGTTTCTTTAGATCGCTCCATGACTTCTCATGCTCATGATTCCATTCCCATTCTATGTTCTTTTCAGTTAGTCGTCTCAGTGGCGCCATCTTTTCTGAGAGGTTGGATATGAATTTACCCATGTAGTTGATCATTCCATTAAACCTCTGCACGTCCTTTTTGCATTGTGGCTTTGGCATATTCTCAATGGCGGACACCTTTCTGGGATCTGGTCTGATGCCCTCACTGCTAAGGGTATCTCCCACGAATGTCAGTTCTGTCACCCCGAGCTGGCATTTCTCTCTATTCAGCTTCAGGTTTGTTTTCCTTGTTGCTTCCAGCAATTTTTTCAGTCTCTCGTCATGCTCAGTTCTCGTGGTTCCCCATACTATGATGTCATCCATTGATGTATCAACTCCCTCCAGGTGCTCATAGATCATATGGATAGTTTTGTGATACACATCAGGAGCTGAGGCAATGCCAAATGGTAACCTTAGGAATCTGTATCTGCCAAATGGACTGTTGAACGTGCACAGTCTTGAACTTGCCTCATCCAGTTTCATCTGACAAAATCCTGATGATGCATCTAACTTGCTGAAATACTTTGCATTTGCAAACTGTGACATGATTTCCTCACGTATAGGAAGCTTGAAGTGCTCTCTCTTTATTGCTCTGTTTAGATCTCTTGGATCCAGGCAAATTCTGAGCTTTCCATTCTTTTTGTCCACAACGACGAGGGAACTCACCCATTCAGTTGGCTCATCTATCTTCTGAATCACGTTCAGGCTTTCCATCCTGTCCAACTCTGCCTTCAGTTGCTTTTGAAGAGCAAATGGAACTTTTCTGCATGGATGTATGACCGTTGGCATACTTTTATCTACTCTGATCGTGTGTTCTCCTGGAAGGCAGCCTAGACCCTGAAATAGGTTGTTGTACTCTTTCATGAGTTCATCATAGACTGTCTCTCCTTCGCTTTCCACTACGAGGACTCTCTTTACCAGGTTCAGTCTCTCACAGGCTTTTAAACCTAGTATGGCTTGCACATCCTTTGGCACCACGATTAATGCTAGCGTGTGCTCTCTGTCCTTGTGTGTCACTTTGACAATGCATCTTCCTTTCACTGGTATATCAGTACCTGAGTATCCTGTCACTTTCACTTTTATTCCATGTATCTTTGGTCTGGGTCTAATTTTCTTAAAATCAGTCTCTGATATCACATTAACTTGTGCTCCAGTATCCAATTTAAATGGAATGTGTATGTCATTCACTTTTAGTGTCAACATCCAGTCTCTTTTTTCTTTTTTGTTTTCAGACACAACATCCGCATAGAACTCCTCTATCTCGCTTTCATCTACTGCATGGACCTTGCTTTGTTGCGCTTGGTTCTTACAGCAATGGGCATAATGGTTGTTTTTGTTGCAACTATTGCATGTTTTACCATATGCTGGACACTTTTTTGGTGGATGCTGTGTACCGCATCGACTACATGACTTTCGATTGCCCCTTTCATTTTTGTTCGCTGGCCATGCCTCTTTTTTCACATTGGCGCTCTTTTTGTTAAACGGTTTGTGTCCGTTCTTTCTCACTGCATCCACGTTGCAGCTACTGTCACTGAACAGCTCCTTTGCCTGCGACTTCACAGTCTCTGTAGCCCTACACAGTGCTATGGCTTTTCCCAGGTCTAGATTTTGCTCTCTTAGCAGTCTTTCCCTTAGATCATTATCTGGAATACCACACACCAGTCTGTCTTTTATCAGCGAGTCTGTCAGTCCCCCAAATTCACACGTTTTGCTTCTGTTTCTCAGTTCAGTCACATACTGATCAATAGTCTCTCCCGTTTTCTGTACACATGTGAAAAATCTGTGCCTCTCAAACGTCACGTTATGTTTAGGTATGCAGTAGGCCTCAAACTGTTCCATTATTTTATCCAACTTCATTTTGTCTCCATCAGCAGTGAATGTGAAGTTATTATACACCTCCAGCGCTTCATCACCCACGACATGTAAGAACACTGGCGCTTTCATTTTATCACTTTTCTCGTCAGCTCCGATTGCTGCTAAATACAACTCCAAATGTTGTTTGAACCTCCTCCAATTTTCAGCCACATTACCTGTCAACTGAAGCTTCGCCGGTGGGTGTAATCCTACCATTTTTCACTTCGTTAGCTATTCTCCAAAGGTAAGTAACGATGTTCTCTTTTGGCTTGCTAATATGTAGAGAGCTGATTTAACTTCAGATTTTTCCTCTTCATCTCTTTCAATCACTTCTGACACCATGTATTGATTTGTATGTGGGTTCAATGACGACACATTGATGAAAGAGAATGTCTTTTAATCTAAAGTATGTTCAACTCAGTTAACAGCATTACAGGAGACACCATGTTAGAGAGCCATCTAAAACGAAACTAAAACTAAACTCTCTCTCTCACATGCCCTCTGCTGGTCAGGCATAAATAATCAAACAGGCAAATATGCTGGTAAGGCATCATAATCAAACAGGCAAATACCATCACTATTTGCTGATATCATTACACATCCTTCTCACACCAACTTACCTTGCACCTCCACCCATCCCTCTCTATCTACATTATCACATCCCCATCTCACTAGCCACCCCTCACACTCACCCTCATCCTAGTGCATTCATACCAACTAACAACACACAACAGTAGGCACTTGGGTCTTTTAGCCAATGTTCATATGAAGTTTCTGGTAATGTGCTGTCAAACATTAAAATCTTTATTTTTAATACTTTGCATTCCTGGACAGATCTGTGTGCACCTTTGGAAGTGGCTTAGTGACTTCCAGTGAATGGTGAGACATAACATTACCCCCCCGCAATGGTGGTTAGTGTGAAAGGAATGGCTTGGACTTTGTCGGGATGCTTTATGTTGCTGGTGGTGCCAACCTGGCACATCATGTGGCAGCTAGGGTGTACAGAGTCAAGTGAAGTAATTCTGGCCATGGTGAGGCCATCCCTGGCCTCCCGGACAGCAATGTGGTCGGGTGCTGATGCCCTCTGTTCTGTGCAGCATCAGGTGATTGCGGAGAAGGTTGGTGTTGTTGTTGGTGATGCTGGTCTGCCTGGTGATGCTGGTGTTGGACTGATCATGGTTTGATTCTGAGGATCAAGGTGAGATAGTTTCAAGGGCACCGATGCTGCTGAAATAGATGGCAGCTGAAGTTTAGATGACAGAAGCGACCTGTCAATGGTGAGAGAGGTTGCTCCAAGGAGGTGACAGTGGATAGAGAGCTTACTCCAAACACTTACAAACTGCATAAAGCGCAAAATTGGTTCCAAATCATGAAGGCTCCAGCTTGTAAGATTGGGAAATGAACAGCTGTGAAATGGTGGGTTTTATACCATTTTTGCATCTGTCACCTATTCACAGCAATGGAGAGTCATTGAGAACATAACATACTTACCTGACGTGATAGCCGCTCTCTGGGAACCTTGTTAAAAACTTGGTAAAATGGTAAGTGCATGGGGAAATGGTGCTTAACTACCTTTTAACAAGCTTTAACTATCTAAATTGGCTGACCCGCCGCTTGGTGTCGGGTCTGTTCAGGGATGATAGACCTGACACTTGGGAAGCTGACAAGGAGGTGGGTTTACAGCGTGATACCGACAAAATTCTGGCCCTAGTGTCAGTAACGATGACAATGTTGTAAAAACCCATCTGGTTAACTAATGTCCTTTAGGGAAGGAAATCTGCCGTCCTTACCCGGTCTGGCCGATATGTGACTCCAAACCACGGCAAGGTGGTTGACTCTTATGATAGCAAAACACTGCGGATGCTGGAGACCCGAAATAACAACAGAAAAAGCTGGAAAAACTCAGCAGGCCAGGCAACATCCGTGGAGAGAGAAACGGAGTTAACGTTTCAGGTCGAAGAAGGGTTTTGACCTGAAACGTTAACTCTGTTTCTCTCTCCACAGATGTTGCCTGGTTGACTCTTAGCTGCCCTCTGAAATGCCCCAGCAGGCAATTATACCAAAATGTATAACAGCACTGTGGGAGTACCTTCACCACACGGACTGCAGCGCTTCAAGAAGGCGGCTCACCACCACATTCTCAAGGGGCAACTAGGGATGGGCAATAAATGCCAGCTTTGCGAGCGACGCCCACATCCCGTGAATGAATTAAAAAAAAATCCTAATCAGAACTCTTAAGCATAACTAATGAACTTGATCCTCACCTAGACACCTGACCCCAAGTAAAGCTATCAGTGTCTTCAGTGTCTAAACCTAAATTCAAACACAGAGGATGCTCCTGAGCCATTAAGGCATGGTCATAAATCAGAGCCCTTACGCCCGCACCCTAAAGTCCTGACTCTTAAGCCTAACCAGAAACCCAAAACAGAAGTAAGTGGAAGCAAAAAATGTTTAATTTCAAGATTACATTTTTAAAGATTTCTTGGAGAGTCCACTAAAATAAAATGGCCCAAAAAGCTGGTGGTTTGGTAGCCTAGGGTGAACCAAGCTGAGGTCTAAGCTAATGAGTTTTACTGCTCAGTGCACTTTAATGACATGCTTGAGATGAATCATTGCTAATACATAGAAACATAGGAACAGGAGGAGGCCATTCAGCCCCTCGAACCAGTTCTGTCATTCAATATGATCTTGGCTGATCTGTACCTGAACTCTATTTAGTCACCTTTGCCCCATCTCCCTTGATAACCTTAACTAACAAAAATCTATCGATCTCAGTCTTGAAAACGCCAATTTCCCCCAGCATCCACAGCCTTTTGAGGGAGAGAGTTCCAGATTACCACTACCCTTTTGTGTGAAAAAAGTGCTTCCTGATTTCAATCCTCAATGGCCTAGCTCTAAAGGTAAGAATATGCCCCCTTGTTCTGGATTTCCCCCACCAGAGGAAATCATTTTCCCTGTATCTACCCCATTGGTTCCCTTAATCGTAATGCTCAACTTGAGTTTCATTCATCAACGTGTCAGTCATTGTTTGTAACTCCTACCTGTTCCCTTGCGGTGAAAAGCTAACATAAGAAGATAGAAAAAATGTAAAGGCCAATCAGCTTATAAAACTCATCCTGTTGTTTATGTCCATACTCATGACCCGTACAGTCCATTTTTATCTTCAGGTTGCTTTCTTTCAGTGTGCCATGGCTGTGTTCTTCCACCCCCTCTTTTGAATCATATTCATTTTTTTCAATTCAGTTCACCTTTTTTTATTCGCTTATGGGATGGGGGCGTCGCTGGCAAGACCAGCATTTATTGCCCATCCCTAGTTGCCTTTGAGAAGGTGGTGGTGAGCCGCCTTCTTGAAGTGCTGCAGTCCGTGTGGTGAAGGTACTCCCACAGTGCTGTTAGGTGGGGAGGTCCAGGATTTTGACCCAGCGACGATGAAGGATCGGCAATATACTTCTAAGTCAGGATGGTGTGTGACTAGGAGGGGAACTTGGAGGTGGTGGTGTTCCCATGCGCCTGCTGCCCTTGTCCTTCTAGGTGGAAGAGGTCATGGGTTTGGGAGGTGCTGTCGAAGAAGCCTTGGCGAGTTGCTGCAGTGCATCTTGTAGATGGTACACACTGCAGCCACGGTACGCCGGTGGTGGAGGGAGTGAATGTTTAAGGTGGTGGACGGGGTGCCAATCAAACGGGCTGCTTTGGCCTGGATGGTTTCGAGCTTCTTGAGTGTTGTTGGAACTGCACTCACCCAGGCAAGTGGAGAGTATTCCATCACACTCCTTACTTGTGCCTTGTAGATGGTGGAAAGGCTTTAGGGAGTCAGGAGGTGAGACACTCGCCACAGAATACCCAGCCTCTGACCTGCTCTTGTTGCCACAGTATTTATGTGGCTGGTCCAGTTAAGTTTCTGGTTAATGGTGACGCCCAGGATGTTGATGGTGGGAGATTCGGTGATTCGGGGATTTCTTACACTTAGTTGGCAGTCTGTTCCTTAAGTTATCCCACCAGAATTTGAAGTGGTTATGTTTGCAGTTGAAATGTTTATAGCCCTGTCTCCTATTTGTGTTTTGGTTCAGGTCTTGCACAAGAAACATATTCACCTCTGCCCAACTGATGATATTTACGGCTTTTAGCACCAACATGCATTGCCTTGCACTTATCTTTCTCATCTTCCTCTAGTTTACCAATACTTCTGTGGTCAGTGCTCATCGAGCAAATGATGCAGCACAGAAGGAGGCCATTTGGACCATAGGTCTACACAGAAGGTACAACACAGATTCTGCCCAATCTGGGGTTTACCCTCCTGGCAACCAAATTGTTCTAATTACACTTACCCAACGTATCCAGTTTTCTATCCTTCGCCTAAATCCATTGTCCTCAATCTTCCCTAGTAATCTCCCATGTGGTACCTTGTCAAAGGCTTTCCAAAAGTCCATGTGCACTGCATCCGCTGCATTTCCCCATCTACTATGTCTGCTGCCTCATCTGAACTTTCATCCTAAACTGCAAATGCATTGCCCTACAAGCTCCTTCCTCCATCCTTGTCAGCTCCAATGGGCAAGAAAATCAGATGCGATGTAAAACAGGCTGCCGATTCGCTATCGGCCCATTTCATGCTGCTGGCATAGGCCAATTTCACCCCTTTGGTGCCATCAATAAGCTTAGACATTCTACTTGCAATACCATCATCAAGCTCATTAATAAATTTTATGAGCAGCATGGATTTTGAGAACACTGCTGGCAGCTGTCCAATTAAGACTATTACCATTAATAATGGCGCTCTGCTATTATCGAGCTAATTAATAATCCAATTTACAACTTCATCCTTGATCCTGTGAGCTTTCACTTTCTACATCGTAATTTTGGACCCTTGAAGATTTTATTGGACCATCTGATGATATTGAGGTAAACGAATGGGACATTATCCCTCGCACCATTCATATAAACAACAGAACCGTTGGCACTGGTGTGTGTGCCCCACGTAAAAGGATTACACTGTTTATCAAAGAAAAAGAAAAACCTGCATTTCTATATATAGTAATCTGGGATGTAATGTTTAAGTTATCCACCAGATGGAGCCAAAGATTAAGTGTTCATATTCACCAGTATTTAAGGTAATGGGTCATGTAGTCAATGTCCTGGTACACTAGTTTATACGGTAATGTGGCATTGCATTATGGGTATGACTCAGAGGTGAATTCTCCATCTTGGTGCTCGTGCAGTTAGAAATACTGTGTTTTGCCTGCAGCCTGTAAGAGCTATGTCTCTCTGCTACACCGTGTAATAAACAGTTGGGTTTTGTTCCTTAAGATCTCGCTTATCTCAGTTTCAGACCTTACCACTCGGATATCACACCATAGCACCTTTCACGACCACAGATGTCCGAAAGTGCTTTACAGCCAATGAAGTAATGTTTGAAGTGCAGTCACTGTTGTAATGTAGGAAATGAGGCGGCCAATTTGCACACAGCAAACAGCAATGTGATAATGACCAGACCAGTGATGTTGATTGAGGGATAAATTTTGGTCAGGACATCAGGGATAATTCCCCTGTTCTTCTTCAAAATAGTGCCATGGGATCTTTTATGTATACTTGAGAGAGCAGGTGGGGCCTTGGTTAAACTTATCATTCAAAAGACAGCTTGTCCAGACAGTACAGCACTCCCTCAGTGCTGCACTAGAGTATCAGTGTAAATCCTCATGCACAAGTTTCTGGAGTGGGATTGGAACCCACAACATTCTGACTCAGAAGCAAGGGTGCTACCGACTGAGCTACTGGCTGACGTGTACTGAAGATGTGCAATTGATGCACCTCTACAGAGCAGTCAAGGTTGAGTTAAGTGTCTGATGTACTAAAGCTTCTCGGGAGCCTGCTCTCCATATAGTGCGTTGACTTCAGCTTTTAATGATAAAGAGGCAATGAGAATTATTAGCGATAAAATGGCAGATGGATGCGGTTAATTATTCCCCCGTTACCATCACCCACAACAATAACTTGCATTCATACAGCAGTTTTAATGTAGTAAAATGACCCAAGGCACCTCACAGGAGCATTATCAGACTAAATTTGCCACAAAAGCAGATATTAGGGCAGGTAGAGGTAGAGAGGCAGCGAGGTTTAGGGAGAGAATTCCAGAGCTTAGGGCCTTGGCAACTGAAGGCACGGCCACCAATGGTGGAGCGATGAAAATCGGGGAAGTGCAAGTAACTTTGAAGCTCGTATGTTAGCTGAATGTAATAAGTATGAAATCCTCACAAGCCAGACCCATTACTGTTAATACATGAGGGAGAGCTACAGATAGCCCGAGTAACAGTCAGTGTTCAAGATCGAGGTAAGGTCTTGTGGCTGAAGCTTGAAGTCGTGCCAATAGAATCTTCACAACAACACTGCAGCTCACGTGATGGCTAAAGACCGTTGATGTGCGTAGGTTGTAGAAAATCTAGATTTCTGAGCGTATGGACTGAAGGATTCTGCATTACGCCAGAGAATACCATACAAGGCAATGCCAGTTCCAGTTTGATAAGAAGAAAGATTGTATAAGGTGAGGCTTTGTTCTAAGATTTTGTGAAGTAAGGAACAAGAGATGAACGCATGCCTACGTTCTATCTGCTGACAAACTCCGCTTGTAAATTGCTTCATGCTCTGAAGAAATAATACTCTGCTTTTAGATTGTATTTAGACTGAAGTAAAAAATTAAAGTGCTTGTAACCATTGTTACTACTCAAGTGAACAACGGAAGGTTTTGTTTTCAATAGCAATTACTTAACAAGCTTTGCATTCTTTCCATACCCTCCCATTCTATTTTATTAACATACCTTTGGGTGACTCCTTCTCTAAACAAGTACACGGTTTTTCCAGGGGTTTCTGCATCTCGGGGGGTCTTCCACCAAAGGTATCGTGTACAACCCCCCTGAGATCTCTCCGCTCTTCCAGTTCTGGCCTCTTGAGCATCCCCGATTTTAATCGCTCCACCATTGACGGCCGTGCCTTCAGCATGCCATAAGCCTAAGCTCTGGAATTCCGTCCCTAAACCTCTCTTTCCTCCTTTAAGACACTTCCTAAAACCTACCTCTTTGACCAAGCTTTTGGTCATCTGTGCTAATATCTCCTCAGTGTCAAGTTTTGTTTGATAACGCTCCTGTAAAGCGCCTTGTGATGTTTTACTACGTTAAAGGCGCTATATAAATACAAGTTATTGTTGTTGGTGATCAGGATAATCCCTGCAGAAATCCATCCCCACTATATCAGTCAAAAGTAATGTTTACCACGAACCATTGATTTGTCAAACCCCATTTATCAGTCCTTTTAGATTACCAATAATATATTTGGATTTTTGACACTGTGGAAAGGACAGATCAGCCAATAATAGGTTCCTAACTCATCAAAGCTAAAACGGTGATCAAGGTTCGATACATCATGCTGCCATTTAAAATAAATGGCATGCCCAATTCAAATTGGCCCCTGTTGATTTAAATCTGTTTTAAATCACAAAATCAATTGCTTGCACAGAGATTTTAAAAAAACGCGTGATAAGGGCCTTCATAGATTATGTGATCTCTGAGCAATTTTTTTTCTCATTATGGATCATGAAAAATCCTCTCGCCATTTTGCCTGTGATCAGGTTCACAGTGGACGGCCTCATAAACTTAATGCCCAGAGAGATACGAGTTTAAGATAAAGGTGGACCTAATGCTGGCTTTTGCTAAACAACCTGCCCAGTGAGAAAGAAAGAAAGAAAGAACATGGATTTATATAGCGCCTTGCCTCAGGACATTCCAAAGCGCTTTACAGCCAATGAAGTGCGTTTGAAGTGTAGTCACTGATGTAATGTAGGAAATGAGGCAACCAAGCAAGCTCCCACAAACAGCAATAAGATAGTGACCAGATCATCTCTGTTAGGTGTTGTTTGAGGAATATATGTTGGCGTGTGAAGGAATAGTCATATTCAGAAAAATACACCATCCTATGGAAAGAATTTTGACTTATTAAAACATGACATACTAGGTCAAGGACATTGTGATGCAAGAACAACATTCTGCAAATTGACGCTCTTATATTGGTGGCCAGGCATGCTTAAGGCCTGTAAAACATACGTGGCAAATTGTGAGCCATGCTATTTAACCAATAAGTCATCACTAATTAAGCCACCATCATTGGCTCCTGTGGCGAACAAAGAGGGATTGGGTTAGAGCACAGCACGCCACGTCATCCACAATCAGCGGGGCTGGTGGAACGTAAACTCCAGGAAGTAAAAAAGCTATTGGTCAAACTGTTGAGAATCAGGGGGAATAAGTGGACCACCGTCATTCCAGAGGTACAGCTATCACTTAATAATGTGCCCGCATCTGCATCAGGGACAGTGTCCCCTAAAACTTCATATTATCTGATGTATGGGTTTGCGATGAATACACCGCTTACCCATAGTCCTTTTATTGCCTCTACACACGCTGAGTCCTTGACCCGACAGCAACAGTTAGATTTTAAAAAAGAGGTAACAGAGGAGATTCATCAAATTGATCAGAGGATAAGGGAAGCAAATAGGCAGAAAAAATTGACAAACAAAGCATGGCAACCCCTAGTAGGAGAATGGGTACAGGAAAAGAAGTTCGAGCAAAAACCTGGTTTAAGACCGAAGTGGAAAAAACCTGTTCAAATACATTCTGTTATTAACGAAAGAACAGTTAAAATACATATTAACCAGCCAAATGGCAAGCATATTCTTAAAACTGTCTCCATAGACAATCTCAAAAGATGTCCTGCGGGATACCGAAAAGGAGGAACAATACACGGTACAGTCGTACACTGTCTTTCAAGATCCAGCTTGGAGCACGACACAGGAAATGGGTGCGATCAAATTACTGACGACGGTCAGTCAGACGGTGTCGCCGACTCCTCCACACGATGCTTGGCATCGCCTCAGGAATTGGATTCGCGAAAAGCAACAACCGAACAAGGAAAGATCAATGAGTTACTTCAACGAAGGAGGAAGACACAGCGGATGAAGTAGGAATCAACTGAGCACCTGGTAATGCCTTTATGAAAACAAGAATCAGTCCACACACCAGATCGAAGGAACAGCGTGTCAAACTTCAGCTAGTTTCAAATGACGTCTCCTTGACTCGTATGGATAACTCACCTCTATGGAACATACATCGGCCGATTGGACATTCTAAGTACATGTTGTTTCACTAATTGCATGACTATATACCATTCATCATTTAAATTGTGTTCAATATAAAATAAGGCAAAACATGGATGACTTAAAAGGAATTTTAATGTAGCACATGATTGTGCATCTTGTGAAATTAATGTTCTATTGTAACCTTATTAATAACATTGACCAAATTCTGTTTAGATGCTCCAGTTCATTTTTTGGTCAAGACGGGGGTGTGAAGGAATAGCCATATTCAGAAAAATACACCATCCTGTGAACAGAATTTTGACTTATTAAAACATGACATACTGGGTCTGGAAGTCTGGAAGCCTTAACAATCAAAAGGTGTAAACAGCATAGAGGCTTTTGAGATAAGATGAGTTGTTGACACTGAAACAATAGCCCTATTGAAGCAGCTGGTTGGAGGTTCCAGGAAGTCTGCAGCTTGGAAAGATCACAATAGCTATACCCAGTGTTATAAACCAACACGTTGGAAGAAGCACAGAATATTAAAGAAACATGTGCCTTTGTAAAAATAACATCAAATGAAACATGCAGACACGAGTCTGTGGTGCAACAAGTTGAGGTAAATAAGAATTGCATAGATCACCCTAGTTGAAGTGCTTTCAATTTACACATTGTAAAACAAATTGCACAGAATGCCTTCGTAAAAATAACATCAAATGAAACATGGGAGGCAATAGCCATCACATTGTTTTTGTATTGAATTTGGAACACCTAGGAGACACGAAGTCTGTGGTACAGCCAGCTGAGCTGTTCTAAATGCAAAAGATACAAACAGGATACTTTGATAAAAATGACATCAAACAGAACCACTGCTATCACATTGTTTTTATGATAAGCTTGAGAGACCTACACAGCAGACATATTTCTTAATGCTACAGCTGAACTGACAGTAAGAATAGAAGAAGTCAATAGAAAAATGACTAGAGATAATTAGCTTACATCAGCAGAAAACTTCAAAGGATATACCACTGCAGAAAGGGTATAAATATAGAACTTTCAAATGGGAAGATAGATTCGCTGAAAGAGGCAAATTGATTCGCATGCTTCAGAGGCAGGCTCTTTAAGTTTTTAACTCTTTGGGGGAAAAATTCAGTTGGTTTACGCCTCCCGTTAACGCCTTAAGAGGGTGCTAATGGGGCGCAAAGCAACTAGCACCCAGGCGCGGCGATGTTTGCGCCGCTCATAAAATGAACTAGACATTTTGCGGCGCCACTAAACACAACCGCCACGATCTCCTGCGCCCGCAGATCATGACATCAGTCGCGTGCGCAATGCTCCAGTAGCGCCCTGGACTGGATATTGAGTGGCGCCCCCTGCCTTACCGCCTGCCGCTAGCAACGACAGGTTGAGGGGAGTGCTTTGCAGTCAGGAAGGGACTGGGGGAGCGCTATTTAAAGGCGACCGCTTCCTGCCTTTTTTTGTTGGTGACATTTTTGCACCATGCATTCTGAGAGAGAGAGAGAGAGAGACTTCTGGAGAGATTCAACGCTGTGTGAAGGAGTTTTGGGTACTGAGCAGCACTTTGCAGGTTCATTTTGTTTTGCCCTTCCTTGAATGGATTTAGAAGAGACTGTGGGGGCTGCACTCTGAGCTCTTTCCCTGGGTCTCTCCATTGTTCTTTCCAGCAGATTTGATGTACAGGTCTCGCCAGGCCGAGGTTCAAGGCTGCAATGAGCAGGATGTGGATGGAGAGCAAGATCAACCCTTCCCTTTAAGAACTGGCCAGCGCCATTGTGCCTGTGTTCCATTGCTGACTGACATCACATGAGCTTCGCCAGCACTCTGAGGTAGTGCCTCGCTCCTCGGCCTTTGCGCCTTAAGACAGGTGTGAATCACCTGATCTAGCGCTCCAATCACCTCCAGGGGTGATTAAAGCCAAGTTTGCCGTCGGAGGCGATAATTAGTGCCAGGCGCTAAACTTTGCGCACGGCCGATAATGGCGCCCCAAACGGGGCGATACTGAATTTTTCCCCCTTTGAGTCTTGGGTATCAAAGATATTTGATTTTGGTGGATATTCTGGAATAAGACTAAGAAATGTAAAAATGTAACGAAGTTAAGATTTGAGAATAAGGATCTCTGATAAAAGAATTGTAACCTTTCTGTATTTGGAACTGTTAATGTTGCGACTGAATCACCAGCTGTAAGTTACATGTCGGTTCTTTAATAAATCTATATTTCTTTAGAATTGTCTCACATAGTACTTCTGTATCAAACTCGCAAACTCAATCTCTGTGCACTCTTTGGTGAGGGGGTGCAGAATTCTGGGGGAGTTTTCTGGACCCTCATAATATCCGGAAGGTTACAGTCCAGTTAAACTTATTAAAAGTGCTATCTGGAGGACAGTAATATCTTCAGGTCATTCCTTTCCTTTAGGGAGAGATAGTCTGAACCTTTAGACCCAATTAAACGTCTTTAGGATTCGGCTACCTCTAACTTTATTTGAAGGTGGACGTCTGGGGAATACGCCTGATCCGGGGTAGCCCTACAGGGGCTAGGACTAGTAACGATCCTTTCAGGCGAGGACACCGAGGAGAACTCCCCTGCTCTTCGAAATAGTGCCATGGAACCTTTCAGGTCCACCTGAGAGAGCAGACGTGGCCTCAATTTAAGGTCTCATCCAAAAGACAACACCTCTGGCAGTGCAGCGCTCCCTCAGCACTGCATTGGGAATGCCAGCCTGGATTTTGTGCTCAAGTCTCTGGAGTGGGACTTGAACCACACGCAATCGTTCTGACTCAGGGGTGAGAGTGCTACCCACTGAGCTACGGACCACTGCTGAAAAACTAGTGGGGGATGTTGGAGGCGTTACAGCATGCCCGGACCCGGCCTGTACCCACTCCTGCTGGCAGCCCCAACCTGACCTAGCTCCTATCGGCAACTTTGAATTAGCTCGGCTCCCAGCGATAACCCTTGCCTGATCTCCCTCCTGCCAGCAACTCTGCCTCAATCAGCTGCAAAAGGTTGAACCATTATAGCAGTGAACAAGGGATGCACAGTAATTATTTTTCAGTAAGAAAGAAAGAACTTGCATTTGCATAGCGCCATAGGTCACCCCAGTGATGCGCATTACAGCACTTTTGAAATGTAGTCACTGTTATAATGTAGGAAATGTGGCAGCAAATATGCACACAATAACATCCCACTAATAGCAATGTGATAATGGCCAGATAATCTGTTTTTTAGTGATGTTGATTGAGGGATAAAGATTGACCAGGACACTGGGAAGAACGCTCCTGCTCTCGGGAGGAGGCCGAGATGGATCATCCACTCGACACTTCTGGCTAAAGACGGTTGCAAAAGCTTCAGCTTTGTTTTTTGCACTCACGTGCTGGGCTCTGCTATGATTGAGGATGGGATGTTCATAGAGCCTCCTCCCGTCAGTTGATTAATGGTCCACTACCATTCACGACTGGATGTGGCAGGACTGAAGAGCTTTGATCTGATCCTTGGTTTTGGGATCGCTTAGCTCTGTCTATAGCAGGCTGCTTCCATTTAGCACAGTGGTAGTGCCACACAACAAGGTGGAGGGTGTCCTCAGTGTGAAGACAGGATTTCATCTCCAAAATGAATGTGCGGTGGTCACTGTTACCAATGCTGTCATGGACAGATGCATCTGCAACAGGTAAGGATGAGATCAAGTAGGTTTTTCCCTCATGCTGGTTCTCTCACCACCTGCTGCAGGCACAGACTGGCAGCTATGTCCTTCAGGACTTGGGCTACCGAGCTACTCTTGGTGATGGACATTGAAGTCCCCCCAACCAGAGTACATTCTCAGCTCAGTGCTTCTTTCAAGTGGTCTTCAACATGGAGGAGTACTGATTCATCAGCTGAGGGAGGGCAGTAGGTGGTAATCAGCAGGAGGTTTCCTTACCCATGTTTGACCTGATGCCATGAGACTTCATAGGTCTGCAGTCAATGTTGAGGACTCCCAGGGCCACTCCCTCCCAACTGTACCAGCACCTCTGGTGGGTCTGTCCTGACAGTGGGACAGGACATACCCCAGGGATGGTAATGGAGGAGTTAGTGACATTAGCTGGAAGGTATGTTTCTGTGAGCATGACTATGTCAGGCTGCTGCTTGACTAGTCTGTGGGACAGGCCCCCAGATGTTAGTGAGCAGGACTTTGCTTTGCAGTGACAACTGGGCTGGGTGTGTCACGTCCAAAGCCGTTGCCAGGTGGTCCTTCCAGTTTTATTCTTATTATTATTTCTTGTATGGTTTGTTACAACTGAGTGGTTTGCTAGGTTATTTCAGAGGGCAACCACATTGCTGTGGGTCTGGACCAGGTAAGGACAGCAGATTTCCTTTCCTAAAGGACCCATTAGTGAACCAGATGGGTTTTTGCAAAAATCTGGTATTTTCTGGTCACCATTACTGATACTAGCTTTTAATTCCAGATTCATTTAATTAACTGAATTTAAATTCCATAGTTGCCATGGTGGGATTTGAATTATCAAATTCAAAGCCTCAGGATTATTAGTTTATGTAACATAACCACTATGCTACCATTCCCTTGTAGGCTACCGTTGTCAGTTTATCAAAGAAATAAGCACTTATTATGCATAGCTCTATACCGATATTAGATAGCTGCAGATTCTGAATAAACATGTTCCACTTCAAATCAGAAACATGCTATTTTTATGTAGAACTGCCAATTGCATATTCAAAATGTAATACAGGTAATACTTGAATTTGCAGTGCACCGCATTACATTGAAATATCTCAATGTGCCACACACAGTGAAGGATCATCATCACCTTCTCAAGGACAACTAAGGATGGGCAATCAATGCCAGCCTTGCCAGTGACGCCCGGGTCCCAAGAGTGAATTTTCTTTTCCGGGTGCAAAGAGATATCATTAAGTTCATCCGTGAATCTCAACTTCAAAATAATGAAGGGCTTAAAAGTTAGACTTTGACCCAGCTGTGGCTCAGCTGGGTAGCACCCTTGTCTCCAAGTCAAGAAGGTTGAGGATTCAAAGGCCCACTCCAAAGACTTGAGCCCACAAAAATCTAGGCTGACACTCCAGTGGAGTGCTGCACTGTCGGAGGTGCTATTTTTCCTGATGGCATGTTAAAGTGAGGCCCTGTTTGCCCCCTCGGGTGGATGTAAAAGATCCCCTGGCACTATTTTGAAGAAGAGCAGGGGAGTTCTCCCCGGTGTCCTAGCCAATATTTATCTCTCAATCAACATCACTAAAACAGATGATCTGGTCACTATTACATTGGTATTTGTGGGAGCTTGCTGTGCACTAATTGGCTGCTGTGTTTCCTACATTACCACAGCGACTACACTTCAAAAGTACTTCACTGGCTGTAAAGTGCTTTGGGACATCCTGTGGTCGTGAACAGCGCTATAGAATTGCAAGTCTTTCTTTATTTTTAGTTCAGCAATTCGTTTTCATGCTCTGTTGGGGTGGAATTTCCCCCCAGATGTCAAACTGCTGTTGTGAATCGGCCGCCCATTATAGAAAACACCCCATGCTCATTTGCATTGATTTTAAAGGAAATATAAATCGGCCGGTTTGTGTGTCCGATCCACAACACCAGTTTTATGCTCAGGTGGCAAGCAGCAAATCTACCCCGTTGTACGTTATTACACAAAGTTACATCGAGTCTACAGCAGAGAAACAGGCCGTGCGACCCAACAGGCCCATGCCATGTTTATGCTCCACCTGAGCCTCTTCCCACCCCTCTTCATCTCACCCTATCAACATATCCTTCTATTCCTTTCTCCCTCATGTGCTTCCCCTTAAATGCACCTATGCTATTTGCCTCATCCACTCCCTCTGGTAGCGAGTTGGCAGACAGGAAGCAAAGAGTTGGAATAAACGGGTCTTTTTCCGAGTGGTAGGCAGTGACTAGTGGGGTCTCGCAGGGATCGGTGCTAGGACCCCAGCTATTCATAATATATATTAATGATCTAGGCGAGAGAACTAGATGTAATATCTCCAAGTTTGCAAACGACACAAAGCTGGGTGGGCGTGTGCGCTGTGAGGAGGATGCAGAGAAACTCCAGTATGATTTGGACAGGTTGGGTGATTGGGCAGATGCATGGCAGATGCAGTATAATGTGGATAAATGCGAGGTTATCCACTTTGGTGGCAAAAACAGGAAGACAGATTATTATCTGAACGGCAATAGATTGGGAAAAGGGGAAGTGCAACGAGACCTGGGTGTCCTTGTGCACCAGTCGCTGAAGGTAAGCATGCAAGTGCAGCAGGCGGCTAAGAAGGGAAATGGTATGTTGGCCTTCATAGCGAGAGGATTCGAGTACAGGAGCAAGGATGTCTTGCTGCAGTTGTACAGGGCCTTGGTGAGACCACACCTTGAGTATTGTGTGCAGTTTTGGTCTCCTTATCTGAGGAAGGATGTTCTTGCCATGGAGGGAGTGCAGCGAAGATTCACCAGACTGATACCTGGAATGGCAGGAATGACGTATGAAGAGAGATTGGGTCGATTAGGCTTATTTTCGCTGGAGTTTAGAAGAATGAGAGGGGATCTCATTGAAACTTATAAAATTCTAACAGGACTAGACAGACTAGATGCAGGAAGGATGTTCCCGATGGCGGGTGAGTCCAGAACCAGGGGTCACAGTCTAAGGATAAGGGGTAAGCCATTTAGGACAGAGATGAGGAGGAATTTCTTCACCCAGAGAGTGGTGATCCTGTGGAATTCTCTACCACAAAAGGCAGTTGAGGCTCATTCATTAAATATATTCAAGGAGTTAGATATATTTCTTAAGGCTAAAGGGATCAAGGGATCTGGGGAGAAAGCAGGGACAGGGTACTGAATTTGGATGATCAGCCATGATCTTATTAAATGGAGGCGTAAGGACTTGATTCTTTAAAGAAAGTGGTCTATTATTTAAAATTATAACATTTTTTCCACAACTTTATTGTTTTTAAGGACTTTACAGTAAGGTAAGTTTATTTTTAGACCCGATATCTTAAAAAATTATTTTTTTCAAAAATTTTATTAATTGTTTAAAATAGTTTTTTAAAGTTATTTATAGTTCATTTAATTAGTGGGATGTTTTTTAAAATGTTATTTAAAGTTTAAGTAGTGTTTTGGGCGCCCGTAGTTTTCATGAGTTTGACAGTTCTTACGATCAAACTCATGAATGAAGTTTCCCCTCCCCTGATTGGCTGCCCAGTGCTCACCTGATCCCAGCCGGCACATCGCACTAACTACGCCGCTGGATCAGGCAAGCACAGCGCGCCGACAGCTGAACCGGGCCAGTGACAGGAATTCCAAGCAGTCCCAGGCTTCAGCTGTCGGCGCGCCGGGTAAGTGCACATCAGGGGCTTGCACGTGCGGCAAGCCCCCGATCCGAATTTCTGGGCCAATGTGATAATGACCAGATAATCTGTTTTAGCGATGTTGGTTGAAGGATAAATATTGGCCAGGACACCGGGGATAACTCCCCTGCTCTTCATCAAGTAGTTCACGGGAAGTGGGCATCGCTGGCAATGCCAGCATTTATTGCCCATCCCTAATTGCCCTCGAGAAGGTGGTGGTGAGCCGCCTTCTTGAACCGTTGCAGTCTGTGTGGTGAAGGTGCTCTCACAGTGCTGTTAGGGAGGGAGTTCCAGGATTTTGACCCAGTGACAATGAAGGAACGGCCGATATATTTCCAAGTCAGGATGGTGTGTGACTTGGAGGGGAACTTGGAGGTGATAGTGTTCCCATGCACCTGCTGCTCTTGTCCTTCCAGGCGGTAGAGGTTGTGGGTTTGGGAGGTGCTGTCGCAGAAGCCTTGGCGAGTTGCTGCAGTGCATCTTGTAGATGGTACACACTGCAACCACGGTACGCCAGTGGTGGAGGGAGTGAATGTTTAAGGTGGTGGATGGGGTGCCAATCAATCGGGCGGCTTTAATTAAAACAGAAAATGCTGGAGATACTCAGCCGGTCAGGCAACATCTGTGAAGAGAGAAACAGAGTTAATGTTTCAGATCGATGAACTTTCGTCAGAACTGGAAAAATGCAGGAAATGGAACAGATTTTTAAGCAAGTGTAGGGGCTGGGAAAGGGGGGAGGCGATGAAAGAACAAAAGGGAAGGTCTGGGATAGGATAGAAGGCAGGAGAGATTAAGAGACAATGGCCTAGAAATTCAGTTAGGGGCGCCCAGCTCGCCTGGGCGCCTGAATTACCGCTGCGCATGGAGCCACTTGCGCCAGCGGGATATTCACTTTCAGCGCCCCAAGTGGAAGCCGACCGCTAAACAAGGGTTTCGGCGCCCCGCTTGGGGCGCTGAAACTGAATATCGGCGTGCAAAGTGCCGCAGCGCCACCCGCTGCAGCACGGCAGCCTGCGGTACTGCAGGCCTTCCTCTCACTCTTAAGGGGGAGGTGCCTGCAACAGCGCGATCCCCGCTCGCGAGTGCCGGCAAATGAGCCCGGCACCAAGGAGAAGTGCCGGGCTCTCTGGAAACAGCCGGCAATGCCGCGGGGGGGGTGGTGTAGGAGGCCGGGGACGGAGGTGCGGGCAGGCGGCCGCCGAAAAAGCGGCCGGCCGCACCTCCACCTTAACTCGCCCCACTACCGGCACAGGTAGGCCCCGTGTACCGGTCGCTGTTTGCGGCCGGCGCGGAGGAGGCGGCAGCAACCAAATATGGCCAGCGGGGCGATAGCGGGGCGCTGCGCACACCGATGACGTCATCGGTGGCGGTGCAGCACTACTGGCTAACGCCGCCATTAGCGCCCCGTTAAATATCGCGGTAGGTTTGCACAGTGGCGCAAAAGCCCTCTTTGGGCGCAAACTGGTGGCGCAGGCCACTGAATTTCTAGGCCATTGAGAGATATTCAAGGCAAGAGGAGATGGTAATGGGACAGGTTAAGAAACAAAGGATGGCTCGAGACGAAGTGTAAATTGCGCTGGCAGAATGAAAGACAGCATCCATGTGGGACAGAAGAAAGGAAGAGAGACAAAGAGTGTGGATAAAAAATATATATATATGATAGGGTTATGGTCTGAAATTGTTGAACTCTATGTTGAGTCCAGAAGGCTGTAAAGTGCCGAATTGAAAGATGAGGTGCTGTTCTTCGAGCTTACGCTGAGCCTATGTGGAACAATGCAAGAGGCCGAGGACGATGAGGTCTGAGTGGGAATGTAGCGGTGAATTAAAGTGAGCTGCTTTGTGTTAAGTCCGTGAATGATTGAGACACGGACTAGCAGGAGAGAAACAAACAAGTCTTTACTGGTGGAATGCATAAACGAATCTAACCAACAGAGGCTCTCTAGCGCCTTTTATACAGGGGTGGTCACTGCCGGTATTGAAGTCTGAGACCAGTTATTCTCTTAAAGGTACATACACAACAATTCCTCCCCTTTTAGATAAAAAGTACATAACATTCATTTAACACTAATGATAATGAATTACAATCACAATTACTGTTGCTAGATACATTGGTTAAGTTTAAGCAATTATAAGTTCAGTCTTTGAGGAGGCTTCCTGATTCTGTCTGGATAACGCCTCTTTGGGGTATCAGGTTCTTCTGGCAATGTTGAGTCAGAATCAATGTCGTTGTTTGGTTCATCTGCTTCCAATATTACCGGTTCTGCGGTAGCTGCAATTGGAACGTCGATTTCATTACCAGGTGTATCAGATCTTGGTGTGGAGTTGACGTTTTCCAGTGACTCTAGAATCTGGTCAGCATGGCGTCTTACAATGCTCTCCCCAACGTCCACGGTATACATGAGAGGTCCTTGTCGTGTACAAATCGTTCCTGGCTGCCATTTCTCAGTGCGGTAGTCCCGGGCCAAAACTGGTTGACCTATCTTAAAACTCCTGGTCGGCCTTTCATTCATATTCTGAAACTGCCTGTTCTCCACATCTCTTCGGACGTTTGGCTTAACCAAATCCAAGCGGCATCGTAGTCTTCGATTGAAGAACATCATGGCTGGAGTTTGGTTGGTAACCGCATGTGTCGCATTCCGGTAGGCAAACAAGAAGTTGTCCACCTTGTGTTGTAGGGGTATATCTTCATTACACATTGCCTTGATAGCCTTCTTGAATGTTTGGACAAACCTCTCGGCCAATCCATTAGTGGCTGGATGATATGGGGCAGATGTGTAATGCTTAACACCATTGTTCTTTAAGAACCTCCGGAACTCTTCAGACACAAACTGTGGTCCATTGTCAGAGCAAATCTGTTCAGGCAGCCCATTCCTGGCGAATATGGTTCGTAAAACTGCGATAGTTTTTTCCGTGGTGGTTGAGGACATTTTTATTACCTCTGGCCACTTTGAATGTGCATCCACCGCAATTAAAAACATCGAGTCCATGAAGCGACCAGCAAAATCAATGTGCACCCTTTGCCATGGGGATGAGGGCCACTCCCATGGATGCAGAGGAGCTTGTGGTGGGGCGTTTTGGACCTTCTGGCATCCTGCACAGCTCTTGGTCATCTCTTCGATTTCTCTATCGATTCCCGGCCACCACACAAACGCTCTGGCTAAGCTCTTCATTTTTACCCCACCCAGATGACCCTCATGAAGCTCATTGAGCACTCTATCTGTCAACTTAGGTAGAATTACTACTCTGGATCCACACATCAAAGTTCCTCTGCACACTGACAGCTGTTCTCTTCTTGACGAAAATGCTGGCAGCAGTGGTTCGCCATGTGCTGGCCATCCCTTCACCGTTAAATCATAGACCCGTGATAATGTCGGGTCATTCCGTCTTTCTTTTTCTATGTTTGCATTCGTTACAGGGAGACATTCGACTATGGTCGAGTGGAATAACTCCATTGGATCCACTGCAAGGCCTTCTTCTTCCACCATCGGCAACGGTAGATGTGACAATCCATCAGCATTTCCATGCTGTTCTGTTCCCCTGTACTCGATGTCATATTGGTGTGCCCCTAGGAAAAGGAACCATCTCTGCAGCCGTTGTGCTGTCATTATCAGTATGCCCTACTGAGGGTTGAAAATGGAGACAAGAGGTTGATGATCGGTTAGTAGAGTAAATTTTTGACCGTGCAGATAGTGATTGAACTTCTTCACACTAGGCTGAGGGGCTCTCTGTCAATCTGGGCGTAGTTACGCTCGGCAGAAGTTAACGAGCATGACGCAAAAGCTATCAGCCTCTCCAAACCATCAAGGAATTTATGTGACAGTACCGCCCCAATGCCATAGGGAGACGCATCACACGCCAGCCTGATTGGCAGTGCTGGGTTGTAGTGAGCCAATACATCCTTCGAAGTGATTAAGTCCTTACTCTTCTGAAAAGCACGTTTACAATCATCGCTCCATTTCCATGCTACCCCCGTTCGTAGCAGGGCGTTCAGTGGATGCAGAATTGTCGACAAATTCGGCAAAAACTTATGATAGTAATTCACCAACCCGAGGAATGACCTCAGTTGCGACACATTTTCAGGTGCTGGGGCCTTAACAACCGCTTCAATTTTGTCAGGGGACTTATGTAACCCCTCTTCATCAATCACGTGGCCACAATACGATATCTGTTTCTTGAAAAATTCGCACTTGGGGTGGTTGGCTCGCAGCCCATGTTCCCGTAGTCTAGTGAGCACCTGTTCTAGGTTGTTAAGGTGTTCACTGTCATCTTCACCTGTCACAAGGATGTCGTCCAAGTAATACTGAGTCCCCGGAATCCCTTGCAGGACTTGTTCCATCGCTCTTTGCCATATCGCCGGAGCCGATGCTACTCCGAATACCAATCGATGATACTGGTAAAGACCTTTGTGAGTGTTTATCGTGAGATACTTTCTAGAGGACTCTTCAACCTCCATCTGCAAATATGCTTGTGCTAGGTCAATTTTTGTAAAACGCTTCCCTCCAGACAGTGAGGCGAAGATGTCTTCTATCCTTGGAAGAGGATATTGTACTGTGTGAAGGACAGGGTTCACCGTCACCTTGAAATCCCCACAGATGCGAATCTTCCTTGGCTCTCCGGGCTTATTGCTTAACGTTTTCTTCATGACAGGAACGATGGGTGTCGCCCACTCGCTCCAGTCAACCTTAGACAACACGCCTGCCTCCTCCAGATTCTCCAGCTCTGCCTCGACGGCTGGGCGAATTGCATATGGTACCGGTCTTGCTTTGAAAAACTTGGGAACTGCATTCTCTTCTATTTTTATCGAGGCAGTTATGCCTTTAAGCGTGCCCAGTTCTTGTTGAAATACCTCTTTGGCGTTAGCTAAGATTGTTGACAATCATCCAGGAGTGACGTCTTCATCTTTTTTACCGTCCACCGTCATTGCATGAATGGAATGCCAATCTAAGTTTATCTTCCTGATCCATTCCCGTCCCAATAACGGTGGTCCACCATTTGGCAGTATGTAGAGATACAATTTCCGTATTTTCTTGCCGTTGTATTCGACAGGCACCCTTATTTTCCCTCTGGGGTATACTTTTTGCCCCGTATACGTCGTCAAGACAATGGATGTCTCTCTCAAGGGTATGTGTGAAAATAGCCGCTCGTAGTCTCATCGATTCATGATGGTTAGCGCTGATCCTGTATCCAATTCCATTTTAACTTGGGACCCTGCTATCGTGAGGGTGACCCAAATGGTTCGGTGATCCTCTTTTGCGATTACATTGTGAAGTTTGAGACAGCTTAGTCTCCTGTTTCCGGATTCACTATCGCTCATCTGATCTTCGGAACTACTGTCCGTCATCTTTTGTACTTTCTTGTACGGTTCCTTAGTAGCCTTTTTGTTGTCACTGGTCTTCTTCCCAGACCTGCAAACTCATGCAATGTGTCCAATTTTCCCGCATTGTCTGCATATTTTGTCTTTGGACCAGCTGTCCTTCTGGTCATGATTAGTTCTGCCGCAGCGATAACATTTTGCAAATCCCCATGTCATTTCGTGGGTGCCGTATTCCTGTGGTTTTTGTTGAATTTCTGCAGCTCCCCTGGCTGCTGCTTCATATGATACTGCCACGCTGAAAGCCTTATCTAGCGTCAGCTCTTTTTCTGAGAGTAACTTCTTCTGTGTTCCTTCACTCAGGAGTCCACAGACAAATTTGTCCCGTAGGGTATCTGCCAGTCCTGCTCCGAACTGGCAGTGCTTTGATAGCTTGCGTAGTTCCGTAAAATACTCAGCATTGCTCTCATCTTTGTGCTGAGTTCTCCTGTGGAATTTAAATCTTTCTGCTATCAACAGCGGTGCAGGTTTTAAGTGTTCCTGTAGGACAGCAACAATTTCATTAAAACTCTTCGCCTTCGGTTTGGCTGGAGTAAGCAGGTCCTGCAATAGGCAGTACGTTCTAGCGCACATTAAGTTTAGCAATATCGATGCCTTTTTCTCCTCCGCTCTTTCGTTTGCCTCGAAATATACCTCGACTCTTTCCACATACGTGGTCCAGTCCTCTAATGTATTATCAAAAGCAGTGATACGGCCAGTCTTCGGCATCTTGCAAATCTAAAATGGCGCCTCCCGCGCTTTGCCTTCTTCCCCGATTTAACAAAATGGCGCCTCCCGCGCTTTGTCTTCTTCCCCGCTGTTGTTAGCGCTGCTTTCCATGGTTTCCTGCGCGTTAAATATTAATTTGTTTTCTTTTATTATCTTCCCGTCATGGAGCGGACCCTCTGGGACACTTCCCTCCCTCTTCTGAGGTCCGAACGCTGCCCAGCTTCGAAACACCGGCCGCGCCCTGTATGCTCCACCCTCTCTCTCTCTCTCCTTGCTTCCCGACTCGCTGCCCGGCCCCGTTGCAGCCCAGGAAGGATCAGAGCACTGCCTGCCACCAGCCCGATTAGTTGGGAAACCACGGACCGAGGAACCCAGCCTGGCTCTGGAAAGTCGCTCCTGCAAAGCCTTGAACCCGATGATTGATGGTCGACGCCCGTTCCTCGAGTTTCAATGGACTCTATTTTTTTTTCTTCCGACCTTCAACGTCGTCGGAGCTGCTGCTGAGTTGCAGGTAAATTCTTTCTACCTCGTCGCCAGTGTTAAGTCCGTGAATGATTGAGACACGGACTAGCAGGAGAGAAACAAACAAGTCTTTACTGGTGGAATGCATAAACGAATCTAACCAACAGAGGCTCTCTAGTGCCTTTTATGCAGGGGTGGTCACTGCCGGTATTGCAGTCTGAGACCAGTTATTCTCTTAAAGGTACATACACAACACTTTGTCCTTGCATTTATATAGTGCCTTTCTCAACCTCAGGATGTCTCAGAGCGCTTTACAGCCAATAAAGTACTTTTGAAGTGTAGTCACTGTTGTAATGTAAGAAACACAGCAGCCAATTTGTACACAGCAAGCTCCCACACACAGCAATGTGATAATGACCTGACAATAATAATCTGTTTTAGTGATGTTGATTGAAGGATAAATATTAGCCCCAGGACACCAGGGAGAGAACTCCCCTGCTCTTCTTCGAAATGTTGCCATGGGATCTTTTACATCCACCTGAGAGGGGCAAACGTGGCCTCAGTTTGACGTCGGATACAAAAGACGGCACCTCCGACAGTGCAGCGCTCCCTCAGCACTGCACTGAGAGTGTCAGCCTAGATTTTTGTGCTCAAGTCCCTGGAGTTGGGACGATGAACCCACAACCTTCTGACTCAGAGGCGAGGGTGCTGCCCACTGAGCCACAGGATGTAGAGTTAAAGACTCTGGTTGATAATTTTGTATCTACATTTTATGAGGAGTGGATGAAGATGTTATAAAGGTTTATTCTTTGGTGAATCCTAGGCAGTCAATGATTTTTAATGTAATACAATACGCCGGTGAAGGGTGTCTATTTTACAGCCATTAGAATGTCCTGTGATATTGTTAGCAATCATAGTTGTAGCTTGTAATGAGATGCAAGGCAGGCCAAGGAGGCTGCGTGCACGTCAAGCAAGGGTGGCGACCTCAAGAAGCTATCCGGAACACAGAGGTCACCGAGCCTCAGTTTGTGGGAGTGTGGTAGATATGCAGACACCACAGTCTGACTAAATTAGGGTCAGCCATCCTCTTCAGTTACTCATCTGTGCCAACCGATAAGCAAATTAGCGTGGATGGGTTTTTATTTTAATATCAAGTCAAATATATTCGTAGCTGGCACACTTGATCAGGTCCAAGTTGGCGCATACACGTTTTCAATCAGAAAATATTTATGAGGTGGTGTCAAAGCACGTGCTGGTGAATGATATACTCCGCATATGCACATAAATCAGGTTCCAAAAAACAGTGTCAGGAATTGCAAACGAGAAAGCATGCACAGTTTTGATGTTGTTTCTCTGTAGCCAGGTGAATTGAATTATTCGATGCATGTTGACGACTTAGATTTGTGGGAGTGGAGGTTGTAGTGTATGTATCCGTCTACCTTTAAGAAAACCATTGTATGTAACCGTTCACCTTTAAGAGAACTATTTTAGGTGTGGCACTACTTTGTTGGCTTCTGTATACTGTAATACCGACGGTGACCACACCGGTATATAAGTGCTGTGTCAGGATTTATTTGGCAGATTCGCCCTGACCTTCGAATAGCAAAGTCCTGTTTTAAGTTACTCTGGTAGTCTGTGTATTAATTAACTAAACAACTCACAGACTTTACAGTGGCGACGAGTCCGATCGTGCCCTGCGGCAACAATACTTCCGAAGCAGTTAACGAGCGTCGAGAAGAGGCAACCGCCCTCGTCGTTCTGCTGGGAGAAAACTCGAGGCTGCAGAACTAGAAAGGAAGAAGAAGTTAGAGACAAAGACTTCCATCAGCAACAGGCACTGACTGTCCCTTCTGCCACGGTGAGGAGTGAGCCGATCAGCACGAGAAGCAAGGCGGCCACGGTGACTGTGAGTAAGGGAAAGTAAAAAGAATAACCGGAGGATAAGGGTGGTGCACTCGACCACGGTCGAGGGGGAAAGGAGCCGGACAGAAGTCGGGTCCAGAGGCGCTGAGACTGGGGCAGCGTGGAGCAAGGAAGCCGTGGTACAGACAGGCTGGGGGACGCAACGGCATCGTGAGACAGCTAGACCGCGACCAGCGAAAAAGGCCGGGCAGCGACCGAAGCCACGAAGTGCTGCGACCGGGGGCGTAGGCGCGGGAAGAGATAAACTCAGCCGCAGCCGGGGAGGGAAGCACCGGACTGCGAGAGGGCTGGGAGGCGCGATTGGGAGCCGAGTGAGCGGGAGAGGCAGAGCCGACCAAGGGGGAACTGAGCGAGAGCCAGTCCAGCGGCTGAAACTGTTCTCCGTCAACGGGGTGTACCCAGCGCCGGTAGAGCCGAGCGAGCGGGAGAGAGACAGAGCCCAAGCAAGGGGAACCGAGCGAGAGCCAGCCCAGCGGCTGAAACTGTTCGCCGTCAACGGGGTGTACCCAGCGCCGGTTGCCCTGCCGAGAAAAGGGAAAGCCCTGAAGCCGACGCGCAGGCTGTGAACCTGAAAGCCAGCGGCCGTCGCCCGTGGGGAAAGTGTACCCCTCCCGCTAGGGAAGAAACGCGGGAAGCCGCCATTAGGCGGGGAAGAAGACAGAAGCGGGAAACCGCCATTGAAGTGGGCGGGGAGAGAAGATAAGCGCGGGAAACCGCCATTTTCGCGGGAACCGCCATCTTGGAAAAAAAAAGAAAAGAAAATTTAAAGAAATAATTCGTGGTGTTATCAGGAAGAGAGGAAGATGCCTAAACGTGGTAACATCAACGATTTTAATTCCGAGGTAGAAGACTGGGCCACGTATGTGGAACGCATTGAGATCTATTGTGAGGCCAATAAAATAGAAGAAGATGACAAAGCTATAACCTTGCTAAACTCGATGGGCGCGAAGACATACGGGCTCTTGAAGCATCTACTAGCACCAGCTAAACCGGCGGATCAGACTTTCGATGATATTGTGACTGTTCTGAAGGATCACTTGAACCCCACACCGTTGATGTTGGCGGAACGATTCAAATTCTATGCAAGAACGCAAAGGAAAGACGAAAGCAACGCAGAATACTTGGTCGAACTGCGTAGACTAGCGAAACACTGCCAGTTTGGAGGGAATCTGACAGAGGCATTGCGAGACAAGTTCGTGTGCGGGTTGTCAAAGGAAGGAACGCAAAAGCGACTACTCGAAGAGAACGACCTTACACTTGACAGGGCTGTCCTTATTGCAGCATCGCACGAAGCCGCAGCGAAGGGAACTGCGGAAATGCAGCTAAAGGCAACGGCACTCAGTGTGGATCAAATTACCTCGAGTACAACAAAATGCTATCGTTGTGGGAAGACAACACACGACCAGAACCAATGCTGGTTTAAGAACCAGGAATGTAGGAAATGTGGCAAACTGGGTCACATAGCTAAGGTATGCCGGTCAGGGAAGAAGACCAACAACCAAAGGAAGCCATCACAGGAAAAGTACAACAAGGTACACAACATGGCTGAGAAGAGTTCAGACAAACAGAATTCGGACTCAGACCCAAACGGCCAGGAGCTGGGCAGTCTGAGAATTCACAATGTGAGTAAGGAAGCTGACCTACAAACTATCTGGGTCATGCAAAAAATAGCTGGAGTCCAAGTGAAAATGGAGTTGGACACTGGATCCGCTCTATCAGTCATAAATCGAAGGGATTACCACCGGCTATTCTCACATATACCCTTAAGAGATACCAAGTTCGTATTGCAGACATACATGGGGCATAAAGTATACCCCATGGGGAAGATAAGAGTCAAGATGAGAGATGGGGGTAAAGAACACCCAAGAATGAACTTATATGTACTACCTGAGGGAGGACCACCACTTCTGGGACGGGAGTGGATCAAGAAAATAGACATGGAATGGCACTATCTAAAAGCCATAACGAGTGAGGACTCGGTGCAGACAATCAGCTCAGATTCTGAAACGGATGACGATAAGACCAACCCAAATATGAAAGACAAGGCTAAAATGGACTTGCCGACTAAGATTGGAAGAACGAAGGCATGCATAAAGGCTTATGCTCCAGAGAAGAACAAAGTTTCAGAACAGAACTCCACCGAACAACGACAACATAGTTTGACAGAGAATTCTGAGTCTGTTCAGTTTACGGACATATCCATGACTGACGAACACCGAGCTCGGACTCAACGTTATTTCAAATTACGACAGCAAGTAGAACAAGTGAGTTACCGTCTCGAACAAGAGATGAAAACAATGAAAAAGTTCTATGACACCGAATGGGAGAATCTGGAAAGACAACAGAAGCAGCTAGCTCAAGCAGAGAGCGACCATAGAGCCATTGTGACCAATTACCGATCACATCTCCCTTATGCTGTTCAGGAGTTAGAATATTTGCAAGAAGGAGCAAATGAAGAGGAATCTTCAGGAAGCCAGGATTTTATTCCCGTTCTTCTCTACGACTCCTTACAAGCAGAGTTTGAGAAGTTGAAGGAACAGTATGAACAGGCCCAGGCTACAATCCTGGAGGGGATTAACTCGGCAACCTCCGAAAAGCTAGTTTCAGTAGAAGCATATGAGCAACTAAAGGTTGAACATGAGCAAGAAGTCCAAAGGCTGCAGGAAATTCTTGATGAGCTCAAGGCCAAGACAGACTCATCGGTAGAAGTTCCATCCATAGATGAGAAATTAGAGGTGAAAGACATGGCAGAACATGAAAGACAAGATGTCCAAGAACTCATAAAAATATTGAAGGAAACCCAAGACAAATATGAGGCGGCAATGACCGAGGTTCAACAACTTGAAGAACAGATTCAACTGGGAATCCTTTCAGTGGAAGAAAAGGAAACTGTAAGAAACACAGAGACTGTAAGAATGGCCCCTGAACATGAGCTAGAGAGCATCAAGGCGCAACTTCTCCGAGCGCTGAAAGCCAAAGTACAAGAGGAAAAGGTGAAAGCATTGGAGGAAAAGGTGGATGAAATGGAGAAGACTCTGATCCACAGTGTTCCCGTGGAAGAGTTAACGGTCAGCCAACTCCTTCATATGCTGAGGGACAAGACTCTGCAATGGGAACAATCTGAACACGAGCTTCAATCTTCAAAGGGAAGGAGTTCGGAGCTCTCAAAAGTTATGGAAATAGCTGAGGTTGCAACACAGATTTTACTGGGATGCCAAAAGTACGCTGAATCACGTCTATGTGAACAACAGAATGTTGAAACAGCTGCTCCAGTAGAAGGATTGAATAGCCCGATCAATCAATCCCCGATGGAAGGGGAAGTATTGAAATCACAAATGAGGTCATTAGTGAAGGATTTGCAGGAAACCCAGGAAGAGCGGGATGACTATGAACGCATGAAGAAGTCTCTTCAGGAAAGATGTCTAGGGAGGGAACAACAGTCGGCTAACGTCCAGTTGGGTAAGGAAGAAGTAGCAGGCCCTCTCGCTAGACTAGTTCAGGACGACACCGAATATTACCATGACCTGTTGAGTGACACGGAATATTCCGAGGACTTGGTCTGCCCAGCTTGTGATGAAAACTCCCAAAGTGCAGAAATCAGGATGAAGCACTTAAAGTCTAAGGAACATAGGGAGATGGTGGCGCTACAGCTGGCAGCTGATAAGGGAGCCCCAAGAGTCTCCAAGAAGCAGAAAGGAAAAAGACGAAGCAGAAGGTGCTAACCATCTAAATCATTATCACTTCTACCAGATCATGTACGTGGGCCCTACGAAGGGAGCCAAATCAGTTGGCAAGTAGGAAAAATTACCAAGGCAGTCCAGCTGTTTGTAAAAGTCAGCACTGCTGGTTCAGCAGGACGGAAGTTCAAGCTTCTAAGTCAAGGGAAAGACTATTGGATGAGTCACGCTAGCAATGTGAACCGGCTACACCACAGAGATGTTGTTCGGACCGAGTCAAGACCAGAGACTGAATCTGTGAACTGTTCCCGCAGAGACTGAATCTGTAAACTGTTTCCCGCATAGATTATACCTGTGAATTGTTTTACATGAAGTTGAATATATGTTATGTTTAATGGGGGACTAAGTATGTTGTAAGCTAAAAAGGGAGGACTGTAGTGTATGTATCCGTCTACCTTTAAGAAAACCATTGTATGTAACCGTTCACCTTTAAGAGAACTATTTTAGGTGTGGCACTACTTTGTTGGCTTCTGTATACTGTAATACCGACGGTGACCACACCGGTATATAAGTGCTGTGTCAGGATTTATTTGGCAGATTCGCCCTGACCTTCGAATAGTAAAGTCCTGTTTTAAGTTACTCTGGTAGTCTGTGTATTAATTAACTAAACAACTCACAGACTTTACAGAGGGCGTGCTCCAAAATTCCTGACATGTACTCCAAGAACCGCACAATGCAGGTTGGGCTGATACTCTCTGGCTTTTAGAAGAATGAGAGGTGATCTCATTGAAACATACAAGATTCTGAGGGGGCTTGGCAGGGTAGATACTGAGAGGTTGTTTTCCTCTGGCTGGAGTGTCTAGAACTAGGGGGCATAGTCTCAGGATAAGGAGTCGGCCATTTAATAACAAGATGAGGAGTAATTTCTTCCCTCAGAGGGTTGTGAATCTTTGGAATTCTCTGCCCCAGAGGGCTGTGGATGCTGAGTCTTTGAGTATATTCAAGGCTGAGATCGATAAATTTTTGGACTCTAGTGGAATCAAGGGATATGGAGATCGGGCGGGAAAGTGGAGTTGAGGTCGATGATCAGCCATGATCTTATTGAATGGCGGAGCAGGCTCGAGGGGCCGTATGGCCAACTCCTGCTCCTATTTCTTATGTTCTTATTTGGTCCATTGTGCCTCTGTTGGCTCTTCAAACGAGCTATCCAATTCAAAAGAAAGACTTGCATTTATATAGCACCTTTCACGACCACCGGACGTCTCAAAGCTCTTAATCAGCCAATGAAGTACTTTTTGAAGTGGAGTCACTGTTGTAATGTGGGAAACACGGCAGCCAATTTGCACACAGCAAGGTCCCACAAACAGCAATGTGAAAATGGCCAGATAATCTGTTTTTGTTATGTTGGTTGAGGGATAAAGTTTGGCTAGGACACCAGGGATAACTCCCCTGCTCTTCTTCGAAATAGTGCCATGGGATCTTTTTACATCCACCTGAAAGGAGCAGACGGGGCCTCAGTTTAACATCTCATCCGAAAGACGGCACATCCAAGAGTGCAGCACTCCCCCAGCACTGCACTGGAGTGTCAGCCTAGATTGTTGTGCTCAAGTCTCTTGGAGTGGGACTTGAACCCACAACCTTCTAACTCCGAGGCAAGCATGCTACCAACTGAGCCACAGCTGATACTTTGCCCCAATTCCCTTTAGTAAGTTAGAATCATCGGCCCTGATCTTGACTGGGGTGGGTTTTCTGCGTGGGGTGGGGCGGGTGGGTGGGAGGGAGGCGCTGTGGTCGGGAAAGTCCGCACGCTGTGGGGTTTTAACACCCGAAAACGGGTGGGGGCAAACGCCACAGTTTTAACTCCCTCAGTGTTATAAATCTCATCATCATAAAGAAACTACTCATGAAATAACGCTGGACAGCCAGCTGGTGGCGCCGTCCAAGGAATATAAATACTCGGGCGTCGGCCCCAGCTTGTCCAGGGACATTTTGTAAGACAGGAACTAGTGAAGTACAACTAGACCTCCATGTTCTGAAACAAGTTGATTAAAGCCTTGCTTTATACTCAAACCAAATGTGTAGTGAGTTTTATTATGTCACTCAGCATGTGTCTTTTTCTCCCAGCAGGTGCCCCCGTCCGAAAGCGAGGGCGATTGACAGGCTTGGCTCCCGGCTGGGCGGGGGAATGTTCTGGAGGAGGCCGCAGGGCCAGGAGCAAGTAGGGAGCCTGCAGCTGGGTTAGTGGTAGCGTGTGGGGGAAGTGGTGTCCGAATCTTAGGAGGGGGGTGGTGGAGGTCAGAGATCCTGGAGGGGAGGTTGGCAATCTTGGGGGAGAAAGCAGGAGAGATTGGTTAGCCGGGGGGAGGGGAAGCGCTCCTGCTCCTCCTGGCCCGCAAGAAGTGCTGGAAAAGCGCTTACCTCGTCCACGCAGCAGTCCTTGCCTGCAGAGGCCCGGGAGCCGGGTCAAATCTGGAAGAGAGATAAAATCTGAGGCACGCAGCCTCATTATAATATTTAAACGACGCACCTGCCTCCTGGGAGCGGATTGGTGGCCCGCACCCCGTCCTGCCTCTGTTAAAACCGGAAGTGGGCGTGTTGGCGTGGGGTTAGAGATTTTTATTTTTTAAATTTTCACATCCCACCCGACCCATACCCACCCGCTTTAGGGGGGGGGTTAAAATTTCCCTCGTAGAATCTTACAGCACAGAAGGAGGCCATTCGGCCCGTCGTACCTGGGCCGGCCGATAAAAAAGTGCCACCCACTTTAATCCCACACCCCAGCTTTTTCCCCACAAACCTGCAAATTAGTCCTCTTCAACTGCATTTTATTTTTAAAAGGCAATTGGACATGCTCTTGAAAAGTTATTATTGAATCTGCTCCCACCACCCTTTTAGGCAGTGCATTCCAGATCATAACAACTCGCCGCCAACCAAACTCTCTTCAACTCCCCTCCGGTCCTTTTGCCAATTATCTATAAATCTGTGCCCTCTGGTTTACCGATCCACCCGCCAGTGGAAACAGTTTCTCCTTATTTACTCGATCAAAACCCTTCATAATTTTTGAACACCTCTAAAGAGTAGGGGGAGCGGGACTAATTGGATCGCTCTTTCAAAGAGCCGGCACAGGGTCGATGGGCTGAATGGCCTCCTTCTGTGCTGTAATGTTTCTGATTGAAATGACAGTCCAAGCATGTTGAGCTGCTGAGATTTGCAGAAGCCTGAAGTATGCAAAAATACGACGTTTACTGAAATACAATCATCACATTGCTTCTGTTTTGAGAAGGAACTGGGAGGGAGGCAAGCAGCTGGAGGGAGATTAAAGGTGACCTTATGAGAGACACTTTGGGAAGAAGAGGACAATTGCTTCGCATATTCTTCACTCTTTTAAAGAAGGTCTTATCGTGTCGGAAATTTGATTTCATGCTTTCCACTTTATCACTTCCTTCGTCAGTCTATTAAAAGGCGGCAGGAAGAGAGACGGGGACGTTGGTAGCCCCCTCCGAGCAATTTAATTACAAAATAAATGAAGGCCAAGCGAGAATGTCATGCTGTGATAACATTGTTTGGTGCAAGGAATCACTTAGAACAGACAAAATGCTGGTGAATTATTCATCTACCCAAGGACAACAAAATCCCTCCAGTTAGAAACTGCAATAAAAAGCCACCTTTAAATGTCTAAAATCGAAGAGAAGCCACAAAATCTACATTTGGCTGAGTGATATGAAGTCCAGAGTGAAGAAACCATTTTGATTTATTCAAGGCAATGAGCATTTAAGGTTTTTTGAATTATGGGCCCTGATTTTAAAGGGGGAAGGGGTGCATGGGTATGGGGTGCGCGGGTATCGGGTGCGTGGGTCTATGGGGCGCGCAGGTCTATGGGGTGTGTGGGTATGGGGCATGTGGGCATGCGGGTATGGGGCGTGCAGGTATGGGGCATGCGGGTATGGGGCACGCAGGTCTGTGGGGTGTGCGGGTATGGGGCATGCGGGTATGGGGCGCGCAGGTATGGGGCGCGCAGCTCTATGGGGCATGCAGGTATGGGGCATGCAGATATGGGCACGCAGCTCTGTGGGGCATGCGGGTATGGGGCATGCGGGTGTGGGTTATGCGGGTATGGGGCATGCGGGTATGGGTCATGCGGGTATGGGGCGCGCAGGTATGGGGCGCGTAGGTCTATGGGGCATGCGGGTATGGGTCATGCGGGTATGGGGCATGCGGGTATGGGGCATGCGGCTATGGGTCATGCGGGTATAGGTCATGCAGGTATGGGGCGCGCAGGCCTATGGGGCGCACGGGTCTATGGGGCGTGCGGGTATGGGGCACATGCGTATGGGGCACGCGAGTCTATGGGGCGTGCGGGTCTATGGGGCGTGCGGGTATGGGGCGCGTGGGTCTATGGGGCGTGCTGGTATGGGGCGTGCGGGTATGGGGCGCGCGGGTCTATGGAGCGTGTGGATATGGGGCGTGCAGGTCTATGGGGCGTGCGGGTCTATGGGGCGTGCGGGTATGGGGCGTGCGGGTCTATGGGGCATGCGGGCCTATGGGGCTTGTGGGTATGGGGCGTGCAGGTCTATGGGGCGTGCGGGTGTGGGGCACATGGGTATGGGGCATGCAGGTCTATGGGGCGCGTGGGTCTATGGGATGTGCGGGTATGGGTCATGCGGGTATGGGGCATGCGGGTATGGGGCGCGCTGGTCTGTGGAGCGTATGGTTAAGGAATGCACAGGTATGGGGCGCGTGGGTCTATGGGGCATATGGTTAAGGGACGCACGGGTATGGGGCACGCGGGTCTTTGGGGCGTGTGGGTATGGGACGCACGGGTATGGGGGCGCATGAGCCCCAATCTTAATGGCTGGGCCCAATGTTCCTGCTAAGCTGCATGGCAGCACAGCCATCTGGAGGACCAGCGCAGGCCACTCACCGGCTTTACAATGGAAAAATCGCGCATGTGCGGAAATTTGACTGAGCCTGTTAAAGGGGCCATGCACCCAATTTTGGCCGGGCCTCATTCAAATAGATTTTCAGTGATCCAGCCGAACCCGGACCAATCCATTACCAGGCCGGCAGGCGGGAGCCAGAATTCGGTTGCAGGAGGCTGGAGCTAAGGACCCAAGGGATCGATCCCCGGCACGTCAGGCAAATGCTGAGCTCTCCTGCTCCTCCTGGCCCACAAAGACACTTCAAAATAAAATGAGAAGTCATAGCTGCCTGGGCCTCTTCTGGCCCTCGCTCCCCCTCCTGACAGATTTGGCCTGACAGGGAAATGGTCACCAACACCCCCACTCCCCTGATCTCTCTGCTCATGCCTTGGACTAAACTTGCAAATCGGCTATCGATGACATCAACCGCCAAATCAAGCACAAAAATGATCCAGTTTACAGGTTATAACAGCAGAATTGAATCCCACACTGTCACCCCTCAGAAGCTATACTCAAGTAGGACACAAAACAGGGATGCTAGGGGAATAGATTATTTCAGAACTCTGAACTGGGCGAGCTTGAAATTATTCTGACAAGTTTTGGCTGAAGAAAATTGTTGAAAGAAAGAAAGACATTTCTATAGCGCCTTTCATGACCTCAGGATGTCCCAAATCGCTATGCAGCCAATGAAGCACGTTTGAAGTGTAGTCACTGTTGCAACGCAGGAAACGCGGCAGCCAATTGGCGCACAGCAAGGTCCCACAAACAGCAATGTGATAATGACCAGATAATCTGTCTTAGTGACGTTGATTGAGGGCTAAGTACTGGCCAGGACACCGGGGATAACTCCCCTGCTCTTCTTTGAAATCTTCTTAGGCAGTCCCTCGGAACCGAAGATGACTTGCTTCCACATTAAAAATGAGTTCTCAGGTGACTGATGAATCCAATGTGGGACCTACAGTCTCTGTCACAGGTGGGGCAGACGGTGGTTGAAGGGGCGGGTGGGTGGGGTTCTTGGGTTGACGTGCACTCCTTCCACTGTTTGCGCTTGGTTTCCGCTTGCTCCCGGCGAAGAGACTCGAGGTGTTTGGCACCTTCCCGGATGCTTCTCCTCCACTTTGTGTGGTCTTGGGCCAGGGATTCCCAGGTGTCGGTGGGGATGGTGCACTTTTACAAGGAGGCTTTGAGGGTGTCCTTGAAGCGTTTCCTCTGCCCACCTGGGACTCTCTTGCCGTGTCAGAGCTCTGAGTAGAGCACTTATTTTGGGAGTCTCATATCGGGCATGCAGACGATGTGGCCCGTCCATCGGAGCTGATCGAGCATGGTCAAAGCTTCGATGGTGGGGATGTTGGCCTGAGCGAGAACACTGACGTTGGTGCGCCTATCTTGCCAGTGGATTTGCAGGATCTTGCGGAGGCAGCATTGGTGGTACCTCTCCAGTGCTTTAAGGTGCCTGCTGTACATGGTCCATGTCACTGAAGCATACAGGAGGCCAGGTATCACTACTGCTCTGTAGACCATGAGCTTGGTGCTGGATTTGAGGTCCTGGTTTTCAAACACTCTCTTCCTCAGGCGGCCGAAGGCTGCACTGGCACACTAAAGGCGGTGTTGGACTTCGTCATCGACGTCTGCCCTTGTTGACAGTAGGCTCCCGAGATATGAAAAGTGGTCCACGTTGTCCAAGGCCTCAACATGGATTTTGATAATCGGGGAGCAGTACTGTGTGGCGGGGGCAGGTTGGTAGAGGACCTTTGTCTTACGGATGTTTCGTGTAAGGCCCATGCTCTCGTACGCTTCGGTGAAGGTGTTGACTGCATACTGTAATTCAATGACAGAGGATGGGACGACCTTGGATCTGGACTGGAGGCGACAGAGGTTTCCTGTTTGTTCTGTAGGTTAACTCCACTCCAGCGGGGAGCTTACTGAGGGTGAGATGGGGCATTGCAGCCAGGAAGATTGAGAAGAGCGTTGGTGCGATGATACAGCCTTGCTTGACCCCGGTCCGTACTTGAATTGGGGCTGTGGTGGATCCGTTGGCCAGGATCACGGCTTGCATGTCGTCGTGAAGCAGGCGGAAGATGGTGACAAACTTTTGAGGCAGCCGAATTTGAGGAGGACACTCCATAATCCCTCACGGTTAATGGTGTTGAAGGCCTTTGTGAGGTCAAAGAAGGCCATGTACAGCAGCTGGTGCTGTTCCCTGCATGTCTCTTGTAGTTGACGCGTGGTGAAGATCATGTCCATTGTGTTCCTTAGGGGGCGGAATGTGAACATCTCAACAACTGAAGAACAACAAGGCCTCAGGAGCAGATGGAATCCTGGCCAAGGCACTAAAACATGGTGGAGAAGCATTATTGGCATGAATAGATGAACTAATTTCTCTTATTTGGAAGGAGGAGAGCATGCCAGGGATCTCAGAGATGCCGAAATCGTGACCATCTTCAAGAAAGCTGACAAGTCTGATTGCAGTAATTACAGAGAATTTCCCTCTGTCTGCCACAGGGAAAGTCATTGCAAGAATCCTCCTCAATCGCCTTCTCCCAGTGGCTGAAGAGCTCCTCCCAGAGTCGCAATGCGGATTCCGCCCACTAAGGGGCACAATGGGCATTGTCTTTGAAATAGTGCCATGGGGTCTTTCACGTCCACCTGAGAGGGCAGATGGGCCCCTCGGTTTAACATCTCATTCAAAAGACGGCACCTCCGACAGTGCAGCACTCCCTCAGTACTGCACTGGAGTGTCAGCCTAGATTTTTGGACTCGATTCTCTGGAGTAGGACTATGAAGCCCACAACTTTCTGACTTAAAGGCGAGAGGGCTACCAACTGAGCCACGGTGGACACAGTTGCATTGACATGCAAGATCTGTACTCGTCAACTTGAAGAATGTGTACATTGGGAAGGAACATTTTTGCACTCTGGGTCAACAGCAAACACTCCTAGGTCATGTACAACTGAGCTGGGTACAGATTAAATCTTCCTCCACTCTGCGGCAACGATATGCTTTAATCCCAGTAGCAGAGGAGCACCTCCTAGGTACCAGTGTCACAGTTTCATTTCCCATTCTTCATGCCTTGCATGAGCGAGGCCCTCAATTAGTGCCAGATTATGGCACACAGCCTACCAGGGACGGCATGGAAACCGTTCCAAGCTCACTGCATTGAGGGCCCTTGATTTCAGCTGGGGTCGGGGACTTTCATCTCATCTGTCTGAGCCACATTCAAATCCAGGTCCCCATGTGAAGGGACAATATTCTATAGAACTTTGTTAGGCCACCCTTGGAGTACTGTGAACAGTTCTGGTCTCCATATTATAGAAAGGATATAGAGGCACTGGAGAAGTTGAAAAATAAATTTACTAGAATGATACCAAAACTGAGTGGTTATACCTGTCAGGAAAGATTGAACAGGCTGGGGCTCTTTTCTCTGGAAATGAGAAGACCGAGGGGTGACCAGATAGAGGTCTTTAAGATTATGAAAGGGTTTGATAGAGTAGACGTAGAGAAGATGTTGCAGGTGTGATCAGAACTAGGGACCATGAATACAAGATGGGCACCAATAAATCCAACAGGGAATTCAGGAGAAACTTCTTTACCCATAGAGTGGTGAGAATGTGGAACTCGCTACCACAGGGAGTGGTTGATCGGGATTCCCGGTGGAATTAGTGCATCCTCCCGGCCCCCCAAGCTCCCCCACCATCAGCCTGCCCCTCCCCTGGGTCATGGCTCGGAACCCCCTTCCCCCACGATCAGACCCCCACCCCCGGGCCTGGAATAACCCCCCACCACCACCCCCCGCACCCGGGGAGCACGACTCAGCCTCAGGATCGGGGATCGGACCCATCCCGGGGAATTGGACCCTCCAGGAGGCTGGGAGCGATCCCCTGACCTTGGAACCCACCCACTCCTGGGCCCAGCACCTCCCTGGTCTGTGGCCTCCTGGTCCGCCTTCCCCGCACGACTGGAAGTCAGCCTGTCAATCAGGGAAACCCACCCTTTAATTCGCACGCATGCTGTGGAGTTAAAACTCCACAGTGTGCCGGGAAACCCGAGCTTCCGGGTATCCCGCCATCTGCCGGGACCCCCCGCAGCATGCGGTTGGGACCCGAGAAAATCCAGCCCTTTGTAATACTTTGTAATAACCTTCTGGAGGTTCCTGAGTCTTGATATTCTGGGGTTTTGGAACAACAACAACTTGTATTTATGTAGCGCCTTTAATGTAATAAAACTTCCCAAGGTGCTTCACAGGAGCAAAATTTGACACCGAACCACATAAGGAGATATTAGGACAGGTGACCAAAGCTTGGTCAAACGGTTAGGTTTTAAGGAGCATCTTAAAGGAGGAGAGAGAGGCGGAGAGGTTGAGGGAGGGAATTCCAGAACTTAGGGTCCAGGCAAATGAAGGCATGGTTGTCAATGGTGGAGCGAAATAAATCGGGGATGCGCAGAGATCTCGGAGGGTTGTAGGGCTGGAGAGATAGGGAGGGACCAGGCTATGGTGTGATTTGAAAACAAGGATGGAACTTTAAAAATCGAGGTGTTGCCAGACTGGAAGCCAATTTAGGTCAGCGAGCACAGGGGATGATGGCTGAACGGGACATGGTGCGAGTTAGGATGCGGGCAGCAGAGTATTGGATGAGCTGAAGTCTATGTAGGGTGGAAGATGGAAGTCCGGCCAGGAGAGCATTGGAATAGTCGAGCCTAGAGGTAGGAAAAGGCATGGATGAGGGTTTTCCAGCTGAGGCAGGGGGTGGAGACGGGCGATGTTAGGGAGGTGGAAGTAGGTGAGCAAAGCAATACTAACGCAGTGGGAGCAGAGCAGGCAGGAAACTGAAGCAGTAGCTTTTTCTACATGTTTCCTTCTGTTCCAGCAGTGATGACAAATTCCGATGGTGGGGTAAGAGGAGTGCGTGTGTCAGTTTTAAAGAAGGAACTAGTAGGATGTCCAGCTCCCCAAAAATCTGTATTGTTGTCAGCAAGTACACTTGCATGAATCAGGCTTGTTTGCAGTATAGGGCCAGATCTGGGCCCCACAATGCTGTAATCAAATGACAATTGATGTATTAATTAAATTACCTCATTCTTAGGAATTAGGATAGGCTGAAAACGACATCAAATGGATGGGTAAAAATCTGCCCCACAACAGCACTGGAACCACAGTTTCTATTTGCTGGCCTTTAATATCCTTGCTGATAGTCAAGCTTTGAAAGAATTTTATGATAATTTTGAGAGTTAGTTGCAGTAATATAGGAGGTGATTCATGCTGTGAGGTAGTACAGGATAATAACAAACTGACTCATATCCGATTCTTTTGCCTGCTATTTTGACAAACGAGTTAGCCCAATTAAGATAAATGGACTAAAACCTTTGTTAAAACAGCTTACAGAGGAATTGCACATGAACACATTACTGTAACATGATTGGTTTACAATATCACACAGCCAATGATTTTTGTAGTCTAACTCTATCGGGTAGCACGTTGCTTAATCCATTTGCATAGAATTATTTTGCGTGCTATTTTAACACAACCCTCAAGCAATTTGAAGATTGCTCCTAAACTTGAGGTGATCCAAAACTCGGCTGCCCGTGTCCTAACTCGCACCAGGTCCTGTTCACCCATCACCCCTGCGCTCGCTGACCTACATTGGCTCCCGGTTAAGCAACGCCTCAATTTCAAAATTCTCATCCTTGTTTTCAAATCCCTCCGTGGCCTCGCCCCTTCCTATCTCTGTAATCTCCTTCAGCCCCACAACCCCCGAGATATCTGCGCTTCTCTAATTCGGCCCTCTTGAGCATCCCTGGTTATAATCACTTAACCTTCTGTTGCCTAGGCCCTAAGCTCCAGAATTCCCTGCCTAAACCTCTCTGCCTCGCTACCTCTCTTTCCTCCTTTAAGACGCTCCTTAAACCCTACATCTTTGACCAAGCTTTTGACCACCTGTCCTAATATCTCCTATGTCAAATCTTATGGAAAAAAAATATTTGTTCACGGGATGTGTGTAAGAATTTGCAATAATTTGCAGTTCTGAAGATTAATTTTTTTGATTAAAGAATCCCTGGGCGTTGCGCTTTTAAATTTCCAGGGATAAAAATGGCTGTCACCACATGGCCGAAGACAAAGGGGTTTGGAAAGCAGCTTTCTGTGTCTGGAAGTAAGGTTCAATGGAGACAAAACGTTACCACAGGACAATGCTTTGTTTACAAAGCAATTGAATGCTATTAGCATTTGTTTGTATATCGAGTGGATACATCTAAACTGCAGAAGATACTTTTGTACCTTGAATGGGATCTGTTTAAGAACTGAATGGGTCTAAATCACCTAGCATTCTGGACAATAGAGCAGTTGTATTTCCCTTTAGTTTCAGCCCAGGGAGCTCCGGAAGACACATTAACCCAGTCCAGCCACTCTGAGTTAGCCAATCACAGCTTTCTCTTGTGTATTGGACCCTTTGGGCGGGGAATTTTGCACACAGCCCTTGCAGGGCAGAATGGCAGGACCTCACCAGGTATAAAAGATAGCTGCTGAGAAGCTATTGTTCTCTTTACTTCGCTGGACCACAGGTGAGCAGGGTGCTCTGACTCCTCGGCAAGGCAACCTAGCAGAAGTTTGGGGTGGTGATTTAAGGGAATTACTAAGATTGTTTAAATAACATTGTAGCCATTGTATCCCTCGCTTTCACCATCTGCAACCCCCTGTTAAATAGTTTTACTGTAATTACTGTGTTCGTGTGGTATAGTTTATTCTTTTGATTGTAGTTTATTTAGGTAATAAAACTTGATTTTTTCTCTCATCCAAACCACTTGTCCATTTTAATATCATTAATTATAAGTTCCTCCACTCAGAACTAAAGGAGGGGTAGCGATTCGAAACCGCTGTTTGTAAATTGGTTTAGAGTGCAGCAGCAAAGGCTGCTGGCCAGGTAAATTACCATAAACCACTTAAAAGAAGCCCCCCCTTACATGTGGGCGTCGCTGGCGAGGCCAGCATTTATTGCTCATCCCTAATTGCCCTTGAGAAGATGGTGGTGAGCCGCCTTCTTGAACCGCTGCAGTCCTTGTGGTGAAGGTACTCCCACAGTGCTGAATTTGTTGTAGAGATTTGGTACAACTAGGCCATTTCAGAGTTAAGAGTCAACCACATTGCTGTGGGTCTGGAGTCATATATAGGCCAGACCGGGTAAGGGCGGCAGATTTCCTTCCATTGGTGAACCAGATGGGTTTTTATGACAATCCGATAGTATCATGATCACCATCATTGATACTAGCTTTTTTAAAATTCAAGATGTATTTAATTAACTGAATTTAAATTCCCCCAGTTTGCCCGTGGTGGGATTTGAACACATGTCTCTAGATTATTAGTCCAGTAACAGAACCACTATGCTACTGTACCCCAAAATCATAAGAAATAGGAGCAGGAGTAGGCCATTCGGCCCTTCGAGCCTGCACCGCCATTCAATATGATCATGGCTGATCTTTTACCTCAACTCCACCTTCCCACACTAATTTTGTTTGGTAACGCTCCTGTGAAGTGCTTTGGGACATTTTACTACGTTATAGGCATTATATAAATGCAGGTTCTTGTTGTCGTGTTAAACAGGGGGACAGGAAATGCCCTTTAAGGTCCTGCAAAGTCGGTCCCGCTTTCAAACATCCCTTCGAATCCAAGCTGGAAACAGACAGAAGGTTTGTGCGCACGGTAATCTGGCTACAGTTTGCAATTAAAAGCTTAATCCATGTTTTCAATTGCAATTCTGATTCTTAATAAGCGCCGACAGATGACATAATTGAAAAAGAGAGGACTTGCAAATGAACTCTCTCACTGTAAATCGTGTCTGTAAATATTTCCATCTGTCTTACCTTAACTAGAGGGCTTGAAATAATCCATCAAATTCGTGCGAGTTTTCTTAACATGTAACTGAAGACTGTAGTGTATATGCAAAAATTATGCTGAGTTATTTTGTTCCCTTTTTTTTAAATTTAGGGGTTGCTTTAGTGATGAGCGAAGGTTATTCATGGTTTCAGTCACAGCTGGGGATTGTGTGATAATTACATTAATTTGCCTGATCTCCAATTCCAGCTCATTACTCTGAGATTTATGACTCCTTTTCAGCTAATTACAGGACTAGTGGATAAGGTCTTTGCAAATATGTAATTCTCGGCTAAATGTGCTTTGGAGGACAATCTATTCAGTTCCTGTGGCTGTTTCAAATGCAAGGGGGAAACATGAGAGTGAAAGCTCCATTTTGTCCAAGTAACCCTGGACTAGTATGGGCATGCAGAACAGCCTGACATCATTGCTTATAGAAAGAAAGACTTGCATTTCTATCGCGCTTTTCACAACCTCGGGACGACCCAAAGCGCTTTACAGCCAACGAACTACTTTTGAAGAGCAGTCACTGTTGTCATGTAGAAAACGCAGCAGCCATTTGAGCACATCAAGCTCCCACAAACAGCAATGTGATAATGACCAGATAATTTGTTTTTAGTGATGTTGGTTGAGGGATAAATATTGGCCCCAGGGCACCGGGGAGAACGCACACAGGTGACCAAAAAGCTTGGTCAAAGAAGTGGAATTTAAGGAGCGTCTTAAAGGAGGAGAGGCGGAGAGGTTTGGGGAGGGAATTCCAGAGCTTGGGACCTAGACAGCTGAAGGCACGGCCGCCAATGGTGGAGTGAAGTAAATGGGGGGTGCACAAGAGCCAGGAATTGGAGGGGCACAGAGATCTAATGTAACCCCACTATTCAAAAAGGTGGTAGAGCGAAATGGGGAATTATAGACCGGTAAGCCTGACATCGGTAGTGGGGAAAATGTTAGCGTCCATTATAAAAGATGTAATAGCAGAGCACTTGGAAAACAATGCCAGGATCGGACAAAGTCAACATGGATTTACAAAAGGTAAATCATGCTTGACTAATCTACTGGAATTTTTTGAGGATGTAACTGGTAGAATAGATAAGAGAGAACCAGTGGATGTGGTGTATTTGGACTTTCAGAAGGCTTTCGATAAGGTCCCACATACGAGATTAGCGTGCAAAGTTAAAGCACATGGGATTGGGGTAAGGTACTGACTTGGATAGAGAACTGGTTGGCAGACAGGAAGCAAAGAGTTGGAATAAACGGGTCTTTTTTCGAGTGGCAGGCAGTGACCAGTGGGGTACCGCAGGGATCGGTGCTAGGACCCCAGTTATACACAATATATATTCATGATCTAGACGAGGGAACTAGATGTAATGGGCCAGAAATTCCAGAACGGGGCTTGCAGCGCGTGCAAGCCCCGTATTTGCACTTACCCCGCGCTCCTGCCGATCAGCTTCTGGGACGCCTGAACTTGGAGAAATAGAAAGCACATTCCCGGGCAGCGTATGACGTCACGCCGCCCAGGAGTGCAGCCAGCGCGGACCCAGGAGCGTGCAGTGTAAGTGAGACACGCCCCTTGAGGTCTCAGTTTCACTGGACACGCCCCCAATGTTTCTGTCAAGCTGCTTTGCTTTTTTACATGCAAAGCAGCAGTTTAAATAGGTTTTTGGAAGTTTTTTGAAGATTTTGGTAACTTTTATAAACTTTTTAAAATGTTTACATTATTTTGAGTAATCTGAAGTAGTTTTAAAGAGAATTAAAGCAATTTAAAGACTTTTAAAAGCCCTAAAAGAATTTTTTAAATTCCATTTATTTATTTAGCAATGTCGTCGTCACACGTGTCTTCACACTGTTCCCTTTGGGGAACTGTATGAAGTGGTGGAAGGATTTATGGCCGTGATTAACGCTCATTCCGTGACCGTAACCATCTTTGAACCAGCCATTAGGGCGGTTAGTCCTATGGCGGGAGGGTTTTACGGGCTCCCACAAGCTATACAAGGAGGGGGGGCCACCCACACCCACGGACGCAAATATCCCACTGGATGTCAACCCAGAATTTAGAGCCCGAGCTCCGACTCCACTTGCCGGGACTGTCTGGAGCGGGGTTCGAAACCCTACCCTGATCTGGCCCAGCGGCGGGGATCCTACCGCTATGACAAACGCCCAATCCGATTAGCAACGTGAAATGGCAGCATAGGGCTCCAGTCACGGGGAGGGAAAAGGCGCAGGAAACGTATGGGTGTCACCTTTTGTGCGGAGTGGGCCTTTTGCGTAGCAATAAGCATCCCCGCCGCTGGGCCAGAAGGAGTAGGGTTTTGAACCCCACTCCAGACAGTCCCGGCAAGTGGAGTCGGAGCTCCAACTTTAAATTCTGGGTGGACATCCAGCGGGCTACTTGCGTCCGTGGGTGTTGGTGGCCCCCCCCCCTCAGATGGGTTGTGGGAGCCCGTAAAACCCTCCCGCCATAGGACTAACCACCCTAATGGCTGGTTCAAAGATGGTTACGGTCACGGAATGAGCGTTAATCACGGCCATAAATCCTTCCACCACTTCATACAGTTTCCCAAAGGGAACAGTGTGAGGATACGTCCGATGATGACCTCTTGCGCAATGCACCTCCTTGGACCCTCAGTCGCAGATGCGAGGGGGCAAGTCGTGCAAGTGTTAAATTTTTTATTTTATTGACATGTAAAGTGTTGGCCCAATAATTCCCTTCCAAATGCGCTAGTACGTTCGGGGTACTTACGCATCTGGCCGGATGAAATGCCGGTTTTCAGCATGCACAGTGCATGTGGGGAAAACCGGCATTTCCTGTCCTCTGAACGAAGGGGTTCAGAGGCAGAACGCGTGCGACTGCACATGCAGCGCGTGCGCAGTATAATTCGCCGCTTTCATTAATGCTTTCAGTGAGGTCCAGTCATTACAACTTACACATGAAAAAAGCATGGGTACAGTTGCTACAGAGGCTGCGGAGGAAGATATTTCTTATCGTGGAGCTTCTGAAAGTATGTATGTCTGTATATATTCCTTTGCGTGTTATGTATATATTCCTTTACTTATGTGTATGAATGTATTATTTAATTATGACTTTCAGAGAAAGTAACTTATTGGAAAATCATAATTAAAAACATACATTCATAGTAAAGGAATATAAAACATACATACATATACGTAAAGGAATATATGTGGACATACATACATAACTCATTCTCACATTCCATTCACACAGCCACAATTGCTCCTTCTACCTACCGTTCTGAAAACCCTTTTTAAAAAAAAAAAAAATTTTAACTTTAAAACTTACTTAAAATTTCTTAAAATAACTTCCCTCCCTTTCCCAAACAAAAATATTGCATTTCAAAAGCTCCATGATAAAATATATCTTCCTCCGCAGCCAATGAACCACTTTACACTTGCTTTTTTTCAGTGTAACTTCTAAGGACTTAACCTCACGGATTTCATGAATGAAATCCACGAAGTTCACTGCGCAAGCGCTGCCTGTGCAGTCGCACGCGCTCGAGGTCTGGAAATGCCGGCGTTCCCCGCATGCGCTGTTCATGCTGAACGCCGGCATTTCCAACGGCCAGAAGCGTGAGTAAGCCGACCGTACTCACGCTTCTGGCCTGGAATTTCTGGCCCAATATCTCCAAGTTTGCAGATGACACAAAGCTGGCGGGCATGTGTGCTGTGAGGAGGATGCAGAGAAACTCCAGTATGATTTGGACAGGTTGGGTGATTGGGCAGATGCATGGCAGATGCAGTATAATGTGGATAAATGCAAGGTTATCCACTTTGGTGGCAAAAACAGGAAGACAGATTATTATCTGAACGGCAATAGATTGGGAGAAGGGAAATGCAACGAGACCTGGGTGTCCTTGTGCACCAGTCGCTGAAGGTAAGCATGCAGGTGCAGCAGGTGGTTAAGAAAGCAAATGGTATGTTGGCCTTCATAGCGAGAGGATTCGAGTACAGGAGCAAGGATGTCATGCTGCAGTTGTACAGGGTCTTGGTGAGACCACACCTTCAGTATTGTGTGCAGTTTTGGTCGCCTTATCTGAGGAAGGATGTTCTTGCCACGGAGGGAGTGCAGCGAAGATTCACCAGACTGATACCTGGGATGGCAGGAATGACGTATGAAGAGTGATTGGGTCGATTGGGCTTGTATTCACTAGAGTTTAGAAGAATGAGAGGGGATCTCATTGAAACTTATAAAATTCTAACAGGACTAGACAGACTAGATGCAGGAAGGATGTTCCCGATGGCGGGGGGGGGGGGGTCCAGAACCAGTCGAAGGATACGGGGTAGGACACTTAGGACTGAGATGAGGAGAAATTTCTTCACTCAGAGGGTGGTGAACCTGTGGAATTCTCTACCACAGAAGGCTGTGGAGGCCAAGTCACTGAATATATTTAAGAAGGAGATAGATAGACTTCTAGACACAAAAAGGATCAAGGGGTATGGGGAGAGAGCGGGAATAAGGTATTGAGATAAAGGATCAGCCATGATCATATTGAATGGCGGAGCAGGCTCGAAGAGCCGAATAGAACATTTTTCTATGTTTCTGAGGGTTGTAGGGCTGGAGGAGGTTACAGAGATAGGGAGGGGCGAGGCCATGGTGGGATTTGAACACGAGGATAATCAATTTAAATTTGAGGCGTTGCTGGATTGAGAGCCAATGTTGGTCAGTGAGCACAGGGGGATGGGAGAACGGGACTTGCTGCGGGTCCCGGTGTCAAAAAGGAGGAACCGTCTTCCAATTCTGAAAATGAGTGTGGAAAAATCTGAATCTTGGTTTAAATCAGCTAGTTTGGACAGGGGTAGGCCTATTCATTCAGAAAGATACAGTACAGATGTTATGGGGGAATATTTTTGTTGTAAAGGACAGTGAGACCCCAAGTTGTTTCCAGGCGATTCTCCCATATCTCAGAGAACCCGGTTCCAATGCAGTACTGACAAAGGGGCTGGGAACAGGTCTCATGCTCTTAATCCAGTCTGATAAAACAATGAGATATGATGTGAAGTTGGTCTTCATCAATAGTTGAAATTAATGGAAAAGCAAATCGAACACAGTATGATTTTGGACAGGTTGGGTGATTGGGCAGATGTATGGCAGATGCAGTATAATGTGAATAAATGCGAGGTTATCCACTTTGGTGGCAAAAACAGGAAGGCAGATTATAGAAACATAGAAACATAGAAGATAGGAGCAGGAGTAGGCCATTCGGCCCCTCGAGCCTGCTCCGCCATTCAGTGAAATCATGGCTGATCATCCAAATTCAGTACCCTGTTCCTGCCTTCTCCCCATATCCCTTGATCCCTTTAGCCTTAAAAAATACATCTAACTCCTTCTTGAATATATTTAATGAATTGGCCTCTACTGCCTTCTGTGGTAGAGAATTCCACAGGTTCAACACTCTCTGGGTGAAGAAATTCCTCCTCATCTCTGTCCTAAATGGCTTGTGAAGGCTGGTGAGACCCCACTTTGGTGGCATTATTATTATCTGTATGGCAATAGATTGGGAAAAGGAGAAGTGCAACGAGACCTGGGTGTCCTTGTGCACCAGTCGCTGAAGGTAAGCATGCAGGTGCAGCAGGCGGTTAAGAAGGCAAATGGTATGTTGGCCTTCATAGCGAGAGGGTTCACGTACAGGAACAAGGATGTCTTGCTGCAGTTGTACAGGGCCTTGGTGAGACCACACCTTGAGTATTGTGTGCAGTTTTGGTCGCCTTATCTGAGGAAGGATGTTCTTGCCATGGAGGGAGTGCAGCGAAGATTCACCAGACTGATACCTGGGATGGCAGGAATGACGTATGAGGAGAGATTGGGTCGATTGGGCTTATACTCACTGGAATTTAGAAGAATGAGAGGGGATCTCATTGAAACTTATAAAATTCTAACAGGACTGGACAGACTGGATGCAGGAAGGATGTTCCCGATGGCCAGGGAGTCCAGAACCAGGGGTCACAGTCTAAGGATAAGGAGTAAGCCATTTAGGACAGAGATGAGGAGGAATTTCTTTACCCAGAGAGTGGTGAACCTGTGGAATTCTGTACCACAGAAGCCAGTGGAGGCCAATTCATTAAATATATTCAAGAAGGAGTTAGATATATTTCTTAAGGCTAATGGCATCAAGGGATATGGGGAGAAGGCAGGGACAGGGTACTGAAATTGGATGATCAGCTATGATCTCATTGAATGACGGCGCAGGCTCGAGGGGCCGAATGGCCTACTCCCGCTCCTATCTTCTATGTTTCTATGTAACACAGTGTTAACTGGGACTGCCGATTCGCTTGAGCCTGCTTGGCAACTCTGGTGAAGACCAACTTCATCCTTAGTAACTATTAAACTGGGAGAGTGCCTCATTGGCTAAGTTGCAACACCCAGTGTTTGAGACAGAATAGGAAAGACTCAGATTCCATTTCTAATGTGTGGTGAGGCAGCTTATATAAGGAAGAATTATATTAGGGGCACTTCATTCCCCTGGGCTGCAGAAGGGAAGAAAAAATTCAACCAGCTAACATTCTCCTTCCTCATTGCTATCCAGTGACTATATGTGAAAGATGGAAGTGTGCGGTTGCGGCTGTATCGAACTGGACTACGATGGCCTACACAGTCAAATAACCTGCTGACATTCAATGTCTAGGTCCACATATCAAGAAAGGTCAGAAAACCTGTGGAACCTCACCCGACTTCGAGTCCCCTGTGTCAGCTGTGGCGCAGTGGGTAGCACTCTTGCCTCTGAGTCAGAAGATTGTGGGTTCACGCCCCACTCCAGAACTTGAGCATGCAAAATCTAGGCTGACACTCCACTGCAGTGTTGAGGGAGCGCCACACTGTCTGTAGGTGCCCATCTTTCAGATGAGATGTTAAACTGAGGCCCCTGTCTGCTCTTTCAGGTGGATGTAATAAGATCCCATGGCAATAATTTGAAGAAGAGCAGGAGAGGCCTTCCTGATGTCCTTGGCTAATATTTATTCCTACAACACTGGCATCTACCCGGCAATGTGGAAAATTGCCCAAGTATGTCCTGTCTACAAAAAGCAGGACAAATCCGACCCGGCCAATTACCGTCCCATCAGTCTACTCTCAATCATCAGCAAAGTGATGGAAGGTGTCGTCGACAGTGCTATCAAGCGGCACTTACTCAGCAATAACCTGCTAACTGACGCCCAGTTTGGGTTCCGCCAGGGCCACTCAGCTCCTGACCTCATTACAGCCTTGGTCCAAACATGGACAAAAGAGCTGAACTCAAGAGGTGAGGTGAGAGTGACTGCCCTTGACATCAAGGCAGCATTTGATCGAGTGTGGCATCAAGGAGCCCTAGCAAAACTGAAGTCAATGGGAATCAAGGGGAAAACTCTCCATTGGTTGGAATCATACCTAGCACAAAGGAAGTTGGCTGTGGTTGTTGAAGGTCATTCACCTCAATCACATGACATCACTGCAGGAGTTCCTCAGGGCAGTGTCCTAGACCCAACCATCTTCAGCTGTTTCATCAGTGACCTTCCCTCCATCATAAGGTCAGAAGTGGGGATGTTTGCTGATGATTGCACACTGTTCAGCACCATTCGAGACTCGTTAGATACTGACGCAGTCCGTGTCCATATGCAGCAAGACCTGGACAATATTCAGACTTGGGCTGACAAGTGGCAAGTAACATTCGTACCACACAAGTGCCAGGCAATGACCATCTCCAACAAGCGAGACTCTAACCATCTCCCCTTGACATTCAATGGCATTACCATCGCTGAATCCCCCACTATCAACATCCTGGGGGTTACCATTGATCAGAAACTGAACTGGACCAGCCATATAAATACTGTGGCTACAAGAGCAGGCCAGAGGCTGGGAATTCTGCGTCGAGTGTTTCACCTCCTGACTCCCCAAAGCCTTTCCACCATCTACAAGGCACAAGTCAGGAGTTTGCTGGAATACTCTCCACTTGCCTGGATGAGTGCAGCTCCAACAACACTCAAGAATCTCGACACCATTCAGGATAAAGCAGCCCGCTTGATTGGCACTCCATCCACCACCTTTAACATTCACTCCCTCCAACACCGGCGCACTGTGGCTGCAGTGTGTACCATCTACAAGATGCACTGCAGCAACTCGCCAAAGCTCCTTCAACAGCACCTTCCAAACCCGCGACCTCTACCACTTAGAAGGACAAGGGCAGCAGAGGCATGGGAACATCACCACCTACAAGCTCCCCTCCAAGCCACACACCATCCTGACTTGGACCTGTATCGCCGTTCCTTCACTGTCGCTGGGCCAAAATCCTGGAACTCCCTTCCTAACAGCATTGTGGGTGTACCTACACCATATGGACTGCAGCGGTTCAAGGCGGCGGCTCACCACCATCTTCTCAAGGGCAATTAGGGATGGGCACTAAATGCGGGCCTAGCCAGCCAGCGACGCCCACATCCCATCAATGAATTAAAAAAAAAAATCACAAAAACAGGGGCTAGAAATTTGGTGCGTTGGCGCCCCTGGGGTGCGCAAATGACTTTTCACCCGGGCGCAGCGCCGCTAACGACTCCCGCTATATTCATTGGGAGGTTAGCGGTGGCAGTAACCGGTAGCGCTGCGCAGGGGATGATGACGTAATCACTGTGCGCAGTGCCTCGTTTATGCCCCACCTGCAAAATTGGCCTGTGCCCCCCTGCATCTGCGTCATGCGATGACAGCGACCGATTCAGGGGGTAGGAACGGAGCGGCAGGAGGATTGTGGGGCGCTAACTAAAGGGGAGGTGGCGGGCGGGGAAAAAAAATTGGCCGACTTACTTGTCGCGGTCCTGTTGCATCTTTGAATGCGGGGGTCCGTGCCGTGCCACAATCTGGCAGCCCCGCACTCCTCTTGTGTGCTGTGCTGCTGGCACCGCTCCCCGGTGGTCCAGGTAGGGCCCCGCAGAGTTGTGGGCTTGGGCCCTCCCCTTTAATGAGGGGAAGAGCCCTTCCATGCGGCAGCGCTACGTGGCCCAGTGCGTAGCGCTACGGAATGCACCGCCCCGATATTTGGGGTCAGTGCTCCACCTCCCTCTTGGGGGCACTAAAACTTAATTTAATGACTGCCGGTCATTAAATTTAGCGCCCAGGTGCCGTTGACAACCCAAAATGGCCGCTAACAAATTTTACCCCCATTATCTGGTCACTGTCATGTTGCTGTTTGCGGGAGCTTGCTGTGCACAATTGGCTGCCGCGTTTCCTACATTACGACAGTGACTACACTTCGAAAAATACTTCATTCGCTGTAAAGTGCTTTGGGACATCCTGAGGTCATGAAAGGTGCTATATAAAATACAAGGGCCTACAAATTCAGTTGTTAGCGCCAGCCGCTAGCGCCTTAGGAGGAGGAGAAGTGGGGCGCTAAGCAGCTAGCGCCCGGATGCAGTGCGATCTACGCGTCTCACGAATTTCACTCAAGATTTAGCGGCGGCGCAAAACCACAGCGTCCGCTCAGCTGCGCGCGCAGATCGTGACGTCATTTCATGGTGCAACGCCCTTGGTGCGCCCCAAACCGGAACTTCAGTTGCACCGCCCTTCTTTGCGCCTGGCGCCCCCAGCAACTGGTAGAGGGGAACGGTTCCCAGTCGCTGCGGGGCACGGGGGGTGCTATTTAAAGGGGACTCCTCCTGCATTATAAGTGGCAGCCATTTTGTGCCAATCCTTCTGTGTGAGAGACGGATATTTGGAGAGAGACAAAGGCAGAGAGCTTTCTGCTTTGACTCAGCGCTTGCACAGGTACTTCTGGCTTCAGGCTAGAGCTTTGCACTTGGATATAACTTTCAGTGCCATAGCCTTGAGTCGCCACATATAATGGGGGCTGCAATGGGTGGAAACGTTGGCTTTCTGCATTGCATTCAAAGGGATCCGAGATGCCGTGAGAGAGTGCCAGTCATGGCCAGACGGAGAAGGGCCAACAGGCGTCGGCACAGGAGGCCTTACCCACCCAGGGTATACCGCCAGCAGTTCTCATATCTGAACATGTCTGAGGAGCGGTGTGTTCGGAGGCTGCGATTCAGAAGGGAGGTGGTCACTGAGATCTGCCACCTGCTTCGCAGAGATCTGCAGCCACAGCTGAGGAGCTGGACGTCTCTGTCCGTGGCAGTGAAGGTGACGGTGGCTCTCAACTTCTATGCCACCGGCTCCTTCCAATCTGCTACTGGGGACATCGCCAACATCTCCCAGTTCGCGGTACATTGCTGCATCCGCCAGATGACCAATGCCCTTTTCAGAAGGAGACGTCAGTACATCTCCTTCCCCATGATCCTGGACAAGCAGCTAGAGCGTGCAATGGGATTTGCAAGAATAGCGGGCTTCCCCATGGTCCAGGGCGTAGAACTGATGAACCAGCAATGGTCAGGCCTTGCTTCAGGGCTGCAGGGTGCAGGGCATGGCAGCCAAACAAGTCGACCCTTCCCTTTAAGAGCTGACCGACGCCAGTGTGTCTGCCTTCATTCAGAAACTCGCCGCACCTGCGCTGCGCCTGCCCTCGGTGTTAGCGCCTCGGCTCGCCGGCTTAGCGCCTTATGATAGTTGTGCATCGCCTGCTTTAGCGCAGCAGCAACCTCTTGGGGCGATGCAACTCAATTTCGGCGAAGGTGGTGCTAAGTTGCGCCGGGCACTAAATTTAGCGAACGCCCGGCTGTAGCGCCCCAAACGTGGCAATGCTGAATTTCTAGGCCAAGATCTTCTTTCTTTCACCAGCATTTGAGAAGATTGGCAGAAAACTGAATGTCAGGGTATTGGGATGGTAGGTATGACGCATGAAGAGCGATTGGATCAATTATTCTTATATTCGCTAGAGTTTAGAAGAATGAGAGGGGATCTCATTGAAACTTATAAAATTCTAAAAGGACTAGACAGACTAGATGCAGGAAGGATGTTCCCAATGGTCGGGGAGTCCAGAACCAGGGGTCACAGTCTAAGAATAAGGGGTAAGCCATTTAGGACAGAGATGAGGAGGAATTTCTTCACCCAGAGAGTGGTGAACCTGTGGAATTCTCTACCACAGAAGGCCGTGGAGGCCAATTCATTAAATATATTCAAGAAGGAGTTAGATATATCCACATGATAACATCAACAAGTTCCATCCCACCATTAAACTCACCATGGACTACTCCTCAGATTCGGTTTCATTCTTGGAAACACGAATCTCCATCAAAGACGGACACCTCAGCACTTCACTCTACTGCAAGCCCATGACAACCTCACGATGCTCCACTTCTCCAGCTTCCACCCTAACCATGTAAAAGAAGCCATCCCCTATGGACAAGCCTGGCGAATACACAGGATCTGCTCAGACGAGAAGGAACACGATGGACATCTACAGACGCTGAAAGACGCCCTCGTAAGAACGGGATATGACGCTCGACTCGTCGATCGACAGTTCCGACGGGCCACAGCGAAAAATCGCATAGACCTCCTCAGAAGACAAACATGGGACACAACCAACCGAGTAACCTTCGTCGTCCAGTACTTCCCCGGAGCGGAGAAACTACGCCATGTTCTTCACAGCCTTCAACATGTCATCGATGACGACCCACACCTCACTAAGGCCATCCCCACACCTCCACTACTCGCCTTCAAACAGCCGCCTAACCTCAAACAGAACATCGTTCGCAGCAAATTACCCTGCTTTCAGGAGAACAGCGACCACGACACCACACAACCCTGCCACGGCAACCTCTGCAAGACATGCCAGATCATCAACACAGATACCATCATCACACATGAGGACACCACCCACCAGGTACATGGTACATACTCATGTGACTCGGCCAACGTTGTCTACCTCATACGTTGCAAGAAAGGATGCCCCGGAGCATGGTACATCGGCAAGACCATGCAGACACTGCGACATTGGATGAATGGACACCGCACAACAATCGCCAGGCAGGAGTGTTCCCTCCCAGTCGGGGAACACTTCAGCAGTCAAGGACATTCAGCCTCCGATCTTCGGGTAAGCATTCTCCAAGGCGGCCTTCGAGACACACGACAACGCAAAATCGTAGAGCAGAAACTGATAGCCAAGTTCTGCACTCATGAGGATGGCCTCAGCCAGGATCTTGGGTTCATGTCACGCTACATGTAACCCCACCTGACGTAGAGTCATTCAGACTCGAGTCGTCGTTGGCTTGTTCTCTCTACACAGATGCAGCCGGACCTGCTGTGATTTCCAGCAAAACATTTTTTTTTATTTTTTTTTATTGTTGTTTGTTTGTTTTTTTGTTTTTCATACAGACCCCAGCATCTGCAACATTTGACCCCTTGTGATCCCACCTCATTGTTCTTTGATGTAATGTTTTCCTGACTGTCCTGTTTGGACACCGTTCACACCTTTGATTGCTGTGATTATCTCTCTGCCGAGGTGTGATAAATGGCAGTTAGAAAGATTACCTGTAACCATCTGGCATTATTCTCTGACTATATATGCTGTGCCTATATGCATCTCTTCACTTCACCTGACGAAGGAGCAGCGCTCCGAAAGCTTGTGATTTCAAATAAAACTGTTGGACTATAACCTGGTGTTGTGTGACTTCTTACATTTGACACTTTTAAAGCTAGGCTGACACTCCAGTGCAGTGCTGAGGGAGTGCTGCACTGTCAGAGGTGCCATCTTTCGAATGAGACGTTAAACCGAGGTCCCGTCTGCCCTCTCAGGTGGATGTAAAAAATCCCATGGCACTATTTCGAAGAAGAGCAGGTGAGTTATTCCTGGTGTCCAGGCCAATATTTATCCCTCAATCAACATCACAAAAAAACAGATTATCTGGTTATCACATTGCCGTTTGTGGGACCTTGCTGTGCGCAAATTGGCTGCTGCTTTTCCCACATTAGAACAATGACTCCACTTCAAAAAATGTACTTAATTGGCTGTAAACCGCTTTGAGACATCCAGTGGTCGTGAAAGGCGCTATATAAATGCAAGTCTTTCTTTCTTTCAACCACTAACCCTGAAGTGAATTCTGTGGTGTATGTGCCTTTAAGAGCAATTATGGTGTATGTGCCTTTAAGAGCCCCAGGTGTGCGTAATGCCGGTAATTGCCACTTGGGCTATATAAGCCTGTGTATTGTGTATATCCTTTAGAAACCCCCCCCCCAGACTTACTTAGTAAATACCTATGAACCAACTCCTGTCTTCAGTGTCTTTATCTACACACGGACACTACAGTGGCGACGAAGTGGAAACGGACTTACCTGCAATTCGGCAGCACCTCAAGGACATCGATTCCTCCAGCGTCCAGAAGACTCAAGGAAGTAAGAGAAACTGCTGGCCAAGCTGGTGACAGGTACTGCGCTAATCCTTCCTGGGCGTCAGGCTGGAGCTCCAGTGGCGGGCTCTACAGCTGAGACAGGCAGCGAAATCGGAGGCAAGCAATAACGGACTGGGAGGGTGCACTCGAGAGACGGCCGGCGCGGCAAGCAGGTCAGCGTTTAGACCTCCGTCGGGAACGAGTCTCCAACAGTGAATAAACGGAAACCACAGTAAAACAGCGTTGTTATCGGTAGCAGCGGCGGGAAAGCGCGGGAAGCGCCATATCGTTGCTACAGAAAAAAAAAAGCGCGGGAAGCGCCATATCTTTTCTGAAATGCCTAAATCTGGTAATATTGAGGCTTTTGATGGCGAAATAGAAGATTGGACCACATACGTGTAAAGAGTAGAGGTTTATTGCACTGCAAATGGAATAGCAGATGAAAAAAAAGCTTCAGTACTTCTGAACTTAATGGGCGCGAAGACATACGGGCTGTTACGAAATTTAATCACTCCAGCCAAACCAAAGGACAAGACTTTTAAAGAAATTGTTGATACCCTGCAGGAGCATTTAAACCCAACACCGCTGCTGATAGCGGAACGATTCAAGTTCTTCAAGAGAAATCAACACAAGAATGAAAGTAACGCTGATTACCTAACCGAATTAAGAAAGCTATCAAAGTACTGCCAATTCGGAGCAGGACTATCGGATTATCTTCGAGACAAATTTGTTTGCGGTCTCTTAAGTGAAGGAACACAAAAAAGACTGCTTTCTGAAAAAGATTTAACATTGGACAAAGCTTTCAGTATGGCTGTATCATACGAAGCAGCAGCAAAAGGAGCTGCAGAGGTACAACAAGAGACACAGGACTTCGGCACCCATAAAATGACACAGGAGTTCGGAAGATGTTATCGCTGCGGCAGATCCACCCATAACCAGAGGGACTGCTGGTTCAAGGGCAAAGCATGCAGGCAATGTGGTAAGATTGGACACATTGCATGGGTATGCCAATCTGGATAAAATAAATCCACTGACAGAAAACAAAAAATCAATAAAGAAAAGTACAGGAAGGTACAAATGATGATGGACAATAGCTCCGAAGACCAGAATAGCGATAGCGACTCCGGAAAAAAGAGACTAAGCTGTCTCAAATTACATAATGTACTTGCCAAAGAGGATTACCAAACCATTTGGGTTACCCTCACAATAGCAGGGTCCCCAGTTAAAATGGAGCTAGATACAGGATCAGCTCTAACTGTAATAAATCGACGAGATTACGAGAGGCTATTTTCGCATATACCTCTAAAAGACACATCCATTATCTTAAAAACATATACGGGGCAGAAAGTCTACCCCAAAGGAAAAATAAGGGTGCCTGTGGTATACAACGGCAAAGAAATACAAAAGTTGTATTTATACATTCTACAAGATGGTGGTCCACCGTTGTTGGGACGTGAATGGATAAGGAAGATACGTTTAGACTGGCACTCCATTCAGGCACTGACGGTGACCAGTAAGGAAAAAAACAATGATGACATCATACCTGAACGATTAAAAGACATCTTGGCCAACGCCAAAGAAGTGTTTCAAGAGAAACTAGGAACCTTGAAAGGCATCACCGCCTCAATAAAAGTGGAAGATACAGCAATTCCAAAAATTTTTAAGGCAAGACCGGAGCCATACGCGATACATCCGGCAGTCGAGGCAGAGCTGGAGAATTTGGAAAAGGCAGGCATATTATCCAAAATAGATTGGAGCGAATGGGCAACACCCATCGTTCCGGTCATGAAAAAAACATTGAAAAATAACTCTGAGGAACAGAAAAAATTTTGCATCTGTGGGGACTTTAAGGTGACTGTAAACCCGGTCCTTCACACGGTACAGTATCCTCTTCCGAGGATAGAAGATATTTTCGCCTCACTATCCGGAGGGAAACGTTTCACAAAAATTGACTTGGCACAGGCATATCTACAGATGGAGGTTGAGGAGACCTCTAAAAAGTATCTCACAATAAACACACACAAAGGCCTGTACCAGTACAATCGACTGGTTTTTGGAATAGCATCAGCTCCAGCTATCTGGCAAAGAGCTATGGAGCAAGTCCTGCAAGGGATTCCGGGGACTCAATGCTACCTAGACGACATCCTTATAACAGGAGAAAACGACAACGAGCACCTTGCCAATTTGGAGCAGGTGCTCACTAGGCTGAAAGAACGGGGCCTACGAGCAAATCGCCCCAAGTGCGAATTTTTCCAAAATCAGATATCATATTGTGGCCACATAATTAATAAGGAAGGGTTGCATAAGTCACCTGAAAAAATTGAAGCAGTTATAAAAGCCCCAGCACCTGAAAATGTTTCACAATTAAGGTCATTCCTGGGATTAATAAATTACTATCATAAATTTTTACCGAACTTGTCAACTATTCTACACCCTCTTAATGGTCTTCTACAGACAGGAGTGATTTGGAAATGGAACGAAGACTGTAAACGTGCCTTCCATAAATGTAAAGACTTAATCACATCCGAGAAAGTTTAGCTCATTACAACCCATCACTACCAATCAGACTGGTGTGCGATGCACCCCCTTACGGCATAGGAGCGGTATTGTCCCATAGATTCCCTGATGGCTCGGAACGGCCGATAGCTTTTGCGTCACGCTCATTGAACTCAGCTGAGCGTAACTATGCCCAGATAGACAGGGAAGCACTCAGCCTAGTATGGGGAGTGAAGAAATTCAACCATTACCTACACGGACAAAAATTTACCTTGCTGACTGACCATCAACCCCTCATCTCCATATTCAACCCTAAAAAAGGTGCCCCCATTATGACGGCACAAAGACTACAGAGGTGGTCCCTTTTTCTAGGGGCACACCAATACGACATTGAATACAAAGGGTCAAAACAGCATGGGAATGCTGACGGTTTATCGCGCCTACCGTTGCCAACGATAGAAGAGGCACCTACAGTAGACCCAGTAGAGATATTCCACTCTACCATAGTGGAATGTCTACCGGTGACAAATTCTGCCATTGAAAGGGAGACAAGAAATGACCCTACTCTCTCACGGGTCTACGATTTAACAGTGAAGGGATAGCCAGCACATGGCGAACCACTGTTGCCAGCATTCTCGCAAAGAAGAGAACAGCTGTCAGTGTGCCGAGGAACCTTGATGTGTGGATCCAGAGTGTTGATTCCACCCAAACTCCAGGATAAAGTGCTAAAGGAGCTTCACGAGGGGCATCTGGGTGGAGTGAAAATGAAGAACCTAGCTAGGGCATTTGTATGGTGGCCAGGTATCGATGGAGACATCGAAGACATGACCAAGAGCTGCCTAGGATGCCAGAAGGTCCAAAATGCTCCGCCACAGGCCCCTCTACATCCATGGGAGTGGCCCTCATCTCCCTGGCAAAGGGTGCACATCGACTTTGCTGGTCCATTTATGGACTCAATGTTCTTAATCGCAGTTGATGCACACTCCAAGTGGCCGGAGGTAATAAAGATGTCCTCCACCACCACGGAAAAAACCATCACAGTATTAAGGACCATATTTGCCAGGAATGGGCTGCCGGAACAGATATGTTCTGATAATGGACCGCAATTTGTGTCCGAAGAATTCAGAGAGTTCTTAAAGAACAATGGGGTAAAGCACTACACGTCCGCCCCATACCATCCCGCCACCAATGGATTGGCTGAAAGGTTTGTCCAGACCTTCAAGAAAGCCATCAAGGCCATGGGTAATGAAGACATAAAACTTCAGCACAAGGTGGATAACTTCTTATTTGCATATAGGAATGCAACGCATATGGTTACTAACCAAACTCCCGCCATGATGTTCTACAATAGAAACCTAAGATGCCGGCTGGATTTGGTGAAGCCCAACATCCGAAGGGACGTGGAGAACCGGCAGTTTCAGGGCATGAATGAAAGGCCAACTAGGGCCTTCCAGATAGGCCAACCGGTTTTGGCCCGGGACTACCGTACCGAGAAATGGCAGCCTGGAACTATCTGCACACGATTAGGACCACTGATGTATACCGTGGACATTGGAGACAGCATAATAAGGCGCCATGCTGACCAAATCATCAAGTCATCCGAAAAGGGACAACCTACACCACCACTCTATACATCTAATGATGAAGTAGAGATACCCATATCTACCTCCGATCCGGTGATACTGGAGCCCGATGAACCCGACACTGGCCTTCAAGCCGAATCAGCCTTGCCAGAAGAACCTGCTACACCACCAGAAACTACTACACCCCCGAGACGTTATCCAGACCGAGTCAGGAAGCCTCCTGAGAGACTAACTTATAATTAATTAATACAGCAATGTATATTATTTTGCATATAACATGTAATTAATAATTACTTAAAATATGATGTACTAGTTAGCTAGAAGGGGAGGAATTGTGGTGTATGTGCCTTTAAGAGCAATTATGGTGTATGTGCCTTTAAGAGCCCCAGGTGTGCGTAATGCCGGTAATTGCCACTTGGGCTATATAAGCCTGTGTATTGTGTATATCCTTTAGAAACCCCCCCCCAGACTTGCTTAGTAAATACCTATGAACCAACTCCTGTCTTCAGTGTCTTTATCTACACACGGACACTACAAATTCCACAGGCGCAGAACCCTCTGTGTGAAGAGGATTTTCCTTCCCTTTGTTCTAAACACAGACAAGATGGGCCGAATGTCCTCCTTCTGTGCTGTATCATTCTATAACTCTCGTACATTTTATCCAGTATCTATGGCCTATCGGGCTAGACTCCTCCGCTGCTGAAACAGTCTATCTCCATCGGCGCTGTCATAATTTGAAACACTTTTATTTTAATTATTCATTCTTCGTGTGTGGGCTTCGTTGCTTTAGGGGGTGGTGGGCCTTCTTCTGTTTGGTACAACTGAGTGGCTTTCTCGGCCACTTCAGAAAGAAAGAAAGACTTGCATTTCTATAGCACCTTTCTTGACCACCGGATGTCCGAAAGCGCTTTACAGCCAATGAATTACTTTTTGAAGTGTAGTCTGTTGTACTGCAAGAAACGCAGCAGCCGATTTGTGCACAGCAAGCTCCCTCAATGAGCAATGTGATAATGACCAGATCATCTGTTTTGTAGTGATGTTGATAGAGGGATAAATATTGGCCCCAGGACACCGGGGAGAACTCCCCCCTGCTCTTCTTCGAAATAGTGCCACGAGATTTGTTACATCCACCTGAGAGAGCAGACGGGGCCTCAGTTTAACGTCTCGTCCGAAAGACGGCACCTCCGACAGTGCAGCACTCCCTCAGCATTGCACTGGAGTGTCAGCCACGACTGACCCTAGTCAACTGAGGGAGTTAAAAGTCAACCACATTCGGTGTGGGACTGGAGTCACGTATAGGCCAGACCTGTGCAGGGACGGTAGGTTTCTTTCCCTAAAGTAAATTTAGTGAACTATCTATCAAATTATATCATATCGCACCTCACACCAGAGGACTACGTATTACATAAGAACATAAGAAATAGGAGCAGGAGTAGGCCATTCGGCCCCTCAGGCCTGCTCCGCCATTCAATAAGATCATGGCTGATCTTCTACCTCATCTCCACTTTCCTGCACTATCTCCATATCACTTGATTCCCTTAATATCCAAAAAGCTATCGAACTGTCTTAAATTTACTCAACGACTGAGCCTCCACAGTCCTCTGGGGTAGAGAATTCCAAAGATTCACTGTTGAGTCTGTATGTTCCAGTTATGTTTAGGATCAATCACTGGACACAGACAACAAGAATAACTTTTAACAGGTCTTTACTATTCGAAGGTCAGGGCTGAACTGCCCAGCAAATCCTTGCACAACACTTATATACCGGTGTGGTCACCACCGGTATTACAGTATTACAGTATACAGCAGCCAAGAGAAAGTAGTACATCTCTTAAGGTAGTTCTCTTAAGGTGGAACAGGTTACATACACCACAATCCTCCCTTTTTAGCTTAACAGTTATATCCCCATTTAACATAACATAATAACATATATATATACAACTTCATGCAAAACAATTCAAAGATTCAGTCTCTGAGGAGGCCTCCTGATTCGAGTTGGATAACGCCTTTCAGGGGTCTCTGATTCTCGTTGCTGGGGTGACTCATCTAGTTGGTCTCTTATGGATTGGACATCATCCTCAGGTACATTCACTTCTGAGGTAGATGCTTCAGGTTCACTAACTTCTTTCACGGTTGTCTCTGCCGTAACCATGGGTTCGATCCTTGTTCTCGATTCTACCAGTTGGTCAGCATGATGCCGTATTACATTTTCACCAATATCTACCGTGTACATCTGGGGTCCTTGTCTGGCCCGAATTGTTCCAGATTGCCATTTCTCGTTTTTATAGTCCCGGGCTAACACTGGTTGTCCTATTTCGAAACTCCGAGTGGTCTTGTTATTTATATGCTGGAACTGTTTGTTTTCAACTTCCCTCCGCACATTTGGTTTTAACAAGTCCAACCTGGACCGCAACCTCCTGTTGTAGAACATCATGGCAGGACTTTGGTTTGTCACTGCATGAGTGGCGTTTCGATATGCCAGTAGGAATTTGTCCACCTTGTGTTGTAGTGGAATCTGATCTTCGCTCATGGCCTTTATTGCTTTTTTAAACGTTTGTACAAATCTCTCGGCCAGCCCGTTTATAGCCAGATGATATGGGGCAGAGGTATAATGTTTCACCCCATTCTTCTTCATGAATCTCTGCAATTCTTCTGACACGAACTGCGGTCCGTTGTCTGAACATATTTGTTCTGGCAATCCATTTCTCGCAAATATCGTTCTTCACACCGCGATCGTCTTTTCCGAGGTAGTGGTAGTCATCTTAATCACTTCTGGCCATTTAGAATGTGCGTCCACCGCAATTAAAAACATGGAGTCCATGAAAGGACCAGCAAAGTCAATATGTACACGTTGCCATGGGGTTGAAGGCCATTCCCATGGATGCAGCGGTGCAATCGGAGGTGCATTTTGCACTTTTTGGCACCCTGAGCAGCTTTTCGTCAGCTCCTCTATCTGTTGGTCGATACCCGGCCACCACACATAAGCCCTAGCAAGGCTTTTCATCTTGACTCCCCCCAGATGACCTTCATGCAGTTCCTTTAGAACTCTCTCTCTTAATTAAGGAGGAATAATCACCCTTGTTCCATACATCAATGTTCCTTGACAGACGGACAGCTGTTCTCGTCTTGCTGAGAATGCCGGTAACAGTGGATCACCATGTGCTGGCCATCCCTTCACTGTCACTTCGTAGACCCTGGACAGTGTCGGGTCGTTCCTGGTTTCTCTTTCAATACTTGCATTGGTGACTGGTAAACATTCGATGATGGTCGAGTGAAATAACTCAACAGGGTCAACCGTCGGTGCCTCCTCCTCTGTAGGTAGTGGCAGGCGCGACAGCCCATCAGCATTACCATGCTGCTTTGTACCTTTGAATTCTATCTGATATTGATGTGCCCCTAGGAAAAGGGGCCATCTCTGGAGTCTCTGTGCTGTCATCACCGAAACACCCTTCTTAGGGTTAAAAATGGATACCAACGGGTGGTGGTCTGTCAGAAGCGTAAACTTTTGGCCCTGCAGGTAATGATTAAACTTCTTTACTCCCCACACAAGGCTGAGAGCCTCCCTATCTATCTGAGCATAATTGCGCTCAGCGGAGGTCAATGATCTGGATGCGAACGCAACTGGCCTCTCCTGGCCATTTGGCTACTTGTGTGAGAGTACTGCCCCAATACCATATGGAGAAGCATCACAAGCCAAACGAATAGGCAGCGTTGGGTTGAAGTGAGCCAACACTTCCTCTGAGGTGATGAATGCCTTGCTTTCGCGAAAGGCGCTCTTACAGTCCTCGCTCCACTTCCATGGTACTCCCTTCTGCAAAAGAGCGTTCAGCGGGTGCAGCACCGTGGATAAATTTGGCAGAAACTTATGGTAATAGTTAATCAACCCTAGAAACGACCTCAATTGGGATACATTATCTGGAGCGGGAGCCTTCACAACAGCTTCGATCTTGTCAGGAGACTTATGAAGCCCCTCCTGGTCAATGACATGACCACAGTACGAGATCCGCTTCTGAAAGAATTCACATTTCTGGCGATTAACTCGAAGACCATATTCTTTCAATCTGGTGAGCACCAGTTCCAAGTTTGCAAGGTGTTCCTCGTCATCATCTCCTGTAATCAGAATATCGTCCAGGTAACATTGTGTACCTGGAATTCCCTGTAATACCTGCTCCATGGCCCTCTGCCAAATTGCTGGAGCCGATGCCACTCCAAAAACCAGTCTATTATACCGGTACAAGCCTCTATGCGTGTTGATCGTGAGATACTGGCGTGACTCTTCCTCAACTTCCATCTGTAAGTACGCCTGCACCAGGTCTATCTTGGTGAAGTGTTTCCCGCCAGACAATGAAGCGAAGATATCCTCAATCCGTGGAAGCGGATACTGCACCATGTGAAGCACCGGATTAACAGTGATCTTGAAATCACCACAGATGCGAACCTTCCCCGGTTCCCCCGGCTTGTTACTCGATGAACGCTTCATGACTGGGACAATGGGCGTGGCCCACTCACTCCAGTCTACCTTAGACAGTACTCCTGAATGTTCTAGCCCTTCCAGCTCAGCTTCCACAGCAGGTCGTATTGCATAAGGTACCGGTCTGGCTTTGAAAAATTTTGGGTTTGCATGTTCTTCAACCTTGATGTTTGCCGTAATTCCTCTCAGTGTTCCCAGTCCTTGTTGGAACACCTCTTTAGCATCGTCCAATATTCTGGACAATCGTTAAGGTTTGACATCTTTTGTACCAGAATCTACCGTTAGTGCTTTTAAGGAATGCCAGTCCATATTCATTTTCCTAATCCACTCCCGTCCCAGTAGTGGTGGACCTCCCTCAGGTAGCACGTATAAGTCCATTCCTCGGCTTTCTTTGCCCTTGTGGACCACCTTTACCTCTATCTTCCCGATGGGGTATACTCTTTGCCCCGTGTATGTTTTCAATACAATCTCCGTATCCCGTAGGGTAATATGTGGGAATAACCTTTTGTAATCTTTCTTATTCATGACCGTCAATGCCGATCCAGTGTCCAATTCCATCTTCACTTGGACTCCTGCTATCTGAAGTGTGACCCAAATTGTTTGGAGGTCTGCTTCCTTACCAACATTGTGTACTCTTAGACTACCCAGTTCATTACTGCTGGCATCTGAATCTGACTTCTGTTCGTTCGAACTGTTCTCTGTCACCTTGTGTACCTTTTTGTACTTTTCCTGTGGTGACTTTTTGTTGCTGGTCTTCTTTCCTGACCGGCATACTTTAGCTATGTGACCAAGCCTGCCACATTTTATGCATTCCTGATTTTTGAACCAGCACTGGTTCTGATCGTGTGTTGTCTTTCCACAACGATAACATTTTACTGTACTCAAGACCATTTGATTGGTGCAGAGTTCCGGTGACCGTAGCTGCATTTCTGCAGTGCCTCTTGCTGCGGCTTCTTGCGATGCTGCAATAGTGACAGCTTTATCAAGCGTAAGATCATTCTCTTCAAGCAGTCGCTTTTGTGTTCCTTCTTTTAACAATCCACACACAAATTTATCTCTCAGCGCATCTGCTAGCCCTGTCCCAAACTGACAGTACTTCAATAGCTTACGTAGTTCAATTAAAAATTCAGCGTTGCTTTCGTCTTTCAACTGCGTTCTTCTGTAAAATTTAAATCGTTCCGCTATCATCAGCGGCGTGGGGTTTAAATGATTTTTCAGGACAGTAACAATATTCGCGAAGGTCTGATCCGTCGGTTTATTTGGTGATAGAAGGTGCTTCAATAGCCCATATGTCTTCGCCCCCATTGAGCTTAATAAGGTTAATGCTTTCTCATCATCTGGTACCTTATTTGCTTTACAATAAACTTCCATGCGTTCTACATACGTGGTCCAATCTTCGACATCACTATCAAAGGTATTAATGCTCCCATGTTTAGGCATCCTTGCAAGTTTTTAAAATTTTTTTTTTTTTTTAAATGGCGGCTTCCCGCGCTTGTCTTCTTCCCCCGCCTACTAAAATGGCGGCTTCCCGCGCTTGGCGGTCTTTCCCGCGCTCGTCTTCTTCCCCCGCCGACTACAATGGCAGATTCCCGCATTTGCCTTCTTCCCCCGCTGGCTGCAATGGCGATTGCCTTGCTGCTGCCGTTCTCGCCTCCCCAGCGGTTCTCACTCCCCGACGCTGCTTTGCCTTGCAGCCCCGCTTGCAGCCCGGTCCTTTACACTGGCTGCGTTTGAATTCTCCGCGGCTCTCGTGCCTTAAGCTTCTCAACTCCCCGACACTGCTTTGCCTCGCAGCCCTGCTCGCAGCCCGGTCCTGTACACCGGCTGCGTTTGAGTTCTCCGCGGCTCTCGAGCCTTAAGCTGCCCCAGTCGCTGCGCCTCTCGGCCTCGATTGCAGCCCGGCCCTTTCTACCGGCCGTGGTCGAGCTCTCCGCCCTTATTCCTCCATTTTCCCTCCCCTACTCCACAGTCAACGCGACTGACTTTCTGCTCGTGTCGCTGATCGGCTTACCCACCACCGTGGTAGAAGGGATGATCACTGCCTGTCGCTGATGGAGGGCTCCGTGGTCAGAATTCTTTTTCTTTTTAACCCGGGTTCTCGATGCCTCCCGTGCGATGGTGCTCAGCAGGATGATGAGGGCGGATGCCTCTTCTCGACGCCCGTTTTGAGGACGAAGCTGCCTTGGATGTAAATTTGCCGCAGGGTAAGATCAGACTCGTCGCCACTGTTGAGTCTGTATGTTCCAGTTATGTTTAGGATCAATCACTGGACACAGACAACAAGAATAACTTTTAACAGGTCTTTACTATTCGAAGGTCAGGGCTGAACTGCCCAGCAAATCCTTGCACAACACTTATATACCGGTGTGGTCACCACCGGTATTACAGTATTACAGTATACAGCAGCCAAGAGAAAGTAGTACATCTCTTAAGGTAGTTCTCTTAAGGTGGAACAGGTTACATGTAGTGTATGTACCCGTCTACCCTTAAGGAAATTATTGTATGTAACCGTTCACCTTTAAGGGAGCTACTTTAAGTGTGGCACTACTTGTTTGGCTTCTGTATACTGTAATACCGACAGTGACCACACCAGTATATAAGTGTTGTGACAGGATAACTGGGGCAGATTCGCCCGGACCTTCGAATAGTAAAGACCTGTTTGTTGTTATTTCTGAAGTCTGTGTATTTATTAACTGCACAACCCACAGACTTTACAGTGGCGGCGAGTCCGATCGTACCCTGCGGCAAGATTACCAAAGCAAGAAGAGCGTCGAAGAGAGGCAACTGCCCTCGTCGTGCTGCTGGAAGAAAACACGAGGCTGCAGCAGGAGAAAGGTGGAAGACTTTAGCAACAAAAGCTTCCATCTGCAACAGGCACTGACTACCCTTCTACCACGGTACAGAGTGAGCCGATCAGCGGGGAACAAGGCGGCTGAAGAGACTGTGAGTAGGGGAAGGTGTAGAGAATATCCGGAGGATAAGGGCAGAGCACTCGACCTCGGTCGAGGGGGAGCTGAGCCGGTCAAAAGTCGGGTCCAACGGCGTCGGGTGACAGCCGGACCGCGATCGGCGGGATAAATCCGGGCAGCGACCGCAGCCACGAAGCGCTGAGCCTGCGAGTAGGCATGGGAAGAGAAACCCAGCCGCAGCCGGGGAGGGAAACACCGGTCTGCGAGAGGGCTGGGGAGGCGAACGGGAACCATGCGGGTGAGAGCCGGGTGCGGAGAGAGAGACTGCGAGGAGCCAGTCCAGCGGCTGAGCTGTTCTCCACCAACGGGGTACTCAGAGCCGGCAAAACCGAACGTGCGGGAGTGGGAGAGAGACACAGCCGAAAACGGGGTGAGAGACTGCGCGAGAGCCAGCCCAGCGGCTGAACTGTCCTCCGTTAACGGGGTGTACCCAGCGCCGGTAGAGCCGTGCGGGCGGGAGGAGAAGACAGAGCCGAGTAGGGGGAGCTGTGCGAGAGCCAGCCCAGCGGCTGAACCTGTCCGCTGCGGGGAAAGCGTACCCCTTCCACCAGGAAGAAACGCGGGACGCCGCCATTAGGCGGAGGAACCGACAGAAGCGGGAAACCGCCATTGAAGTGGGCGGGGAGAGAAAGGAAGAGCAGGAAACCGCCAAATTCGCGGGAAAAGCCGCCATCTTAGAAAAAAAAGTACATAAGAATTTAAAGAAATATTTGTGTTGTACCCAAAGAAAGGAAGATGCCTAAGCGTGGGGACAGCAACGATTTTAACTCCGAAATAGAAGACTGGCCCACGTACGTGGAACGTATTGAGATACATTGTCAGGCTAACAAAATAGCTAAGGAGGAAAAAGCTGTAACCTTACTTAACATGATGGGTGCGAAAACATTCGGGTTGTTGAAACATCTTCTCTCTCCAGCTAAACCGGCGGATCAGACTTTCGAGGATATAGTAGCAGTGCTGAAGGATCACTTGAACCCCACACCGTTGAAGCTGGCTGAACGATTCAGATTCTATGCGAGAACGCAGAAGAAAGACGAAAGCAACGCGGAATACTTGGTCGAACTGCGGAGGCTAGCGAAACACTGCCAGTTCGGAGGGAATCTGACAGAGGCACTGCGAGACAAGTTCGTATGTGGATTGTCCAAAGAAGGGACGCAAAAGCGACTACTGGAAGAGAACAACCTCACACTTGACAGGGCTGTCCTTATAGCCGCATCATACGAAGCCGCAGCAAAAGGAACGGCGGTAATGCAGCGGAAGGCGGTGGCACTAGGGGTGGACCACATCACCTCGAGGACTACGAAATGCTATCGTTGTGGGAAGACAACACACGACCAGAAGCGTTGCTGGGGTAAAAACCAAGAATGCCGGAAATGTGGCAAGATCGGGCACATAGCTAAAGTGTGCCGGTCAGGAACGACGTACAACAATAACGAGTCCTCACAAAAATGGTACAGAAAGGTACAAGAGGCGACTAGGAAGAGTCTGAAGGAACAGAAGTCGGACTCACACTCCAAACACAAAGGACTGGACAGTCTGAGAATCCACAACGTGAGCAATGAAGCCGACCGACAAACTATTTGGATAACGTTACAGATTGAGAAGGTCCAAGTAAAAATGGAAGTAGACACCGGATCGGCGTTGACTGTCATGAATAAGCATGACTATAAAAAGTTTTTCAAGCATATTCCACTACGGAATACGGATCTAGTGCTGCAGACATACACGGGGCACAAAGTATTCCCCATCGGAAAACTAGAGGTTAAGGTGAGATACCAGGATAAAGTTCACCACCGGTTAGATCTGTATGTGTTGCCTGAGGGAGGTCCACCACTTCTGGGACGAGAGTGGATCCGAAAAATAAAGATGGACTGGCATGCACTAAACACCATGACGGTGGAGTCCGAAAAAGAGGATGTCAAACCTGAACGGTTGTCCAGAATATTAGACGAAGCTAAAGAGGTATTCCAGCAAGGACTGGGAACGCTGCGAGGTATTAAAGCAAAGGTCAAGATTGCAGAACATGCAAGCCCAAAGTTTTTTAAGGCCAGATCGGTACCGTACGCAATACGACCAGCAGTAGAGGCAGAACTAGAAGAACTTGAACGATCAGGGGTTCTGTCAAAAGTAGACTGGAGTGAGTGGGCCACGCCCATTGTTCCCGTCATGAAATCCTCACCAAGTAATAAGCCAGGGGGACCGGGGAAGGTCCGTATCTGCGGAGATTTCAAGATCACAGTGAATCCGGTACTTCACACGGTACAATACCCGCTTCCGCGGATTGAAGATATTTTTGCTTCATTGGCTGGAGGGAAGCACTTCACGAAGATAGACTTGGCTCAGGCATATTTACAGATGGAGGTCGAGGAAGAGTCACGCCAATACCTCACCATCAATACTCACAGAGGCTTGTATCGCTATAATAGACTGGTCTTTGGAGTAGCTTCGGCGCCAGCAATTTGGCAGAGGGCCATGGAACAGGTGTTACAAGGAATTCCAAGCACGCAGTGCTACTTAGATGATATTCTAATCACGGGAAAAGATGAGGAAGAACACCTCACGAATTTGAAACTGGTACTCACCAGGTTGAAGGAGTATGGCCTTCGGGTTAATCGCAAGAAGTGTGAGTTCTTCCAAAAACGGATCTCATACTGCGGTCATGTCATTGACCGAGAGGGACTACATAAGTCACCGGAAAAGATAGAAGCGGTCGTGAAGGCCCCCGCTCCAGGAAACGTGTCACAGCTAAGGTCATTCTTGGGGTTGATTAATTATTATCACAAGTTTCTGCCAAATTTGTCTACGGTGCTGCATCCGCTAAATGAGCTGTTGCGGAAAGAAGCACCATGAAGGTGGAGTGAAGAATGCAAAAAGGCTTTTCGCAGGAGCAAGGAGTTGATTACCTCTGAAGAAGTGTTGGCTCATTTCAACCCAGCATTACCCCTTCGGCTAGCTTGTGATGCTTCCCCGTATGGAATTGGGGCAGTACTTTCGCACAGACTACCAAATGGCTCGGAAAGGCCGGTGGCATTCGCGTCCCGATCATTGACACCAGCGGAACGAAATTACGCCCAGATAGATAGGGAGGCCCTCAGTCTTGTGTGGGACGTGAAGAAATTCAACCATTACCTGCAGTGTAAGAGGTTCACATTGCTGACGGACCACCAGCCGTTGGTGTCCATATTCAACCCAAACAAGGCCGTTTCTACCATGACGGCACAAAGGTTACAAAGATGGTCAGTTTTACTTGGGGCACACCAGTATGATATTGAATACAAACGGTCCAAACAGCATGGAAACGCTGATGGGCTATCACGCTTGCCATTGCCGATGGTAGAAGAAGCGAGGACAGTGGACCCAGTAGAGTTGTTCCACTCATCAATAGTGGAGTGTCTGCCGATAACAAACTCAATGATTGAGAATGAGACAAGGAATGACCCGACTCTTTCACGAGTCTATGATTTAACGGTGGAGGGGTGGCCAGCACAGTGCGAACCAACACTGCAAGCATTCTCACAGAGGAAAGAACAACTGTCAGTGTGTCGAGGAACCCTGATGTGTGGGTCTAGAGTGGTGATTCCACCCAAACTCCAAGAGAAGGTACTCAAGGAGCTGCACGAAGGACACCTGGGTGGCGTAAAGATGAAGAATCTAGCAAGGGCGTTTGTGTGGTGGCCAGGCATCGATGGGGACATAGAGGAGATCACGAAGAATTGCCTAGGATGTCAGAGGGTTCAGAATGCGCCACCACAGGCTCCTCTGCACCCATGGGAGTGGCCCTCATCTCCCTGGCAAAGAGTACACATCGACTTTGCTGGTCCATTTATGGACTCGATGTTCCTAATAGCGGTAGATGCCCACTCCAAGTGGCCAGAAGTAATTAAGATGACCACCACCACGACGGAAAAAACCATCACGGTGTTAAGGACTATGTTTGCTCGGAATGGCCTGCCAGAACAGATCTGTTCTGACAATGGACCGCAATTTGTATCTGAGGAATTTAAGAAATTCTTAAAGAGCAATGGGGTTAAACATTACACGTCAGCCCCATACCATCCCGCCTCCAATGGATTGGCTGAAAGGTTTGTCCAGACCTTCAAGAAGGCCGTAAAGGCCATGAGTAATGAAGACATAAGTTTACAGCATAAGGTGGATAGTTTTTTGTTGGCATACCGAAATGCAACCCATGCGGTCACAAATCAAACTCCCGCGATGATGTTTTGTAATAGACGCCTACGATGTCGGCTGGATTTACTCAAACCAAACGTCAGAAGGGACGTAGAGAACCGACAATTCCAGGGCATGAACGAAAGGGCCACTAGATCCTTCCAGACCGGTCAACGAGTTTTGGCCCGGGACTATCGTACTGAGAAATGGCAGCCTGGAACGATTGGAAAAAGGCTAGGCCCGTTGATGTACACTGTGGACATTGGAGACAATATAATAAGGCGCCATGTTGACCAGATCATAGGGTCCACCACAAATGGGCCCCCGGCTTCACCACCTTACCCGGATAAGGTTGAGACTGAGTTACCCAGAACACCTACGTCCGATCTGGTAGTTCTGGAGTCAGAGGAACCTGACACTGTGCTTCGAGCCGATTCAACTTTACCAGAAACACCTACTAGCCCGCTTGGAATGACGACACCACTGCGGCGTTACCCGGACAGAATCCGGAAACCTCCCGAAAGACTGAATCTATGAACTGTCTTAAATAAATCTGTATATATATATGTGATAATGTATGTCCACTATGGACTCAGTATGTTGAAAGCTAAAAAGGGAGGATTGTAGTGTATGTACCCGTCTACCCTTAAGGAAATTATTGTATGTAACCGTTCACCTTTAAGGGAACTACTTTAAGTGTGGCACTACTTGTTTGGCTTCTGTATACTGTAATACCGACAGTGACCACACCAGTATATAAGTGTTGTGACAGGATAACTGGGGCAGATTCGCCCGGACCTTCGAATAGTAAAGACCTGTTTGTTGTTATTTCTGAAGTCTGTGTATTTATTAACTGCACAACCCACAGACTTTACATTACATACACCACATTCACCACCCTCTGAGTGAAGAAATTTCTCCTCATCTCAGTTCTAAATGGCCGACCCCTAATCCTGAGACTGTGACCCCTGGTTCTAGACTCTCCAGCCAGGGGGGAAACATCCTCCCTGCATCTACCCAGTCAAGCCCTGTAAGAATGTTGTATGTTTCAATGAGACTACCTCTCATTCTTCTGAACTCTAGAGAACATAGGCCTAGTCTACCGATGAAGCAGCCCCAGGAAGACCATCGGCAGTCAGAGAAGCCGAAGTCTTTGTGGCCATCAGTTTTAATAACTGCACTAAGTTCATTTTGGAGGTGGCTGCTGGCAATTGAGACCCACACTGCGTGGGCTAAAGATCATTTTTTTAAAAAGGGCAATATAGACTGCAGCTGGAAGTGTTCTCTCCAGTAATCTTTTCAGGTAAATTCACACTGATTCTAGGAGATAAACATACCGATTTGGATCAGTTATGTCTGAGTTTAATCAGCTCCACCACTTCCATTTCTTTAATACTGTACGGTTGTAAGTACAATTGTTTTTAATTACAATTTCCTCTCTAATCCTAGCCACAATATTAAGCTGCCTAATCTAACCCACAGGTCCTAAAACTAAATCCGCTCCATTTAAAGCCGCTTTCAAACCAACGCTTCTTTACCTCAGATTCCAGGAGATCAGCAGCCATGTTACCAGTTTTTTACTGGAATAAATCCAGCTCCCTTATCCCAGCGGTAAAAATATTTCCACTGAATGAGATAAATGTCGAGCCTGCTTCGCTCAGTTTTCCTTTTTTGGTTTCCAATCCAGGTAAGTAAATATTTTTAAAATGCAATTTCATCTTGAGTCGTGCTGAGCGGGATTGCTCCTCCACGCTCCACAGCACTCCCGAAGGCCCCTTCCATCCAAGAATAGCATCCCCGCCCCCGCCCCCGCCCCCCACACACACTTTTCGTTCTCCTTCCTCCCCCACCCACCCTCCAGGACCTACCTGTCAGCCAGACTTCACCCTCGTGGAAGCGGCGAGCTGCCTCTGGGCGCCTGATTGGCGCCCCCAACTCGCTGACAATGCGCTGATTGAGGCCTTCAGACCTTGTGGCTTCTGGAGCCGCTCCCGCCTTTCAGGCCCAAGTTGAGGGTTGCCAACCTTCCGGGATTGGCCTGGGGTCTCCAGAGATTGAAGATTGATCTTCACGGCACCGCAGCGATCAACCTTGGAGAAAAACCACAAAGGCATTAAAAAAAAAAAAAAATTTCCCGTTTTCTTTCAACACTTCTGTTGCTTCTGTTTATTAGTTATAAAAAATATTGGCGATGGGGAGAACAAAGACTGACAGTCATGAGTCATCAAATGAAGAGTTATTTTTGCTTTCCAATTGGCCGTGGGAAGGCAGGGCGTCGTGATGATGGGCGTGTCAGGCAACCAATGGCAGGAAGCGGGCGGGGCAGTTGGAGGAAATCTCCAGGAATATATTCATCCAAGGTGTTTGCAGTGAAGTTGCGATTAGCATCAACACAATTCCAACGGGACTAGGCACGAGACCAGCAGTCATTTTTTTGTTTATTTGTTCAATGGGATGTGGGCATTACTGGCAGGGCCAGCATTTTATTGCCCATCTCTAATTGCCCTTGAGAAGGTGGTGGGCTGCTTTCTTAAACCACTGCAGTCGCAGTTTGGTACAACTGAGTGGCTCGCTGGAATGTTTCAGAGGGCTGTTAAGAGTCAACCACATTGCTGTGGATTTGGAGTGACATATAGGCCAGACCGGGTAAGGACAGCAGATTTCCTTCCTTAAAGGACATTAGTGAACCAGATGGGTTTTTACCGCAATCCTGTAGTTTTATGGTCACCATTACCGATACTAGCTTTTTATTCCAGATTTATTTAACTGAATTTAAATTCCCCAGCTGCCAGTGGTGGGATTTGAACTCGCGTCTCCAGATCATTAGTCCAGGCTTCCGGGTTACTAGTCCAGTAACATAACCACTATGTCACCGTAGCCTTAAAGTCTTGCCATATTCACTATGTAGGGGATGTTGAAGTGATTACTGGGACAAAATCATCCACAGTAATATTGACATTTACACGGACTTCCTTTGCTCACTATTCCAAAAGGTCCCAGCCTATTTGTACATAAAGATCAGGCAGAACAAATTCTTCACACTGGCTTATTAAAGGGCCTGGTAGTTTTTCTGTTTAACACAAAGGGGTCGAGTTTCCGTTAACTATATCGGCGCAATCTGGGCGGACTCGGCCGAGCCAACGCCAAAGATCAGGTCTTCTCACGATCTTTATGTTGCTTCAAGAGTCAATTCGCCCAGATCAGGCCCAGTGTTCCCTGTAACCTGCCTGTTCCGTGCGTGGCCTGTTTCTTTTAATGCGCGGTCCCTTTAAATTTCCGCACAGCGCGGTATTTACGAAGGAAAAGCCGGTGAGTGGCCTGCGCGGGACATTTCCCCATTGCTGAGCGGCCACGTTGCTTAGCTGGAACATTGATCAGGCCTTGCCCACAAAACTGGCCATGGCCCCCCCCTCCCCCACCGCCCCCCGCCCCCCCCATCGACATTCCGCCGATTGCGTAGGTTCGGGAAGGCTCGAGTCAGCGCGTTTTTTATAAAGGTTTTTCAAGTCAAAAATTATTTAATTTACTCAGAAACCGACTAATGTATTCAAATGAAACTACTAAATGATTCAGTATAATTGTTTTTAAGTCATTTTCAGTGATTTTAAATCAGGTTACTCACAGGTGGAGGACTGGACGCTGTTATTAAAAGTGCTTATTTTTGCTGAGAAACCCATTTTCAGCTGTATTAATAAAACCGCACCAGGTCACCACTGAAATATATCAAGGAATATTTTTTAATGCAAAGAAAACAAGGAACGATTACATTCTATTACGCTGCCCGGCTGCGCTGGTTCATGGAAGATTTGTTTTTAATATTCGCTCCTGGGATCTGAGCATCGCTGGCAAGGCCAGCATTTATGGCCCATCCCAAATAGCCCTCGAGAAGGTGGTGGTGAGCCGCCGCCTTGAACTGCTGCAGTCCGTGTGTGAAGGTACTCCCACAATGCTGTTAGGTAGGGAGTTCCAGGATTTTTGATCCAGCGACGATGAAGGATCAGCCAATATACCTCTAAGTCAGGATGGTGTGTGACTTGGAGGGGAACTTGGAGGCGGTGGTGTTCCTATGCGCCTGCTGCCCTTGTCCTTCTAGGTGGTGGAGGTCGCGGATTTGGGAGGTGCTGCCAAAGAATCATTGGCGAGTTGCTGCAGTGCATCTTGTAGATGGTACACACTGCAGCCATGGTCCTGGATGGTGTCGAGCTTCTTGAGTGTTGTTGGAGCTGCACTCATACAGCTAAGTGGAGAGTATCCCATCTCACTTGTAATTATGCAAATGAACTTGAACTGTAACCTAGCCAGTGTAATTTAAAGCGCATTTTGTGTGCTATTTCCTGACGGCTCCCAAAGTGGTAACTCTGCCCCAATATGGTTAGGTGAACCCTGCAATGATATACTGATATTGCACTAGCCCCAGCAGAGGTATGATGGAGCTGGGCATCAGACCCAGTGTCAAAACTTCTTACTAAGGTCAGAGAGACAAAAGCACCAATCACATCTCTGAGTCCACGGAAGTGAAAATGGGGGGAGATGTAAAATGGGCGGCCGACTCACTATGAATCATTTTACACTGGCGCACAAAGTCAAGACTTACCTCAGTGAGTGCTGCACTTTGGGTGAGTTATTAAGCTGGGACTTCATGTGCTGGACAAAGCAGCCCGCTTGATTGGCACCCCATCCACCACCTTAAACATTCACTCCCTCTACCACCGGCGCACTGTGGCTGCAGTGTGTACCATCTACAAGATGCACTGCAGCAACTCGCCAAGGCTTCTTCGGCAGCACCTCCCAAACCCGCGACCTCTACCATCTAGAAGGACAAGGGCAGCAGGCGCATGGGAACACCGCCACCTCCAAGTTCCCCTCCGAGTCACAGACCATCCTGACTTGGAAATATATCCTTCATCGTCGCTGGGTCAAAATCCTGGAACTCCCTACCTAACAGCACTATGGGATTACCTTCACCACACGGACTGCAGCGGTTCAAGAAGGCGGCTCACCACCACTACCTTCTCGAAGGCAATTAGGGGTGGGCAATAAATGCAGGCCATGCCAGCAATGCCATTATATCGGTGATATACCTCTAAGTCAGGATGGTGTGTGACTTGGAGGGGAACTTGGAGGTGGTGGTGTTCCCATGTGCCCTCTGCCCTTGTCCTTCTAGGTGGAAGAGGTCGCAGGAATCATAGAATATTACAGCACAGAAAGAGGCCATTCGGCCCATCGAGTCTGCGCCGGCTCTTTCGAAGAGCAATCCAGTTAGTCCCACTCCCCCGCTCTTTCCCCATATCCCTGATATTTTTTCTCCTTCAAGTACTTAGCCAATTCTTTTTAGTAAGCTAGAGTTGAAGGCAAAATGTCTGCTGAGTTTTCCCAAAGTAATTCATTGGATGCTTCTGAGGCATGGGGCCCGATTTTAACCCACCTGATGAAATCTGGACGTTAAAAATATCGGCAGCATGGTGCTCATCTTATCCATGCTGCACTGGCGTCTCACATGTCATTTTAACAGGCACCTTCCAGGCAGCTTCAGAGAACATTTGCCCCATGCATAAAGCAGGCAAAATGGAGAAGTCAAAAATTAAATGGAGTGAGTACTGACACCACTGTGTCAGTTAATAAGTTGGAGGTGGGGCAGGACTTGTGGAAAACAGAGTCTATTTCACAGTAAACAGAGGCTATTTCACAGCAAACAGAGGCTACTTTACAGCAAACAGTGTCTATTTTACTGCAGAGTCTATTTCACAGTAAACAGAGGCTATTTCACAGCAAACAGAGGCTACTTTACAGCAAACAGTGTCTATTTTACTGCAGAGTCTATTTCACAGTAAACAGAGGCTATTTCACAGCAAACAGAGGCTACTTTACAGCAAACAGTGTCTATTTTACTGCAGAGTCTATTTTACAGTTGAGTCGATTTCACAGCAAACAGAGTTTATTTCACAGCAAACAGAGTCTATTTCACAGCAAACAGTGTCTATTTTACAGCAAACAGTCTATTTTACAGCAGAGTTTATTTCACAGCAAACGGTGTCTGTTTCACTGCAAACAGGGTCTATTTTACAGCACAGTCTATTTTATAGCAGAGTCTATTTTACAGCAGAGTCTATTTAAACAGAGTCTTGAAGGATTACAGCAAACAGTGTCTATTTTACATCAAACAGTGTCTATTTTACAGCAAACATTGTCTATTTTACAGCAGTGTCTATTTTACAGCAAACAGAGTCTATTTTACAGCACAGAGTCCAGTTTACAGCAGACAGAGTCTAGTTTACAGCAAACAGAGCCCATTTAAACAGAGTCTCTAAGGATTACAACAAACAGAGCTCATAATCAAAACTCTCCCGCGATAAAAGCAGGGTTATTTCTCCAGCAGAATGCAGCGAGTGGAGGATAGTTACATAATACAAATGATGTGCATCAAATCAATCGCAGTCACTTACAGCAGCACGGTCTCCAGGCGTAATTAACGGGGGAACTACCCAATCATCTCCATTCTGGCCGGGAGTAGTGGTGTCACGATATGCAGCCACAAATAAATTCATATTGCCCTCACACTGAACTCTCGACCTGCGTTAAAATCGGGTCTAGGATATATAATTGTTCTATCCTCTACAACTCTGAATAAAGAATACTTCCCCTTTAAGAAATGTACGTTGTTCCAATATATGCAAAATTAATTGAGCCACGGCAAAAGTAGCAGAAGTCTGAAGCCATTACAATGTTTGGCAGTAATTAATGTTAATGCGCAATTAAGGATTCGTCTACTTTCATGCCTTCTCTGTGAGGGATGAAGTTTAGCAACTGCCTTGTGCTGTATTGTCTCCTGGGTGTTGTCTGTACCGATATTTTATATATATATGAGTAGGAGATTCTCAAGGACATAGGGTCGTGCTGCATTTGCTAAGGACGATACTTGTCGATGTATTTTCCGAAAATGTGCCCTGATCAAATGGACTGCATTCACCATAGTGCAACCAGCACAGTGATAGTAAGAAAGCAGTGGGTCGCTTGAACACATGAAAAAACAAAACCGACACTTATCATTTCTAAACAAAAAAGAAAGACTTGCATTTTTATAGCATCTTTCATGACCTCGGGATGTCCCAAAGCACTTTACAGCCAATTAAGTACTTCTTGAATTGTCATCGCTGTTGTAATGTATGGAAATGCAGCAGCCCGTTTTCGCACAGCAAGCTCCCACAAACCAGATAATCTGTTTTTTTGTTGTAGTGAATGTTGGTTGAGGGATAAACATTGGCCAGGACCTCGGGGATAACTCCCCTGCTCTTCTTCAAAATAGTGCTGCGGGATCTTTTACATCCACCTGAGAGAGCAGACGGGCCCTTGATTTACTATCTCATCTGAAAGACGGTACCTCCGACAGTGCAGCACTGCACTGGCATGTCAGCCTAGATTTTTGTGCTTAATGTCTCAGGACTTGAACCCACAACCTTCTGACTCAAAGACGAGGGGACTGATCCACGGCTGACACACCTAATTAGAATGTAATTTTAAAATGTAATAAAATAACTGCAATTTAAGTATTTAACTTCAATATGTAAACAACCATGTTTCTAAGTGGAAAATAAGTCATTTTGTTCCTGAAAATATTTAATTATTTAACTCTTTTGTGGGTCTTGCAGTTGGTTTTCATTTTCTTTGCATTTCACCAAAAATATCGACGTTGCGTAGAACCAGGCTTGGAGTACTGTGCACACTTCTGGTCATTTTCACATTGCTGTTTGTGGGAGTTTGTTGTACACAAATTGGCTGCTGTCTGCTCTCTCAGGTGGACGTAAAAGATCCCAAGTCACTATTTCGAAGAAGAGCAGGAGAGTTCTCCCCGGTGTCCTGGCCAATATTTATCCTTCAATCAACGTCACTGAAGACAGATTATCTGGTCATTACCACATTGCTGTTTGTGGGAGCTTGCTGTGTGCAAATTGGCTGCCGCGTTTCCCACATTACAACAGTGACTACACTTGAAAAAGTACTTAATTGGCTGTAAAGCGCTTTGAGACATCCAGTGGTCGTGAAAGGCGCTATAGAAATGCAAGTTCTTTCTTTTTCTTTCTCCATATTTTAACAAAGATGTACAAGCACTGGAGAAGGTGCAAAAAAGATTCACAAGGATAATACCAGAACTGAGAGGTTATAAATATCAGAAAAGATGTTCCTGGGAGAAGTCTCGGGGCATGGCGATGTTAGCCTTTATTGCAAGGGGGCTGGAGTAGAAGAGTAAGGGGGGGGGTGAAATTCGACTTGGGCAGGGATGCAAAATGGGCTGTATCATACCTGGTGTCCTGTCCAATATTTAGTTTCACTGATTCCAATAAAACTGAATATCAGGAGGGGTGTATAACGGGCGACACCATGATGCGATACCGGCCGTTTTGCGCCCCCATCCAAGTCGAATTTCTACCTCAGAAAGTCTTACTACAATTATACAGGGCTTTGGTGAGACCACACCTGTAGTACTGTGTATAGTTTTGGTCTCCTTACCTAAGGAAGGATATACTTGCCTTAGAGGGAGTGCAACAAAGGTTCACTAGGTTGATTCCTGGGATGAGAGGGTTGTCCTATGAGGAAAGATTGAGTAGATTGGGCCTATACTCTCTGGAGTTTAGAAGAATGAGAGGTGATCTGATCGAGACATATAAAATTCTTAGAGGGCTTGTCAGGATAGATGCTGAGAGAAACAAAAAGAAAATACTGCAGATGCTGGAAACCTGAAATAAAAACAGAAAATGCTGGAGATACTCAGCAGGTCAGGCAGCATCTGTGAAGAGAGAAACAGAGTTAATGTTTCAGGTCGATGACCTTTCATCAGAACTGGAAAAAAGCAGGAAATGGAACAGATTTTTAAGCAAGTGTAGGAGCTGGGAAATGGGGGAGGGGATGAAAGAACAAAAGGGAAGGTCTGTGATAGGATGGAAAGCGGAAGAGATTAAGAGACATTAAAAGATATTCAAGGCAAAAGGAGATGGTAATGGGAGAGGTTAAGAAACAAAGGATGGCTCTAGATGAAGTGTAAATTGCGCTGGCAGAATGAAAGACAGCTGCCATGTGGGGGAGAAGAATACAAGACACAGACAAAAGGTGTGGATAAAAAATATATATATGTGATAGGGGCCAGGTTATGATCTGAAATTGTTGAACTCTATGTTGAGTCTGGAAGGCTGTAAAGTGCCTAATCGAATGTTCCTTGAGCTTACGCTGAGCTTCCGTGGAACAATGCAAGAGGCCGAGGACGATGAAGTCTGAGTGGGAATGGAGCGGTGAATTAAAATGACAGGTGACCGGAATGCTGAGAGGTTGTTTCCCCTGGCTGAAGAGTCTAGAACTAGGGGGGCTCGAAGTCTCAGGATAAGGGGTCGGCCATTTACAACTGAGATGAGGAGAAATTTCTTCACTCAGAGGGTGGTGAATCTTTGGAATTCTCTACCCCAGAGAGCTGTGGATGCTGAGTCATTGAGTATATTCAAGACTGAGATCAATAGGATTTCTTGGCACTAATCAACTGAAGGGATATGGGGATAGTGCGGGAAGGTGGAGTTGAGGTAGATGATCAGCCACGATCGTATTGAATGGCGGAGCAGGCTCAAGGGGCCGTATGGCCCACTCCTGCTTCTATTTCTTATGTTCTTATGGTCCATAGTATCCTTGTCCTGCTCCTGCTAGGCCCCCTACAAAAATAAACGTTAGCAATTTCTTTGGACTTATTTCTGAACGACCCCCATCAGTCCACCTTCCAACTAAAATGTAAAAGAAAGAAAGACTTGCATTTATACAGCACCTTTCACAACCACTGGACACCCCAAAGCACTTCACAGCCAATGAAGTACTGTCACTGTTGTAATGAGGAAATGTGGCAGCCAATTTGCACACAGCAAGTCTCCACAAACAGCAATGTGATAGTGAGCAGATAATCTGTTTTAGTGATGTTGACTGTACACCGAGCATAACTCTCTTGCTGTTTTTTGAAAAAGTGCAATGGATTCTTTCCTGTCCACCTGAGAGGGCAGACAGGGCCTCGGTTTAACATCTCCTGCAAAGGACGGCACACTCCGACAGTGCAGCACTCCCCCGGAGTGTCAGCCTAGATTTTTGTGCTCAAGTCTCTGGAGTGGGACTTGAACCCACAACCTTTTGACTCGAGAGGTGAGGGTGCTACCCACTGAGCCACAGTAGCAACTGACATGGCAGGCGGCATAGGACCCCCATTTTCATGTAATGCAGGGAAACAGGCGAGGACTGGGGTTGGCCTTCTCGGGACTCAACCCAAAGATGCAAATCAGGGGCATTTAAAATCGGCCCCCGTGTCCCTGCTGAGTTGGTTGCAGGAGCTGTAGATGGCAGTAAGATTCCTACAATTGACTTCAGTGCCCCTGGGCATGAGATGGGTGAAAATGGCCCAATCTTGATGGCCAGCCAATGTTGCTGCTCGAGATTGCCCAGGGTAGGGTCTTTAAGCCAGGTCAAGGGCCAGGGTTAGCTACCTGCTCCTCATTGCCTAGGGCTAACGGCTGTGATGAAATATTCCATTCATCACTCATCAGTATTTCTCTGCCTGTGACTGTGGTTGGTTTCAGTTTCATTTCCATTGTATTGTACTGTGTGTAGGGCTCCGCCCATACCTGGCTCCTATGTAAGCTGGCCCAGCCTGCAGCACATCCAGTACGGCAGACCTCTGGATGGAAGATACATTCTCCTCTGTGTGTTACCTTCTAAGTCAATAAAAGCCTTGTTTTGTTTCGCTAACATCGAGTCTCGGATTTATTGAGGCACATCAACGGCTAAAGGATGACCACACAAGTGAGTTATCAGAGAGCACCTCATGCCCATTGGCCTGTACTTCCCACCAACCCATAGGAATCGTAACCTTCAGCAGAGGTGGGAGGTAACAGAAAACAAAAAATTAAATGTAAAGAAAATGAGGGATGTAGCGGAGTGAATCACCAGAGCATTACGGACAATTGTATATAATTCCTTTTACAGCAATGTAGTACAGCTGGGGGCTGCACCTTTAATGTATCTGTTAACTGTACTAGGGCTTCTTTCCTGTACTCCGCGTGATGACGTCATGCCGTCTGTCACGTGATCTCTCAACGGCGGGAAGAACGTGATGACGTCATGACGTCAGAGCTCGGAACCTTCTCGCAGTAGAGCTCGGAACCTTCTAGCAGTTGAGCTCGGAACCTGCTAGCAGTTGAGCTCGGAACCTGCTAGCAGTTGAGCGCGGAACCTTTTAGCAGTTTCCAGAGAGGCTTTCAAGCAAACCAGACCTATTTGCATTGTATCCTACAGTTTCCTGTACAGCTTCGTTTGTTCATTAAATTTTATTGTTTTTGATTTTCTGAGTCGATCTCAATTCTTCGGCTAGGAACCCCAGTTCCTACACGAGTTTCTTTTATTTATTGAAATTTGTATCACATTTTGGACTATTTATGGTAGAAAGTTAAAAGAAAAATTTGCATTTCTATAGCACCTTTCACGATCTCAGCACAACTCAAAGCATTTTAAAACCAATGAATATTTTTATTGTGTAGTCGCAAGTTGTAATGTAGGGCAACGCGGCAGCCAATTTGCACACAGCAAGCTCCCACAAACAGCAATGAAATAATTGATGAAATAATCTGCTTTAGGCATTGGTTGAGGGATAAATATTGGCCAGGACACCTCTTCATCATAATGGCCCAGAAATTTGGGTCGGGAGCTTCCCGCGGGTGCAAGCCCCCTGACCTGCACTTACCTTGCGCGCCGGCCGTTGAGCTGTGGGTCCCCGTGGAATTCCGATCCTGTGCCCGCTCCAACTGCCGGCGCGCAGTGCTTGTGTATCCCAGGGGCGCAGTTAGTTCGATGTGTTCCCTGGGATCACGTGGGCCATGGGGAGCCAATCGGAGCAGGGAATGCTTCATTCATAAGTTTGACAGGAAGTGCTGTCAAACTTAAAAATGCTACGAGCCCCAAAACATCACTAAATCTTCAAATAATTTTTTTTTTAATCACATTTTTAAAATAAACTATAAATTACATGAAATAACTATTTTAAACAATAATTTAAATTTTTGAAAAAAATAATTTTATTTTCTAACGGGGCTAAAAATAAACTTACCTTTCTTTAAAGTATTTAAAAATAATAAACCTGTGGAAAAAATGTTTTAATTTTAATTAATTCACCACTTACCTTGTAAAAGGCAGGCCTTGCGACTGCTTTTTAAATGTCTAACTTCTGGAGACTTACCCTCCCGGGAAAACCTGTAAAAAGAACATAAGTTCGATGCGCACGCGCAGCCTCTCCTGCGCACGCGTTCGACCTCTGAACCCCTTCTTTCAGGGGAACGGAAGTGCCGGTTTCCCACGCATGCGCAGTGCATGCAGGAAACCGGCACTTCCACCGGGCCTACGGGTGAGTACCCCGTGCGTACTCACCTGTGGAGACCAGAAGTTCTGGGCCATAATACATTTTTTACTTCCGCCTGAAAGACGGCAGGGATTTCTTTTACCTCCACGTGAGAGGGTTTAAAAGACGGCACCTCCCTCGGTACTGCACTAAGGGTGTGTGACTTGGTGGGAAACTTGGAGGGGGTGGTGTTCCCATGCTCCTGCTACCCTTGTCCTTCTAGGTGGAAGAGGTCGCGGGTTTGGGAGGTGCTGCCGAAGAAACCAGTAGGGTTTTTAACAGTGACGGCCCACATTCCGAGAGTGAACATAATAAGAATGAGGGAAAGAAGATCTCCCTGGACCAGCTCCAGCGCAGCTCCCTTGTTGATCTATCAGGAGGAATACTCGGGCACTGTGGGAAGGGTGGAGAGGGCCACTCTCAGGCTCCTCCTCCCAGCCCATATTCCTCTATTCCAGGAGCCTCCTCCAAGACTTGTTCATCGCGCTGTTTGGGAGAATTCCGAGAGGAAATTTTCATGGAGAGTCGGATTCAAGCTCCTCGGAAGTGTAGCACTCTCGTAAACACGAGGTCACCTTAATTTGATCAGATTTCAAGTTTATCAACCCATTAACACATGCTCCCCGTCTTTGCGGAGGCTCTTTAAGCAAGTGCTGCTGTCGATCGGCGCTGAGGTGTCCTCAACACCGCCGCGAATGTCAAACTGGAATAAATAAAAACTGAAGCATGTCAGAAGTGTACTTGCAGCAGTACAGTATTAGTCCGTACACTCTCCTCAACCTCCCCCCTGCCCCTGTGAGATGGAGCAACCTGCCATTATCTCATAGCCCATGCAGCAGACAGCTGAGAAGTGATTGGGAAACAGGCTCCCAGCGGCAGCAGAAAGACTTAAGTGACAGCCATCGAGGAGCTGAAGCCTGCGACTCAACCATCTGCTCATGAGGCAAGCACTCGGCCGCCTGGGCTGCTGAGCTGGTAGTTATATTGATTGTTCCGTCCCACCGCCCTCCTCCCCTGTTTCATCCTGCTTCTGTTTCGCTGCAGCTGCTCCCTCTCGCTCTCTCTTCTCTACTTGTTAGCGATGTCAGCCTTCCTGATTTGGAATCTCTTTGTCTATCTCGGCTTCTGTCTCCCGCATGCTTGCCATGTGCATCTCTCTCTCTCTCTGCCCTACCCTGTACCTCTAACCACACCGTTTAGAAGAATGAGAGGGGATCTCATTGAAGCGTATAAAATTCTGACAGGGCTAGACAGACTGGATGCAGGGAGGATGTTTCCCCTGGCTGGGGGGGTTTAGAACAATGGGTCACAGTCTCAAGATAAGGGGTAGGACATTTAGGACTGAGATGAGGAGAAATGTCTTCACTCAGAGGGTGGTGAACCTGTGGAATTCTCTACCACAGAAGGCTGTGGAGGCCAAGTCACTGAATATATTTAAGAAGGAGATAGATAGATTTCTGGACACAAAAGGCATCAAGGGGTATGGGGAGAGAACGGGAATGTGATATTGAGATAGAGGATCAGCTATGATCATATTGAATGGCGGAGCAGGCTCGAAGGGCCGAATGGACTACTCCTGCTCCTATTTTTCTAAGTTTCTACCCCACCTCTCTCTCTCACCCTCTCATGTTTTCCTTTTTGCTCTCCTCACCTCTTCTCAAAGAAGACCAGATATCTTCGGATAATCGGACCCGGCAGTGGGGGAGAGCGGGCAGGCGGGGGTTGGGGGGGAGGGGTTGGGGGGAGATTCCCAACTTGCCAACCAGGCGTAAATCTGCCGCGAAGGATCGGCCACCCATTATAGAAGCTGGCTGATTTTCCTTCCCGTTGGGGAATGGAAATTGGGAGCGTTTTATGCCAATCTTACACCTTAGCGGCAAATCTCCTCCTTGCACTAAAGCCAGCCGATAAAAATTAATTGGCAAAGGATAAGAACCTGTCAAATATGCACAGAGAGACAACTTAAAATTGGTGGGGGCCGAAGGGTCGGCGTTAATTATTTATTATCATTATTACAGCCTTGACGTGTTTTTATTATCTTGTCTATTAATCGGTGGCATTCCAGTCAAATTTCCTTCATGTAGATTTAGCTCATGAGTTTAAATTTGGGTCTCACTTACTGGGGTCAATGATCAGGAAATGCCTGAAACTTGGCATGATTTTGGTATCGTCGACATGCCAGAACAGAGAGGCCCGAGGATCGTCCTTGGGTCTCATTCCATAGAATTACACAGAATCTACAGCACAGACACACGCCCGTGCTGGTGTTTATTCTCCACACGAGCCTCCTCCCACTGCTCCTTCATCTCACCCCATCAGCATCACCTTCTATTCCTTTCTCTGCAAGATTTGCAAAATTTCTACATTTCCCCAAAGGTTATTATTAATAAAAGGGACCTTGCGTGGACATTTAAATCAACAAAGGGTACCCAAGATGGCGTCTGCACCTCGTGGCAGAAAGCCTGTGAGTTTTTAAAACTTGGACACTGCGACGCAGGCAGCTTGTGGGGAAATCGAAACCAAAGCTGCAGTTTCTGTGAAGAGAGACTTTGCAGTTTGAAAACCAGACAGGACTTTGAATTATGTATTAGATCAAATTGGAGACAAATCAAAACCCAGTTAGGCCTATAGTTAAGGCCATCAAGCAGTTTGCATAAATAATCGGGAACAGATTAAGGAAGCCATCGAGGCTGGACAGGCCCATCAAGGTGTATTAATAACAAAACAAGTCAATTATTGGGCCAGTAGATGCGATTACCGACCATCTAAAAACAGTTAGTATAGATTGCTACCATTATTTAAAATAGCCCGCCAAGATTAAGAAAAAGAACTAACCTGATTTGGCGTGCAGATAAGGGCCATCCGTAGGAGTATAATTGAAGGCCCCGGGTAGCAATCCCTCTCATCTCTCTGGCCTCTCCTTGCTCCTCGCCTTCATGGCTGCTGCTCTTACCCCGTCCCGCGCTTACCCCCTGGCCTCTGCCCATGCCATTCCCCACTCCATCTGGAAACGCCCAGGCACTGCATCGGGTGGACATGGACAATCCAGGCCAGGCAAGGTGGGATGCGACGAGGCGAGGAGGCAAGATCAATTGAGGAGACATAGAAACATAGAAACATAGAAACATAGAAACATAGGAGCAGGAGTAGGCCATTCGGCCCTTCAATCCTGCTCCGCCATTCAACGAGATCATGGCTGATCATCCAAACCCTAGCACCCGGTCCCTACACCGACAGCCATCCCACCCAAGCCCTATCCCCATAACCCCGTAACCCCACGTATTTAATCCCCCCTAACACTAAGGGTCAATTTTTATCATGGCCAATCAACCTAACCCGCACATCTTTGGACTGTGGGAGGAAACCGGAGCACCCGGAGGGAACCCACGCAAACACGGGGAGAATGTGCAAACTCCACACAGACAGTCACCTGAGGCCGGATTTGAACCCGGGTCCCTGGCGCTGTGAGACGAATTGAGGAGACGAATTGAGGAGACGAATTGAGGAAGACGATTGAAGACAAGCTTTGAATGATCGGGCCTTCAGTCTCAGCTAACCTGCGACTATCTTCATGTAAACTCAAACTGTCGGCCGGGGAAGAGGAACCATCATCCCTGCAAGGCAAAGTACCCAAGCAGAGACTTGAACTTAGGGGTACTCGTACCTGGACAATGCCTTTGCAGCACCCGGAGACCACGTGACGATGGCAGACTCCAGAGAGCACAAAGTGCGAACCCCGAACCCCACCGCTGTTTTGAGTTCAGCAGATCTTTTGATTGGTGAGCATAAATTCTGGCCCCTCATAGCTTAATCTAGTTAGGTATAGGGGGTGGGATAATGATAAGGGGATTGTTAAGATAGTTGTTTTCCCTCGATGTGCCGTGTGTTCCCCATTCCCTGTATATGTATAATAATAGTTATTTGTATTTGCCTGTAATTTTACACTAGTAATTTCTCATAAGACTGTGTTATTTTTCTGTTTAATAAAATCTTGAGTTTTGCTTACATCCAAACCACCTGCCTACTCGAGTCTTTTCTGTATCGCCGCCTGTACCTAAGACCGGTGTCTAGAAAATAGGGGCGTGGGAGCGATTCGAACCGCTCATAAACAGTCAGAGGCATAACTGACTGGGCGTAGGCGCCGAACACCACCACACGCCACCCCCTACAGAAATGACGACCGCGGCAGGACACCGGCAACAGGGATGTGATACAATAGACAATGGTTTGGATGAGCAAACCATGATGGAGGAAAGGATTTCTGATTATATGTTTAGCAAGGTGAATATCAATAAGAAGTGGATCACCACTCTGTTAAAGGCTGGGCGTCCGGTCGATGCAGCAGCTAAGTGGACAGAGAGCAAGGAACACAAGAAGTCCTTAGAGAAGGCAGTTTGGCTGATGTGCTTTAACAGGCAGGTCCAGCTTTTGACAGGCTCGTTGCAGCACAGGCATTTGAGTTGAGGGAGTCAGCCCTGGAGATCCAGGATAAGGCTCTCGCAGGGGAGAAGTTATTAGTAGCTTTGCAGGCTTTGAATCAGGAGAGAGTGCATTTAGTGGGAGAACACAAGGCCCAGTTGGAATACCTATGGTGCCAAGTCACCGAGGCCAAGGGAAATGAGATAAGGTTGCGGGAGAAAAATGCCCGCTTGGCAAGGCAGATTAGGGAACAGGAAGAGAAAGTGCAGGAGGTAAAAGCCGCTTACAAGCTAGCGAGTGAGCAGGGGTTTGAGGAGGCAGAACACGGCCCCTGTAGAGAGAGGATAGAAAATCTGAGCCAGGCCCTCCGGAAGGTAAAAGGCATGGCATGCCTCATAAGCCCAAAGGCAGGCCAGGCAGATTTTATGGGGAACGGGGGGAGGACAGTTCCAACGTCACCGGTAGTGCCTAGGGACGACCAGGTTGAGAGAGAGGAGACCTCAAGACCACCACCCGTAGCGCCAAGTTTAATCGAGGTTTGGCAGCAAGGGGGGGTGGAACCGGGAGTGGAGCCAGAGGTGGAGGCAGAGGTACAGCAAACCCCGCCCGAGAGGTCGGAGCCGGGACCGATGTGCCTAGCACGGCATCGGAGATTCGGCCCACCCGCCAATGGCGACATTGAGGGACCCCTCCAAAACCAGTTCGTATTACCCTTCAACACCCAAAAGCTTAGGGTTATGGTCAACCATATCCCGAGGCTCTCCGAAAAGGGAGACTCCTCGATCCACTTCAGGGAAATAGAGCAGACAGCCAGCATCAACGACTGCGATGACGGTGAGAAGGCCAAGATGCTGCTATTCTCCCTGGAGAGTAGTCTCCTCCAATCCCTCTCTGATGAGTGTAAAAGCGGGCAGAGCGGGTACGAGGAACTTAGAGATGCGGTTCTGGAGGCCCTGGGGATGGATGAGGGAAGTCCTTTCTCCCGTGTGGAGAAGACGATCCAGCTCCCAGGGGAAACCCCGCAGGCTTTTGCAGGCCGGCTGTGGCCGGTGTACCGGAGAGCCTGCCCGGGGACGCCGGACCGAGCGTTCCTGAATAGGGATTCCCTGGTCCACTGGTTCCGTTGCCTGGTGGCGAACAGCTTGCCACAGGTCCGGGCCAAGGTTCGATCCCAAAAATCCCCAGACCACCGAAGCTACGGTAATTAGGCAGCTCACTCTGGCCTATAAAAACGGTAGGGGTGCCGATGCACACCCACCCAAGGGAAAGGTGCATGAGGTAAAACCCGGACCGAGTAGGAAAGAGTGGCACCAGGAAGGGAGTAACCCCCCCAACACAAAGGCGAATTGTTACGGGTGCAGGAAGGCTGGCCACTGGCGGAAGGAGTGCAAAAACCCTTGGAAAGATAACAAGGGAAAGAATTCCACAGCCCCAGCCCAAAAGGCGGGGGTAGGACTCCCTCCCGCAGAGTTCGAGTCATTTTTGGACGCCATGAGTTCCATATTGACTGGCCAGGGGAGAGTAGCAGCCTCTACCGGTGCTCTGACCCCGTCAGCCCCATCCAACCCACAGCCCTGACTAGAGCCAGCGCAGCCTGTCGACCTGTGTCCCCTTGAAAACGATGAGGGGAACAGGCCCTGTGTTAAGATGCGGGTGGAGATGGTGCAGGGGAGATATTCGGTGGACAGGGGAGCTTCCAGCATGGTGGTCCATTCAGAAGACCCGACCAATCCGCCCAGGTCTAACAAGGTCCCATTTAGCCTAATGGGATCTACAGGGAACGAGCAGGCTGGGGGAATGGCCAAACCATTTGCCATAGATTTGGGATCCCTCCATACCACGTGGGAGGGTAACCAAAGGACCAACGAGGTGACCAAGCAGGGGGCCAGGGAAGGAGCGTTCTGGGATCCCTGCAGAGCAGGCCCGGTAGCCGCAGTCCAGGACAAGGGAGGCACACAGCGGGTAGCTTTGGCCCCGGACCTAAAGCAGGTCCAAGCCCAAGATCCCGTCTGTAAGGCCGTCCCGGTAAGGGAAGATTTAAAACAGGCTGCTGGTTATATCAAGCAGGGTAAGTTGTTTACACCTGAACAGGGAAAACAGCCAGTTGGGGTAAGGTCTGAGGATAAAGATCCTCAGCCTGCAGCAGGAGTGAGTTCACAGACTGCACAGGCAGGCGCTGTGGCTTACTTGAAGGGAGGGGCCATCCCGCCCATCGATTGGGATACTCACCCGCTCTTCTGGGATCCAGACGAGTGGGAGGGACCTGAGGGCGAAAACCCCGCCCCTAACCCAGGTGTAGAGAGGGAGGGACCTGAGGTCGAAAACCCTGCCCCGGACCCAGCCATGGGACCTGGGGGCGGAGAGTCTCAGCTCGCAGCAGCAGACTGTGAAAGTTTACCTGCCCCTAGCCCGGGTTTGGGAGAGGTCAAGCCTGATGGAGCAGCGGTTCGGGTAAAAGGCGCATCGGCCAAGAAAGCCCCACCCGTCAAAGCCCCTAGAAGGTCCCCACGGATGCCCCAGCCGAGAAATCCATGGTCACCAGCCCTCCAGTTACCAAGGGCCGCCCCTCAAGTCAGGGAGAGGTCCAAGGACCCAGGCCCTCAACCAGCAGCCACGGGCTGCGAGGGACCAACAGTGAAGGATGGTGCGGCCACGCTGGGGTAGCGGTGAGCCGCAGTCCGACCAGGGATTAGCCTGGCCGCCCGGAGACGGGCGGTGGATGTATATAGTTTTAGTTTAAGTAAAGTGTAATTATTTAGCTTAAGTTTGGGTGTTTTTGTTTTAAGTTAAATAAGGTGATGGGTAGTTTTAAGTTAAGTAGTCTGTTAAGAGTGTATATTTGGGTCGAGGTCACGGGACCCGACCATGCTTCACCAAGCCAGAGAATCTCTTGTGGACCTGGCTGCATGTTTTTACATCTTTTTGCAGAAAGACTTTCAGGATGGAAGGGATCGAGATGCTATTCGCCCTGATTGGGATGAGCATCGAAAGACGGGGCAACGTCCAGGACTCCCACATCTACGGGTGTTCAGAAGACAGAGCGCACATAGCGATCGATGGGAGCGGTGAACGGGATGCGGAGGAAACCGCCATCTACGTCCACGAGGGAAGGTGGCCAGGATGGCTGGGGTCCAATTCGTCTCAGTACTCCAGCCAAACCGGATTCACGTATGGGGAGGCCTCCCTCCTGTGCCTCAGGGTACGAGTCGTTTCCACGAGGGTCAGCGTCACCGTTGGAAAGCGAGTATGTTTAACGTGTAAAGGACACATTCCTTTGGATAGGTGGTGGTGGCTCAGAAAGTTGAGCAAGGATATGAGGAACCCTGAAGTCGAGTGTGAACGGTTGGGGAACAACACCCACTGGACGATTACAGGGACTCATGGAGGATTAAACGTGTGTTGGGACAAGTGGTGGGAACCGGAGCAAGGGATTTATATCTGTATGTGGGGGTCAGAGAAGGTATGCCCCGCAGGCATATCCATTATTTTCCACCGGCAGTGGCAAGACGCCGGGGAGGGGAAGAGGTGGGATACCAGCCTGAAGACGTGCGCAGTCCCATTCTCCCCGATCCCAGTCAATGCCACTGAGCTGGTAACCCGCCCCCGTAAGCCCCCGCCCACGGCGCAGGCGGCGAGGTTATCCAGGGAAGGTTGCCCCACCGCCACCAAGGGACCAGGGAATGGGTTGGTACTAGTCCCCACCGATCAGACGCTGTACCAGGGGGTACACTACGCGGTAGCCTCCGTGATTTTAAATCTCACCGAGGTACATTTGCCGGAGTGGTGCCCCAAAGAAACAGAGCAGCTATACCAGGCCCTATTAAAGGACATGTTCAAGAAGTTTTACGAGTTCGATTTCGCCCACGTGGACAAGACCGAACTGTACACCACACACCGAGAATTTTGGGTAATGCAGGGAGGCAAAGAAGGGGAGCATGGAATGATGTTTTTACTGTGTTTAATACTGGGTCCTCTGTCATCAACAGCTTGGATGACATAAAGCTGCAGACCCAGATAAACGGTTTAAAAACACAGTTAAAGAAAATATTGCTGGATGAGAACAAGGTAGTGGGCTCGGAGTTGCATGAGGACCAGGCCATGACGGTACATTTAAAGGAGATTATAGCCGAGTTGGAAAAGCATGCAAAGACGGTAAATGCTCTCATAAGGGAGGACAGAAATGCTATAGACCAGGCTGCGCAGAATGAGGTGTGCGTGTTATATGGGGCGTGGTTACTGGGCGAGGGCCGCAGTAATCTGGAGGATTTAAAACAGGGGTTGGTCCCCTCCTGGATTAGCAACAAGCACCTCACAGCCCTCCACCCTTTTGAGAATGCATTGAGCCTGTGCCAACTCCGGCTAGCCTCCGAAGCCTATCCAGTCCCCGTGGATTGTGGGCGGTCCAACCACACAATCATGGGAGTAGTTGTTAGGATGCTGGTCATGGGTAGGACAGCCCGACCCGCGCCGGTATACAGGGTTGAGAACATTGTAGTCATTCAAGGGGGTGCACACATTCATTTCACAGCGGTCCCACCATACGTCATAAACTGGGAGCACGCTATGACAGGTACTGAACTCTCAGGGTGCCGGATTAGGATCAGATCAGCCATGATCTTATTGAATGGTGGAGCAGGCTCGAGGGGCCGATTGGCCTACTCCTGCTCCTATTTCTTATGTTCGTATGTTCTTATGAGCCGGGGAGCACACATAATCCTGTGTCCCCAGCACTTGAATGCCTATTCATAACCGCAGTGTGGGTTCAGAGCTGCTGGCGCGAAGCCTATAAATTGTACCATGGAGGCAATGGCACAAGGCCATGTTCTCCCGCAGGTAGCATATATAGGAGGTGGGACATATTGTGTCACCACCGGCGCGTCCCACTCCCAGCATGGACAGCATAGCTGGTGTCCGGTTAGTGACAGCAGTTTCTGTTTTAAACCCGAGGCAGAAGTTCAAGTGGCCCAGGAGTGAATTGTCCCCATTCCTGAACCCTCCACTGTTCACCTCACTGTGAAGGAGAATTTTACGAATTTGCAAAAGTATGTAGCGCACTTTGGCTACGAAATTCCCCCTCTCCCTGAACACCTTACCAAAATACTCAAAGCCGTTATAGTTTCGCAGAAACATTTTTACACTCTAGAGCAGGAAACAGTAGAGATAGGGACTAAGATATTGGATATTGTGATTCCACCCTGGTGGGACATTTTCAATAACATAGAGGCCCCTTCGTGGATCAGACTGGTTTCCCACATTCTCGTGGTTTGCCAGTTAGTGATAGTGTTGTATCTAGTTTGTATTCCGTGTAAGGGGTCAGAATTCCGAAACCAGAGGATCTGGAAGGAACATTATATAAAGGTGGAGGGAGATACGCCTGTTTAAGTCTTTTTCCCTGTATTTGTGATTAAAGGTTGTAGTTTTTTTTGTGTTTGTTATTTTTAATAAAGGTTTTTCTGTGTTTTTTTTTGCGACGCGTTTAATAAAGATGTGTGTGTACCAAGTGGTGCACGGGTGTTGGACCCCCTCCAAGGTTGGATGTGGGTAAAGTCTGTAATTTATCCTATTTATGCTTATGTACACTACATTTTCGCGGAATGGGAAGTGCATGTGTCGTGGGTATATTAGATCAGTAATAACAGGGGAAGGTTGACTATGGAGGGTCAGAAAAATTTTGCTTACCTTAAAAGTATGATACTTTAAGCAAGTTTTAGTATCACGGGGGGAGTGTAAGATTTGCAAAATTTCTACATTTCTCCAAAGGTTATTATTAATAAAAGGCACCCTGCGTGGACATTTTAAATCAAAAAGGGTACCCAAGATGGCGTCCATGCCTCGTGGCAGAAAGCCTGTGAGTTTTTAAAACTTAGGCTCTGCAACGCAGGCAGCTTGTGGGGAAATCGAAACCAAAGCTGCAGTTTCTGTGAAGAGAGACTTTGCATTTTGAAAACCAGACAGGACTTTGAATTATGTATTAGATCAAATTGGAGACAAATCAAAACCCAGTTAGGCCTATAGTTAAGGCCATCAAGCGGTTTGCATAAATAATCGGGAACAGATTAAGGAAGCCATCGAGGCTGGACAGGCCCATCAAGGTGTATTAATAACAAAACAAGTCAATTATCGGGCCAGTAGATGCGATTACCGGCCATCTAAAAACAGTTAGTATAGATTGCTAACATTATTTAAAATAGCCCGCCAAGATTAAGAAAAAGATCTAACCTGATTTGGCGTGCAGATAAGGGCCATCCGTAGGAGTATAATTGAAGGACCCGGGTAGCAATCCCTCTCTTCTCTCTGGCCTCTCCTTGCTTCTCGCCCTCGTGGCTGCTGCTCTTACCCTGTCCCGCACTTACCCCTGGCCTCTGCCCGTGCTTTTCCCCACTCCATCTGGAAATGCCCAGGCACTGCATCGGGCGGACACGGACAATCCAGGCCAGGCGAGGTGGGACGTGACGAGGCGAGGAGGCAAGACGAATTTAGGAGACGAATTGAGGAGACAAATTGAGGAGATGAATTGAGGAGACAAATTGAGGAGACAAATTGAGGAAGACGATTGAAGACAAGCTTCGAATGATCGGGCCTTCAGTCTCAGTTAAACTGCGACTATCTTCATATAAATTCAAACTGTCGGACGAGGAAGAGGAATTATCATCCCTGCAAGGCAAGGTACCCAATCAGAGACTTGAACTTTGGGGTACTCATACCTGGACAATGGCCTTGCAGCACCTGGAGACCACGTGATGATGGCAGACTCCAGAGAGCACAAAAAGCGAACCCCGAACCCAACCGCTGTTTTGAGTTCAGCAGATCTTTTGATTGGTGAGCACAAATTCTGGCCCCTCATAGCTTAATCTAGTTAGGTATAGGGGGTGGGATAAGGATAAGGGGATTGTTAAGAAAGTTGTTTTCCCTCGATGTGCCGTGTGTTCCCCATTCCCTGTATAAGTATAGTTATTTGTATTTGCCTGTAATTTTACACTAGTAATTTCTCATAAGACTGTGTTATTTTTCTGTTTAATAAAATCTTGAGTTTTGCTTACATCCAAACCGCCTGTCTACTCAAGTCTTTTCTGTATCGCCGCCTGTACCTAAGTCCGGTGTCTAGAACCCAGGGGCGTGGGAGCGATTTGAACCGCTCACAGACAGTCAGAGGCATAACTGACTGGGCATACGCGTCAAACACCACCACACGCCACCGCCTACACTCCCTCATGCACTCATCTAGCTTCCCCTTAAATGAATCAATGCCACTCGCCTCAACCACCCCACATTCTAACCACACTCTGAGCAAAGAAGTTTCCCCTGAATTTCCCTGTTGGATTTATTAGTGACTATCTTACATCGATGGCCTCCAATTCAGGTCTCCCCCACAAGTAGAATCATCTTACCTGTGTCTACCCTATGAAATCCCTTCATAGCTTTACAGACCTCTATCAGGTCATCCCTCAGCCTTCTTTGTTCTAGTTCCAGCACCAATCGGTTGGCCTGCATGGCTCGCGGATTGAGACTTATCTGATTTTGCCTGGCGCCGAGGCAATTCCGGGGGGGGTGGGGGTGGGGGGGTGGAGGGGTTCGGGAGTGGCTGGGCCATGAGCTGACAGCGGCCCAAGGTTGTTTTGCAGGGCCTTGGAGGAGAACTCCCAATTCTTCCAAGTCCACGGAAAAGACAAAATTTCTCAGAGTTTCAGCGGCTTTTCTCTTTTCTCGGCCAGGCCTTTCCACGGGTCCCTTTGAGGGCCTCAAGGCCCGCTCAAGACCCGCAAATACTAGTTAGAACTTGCGCAGCTCCGACTGGTCTCGCTAAATCCCGGGTCGTAAATGGGCGCTGAAGCCTCATTTCACTATTGAAATAAAGCCTTCACTCGTCAGCCACCTAAAACAGGCCCCGACCAATTTTGCAGTGGCCCGCAGGTTGGTGCAGATCAGGCACAGGCCTCTGCGCTGCTAAATTGGTTATCGCTGTGCTTGTTTTAGGCCTGTTAAACGGGCACAATGATGTTGAATTTGAGGCCCGCTCTGTGCAAAGCTAAGTTCTATCTTGAATGCCTCTTTCACGTGTCTACCTTATTAGTTTATATCCCAGCTGCTCACCCTATAATAAGTCTAACCACCTCCCCTTGACATTCAACGGCATTACCATCGCCGAATCCCCCACCATCAACATTCTGGGGGTCACCATTGACCAGAAATTGAACCGGAGCAGCCACATAAATACTGTGGCCACAAGAGAAGGTCAGAGGTGTAGGGGGGCATCATGCTAGCACTGTTCGGGGGGTTTAAACTAAAATGGCAGGGGGTTGGGAACCTGAGCAGGGAGACAGAGGAAACGGAAACAGGGATAAAAGCAAAAGATAGGAAGGAGAAAAACAAAAGTGGCAGTCAGAGAAATCAACAGTTTAAATCAAACGTGGCCACAGTAAATAATAATTCTAATAGGTCTAAGAGCGTTAAAAAAACAAGCCTGAAGGCTTTGGGCTAGATTTTCAGTATAGGCAGTTTTGGGGCGCTAGCTTTAGCGCCCGCCCGAAGTTAGCGCCCGCCCCAAAGTAGCGCCCTGTTGCCGGGAATTCAGTGGCTTCGCCCTAAGAGGTTGGTGGAGCGCTAAAAGAGGCGTTCCACTACTCTCTTTAGGCGCTAAGCCGGCGGTCCAGAGGGATAGCGCCCAGGCGGGGCGCAGCACGGGTGCGGTCATTTTTGCACTGACAGCAGACCCCGTGGTGCCGACCAGCTCTTAAAGGGGGAAGGGACGAATTGGTCTGCTGCCACGCCCTGCACACTGCAGCCTTGCAAAGAGGCCTCAACACTACTGCTCAGCCCCAGGGAGTCATGGCAACGCCAGAGAAGGCCCGTCAGCGTGCCCTGCGCTTCTCAGAGGGTGATCTGGACATAATGGTCACAGCTCTGGAGGTGAGGCGCAAGATCTTGTTTCCAGAGAGTGGGAGGAATCCAACCCACCACGACTACACCAAAGCCTGGAAGCAGATCGCCCAGAGGGTGACGTTCACCGGCGAGGCCCCCAGGACCCACAAACAATGCCGTAAGAAATACAACGATCTGACCAGGATTGTGAGGGTGAGTAGCCTTTCCAGTCTCCTCCTCATTCTTGCATGTACACCTGACATGATGGGCAAAGGGACCTGAAAGTCCTTTTGGCCAGCCCTCAGCCAGCAGCATTGGGACAGTCATGAGCATCAAATGGCCATTCGGCACTCTACACTTTGGCCAAGCTATTCCACCATGGGAGGCAGTGGACAGTACATCAGGGCTTCACTCTGTCCAAGCTATTCCACCATGGGAGGCAGTGCACACTACATCAGGGCTTCACTCTGTCCAAGCTATTCCACCATGGGAGGCAGTGCACACTACATCAGGGCTTCACTCTGTCCAAGCTATTCCACCATGGGAGGCAGTGCACACTACATCAGGGCTTCACTCTGTCCAAGCTATTCCACCATGGGAGGCAGTGCACACTACATCAGGGCTTCACTCTGTCCAAGCTATTCCACCATGGGAGGCAGTGCACACTACATCAGGGCTTCACTCTGTCCAAGCTATTCCACCATGGGAGGCAGTGCACACTACATCAGGGCTTCACTGCGCACTTACAGCCCGTCCTTTCTCTTGCAGGCTAAAGTAGCGTTTAATCGCCAGGCCCGTGCCAGGGGTGGCCGCGCCAAGCTGCAGAAGCTCACTCGGCTGGAGGAGCGCGTGTGTGTGCTCATGGGAGCCCGTGTGATTGTCCCCACAGCGTGCGGTGTATCCGACCCTCCACTGCCCGGCAATGGTAAGGACCTCGCCTTTTGGCCCTCTCGCGTCGCACTGGCCCATCCGAGCTACCTCCTTTGCCACTGTCCCACCAAGGCGCTGAATCCCACCAGTCCTAACTCCCTCGCTGACGCCGTCTCCTCACTCTGAAGCTACTCTTGTGCAATCCTGCTTTCAGCTGGTGACGACCAGGACCCTGAGGCTGCCAGTGACAGCACCTCCAACCAGGAGGAGGAGGAGGAGCAAGCCGGACCTTCGGGGGAACAGTCACGTCCTGCAGGAGAGGAGGAAATGCTTGACACCTCCTCACTGGACGAGTGCCTGGAGGAACTGTCGCAGGGCAATGCAGCTTCTGGGACCAGTGGCGTCCAGCCACCCAGCAGCCGTGCGCGTGGCCCGCGGCCTTCCCCCCAAAGGGGGCAAGGATCAGAGGGGAGTGCTGCTGCTCGGCACACTCGCCGTCACCAACGCGGCAAGGGTCCCCTAGTTCGGCCCCCTCCTCCCCAGCGGGAGAGTCGCGACTCCAGTCCGGACACCTTCACTTCGGAGGAGGTGCGGAAGCTCGATCAGATGGCCGACGACTCGGACCGGCGCCACACGGAGCTCATGAGCGTGGTGGGGCGCATGCCTGAGGCCATCGAGTCACTGGCGACCAGTGTGCGCGAGTTCGGGGCAGCAACTGCCGCGACTGGCCGCATGCTAACTGATGCCGTCAAGACCCTGGCGGATGTGATGCGCCGCACACCAGGACCACAGGGCCACTCACTGCTGCCACACGCGCTGTCTCAGGCAGGCATCGCCAGGGCAGGCGCCGCGCTGGACCATCCCAGCAAGCCGGCCGTCGGCTGATTGCTGCGGATCCTGCAGTGCGGGCCCGGCCGAGTGCCACCGCGCCACAGCACCAGCCAGCGCATCCCAGACGCCAGCTGGCCCACATTGCGCCATCCGTCGCCGCCATTCCCCCTCTGGGGCGTCAAGGGCAAGCGGCTGCAGCTGATGGTGGCCAGGCTCAGGTGTGCCACTCAGGAGACGGCCCCTCGAGGCCCAAACGCCGTGTAGGCCGCCCCCCAGCGGCATCTGGCGGAAGGGCATCTGAGCCTCAGGCGCCTTCCCCCAGCCTCGCAGCAGCCACTGGGCAGAGCTTGCGAAGGAGCAGCAGGCAGGGCAGGGGAGGCAAAATGCTGGCCAAGGTCTCACCCTCGCGGGCCACTCAGTAGAGGGTGTGGCCAGCTTTCCTTTAATATGGCGGTGGCCATCTTTATTTTGCCCATGGTTGTGCTTTTGGAGGGCTTTTTTTTTGCGTTAGGCCGACGTTGAGGCCCGGTTTCAATAAAGGTGGAGTGGCTCCTCCCCAGTTAGTGGGAGTGAGTCGTTTGTTGGGCTTTTTGTGGGGCCCGTTTATTGTTTTTGGGGATTCATGTGGGAAGGGCTTTTCATTTTTGTGTAATAAAAAATTATCTTTATTCATGCAGTCTCCATGGTTGTTCTTCTTAGTGTTTGTTGGCTTCGCCGGCTGAGGGGTTGCGGAGCGGCTGCATTCATCTTCCCTCATGGCCCCTGGCCATTCCCTGACAGGGGGCTTAGAAGTACCGTGTAATAAGGTGGCGTCGTGCGGCCCTTGGCCCTGGTCGCTCCCTCCTGGGAACGTACTCCTGCTCCTCCTCCTCCTCCTCCTCATGCTCCTCCTGCTCCTCCTCCTGAGGTGCTGGTCCAACGTCAGGTGGCAGTGCCTGAGTCCTGCGGATAGCCAGGTTGTGTAGCATGCAGCAAACCACCACAAATTGGGAGACCCGGTCCGGCGAATACTGGAGAGCTCCTCCGGAGCGATCAAGGCAGCGGAACCGCTGCTTGAGGACCCCAATAGTTAGCTCGATGATGTTGCGGGTGGTTTGATGGCTCTCGTTGTAGGCCTCTTCAGCAGCGGTCCTGGGCGCGCGGAGCGGGGTCATGAGCCAGGTGCACAAAGGATAGCCTTTGTCCCCGAGTAGCCATCCTCTTGGGGGAGGCTGTGCCTGGAACATGTCATGCACAGTACTCTGCCGCAGGATAAAGGCATCGTGGCTGCTGCCTGGGAAGCTGGCATTGACTGCCATGATGCGCTGCTTGTGGTCACAGACCAGCTGCACATTCAGAGAATGGTAGCCCTTCCTGTTGCGATACTGCTCGCCATGCTCCAGAGGGGCCCGCAAAGCCACATGCATACAGTCAATGGCGCCCTGCACCAAGGGGAATTCCCCGAGTCTGGAAAATCCCAATGCGCGCTGATGCTGGCTCTCCAGGGCCATGGGGAAGGAGATGAATTGGCTTCTCCTTCTGAACAGTGCTTTGGTCACCTGGCGGATGCAGCGATGCGTGCCGTACTGGGAGATGTTTGCTATGTCCCCAGCAGCGTATTGGAAGGAGCCGGTGGCATAGAAGTTCAATGCCACTGTCACCTTCACTTCCACCGACAGAGACGTCCTGCACCTGAGCTTTGGCCGCAGATCTCGGCGAAGCAGGTGGCAGATCTCTGCAATCACCCCCTTTCGGAATCGGAGCCTTTTAACACATCGCGCGGCACTCATGTTTAGGTAGGAGCGCTGCTGGCGGTATAGCCTGACTGGGTAAGGCCTACGTGGCCGACGCCTGTAGCCCCCTCTGCCTCTAGCCAGGGCTGCCCCTCTCACAATGCGTCTGCGAGCCCTACGGACATGGAGCTGCAGCTCCGCGTTGGCACCCCATGCAACCCCCATCAAATCCTGGCAAACACTCTAATTTCCAAATGGCCACTTGCAGCGCTGTTGCCTGAGTCCAAAAATACCTGGCTCTTGCTGCTTGAAACCAGTTAGCTATCCTCCTTGTTGTGTCTCCAGAAATGCGTTGCACAAGACTGTTTTCTGAAAAAAGGATGGCCTTTATACTGGAGAGGACGTTCCCTTTAATTAGCGCCCCCCGGGGCCCGCGCTGGTTGTGTTGCGTTCCTTTTTCCAAACGCTCCGGCCGCCCGCCGCACAATGGGGCGGTCCGACTGAAGTTTGCAATCGGGGCGGCCAAAGGGCGTTGCACGAGGATGTGACGTCATTTTCTGCGCGCGCATCCGGGCGGGCGCTAAACTTTGCGCCGGCGCTAACGGGCAACTTAATTTGGGGCGGGGCGCAAACTGCGCTGCGCCCGGGCGCTACACGCAGAGCGCCCGGAAATCACTTCTCTTAAGGCGCTAACTGCTGGCGCAAGCAACTGAAAATCTAGCCCTTTGTGTCTTAATGCGAGGAGCATTTGTAATAAGGTGGATGAATTGGCTGCGCAAATAGAGGTAAAAGAATATGATTTGGTTGGGATTACGGAAACATGGCTCAAGGATGGCCAAGACTGGGAACTCAACATCCAGGGGTATTCGATATTCAGGAAAGATAGGCAAAAAGGAAAGGGAGGTGGGGTAGCATTACTGGTTAAAGAAGGGATTAATACAATTGTAATGAAGGATATTAGCTCTGATGATGTGGAATCTGTATGGTTAGAATTGAGAAATACTAAGGGGAAAAAAACATTAGTGGGAGTGGTATATAGACCTCCAAACAGTGAGGCGGAGGTTGGGGATGGCATTAAAAGGGAAATTAAAGAAGCGTGCAATAAGGGCACAGCAGTCATCATGGGTGACTTTTACCAAATTAGTAACAATACTGTGGAGGAGGAATTCCAGGAGTGTTTACGGGATGGTTTCCTGGACCAATATGTCGAGGAACCAACTAGAGATCAGGCCATCTTAGACTGGGTATTATGTAACGAGAAAGGATTAATTAGCAATCTTGTTGTAGGAGGCCCCTTGGGTCAGAGTGATCATAATATGATCGAATTCTTCATTAAGATGGAGAATGAAGTAGTTGACTCAGAGCCAAGGGTCCTCAATTTAAATAAAGGAAACTATGATGGTCTGAGGAGCGAATTGGGTAGGATTGATTGGGGAATGGCACTCAAAGGGTTGACGGTGGATAGGCAATTGCAAACATTCAAAGACCGAATGGATGAGCTACAGAATTTGTTCATCCCAGTTTGGCATAAAAATAAAACAAAAATGGTGACTCAACCGTGGCTAACAAGGGAAATTAGGGATAGCATAAGATCCAAGGAGAGGACATATAAATTGGCTGGAAAAAGCAATAATCCTGAGGATTGGGAACAGTTTAGTAGTCAACAAAGGAGGACAAAGGGATTAATTACGAAAGGGAAAATAGAATATGAGAGTAAGCAAGCTGGGAACATAAATACTGACTGTAAAAGCTTTTATATATATGTGAAGAGAAAAAGATTGGTGAAGTCAAGCGTAGGCCCCTTACAGTCAGAATCAGGGGAATTTATAATGGGAAACAAGGAAATGGCAGACCAACTAAATACATACTTTGGTTCTGTCTTCACAAAGGAGGACACAAATGAACTCCCAGAGATGTCGGGGAACATAGGGTCTGATGAAAGGGAGGAACTGAAAGAAATCAGAAATTGTAGGGAAATGGTGTTAGGAAAATTGATGGGACTGAAGGCCGATAAATCCCCAGGGCCTGATGGTCTACATCCCAGGGTACTTAAGGAAGTGGCCCTAGAGATAGTAGATGCATTGCTGGTCATCTTCCAGAACTCGATAGACTCTGGAACGGTACCCATGGATTGGAGGGTAGCTAATGTTACCCCACTATTCAAAAAAGGTGGTAGAGAAAGAGCGGGGAATTATAGACCGGTAAGCCTGACATCGGTAGTGGGGAAAATGCTAGAGTCTATTATAAAAAATGTAATAGCAGAGCACTTGGAAAGCAGTGACAGGATCGGACAAAGTCAACATGGATTTACAAAAGGTAAATCATGCTTGACTAATCTACTGGAATTTTTTGAGGATGTAACTGATAAAATAGATAAGGGAGAACCAGTGGATGTGGTGTATTTGGAATTTCAGAAGGCTTTCGATAAGGTCCCACATAAGAGATTAGCGTGCAAAATTAAGGCACATGGGATTGGGGGCAAGGTATTGACTTGGATAGAGAACTGGTAGGCGGACAGAAAGCAAAGAGTTGGAATAAATGGGTCATTTTCCGAGTGGCAGGCAGTGACTAGTGGGGTACCGCAAGGATCGGTCCTAGGACCCCAGCTGTTCACAATATATATTAATGATCTGGACGAGGGAATTGGATGTAATATCTCCAAATTTGCAGGCGACACAAAGCTGGGTGGGAGGGTAAGCTGTGAGGAGGATGTCGTGAAACTCCAGTACAATTTGGACAGGTTGGGTGATTGGGCAGAAACATGGCAAATGCACTATAATGTGGATAAATGTGAGGTTATCCACTTTGGTGGCAGAAACAGGAAGGCAGATTATTATTTGAATGGCAATAGATTGGAAGAAGGGGAAGTGCAAAGAGACCTGGGTGTCCTTGTGCACCAGTCGCTGAAGGTAAGCATGCAGGTACAGCAGGCGGTTAAGAAGGCAAATGGGATGTTGGCCTTCGTAGCAAGAGGGTTCGAGTAAAAGAACAAGGATGTCTTGCTACAGTTGTACAGGGCCTTGGTGAGACCACACCTTGAGTATTGTGTGCAGTTTTGGTCACCTTGCCTGAGGAAGGACGTTCTTGCCATGGAGGGAGTGCAGCGAAGATTCACCAGGCTGATGCCTGGGATGGCAGGAATGAGGTATGAGGAGAGATTGTGTCGATTGGGCTTATACTCACTGGAGTTTAGAAGATTGAGAGGGGATCTCATCAAAACCTATAAAATTCTGTAAGATCTGGACAGACTAGATGCAGGAAGGATGTTTGTGATGGCCGGGGAGTCCAGAACCAGGGGTCATAGTCTAAGGATAAGGGGTAAGCCATTTAGGACTGAAATGAGGAGGAATTTCTTCACCCAGAGAGTGGTGAACCTGTGGAATTCTCTGCCACATGAAATATATTCAAGAAAGAGTTGGATATATTGTCAGGGTTGGGAAGCCACGGTGCCGTGCTCGCCGGGCAAGGTAGGTTCTGGACCCAAGTGCAGAAACCAGGCTAGAGGCAGGTATACAATCTTAAGGAACAGTACTTTATTCATTATTTAACTAGATTCATACAAGGAACACAACAATAAACATAGAACTCGAGACAGGAACACCACATCATACATAGAACTCGAGAGAAGAACAATATACATAGAACTCGAGACAAGTTGCAAAATGGCTAGTCAAGAATAGGAACTCAGGAGAGCTACCATGAGGCAACATACTTGTCCATACTGAGCTGGGATAAGCTTACCACAAGCGCAACCAGCTTGCCGAGACGAGACTCGAGACAAGCTATCACGAGGGGCTGCCGCAGGGATAACAGGCTTTTCAATAGAGCTCAAGACAAGCACCAGCATGGCAACATGCCAGTCCAGTCCAGCACCTTATCAAGACTAAGAAACAAGGACACAGACTTAGTTACATCTTAAATACAGAACTCGAGAGAACCATGGCAACCAGCTAGTCAAAGCCAGGAGCCACAGAACGGCGGCTAGTCCCCGGATTCCCCGGTAAGGACTGAGCAAGGAAGGGAGCAACCACAGAAATTATATACCAAGAACACCAGGTGCAACCCATGAACGGCTAACAGGCCGTTAAGAATTAACACAAGAGGCTAGGAACAATTAACTAAAGGCTAGAGCCAAAACAAGTGAAGGTGCCATCTAGAGGGTAGAGAAGGAACTGACTGGCACCGTCACAGGACGCCCCCCCCTAGGAACGGCTCCTGACGTTCCAAACGGGGGGGGCTCGAGATACACTGGGCTTGAGATACACTGGGCTCGAGATACACTGGGCTCGAGATACACTGGGCTCGAGATACACTGGGCGCTAACACACTGGGCGCTAACACACTGGGCGCTAACACACAGGGCGCTAACACACAGGGCGCTAACACACAGGGCGCTAACACACAGGGCGCACTTGTCCAGGGGAGCTTGAGAGTTTAATTGTCCAGGAGAACTCAAGAATGTCTTATCCAGTAGAGCTCGAAAGTTTCATTTATCCAGAAGAACTCGAAAGTATTCCTATCCAGGAGGGCTCAAAGGTATCTTATCCAGGACAGCTCGAAAATTAACTTGTCCAGGAGAACTCGAAGGTTGTCTTGTCCAGGGCAGCTCGAAAATTCAACTTATCCAGGTGAACTCAAGACTCTATACGATCCAGAAGAACTCGAAAGTTTAACCTGTCCAGAAGAGCTTGAAAACTTAATTTGCCCAGAAGAACTTGAAAGTCTCTCTTTTGTAGGAGAATTTGGAAGCTTAACACAATAAAGGTCCAAAAAACTTGAAAGTTCACTTGAATTTAACATAGGCGACTCAAAAATTTACTCGATACTTTAACACAGAAGACTTGAAAGTCCACTCGAAAATTTAACACAGAAGACTTGAAAGTCCACTCGAAAATTTAACACTGAGGTGGTCTTCCTCCTAGGGGACTCGAGAATTAAACACAGAAACACAGGGGGAAGTCCACTTCCTAGGAGACCAAACATTTGCCCAAGAGTGCTCGAGAGTCTATCAATACAAAATAGGACAACTTGAAGGCTTAATTTGCCCAGGAAAAAACTTGAAAACCTAACTTTGCTAGAAGAACTTGAAATCTTAATTTGCCCAGGAGAACTTGAAACCCTAACTTTTTCTAGGAGAACTTGAAATCTTAATTTGCCCAGGAGAACTTGAAAACCTAACTTTTCTAGGAGAGCTTGAAATCTTAATTTGCCCAGGAGAACTTGAGAACCTAACTTTTCTAAGAGAACTTGAAAGCTTAATTTGCCCAGGAGACTGAGAGTTAACTTGAAAGTTTAACACAACGGAGGCCCAGGAAGCTTGAGAATTTACTTGGGGGTCTAACAGTAGAGGCCCAAGAAGCTTGAGAGTTGACTTGGGGGTCTAACAGTAGAGGCCCAAGAAACTTGAGGTTGACTTGAAAATTTAACACAACGAAGGCCCAGGAGACTTGAAAGTTTACTCGAAATTTTAACACAAGAGACTTGAAAATTCACTCAAATTTAACACCGGAGGCTCAAAAATTCACTCGAAAATTTAACACAAGACTTGAAAGTACACTTGAAAACTTAACACAGTGGGGGTCTCCTTCCTAGGAGAACTGCATATTGCCCAAGAGAACTCGAAAATTAACTCGAGAGTTTATATTGCCCAAGAGAACTCGAAAATTAAATCGAGATTTTCAAACCTTAGCCGGTTGGTTTCTACTGGGTCCATGTATGGCTCAGTCCTACTGTCAGGGTTGGGAAGCCACGGGGCCGTGTAGATACGGGGCCGTGCTCCCCGGGCAAGGTAGGTTCTGGACCCAAGTGCAGAAACCAGGCTAGAGGCAGGTATACAATCTTAAGGAACAGTACTTTATTCATTACTTAACTAGATTCATACAAGGAACACAACAATAAACATAGAACTCGAGGCAGGAACACCACATCATACATAGAACTCGAGAGAAGAACAATATACATAGAACTCCAGACAAGTTACAAAACGGCTAGTCAAGAATAGGAACTCAGGACAGCTTCCATGAGGCAACATACTTGTCCATACTGAGCTGGGATAAGCTTACCACAAGCGCAACCAGCTTGCCGAGACGAGACTCGAGACAAGCTATCACGAGGGGCTGCCGCAGGGATAACAGGCTTCTCAATAGAGCGCAAGACAAGCACCAGCATGGCAACACGCCAGTCCAGTCCAGCACCTTATCAAGACTAAGAAACAAGCACACATACTTAGTTACATCTTAAATACAGAACTCGAGAGAACCATGGCAACCAGCTAGTCAAAGCCAGGAGCCACAGAATGGCGGCTAGTCCCCGGATACCCCGGTAAGGACTGAGCAAGGAAGGGAGCAACCACAGAACTTATATACCAAGAAAACCAGGTGCAACCCATGAACGGCTAACAGGCCGTTAAGAATTAACACAGGAGGCTAGGAACAATTAACAAAAGGCTAGAGCCAAAGCAAGTGAAGGTGCCACCTAGAGGCTAGAGAAGGAACTGACTGGCTCCGTCACAGGACCCACCCCCCAGGAACGGCTCCTGATGTTCCAAACGGGGTGGGCTCGAGATACACTGGGCTCGAGATACACTGGGCTCGAGATACACTGGGCTCGAGATACACTGGGCGCTAACACACTGGGCGCTAACACACTGGGTGCTAACACACTGGGCGCTAACACACAGGGCGCTAACACACAGGGCGCTAACACACAGGGCGCTAACATACAGGGCGCTAACACACAGGGCGCACTTGTCCAGGGGAGCTTGAGAGTTTAATTGTCCAGGAGAACTCAAGAATGTCTTATCCAGTAGAGCTCGAAAGTTTCATTTATCCAGAAGAACTCGAAAGTATTCCTATCCAGGAGGGCTCAAAGGTATCTTATCCAGGACAGCTCGAAAATTAACTTGTCCAGGAGAACTCGAAGGTTGTCTTGTCCAGGGCAGCTCGAAAATTCAACTTATCCAGGTGAACTCGAGAGTCTATACGACCCAGAAGAACTCGAAAGTTTAACCTGTCCAGAAGAGCTTGAAAACTTAATTTGCCCAGAAGAACTTGAAAGTCTCTCTTTTGTAGGAGAATTTGGAAGCTTAACACAATAAAGGTCCAAAAAACTTGAAAGTTCACTTGAATTTAACATAGGCAACTCGAAAATTTACTCGATACTTTAACACAGAAGACTTGAAAGTCCACTCGAAAATTTAACACAGAAGACTTGAAAGTCCACTCGAAAATTTTGCACTGAGGAGGTCTTCCTCCTAGGGGACTCGAGAATTAAACACAGAAACACAGGGGGAAGTCCACTTCCTAGGAGACCAAACATTTGCCCAAGAGTGCTCGAGAGTCTGTCAATACAAAATAGGACAACTTGAAGGCTTAATTTGCCCAGGAAAAAACTTGAAAACCTAACTTTGCTAGAAGAACTTGAAATCTTAATTTGCCCAGGAGAACTTGAGAACCTAACTTTTCTAAGAGAACTTGAAAGCTTAATTTGCCCAGGAGACTGAGAGTTAACTTGAAAGTTTAACACAACGGGAGGCCCAGGAAGCTTGAGAATTTACTTGGGGGTCTAACAGTAGAGGCCCAAGAAACTTGAGGTTGACTTGAAAATTTAACACAACGAAGGCCCAGGAGACTTGAAAGTTTACTCGAAATTTTAACACAAGAGACTTGAAAATTCACTCAAATTTAACACCGGAGGCTCGAAAATTCACTCGAAAATTTAACACAAGACAATTGTGGTGTATGTGCCTTTAAAAGCAATTGTGGTGTATGTGCCTTTAAGAGCCCCAGGTGTGCGTAATGCCGGTAATTGCCACTTGGGCTATATAAGCCTGTGTATATCCTTTAGAACCCCCCCTCAGACTTGCTTAGTAAATACCTATGAACCAACTCCTGTCTTCAGTGTCTTTATCTACACACGGACACTACAGTGGCGACGAAGTGGAAACGGACTTACCTGCAATTCGGCAGCACCTCAAGGACATCGATTCCTCCAGCATCCAGAAGACTCAAGGAAGTAATAGGAACTGTGGTTTCACCAGCTGGCCAAGCTGGTGGCAGGTACTGCGCTAATCCTTCCTGGGCATCAGGCTGGGGCTCCAGCAGCGGGCTCTACAGCTGAGACAGGCAGCGAAATCGGAGGCAAGCAATAACGGACTGGGAGGGTGCACTCGGGAGACGGCCGGCGCGGCAAGCAGGTCAGCGTTTAGACCTCTGTCGGGAACGAGTCTCCAACAGTGAATAAACGGAAACCACAGTAAAACAGCGTTGTTATCGGTAGCAGCGGCGGGAAAGCGCAGGAAGCGCCATATCGTTGCTACAGAGAGAAAAAAAAAGCGCGGGAAGCGTCATATCTTTTTTTTGAAATGCCTAAGTCTGGCAATATTGATGCTTTTGATAACGAAACAGAGCCTAACTTTGGCAATATTGATGTTTTTGATAACAAGATAGAGGATTGGATAAAAATATGTAGAAAGAGTGGAGGTGTTTTGCACCGCAAATGGAATAGAAGATGAAAAAAAAGCTTCAGTGCTTCTGGATCTAATGGGCGCAGAAACATACAAGCTGTTACGCAACTTAATCACTCTAGCCGAACCGATGGACAAGAATTTTGAGGAGATTGTTGATACCCTACACTGCCAATTCGAGGCAGGACTGGCAGATTCTCTGCAAGACAAATTCATCTGCGATCCCCTAAGTGTAGAAACACAAAAAAAGGTATCTTCTGGAAAAGATTTAACACTGGACAAGGCTTTCAGTGCAATAGGAGCGGCAAAGATACAGCAAAGGCCACAGGACTTCGGCACCCATGAAATGACACGGGGTTTCGAGAGATGTTATCGCTGCAGCAGATCCAACCATGACCAGAGGGATTGCTGGTTCAAAGAAAAAGCATGCAGGCGATGCGGAAAGATGGGAAACATTCCACGTGTATGCCGATCTGAAAATAAAAAATCCACTAACGGGAAAAGAATCAATAAGGAAAAGCACAGAAAGGTACAAATGATGACGGACAGTAGCTCCAAAGACCAGAAGAGCGATAGCGACTCCGGGAACAAGAGACTAAGCTCTCTCAAATTACATAATGTAATTGCCAATGAAGATTACCAGACCATTTGGGTTACCCTCATAATAGCAGGGTCCCCAGTTAAAATGGAGCTAGATACAGGATCAGCTCTAACCGTAATAAATCGACGAGATTACGAGAGGCTATTTTCGCATATACCTCTAAAAGACACATCCATTATCTTAAAAACATATACGGGGCAGAAAGTATATCCCAAAGGAAAAATAAAGGTGCCTGTGGTATACAACGGCAAAGAAATACAAAAGTTGTATTTATACATTGTACAAGATGGTTGTCCACCGTTGTTGGGACGTGAATGGATAAGGAAGATACGTTTAGACTGGCACTCCATTCAGGCACTGACGGTGACCAGTAAGGAAAAAAACAATGATGACATCATACCTGAACGATTAAAAGACATCTTGGCCAACGGCAAAGAAGTGTTTCAAGAGAAACTAGGAACCTTGAAAGGCATCACCGCCTCAATAAAAGTGGAAGATGCAGCAATTCCAAAAATTTTTAAGGCAAGACCGGTGCCATACGCAATACATCCGGCAGTCGAGGCAGAGCTGGAGAATTTGGAAAAGGCAGGCGTATTATCCAAAATAGATTGGAGCGAATGGGCAACACCCATCGTTCCAGTCATGAAAAAAGCATTGAAAAATAACTCTGAGGAACAGAGAAAAATTCACATCTGTGGGGACTTTAAGGTGACTGTAAACCCGGTCCTTCACACGGTACAGTGTCCTCTTCCGAGGATAGAAGATATTTTCGCCTCACTATCTGGAGGAAAACGTTTCACAAAAATTGACTTGGCACAGGCATATCTACAGATGGAGGTTGAGGAGACCTCTAAAAAGTATCTCACAATAAACACACACAAAGGCCTGTACCAGTACAATCGACTGGTTTTTGGAGTAGCATCAGCTCCAGCTATCTGGCAAAGAGCTATGGAGCAAGTCCTGCAAGGGATTCCGGGGACTCAGTGTTACCTAGACGACATCCTTATAACAGGAGAAAACGACAACGAGCACCTTGCCAATTTGGAGCAGGTGCTCACTAGGCTGAAAGAACGGGGCCTACGAGCAAATCGCCCCAAGTGCGAATTTTTCCAAAATCAGATATCATATTGTGGCCACATAATTAATAAGGAAGGGTTGCATAAGTCACCTGAAAAAATTGAAGCAGTTATAAAAGCCCCAGCACCTGAAAATGTTTCACAATTGAGGTCATTCCTGGGATTAATAAATTACTATCATAAATTTTTACCGAACTTATCAACTATTCTACACCCTCTTAATGATCTTCTACACACAGGAGTGATTTGGAAATGGAACGAAGACTGTAAACGTGCCTTCCATAAATGTAAAGACTTAATCACATCCGAGAAAGTTTTGGCTCATTACAACCCATCACTACCAATCAGACTGGCGTGCGATGCATCCCCTTACGGCATAGGAGCGGTATTGTCCCATAGATTCCCTGATGGCTCGGAACGGCCGATAGCTTTTGCGTCACGCTCATTGAACTCAGCTGAGCGTAACTATTCCCAGATAGACAGGGAAGCACTCAGCCTGGTATGGGGAGTGAAGAAATTCAACCATTACCTACACGGACAAAAATTTACCTTGCTGACTGACCATCAACCCCTCATCTCCATATTCAACCCTAAGAAAGGTGTCCCCATTATGACGGCACAAAGACTACAGAGGTGGTCCCTTTTTCTAGGGGCACACCAATACAACATTGAATACAAAGGGTCAAAACAGCATGGGAATGCTGACGGTTTATCGCGCCTGCCGTTGCCAACGATAGAAGAGGCACCTACAGTAGACCCAGTAGAGATATTCCACTCTACCACAGTGGAATGTCTACCGGTGACAAATTCTGCCATTGAAAGGGAGACCAGAAATGACCCTACTCTCTCACGGGTCTACGATTTAACAATGAAGGGATGGCCAGCACATGGCGAACCACTGTTGCCAGCATTCTCGCAAAGAAGAGAACAGCTGTCAGTGTGCCGAGGAACCTTGATGTGTGGATCCAGAGTGGTGATTCCACCCAAACTCCAGGATAAAGTGCTAAAGGAGCTTCACGAGGGGCATCTGGGTGGAGTGAAAATGAAGAACCTAGCTAGGGCGTTTCTATGGTTGCCAGGTATCGATGGAGACATCGAAGACATGACCAAGAGCTGCCTAGGATGCCAGAAGGTCCAAAATGCTCCACCACAAGCCCCTCTACATCCATGGGAGTGGCCCTCATCTCCCTGGCAAAGGGTGCACATCGACTTTGCTGGTCCATTTATGGACTCAATGGGCTAGATTTTCAGTATAGACAGTTTTGGGGCGCTAAGCTTAGCGCCCGCCCGAAGTTATCGCCCGCCCCAAAGTAGCGCCCCGTTGCCGGAAATTCAGTGGCTTCGCCCTAAGAGGTTGGTGGAGCGCTAAAAGAGGCGTTCCACTGCTATCTTTAGGCGCTAAGCCGGCGATGCAGAGTGCAGCGCCCGAGTTCGGGCGCAGCGCACAGCAGACACTCTGGTGCCAGTGAGCTCTTAAAGGGGAAGGGTGCATGTGTTGTTTTCAAAGGCAGAGTCTGGGGGGAAAACAGGAGAAGGAGGAGGAGGAGGAGGAGGAGGAGGAGGAGGAGGAGGAGGAGGAGGAGGAGGAGGAGTCCGGAAACATTAATACGCCATTCAGAAGAACACACTGGATCCTTCCACACAACACATGCAGACTGCCGTTTATAGTGCAGGAGGAGTGCCCTTTAATTTGCGCTCCCCAGGGTGTGTTGCGTTCCATTTTACAAATGCTCTGGACGCCAGCCGCACAATGGGGCGGTCCGACTGAAGTTTGGATTCGGGGCGGCCAAAGGGCGTTGCACGAGGATGTGACGTCATTTTCTGCGTGCGCATCCGGGCGGCCGCTAAACTTTGCGCCGGCGCGAACGGGCAACTTAATTTGGGGCGGGGCGCAAACTGCGCTGCGCCCGGGCGCTACACGCATAGCGCCCGAAAATCACTTCTCTTAAGGCGCTAACTGCTGGCGCAAGCAACTGAAAATCTAGCCCAATGTTCTTAATCGCAGTTGATGCACACTCCAAGTGGCCGGAGGTAATAAAGATGTCCTCCACCACCACGAAAAAACCATCACAGTATTAAGGACCATATTTGCCAGGAATGGGCTGCCGGAACAGATATGTTCTGATAATGGACCGCAATTTGTGTCCGAAGAATTCAGAAAGTTCTTAAAGAACAATGGGGTAAAGCACTACACGTCCGCCCCATACCATCCCGCCACCAATGGATTGGCTGAAAGGTTTGTCCAGACCTTTAAGAAGGCCATAAAGGCCATGGGTAATGAAAACATAAAACTTCAGCACAAGGTGGATAACTTCTTATTTGCATATAGGAATGCAACACATATGGTTACAAACCAAACTCACGCCATGATGTTCTACAATAGAAACCTAAGATGCCGGCTGGATTTGGTCAAGCCCAACATCCGAAGGGACGTGGAGAACCGGCAGTTTCAGGGCATGAATGAAAGGCCAACTAGGGCCTTCCAGGTAGGCCAACTGGTTTTGGCCCGGGATTACCGTACCGAGAAATGGCAGCCTGGAACTATCTGCACATGACTAGGACCACTGATGTATACCGTGGACATCGGAGAAAGCATAATAAGGCGCCATGCTGACCAAATCATCAAGTCATCCGAAAAGGGACAACCTACACCACCACGCTATACATCTAACGATGAAGTAGAGATACCCATATCTACCTCCGATCCGGTGATACTGGAATCGGATGAACCCGACACTGGCCTTCAAGCCGAATCAGCCTTACCAGAAGAACCTACTACACCACCAGAAACTACTACACCCCCGAGGTGTTTTCCGGACCGAGTCAGGAAGCCTCCTGAGAGACTAACTTATAATTAATTAATACAGCAATGTATGTTATTTTGCACATAACATGTAATTAATAATTACTTAAAATATGATGTACTAGTTAGCTAGAAGGGGAGGAATTGTGGTGTATGTGCCTTTAAAAGCAATTGTGGTGTATGTGCCTTTAAGAGCCCCAGGTGTGCGTAATGCCGGTAATTGCCACTTGGGCTATATAAGCCTGTGTATATCCTTTAGAACCACCCCCCCAGACTTGCTTAGTAAATACCTATGAACCAACTCCTGTCTTCAGTGTCTTTATCTACACACGGACACTACAAAGACTTGAAAGTACACTTGAAAACTTAACACAGTGGGGGTCTCCTTCCTAGGAGAACCGCATATTGCCCAAGAGAACTCGAAAATTAACTCGAGAGTTTATATTGCCCAAGAGAACTCGAAAATTAACTCGAGAGTTTCAAACCTTAGCCGGTTGGTTTCTACTGGGTCCATGTATGGCTCAGTCCTACTGTCAGGGTTGGGAAGCCATGGGGCCGTGTAGATACGGGGCCGTGCTCGCCGGGCAAGGTAGGTTCTGGACCCAAGTGAAGAAACCAGGCTAGAGGCAGGTATACAATCTTAAGGAACAGTACTTTATTCATTACTTAACTAGATTCATACAAGGAACACAACAATAAACATAGAACTCGAGACAGGAACACCACATCATACATAGAACTCGAGAGAAGAACAATATACATAGAACTCGAGACAAGTTACAAAACGACTAGTCAAGAATAGGAACTCAGGACAGCTTCCATGAGGCAACATACTTGTCCATACTGAGCTGGGATAAGCTTACCACAAGCGCAACCAGCTTGCCGAGACGAGACTCGAGACAAGCTATCATGAGGGGCTGCCACAGGGATAACAGGCTTTTCAATAGAGCTCAAGACAAGCACCAGCATGGCAACATGCCAGTCCAGTCCAGCACCTTATCAAGACTAAGAAACAAGGACACAGACTTAGTTACATCTTAAATACAGAACTCGAGAGAACCATGGCAACCAGCTAGTCAAAGCCAGGAGCCACAGAACGGTGGCTAGTCCCCGGATTCCCCGGTAAGGACTGAGCAAGGAAGGGAGCAACCACAGAATTTATATACCAAGAAAACTAAGTGCAACCCATGAACGGCTAACAGGCCGTTAAGAATTAACACAGGAGGCTAGGAACAATTAACAAAAGGCTAGAGCCAAAACAAGTGAAGGTGCCACCTAGAGGCTAGAGAAGGAACTGACTGGCACCGTCACAGGACCCCCCCCTAGGAACGGCTCCTGATGTTCCAAACGGGGGGGGCTCGAGATACACTGGGCTCGAGATACACTGGGCTCGAGATACACTGGGCGCTAACACACTGGGCGCTAACACACTGTGCGCTAACACACTGGGCGCTAACACACTGGGCGCTAACACACAGGGCGCTAACACACAGGGCGCTAACACACAGGGCGATAACATACAGGGTGCGAACACACAGGGCGCACTTGTCCAGGGGAGCTTGAGAGTTTAATTGTCCAGGAGAACTCAAGAATGTCTTATCCAGTAGAGCTCGAAAGTTTCATTTATCCAGAAGTACTCGAAAGTATTCCTATCCAGGAGGGCTCAAATGTATCTTATCCAGGACAGCTCGAAAATTAACTTGTCCAGGAGAACTCGAAGGTTGTCTTGTCCAGGGCAGCTCGAAAATTCAACTTATCCAGGTGAACTCAAGACTCTATACGATCCAGAAGAACTCGAAAGTTTAACTTGTCCAGAAGAGCTTGAAAACTTAATTTGCCCAGAAGAACTTGAAAGTCTCTCTTTTGTAGGAGAATTTGGAAGGTTAACACAATAAAGGTCCAAAAAACTTGAAAGTTCACTTGAATTTAACATAGGCGACTCGAAAATTTACTCGATACTTTAACACAGAAGACTTGAAAGTCCACTCGAAAATTTAACACAGAAGACTTGAAAGTCCACTCGAAAATTTAACACTGAGGAGGTCTTCCTCCTAGGGGACTCGAGAATTAAAAACAGAAACACAGGGGGAAGTCCACTTCCTAGGAGACCAAACATTTGCCCAAGAGTGCTCGAGAGTCTATCAATACAAAATAGGACAACTTGAAGGCTTAATTTGCCCAGGAAAAAACTTGAAAACCTAACTTTGCTAGAAGAACTTGAAATCTTAATTTGCCCAGGAGAACTTGAAACCCTAACTTTTTCTAGGAGAACTTGAAAGCTTAATTTGCCCAGGAGACTGAGAGTTAACTTGAAAGTTTAACACAACGGGAGGCCCAGGAAGCTTGAGAATTTACTTGGGGGTCTAACAGTAGAGGCCCAAGAAACTTGAGGTTGACTTGAAAATTTAACATAACGAAGGCCCAGGAAACTTGAAAGTTTACTCGAAATTTTAACACAAGAGACTTGAAAATTCACTCAAATTTAACACCGGAGGCTCGAAAATTCAATCGAAAATTTAACACAAGACTTGAAAGTACACTTGAAAACTTAACACAGTGGGGGTCTCCTTCCTAGGAGAACCGCATATTGCCCAAGAGAACTCGAAAATTAACTCGAGAGTTTATATTGCCCAAGAGAAATCGAAAATTAACTCGAGAGTTTCAAACCTTAGCCGGTTGGTTTCTCCTGGGTCCATGTATGGCTCAGTCCTACTGTCAGGGTTGGGAAGCCACGGGGCCGTGTAGATACGGGGCCGTGCTCGCCGGGCAAGGTAGGCTCTGGACCCAAGTGCAGAAATCAGGCTAGAGGCAGGTATACAAGCTTAAGGAACAGTACTTTATTCATTACTTAACTAGATTCATACAAGGAACACAACAATAAACACAGGGCTAGATTTTCAGTATAGGCAGTTTTGGGGCGCTAACCTTAGCGCCCGCCCGAAGTTAGCGCCCGCCCCAAAGTAGCGCCCCGTTGCCGGGAATTCAGTGGCTTCGCCCTAAGAGGTTGGTGGAGCGCTAAAAGAGGCATTCCACTACTATCTTTAGGCGCTAAGCCGGCGGTCCAGAGGGATAGCGCCCAGGCGGGGCGCAGCGCGGGTGCGGTCATTTTTGGACTGACAGCAGACCCCGTGGCGCCGACCAGCTCTTAAAGGGGGAAGGGACGAATTGGTCTGCTGCCACGCCCTGCACACTGCAGCCTTGCAAAGAGGCCTCAACACTGCTGCTCAGCCCCAGGGAGTCATGGCAATGCCAGAGAAGGCCCGTCAGCGTGCCCTGCGCTTCTCAGAGGGTGATCTGGACATAATGGTCACAGCTCTGGAGGTGAGGCGCAAGATCTTGTTCCCAGAGAGTGGGAGGAATCCAACCCACCACGACTACACCAAAGCCTGGAAGCAGATCGCCCAGAGGGTGACATTCACCGGCGATGCCCCCAGAACCCACAAACAATGTCGTAAAAAATACAACGACCTGACCAGGATTGTCAAGGTGAGTAGCCTTTCCAGTCTCCTCCTCATTCTTGCATGTACACCTGACATGATGGGCAAAGGGAGCTGAAAGTCCTATTGGCCAGCCCTCAGCCAGCAGCATTGGGACAGTCATGAGCATCAAATGGCCATTCGGCACTCTACACTTTGGCCAAGCTATTCCACCATGGGAGGCTGTGCACACTACATCAGGACTTCACTCTGGCCAAGCTATTCCACCATGGGAGGCAGTGCACACTACATCAGGGCTTCACTCTGGCCAAGCTATTCCACCATGGGAGGCAGTGCACACTAAATCAGGGCTACACTGCGCACTTACAGCCCGTCCTTTCTCTTGCAGGCTAAAGTAGCCTTTAATCACCAGGCCCGTGCCAGGGGTGGCCACGCCAAGCTGCAGAAGCTCACTCGGCTGGAGGAGCGCGTGTGTGTGCTCATGGGAGCCCGTGTGATTGTCCCCACAGCGTGCGGTGTATCCGACCCTCCACTGCCCGGCAATGGTAAGGACCTCGCCTTTTGGCCCTCTCGTGTCGCACTGGCCCATCCGAGCTACCTCCTTTGCCACTGTCCCACCAATGCGCTGAATGCCACCAGTCCTAACTCCCTCACTGACGCCGTCTCCTCACTCTGAAGCTACTCTTGTGCATTCCTGCTTTCAGCTGGTGACGACCAGGACCCTGAAGCTGCCAGTGACAGCACCTCCGAGCAGGAGGAGGAGGAGGAGCAAGCTGGACCATCGGGGGAACAGTCACGTCCCGCAGGAGAGGAGGAAATGCTTGACACCTCCTCACTGGACGAGTGCCTGGAGGAACTGTCGCAGGGCAATGCAGCTTCTGGGACCAATGGCGTCCAGCCACCCAGGAGCCGTGCGCGTGGCCCGTGGCCTTCCCCCCAAAGGGGGGAAGGATCAGAGGGGAGTGCTGCTGATCGGCACACTCGCCGCCACCAACGTGGCAAGGGTCCCTTAGTTCGGCCCCCTCCTCCCCAGCGGGAGAGTCGCGACTCCAGTCCGGACACCTTCACCTCGGAGGAGGTGCGGAAGCTGGATAAGGTGGCCGAGGATTCGAACCGGCGCCACACGGAGCTCATGAGCGTGGTGGGGCGCATGCCTGAGGCCATCGAGTCGCTGGCGACCAGTGTGCGCGAGTTCGGGGCAGCAACTGCCACGAGTGGCCGCATGCTGACTGATGCCGTCAAGACCCTGGCGGATGTGATGCGCGCGCACACCAGGACAACAGGGGCACTCACTGCTGCCACACGCGCTGTCTCAGGCAGGCATCGCCAGGGCAGCCGCCGCGCTGGACCATCCCAGCAAGCCGCCCCTCGGCTGATTGTTGCGGATCCTGCAGTGCGGGCCCGGCCGAGTGCCACCGCGCCACAGCACCAGCCAGCGCATCCCAGACGCCAGCTGGCCCACATTGCGCCATCCGTCGCCGCCATTCCCCCACTGGGGCGTCAAGGGCAAGCGGCTGCAGCTGATGGTGGCCAGGCTCAGGTGCGCCACTCAGCAGACGGCCCCTCGAGGCCCAAACGCCGTGTAGGCCGCCCCCCAGCGGCATCTGGCGGAAGGGCATCTGAGCCTCAGGCACCTTCCCCCAGCCTCGCAGCAGCCACTGGGCAGGGCTTGCGAAGGAGCAGCAGGCCGGGCAGGGGAGGCAAAAGGCTGGCCAAGGTCTCGCCCTCGCGGGCCACTCAGTAGAGGGTGTGGGCAGCTTTCCTTTTATATGGCGGTGGCCATCTTTATTTTGCCCATGGTTGTGTTGTTGGAGGGCTTATTTTTTGCGTTAGGCCGACGTTGAGGCCCGGTTTGAAGAAAGGTGGAGTGACTCCTCCCCAGTTTGTGGGAGTGAGTCGTTTGTTGGGCTTTTTGTGGGGCCCGTTTATTGTTTTTGGGGATTCATGTGGGAAGGGCTTTTCATTTTTGTGTAATAAAAAATTATCTTTATTCATGCAGTCTCCATGGTTGTTCTTCTTAGTGTTTGTTGGCTTCGCCGGCTGAGGGCTTGCGGAGCGGCTGCATTCATCTTCCCTCATGGCCCCTGGCCATTCCCTGACAGGGGGCTTAGAAGTACCATGTAATAAGGTGGCGTCGTGCGGCCCTTGGCCCTGGTCGCTCCCTCCTGGGAACTTACTCCTGCTCCTCCTCCTCCTCCTCCTCATGCTCCTCCTGCTCCTCCTCCTGAGGTGCTGGTCCAACGTCAGGTGGCAGTGCCTGAGCCCTGCGGATAGCCAGGTTGTGTAGCATGCAGCAAACTACCACAAATTGGGAGACCCGGTCCGGCGAATACTGGAGAGCTCCTCCGGAGCGATCAAGGCAGCGGAACCGCTGCTTGAGGACCCCAATAGTTAGCTCGATGATGTTGCGGGTGGTTTGATGGCTCTCGTTGTAGGCCTCTTCAGCAGCGGTCCTGGGCGCGCGGAGCGGGGTCATGAGCCAGGTGCACAAAGGATAGCCTTTGTCCCCGAGTAGCCATCCTCTTGGGGGAGGCTGTGCCTGGAACATGTCATGCACAGTACTCTGCCGCAGGATAAAGGCATCGTGGCTGCTGCCTGGGAAGCTGGCATTGACTGCCATGATGCGCTGCTTGTGGTCACAGACCAGCTGCACATTCAGAGAATGGTAGCCCTTCCTGTTGCGATACTGCTCGCCATGCTCCAGAGGGGCCCGCAAAGCCACATGCGTACAGTCAATGGCGCCCTGCACCAAGGGGAATTCCCCGAGTCTGGAAAATCCCAATGCGCGCTGATGCTGGCTCTCCAGGGCCATGGGGAAGGAGATGAATTGGCTTCTCCTTCTGAACAGTGCTTCGGTCACCTGGCGGATGCAGCGATGTGCGCCGTACTGGGAGATGTTTGCTATGTCCCCAGCAGCGTATTGGAAGGAGCCGGTGGCATAGAAGTTCAATGCCACCGTCACCTTCACTTCCACCGACAGAGACGTCCTGCACCTGAGCTTTGGCCGCAGATCTCGGTGAAGCAGGTGGCAGGTCTCTGCAATCACCTCCTTTCGGAATCGGAGCCTTTTAACACATCGCGCGGCACTCATGTTTAGGTAGGAGCGCTGCTGGCGGTATAGCCTGACTGGGTAAGGCCTACGTGGCCGACGCCTGTAGCCCCCTCTACCTCTAGCCAGGGCTGCCCCTATCACAATGCGTCTGCGAGCCCTACGGACATGGAGCTGCAGCTCCGCGTTGGCACCCCATGCAACCCCCATCAAATCCTGGCAAACACTCAAATTTCCAAAAGGCCACTTGCAGCGCTCTGGCCTGAGTCCAAAAATACCTGAGCTCTTGCTGCTTGAAACCAGTTAGCTATCCTCCTTGTTGTGTCTCCAGAAATGCGTTGCACAAGAGTGTTTTCTGAAAAAAGGCTGGCCTTTATACTGGAGAGCACGTCCCCTTTAATTTGTGCCCCCCGGGGCCCGCACTGGTTGTGTTGCATTCCTTTTTCCAAACGCTCCGGCCGCCAGCCGCACAATGGGGCAGTCCGACTGAAGTTCGGAATCGGGGCGCACAAAGGGCGTTGCACGAGGATGTGACGTCATTTTCTGCGCGCGCATCCGGGCGGGCGCTAAACTTTGCGCCGGCGTTAACGGGCAACTTAATTTGGGGCGGGGCGCAAACTGCGCTGCGCACGGGCGCTACACGCATAGCGCCCAAAAATCACTTCTCTTAAGGAGCTAACTGCTGGCGCTATCAACTGAAAATCTAGCCCGCAGAACTCGAGACAGGAACACAACATCATACATAGAACTCGAGAGAAGAACAATATACATAGAACTCGAGACAAGTTACAAAATGGCTAGTCAAGAATAGGAACTCAGGACAGCTTCCATGAGGCAACATACTTGTCCATACTGAGCTGGGATAAGCTTACCACAAGCGCAACCAGCTTGCCGAGATGAGACTCGAGACAAGATATCACGAGGGGCTGCCGCAGGGATAACAGGCTTCTCAATAGAGCTCAAGACAAGCGCCAGCATGGCAACACGCCAGTCCAGTCCAGCACCTTATCAAGACTAAGACACAAGGACACAGACTTAGTTACATCTTAAATACAGAACTCGAGAGAACCATGGCAACCAGCTAGTCAAAGCCAGGAGCCACAGAACGGCGGCTAGTCCCCGGATTCCCCGGTAAGGACTGAGCAAGGAAGGGAGCAACCACAGAACTTATATACCAAGAAAACCAGGTGCAACCCATGAACGGCTAACAGGCCGTTAAGAATTAACACAGGAGGCTAGGAACAATTAACAAAAGGCTAGAGCCAAAACAAGTGAAGGTGCCATCTAGAGGCTAGAGAAGGAACTGACTGGCACCGTCACAGGACCCCCCCCAGGAACGGCTCCTGACGTTCCAAACGGGGGGGGCTCGAGATACACTGGGCTCGAGATACACTGGGCTCAAGATACACTGGGCTCGAGATACACTGGGCTCGAGATACACTGGGCGCTAACACACTGGGCGCTAACACACTGGGCGCTAACACACAGGGCGCTAACACACAGGGCGCTAACACACAGGGCGCTAACACACCGGGCGCACTTGTCCAGGGGAGCTTGAGAGTTTAATTGTCCAGGAGAACTCAAAAATGTCTTATCCAGTAGAGCTCGAAAGTTTCATTTATCCAGAAGAACTCGAAAGTATTCCTATCCAGGAGGGCTCAAAAGTATCTTATCCAGGACAGCTCGAAAATTAACTTGTCCAGGAGAACTCGAAGGTTGTCTTGTCCAGGACAGCTCGAAAATTCAACTTATCCAGGCGAACTCGAGAGTCTATACGATCCAGGAGAACTCGAAAGTTTAACCTGTCCAGAAGAGCTTGAAAACTTAATTTGCCCAGAAGAACTTGAAAGTCTCTCTTTTGTAGGAGAATTTGGAAGCTTAACACAATAAAGGTCCAAAAAACTTGAAAGTTCACTTGAGGTTAACATAGGCGACTCGAAAATTTACTCGAAAATTTAACACAGAAGACTTGAAAGTCCACTCGAAAATTTAACACTGAGGAGGTCTTCCTCCTAGGGGACTCGAGAATTAAACACAGAAACACAGGGGGAAGTCCACTTCCTAGGAGACCAAACATTTGCCCAAGAGTGCTCGAGAGTCTATCAATACAAAATAGGACAACTTGAAGGCTTAATTTGCCCAGGAAAAAACTTGAAAACCTAACTTTGCTAGAAGAACTTGAAATCTTAATTTGCCCAGGAGAACTTGAAACCCTAACTTTTTCTAGGAGAACTTGAAATCTTAATTTGCCCAGGAGAACTTGAAAACCTAACTTTTCTAGGAGAGCTTGAAATCTTAATTTGCCCAGGAGAACTTGAGAACCTAACTTTTCTAAGAGAACTTGAAAGTTAAATTTGCCCAGGAGAACTTGAGAACCTAACTTTTCTAAGAGAACATGAAAGCTTAATTTGCCCAGGAGACTGAGAGTTAACGTGAAAGTTTAACACAACGGGAGGCCCAGGAAGCTTGAGAATTTACTTGGGGGTCTAACAGTAGAGGCCCAAGAAACTTGAGGTTGACTTGAAAATTTAACACAACGAAGGCCCAGGAGACTTGAAAGTTTACTCGAAATTTTAACACAAGAGACTTGAAAATTCACTCAAATTTAACACCGGAGGCTCGAAAATTCACTCGAAAATTTAACACAAGACTTGAAAGAACACTTGAAAACTTAACACAGCGGGGGTCTCCTTCCTAGGAGAACCGCATATTGCCCAAGAGAACTCAAAAATTAACTCGAGAGTTTATATTGCCCAAGAGATCTCGAAAATTAACTCGAGAGTTTCAAACCTTAGCCGGTTGGTTTCTACTGGGTCCATGTATGGCTCAGCCCTACTGTCAGGGTTGGGAAGCCACGGGGCCGTGTAGATACGGGGCCGTGCTCGCCGGGCAAGGTAGGTTCTGGACCCAAGTGCAGAAACCAGGCTAGAGGCAGGTATACAATCTTAAGGAACAGTACTTTATTCATTACTTAACTAGATTCATACAAGGAACACAACAATAAACATAGAACTCGAGACAGGAACACCACATCATACATAGAACTCGAGAGAAGAACAATATACATAGAGCTCGAGACAAGTTACAAAACGGATAGTCAAGAATAGGAACTCAGGACAGCTTCCATGAAGCAACATACTTGTCCATACTGAGCTGGGATAAGCTTACCACAAGCGCAACCAACTTGCCGAGACGAGACTCGAGACAAGCTATCACGAGGGGCTGCCGCAGGGGTAACAGGCTTCTCAATAGAGCTCAAGACAAGCGCCAGCATGGCAACATGCCAGTCCAGTCCAGCACCTTATCAAGACTAAGAAACAAGGACACAGACTTAGTTACATCTTAAATACAGAACTCGAGAGAACCATGGCAACCAGCTAGTCAAAGCCAGGAGCCACAGAATGGTGGCTAGTCCCCGGATTCCCCGGTAAGGACTGAGCAAGGAAGGGAGCAACCACAGAACTTATATACCAAGAAAACCAGGTGCAACCCATGAACGGCTAACAGGCCGTTAAGAATTAACACAGGAGGCTAGGAACAATTAACAAAAGGCTAGAGACAAAACAAGTGAAGGTGCCATCTAGAGGCTGGAGAAGGAACTGACTGGCACCGTCACAGGACCTCATTCTGGAACTTGCTCTCAGTGGAGCAGGTTGTGCTGCTGCTGCTGCTGCTCTGTGGGAGGTGGTGGTCGCCTTGGCCTGGGAGTGGAGGGGAAGGCATGACCCCAGGCCACCACTACCAGCAACCTACCTACAACCAACCATCTACATCTACCGAGGTGCCTGGAGAGGGAGGAGTAGAGGACAGAGGAGGAGGCCAGTATTACAACTGGAGAGGCCTTCCATCACTGCCTCCCAATTTGGCCTCCAGTCCAGGAGAGGGAGAGAGGGGAGAGGAACCTCACTCAGCTCCAACTTGGAAGGAGGGGAGGAGCTGCATCTTTCAACATCTGCAGGTGGGTGTCTTTTGTGCATTCCCCTAAAGACTTTGCATTCTAGGCGGGGGGAGGAAAGAAGACGGGCCGGAAAGCCTGGCCTGGGTTGGCTGGAGCCTGCCCAGGTGAAGCTTTTTTCCCTGACAGTGAGAAGACCTGGTGTGGGGCTGAGCCTGGGCTTTCTCCAGCCTACCCAGGCGAAGACATCTTCTCCCCCTGCCCGAAGACCATCTGCCTAAGACTTTGTTTTTCCATCGGGGAGTGCACCCTGCCAACACCCACCCACCGAATACCACCTTGAGTGGGGCCCCTGCCTTTGCGGCCCCCCTCCTTCTCTCTCTTTGTCCTCTCTTTGCCTCTCTGAAAAGGCACCTCCTTTTAACTTAATAATTGCCAATTGAGCAGAGGGAAGGAAGCCACCTCTCCCAATTAATTCCATCAGGGGGAGAGGTGGGCCAGTTACTTTACACTCCCTCTGCTCAAGGGAAGACTTTTACCAAGGCCATTAACACCTTCAGGCCTGTGACTTGGGGTGTGTGTAGCTCTTTAAAGAACCACCCCACTATGGCGTCCACATCTGTGGCGGTGCTGGGGCCGGCAAGAACTTATGCGGCGGTGGCGACCAAAGCCACGGCTACTCCCGCTTCTGCTGCTGCCCCGTCGCCGTTCCAACTCATAACAAAGAAGCTTGGGGTGAAGAGCTACACCCACCCCAACATGACCATCGAGGCGTGAGTGAAGGCCATGGCTGGGGTTGTCGGCCCTCCAGCCATACTCGCCGCCTCGAAAATGTATGGGAAGGCTGTGTTCTTCCTGGAGTCGGAGCGGGCGGTGGCCCTGGCCATCACCGAGGGGATCACCGTGGGCGGGACCTTCCTGCCGGTGGACCCTCTAGAGGCCACTGCGCAGATGGTCGTGTTATCGAACGTCCCGCCCTACATCTCGAGCGAGCTCCTCCTCCCCCACTTGCTCCAACTCGGGGAGGTGAGGTCGGGGATCACGCCGATCCCGCTCCGATTCCGGGAAGCCAGCCTTCGCCATGTCTTCTCCTTCCGGCGCCAGGCCTTTGTTCAGCTGGCATGGGAGGGGGAGACTGACGGGGCTTTTTCGGTCCTCCATGAGGGGACCCTTCACCGCGTCTTCTGGACGACGGACGGCGTGCGGTGCCACGCCTGCAAGGAGGTGGGGCATGTACGAAAAAACTGCCCCGCCTCCAAGGCCGCCAGGTCGTCTGGCGTGGCCGAGGCTGGTGCCGCCGCCGCTCCTCCCCCCGGGTCTGGCCGTGCCCCCCCCCAAACAAATACTACCGGGGTGCGGTCGTCGTCGGAGGTCGATGCCATCCAGGCCTCCGGCGAGGGGGAGGAAGTGTGTCCGGTTGGGAGGAAGGCGCGGGGGAAAAATAAACACCGTAGGGCGGGTCCCCCCGTGGAGGGCGTGCCCCATGACATGGAGCCCCTGACGCCCGAGAGCATTGCCGCGTTGATCGCGGGGGGCGAGAGTGGGAGGGGCCTCGTGCCCGAGCCTGTGGCCGCGACTGCCGAGGCGGAAGCGCCAGAACCTGCGGCCGGGCTTGGGCCAGAGGGACCCGACGAACCTACTCCACTGGAGGGAGCAGGGGAGGCCCCTGCAGAAATGGAGGTCTCCCCCTATCCCTCCACTTTCAAAAGAAGGCGTGACCCCCAGGAGGAGGAGGAGGACCAGGAGGAGGAAGGTCTCTCTGGTCAGGGGGAGCCGTCGCCCGCCGCGGGTACTGCGCCCCACCCCACCGCTGTCACCATCGTAAGCGATCGGCAGGGGTCGCCCGTCCCTGGGGAGGCTGAGGCAGAGGTGTCTGCCCAGCTCGTGCCTTCCGGGGATGGGGACGAGACCCTGCCCGTGGGGGGGGTCGCGGAACAACCCGCTGCCGAGATCGATCCCCTTTCGGTGGCGTTACCCCTCGACGAGTCGGGCGGCTTGGAGTCTGGGTCGGGCGAGCTCGCAGAAGATGAGCTCGCCCAAAGCGGCCCGGACTTTTCCCAGGTGCTGCTCGACCTCGTCGAGGATTTTACTAGAAATACCCCTTCTGCTGGGTCGGAGGCCGGTGGCGCGGTAGCGGAAGGCCCTCTGTCTGTGTCTCTGGCGCCGGGCGACTTGGAGGAGATCGGATTTACATATTCTCCGGTCTCTCCAGTCTCTCCGGTCGTTCCGGCGCCTGGGGCGGAGGGGGGCTCCGAACCGCCGCCGTCTTCTGGCCCGGCGTCCCTGCAGGAGCCCAGGGAGGAATCCTCCGCCACCGATCCTGGGGGTGGGATCCGGGCGGAGGCGGGGCCGGCCGTTGCGGCCGAGCCGTTCACTGCGCTCTGCGTGACGGACGGGTCGGCCGCCGGTGGCGACCCCCCGGAGGAGGACGGGGACTCGGTGGTGGGGGCGGAGGACGACTGGGATTCCATCGCCGATGAGGCGATGGATGACCTCCCGTCCCTCGCCGGGACCCCCCTCATTCCCATCGAGGAACTCCGGGACTTTGTGGCCACGTGCCAGGGTCGTCACAGGATTCGGGTGGCCCTCGACAGATGGCCGGACCTGGCGCTGCTCCTCGGGTCGGCCCGCACCGCCGTCAAAGCCATGGACGCGGGCGCGGGAGAGAGCCCGCTCGTGCGGCGTCGGCTCCGGCCGTTCCTCTCTGGGCTGCTAAGGGAGTGGCGGTTGACTAGCGGCCGCCCTCTCCCTTCCCCCGTTAGTCTTAAGTAGAGGGTGGATTATGCTTCTGAAATGAAGATAACCATAGCCAGCCTCAACATCAACGGCAGCAGGGAAGCTAGCCGCAGATTTAATAGCTTTTCGGTCCTTCGGGACGGGAAGTATGCGGTGTGCTTCCTGCAAGAAACCCACACCGTTCCGGGAGATGAGGCCACGTGGCTCCTGGAGTGGCAAGGAGGGGTCAGCATGAGTCACCTCTCCAGTGTTTCCAGTGGGGTGGCTATCTTGCTGGCCCCGCATTTTCAGCCGAGATCTTGGGGGTCAAGGAGCTCGTGCCGGGCCGCTTGCTCCAGGTCACTGTTCGCCTGGAGGGCGTGCCGCTCCATCTAATGAACGTGTACGCCCCTGGGGCCGGTGCGCAGCAAGCGCGCTTCTTTGAAGAAGAGTCCACTCTTCTGGGCTCCATCGACGCGGGCGAGTGCGTCATCCTCGGGGGGGATTTTAATTGTACCCTCGAGGCGAGGGACCGCACAGGCAGCCTGCCATGCCCGGCAGCGATGGAGAAGTTGAGGGACCTGGTCGGGTCCCTCGACTTGGTGGACGTCTGGCGAAATCTCCATCCCGACTCCAGCGCCTTCACATGCGTGAGGTCGGGGAGAGGAGCGTCCAAAATCGACCGCCTCTACATTTGCCGGGCATACGTCTCCTGCGTTCCGGCGGCTTCCATGCGGCCGGTGCCGTGCACGGACCACCACCTGGTGTGGGCAGAGCTCGTTCCGCTGCACGCACGGGGCGGGGTCCGCGTATTGGCACTTTAACAACCTGCTGCTGGAGGACGCACGGTTCCGGGATTCGTTTAGTCGGTTCTGGGCCGGCTGGAGAAGGAAGCGGGGGGGCTTCCCCTCCTTGAGGCTATGGTGGGATGTGGGCAAGGCTCACATCCGTCCCTTCTGTCAGGAGTACGCGAAGGGGTCGACCAAGAGGTGCGAGGCCCGGGTCGGGCAGTTGGAGAAGGAGGTGCTCGACCTGGAGTCCCGGCTCGGTCAAGTCTTCGAGGACCCGGCCCTGCGGATGGTGTGCGAAGAGAAGAAGGGTGCGCTGAAGGACCTGCAGCTCGTCTTCCCGAGGCGCATACGTGAGGTCGCGGATCCAGTTCCTGCGGGACCTGGACCGCGGCTCCCCCTTCTTCTACTCGCTGGAAAAAAGACGGGGGGTCCGTAAGCAGCTCTTGGAGCTGCTGGCCGACGACGGATCTCTGGTCTCGGATCCGGAGGGAATCAGCGCGGAGACCCGCGCGTTTTACGGGGCTCTGTTCTCTCCGTATCCGTCCAGCGAGGATGCGCGCGGAGTTTTGTGGGAGGACCTGCCGAAGGTCGGCCTGGAGGACGCCGAAAAATTGGACGCTCCTCTGAGTCTGGAGGAGCTGACCGGCGCCCTCCGCCAGCTCTCTAGGGGAAAGTCCCCGGGGCTGGACGGGCTGACCGTGGAGCTCCACAGGGCGTTCTGGGACGTCTTGGGGGGCGACTATGCGTGGGTCCTGGGGGAACGTCTGGTGACCGGGGAGATACCCCTCTCTTAGCGCAGGGCGGTTATTGTCCTGCTGCCTAAGAGGGGTGATCTCCGCCTCCTTAAAAACTGGCGCCCGGTCTCCCTCCTCAGCACGGACTATAAAATTTTTGCCACTGCTATGTCTGCTCGCCAAGGCGCCGTGCTGGCCCACCTGATCCACCCCGACCAGTCCTACACGGTCCCGGGCCGGACCATTCATGATAACATCCATCTGGTCGGGGACCTGGTCCACCATTCCCAGAGGGCTGGTCTGTCGGTCGCCTTCCTTTCCCTGGATCAGGAGAAGGTGTTCGACAGGGTGGATCATGAGTATCTCTTCGGGACTCTGCGCGCATTCGGGTTCGGGTCGCATTTTGTCGCCCGGATCCGACTTCTGTACGCTGCCGCGGAGTGTCTGATTAAAGTTAACGGGTCCTTGACGGCGCCCCTTCGCTTCGGGGAGGGGGTGCGTCAGGGATGCCCCATGTCCGGCCAGTTATATGCCGTTTGCGTAGAGCCTTTCCTGCGCCTCTTGCGGAAGAGGTTGACGGGACTGGCTCTGCAAGGGCCGGGCGTGGAGGTGGTCCTCTCGGCTTACGCCGATGATGTGCTCCTCACGGTCACGGATCCCGCTGACTTGCGGAGGATGCGGGAATGCCAGCAGATTTACTCGGACGCATCCTCCGCCAAGATCAATTGTGAGAAATGTTCTGGACTCCTGGTGGGTCAGTGGTGGGTGGACTCCCTGCCGGAGGAGTTCAGGCCCTTCGCCTGGAGCACCACGCACCTCCTCTACTTGGGAGTCTACCTCAGCCCTGCCGAGGACGCCTGGCCGGCAAACTGGCAAGAGTTGGAGGCCAAAGTCACCGCTCGCTTAGGACGCTGGACAGGATTGCTCCGAGTGTTGTCCTACAGGGGTCGAGCGATGGTCATAAACCAACTGGTGGCCGCCATGTTGTGGTACCGGTTCGTCACTTTGATCCCTCCCCCTGCGTTTGTCGCCAAGATACAGAAGAAGCTCGTCGACTTCTTCTGGGACAAAAGGAAGCACTGGGTCTCTGCCGCAGTTCTGAGTCTCCCGCTTAGGGAGGGCGGTCAGGCGTTGGTGTGCCTCCGCACCCAGGCTGCGACTTTCCGTCTTCAGACGCTGCAGAGATACCTGTACGTCGAGAATCCTCCGAGATGGTGTGCGCTGGCGACGTATTTTTTCCGCCAGCTGCACGGCCTCAATTACAACATGCAGCTCCTGTTTTTGGAAGTGGGCGGCAGGCGTGCCAGCCTGCGGGAGCTGCCTGTCTTCCACCAGGAACTGCTATGGGTTTGGAACTACGTCGCCTCCAGGCGGAGCTCTCCCCCGTCAGGAATGGCGGCTGTCCTCCGGGACCCGCTGTTCAGGAATCCGCACCTCCACGTCCGCGAGTTCGGGTGGCTGGCGGAATGCAGGGCTGTGCCTGGCAGGGTGACTAGAGTCGGGGACCTACTCGATGGCGGAGGAGCGGGCTGGATGGCGCCGGAGGAGTTGGCGCGGCGCATGTCCTGGGACAACGTCCGGCTCGCGGTCGATGCCATCGAGGCGGTGAAAGCGACGCTGCACCCCAGCGCCACGACGTGTATCGAGGCGGCTCAAGCACGTGGGGCGATCCCGTCCGAGCTTTCCCCCGTTCGGACGGAATTCCTTATCGGCGCCCTGCCCCGAAACTCCCCTCGGGGATCGGCGCCTCACAACTTGAGCCGTCTCGAGGAGATGCCCTCCGTGCCTTTTCATTCTGCACGGAGGGGTTTCCTGTACGGGCTGCTCCTGCACACCTTCCACTTTGTCATCTTCGCCTGCCGTCCGGACATGCCGTGGCATGCCGTTTTGCCTTCCGGCGGAGGCAGAGGTCCCCAATGGAGGGCTCTCTATGCGGGAGTCCTCCCTTGTTCTATTGGGGACTTGGCCTGGAGGGTGTTGCACGGAGCAGTCCCGTGCAATATATTGTTAAATAGGTTCACGGACACCCAGACCGCCTGTTTGTTTTGCGGTCTGGAAGAGTCCGTGTTCCACGTTTATGTTCAATGTGTGAGGTTGCAGCCCCTCTTCCATTATTTGAAGGGGCTGCTCCTTGATTTTTGGTTGCACTTCAGTCCCACGCTCTTGATCTACGGTCACCCGGTGCGGAGGGGAGCGGGCAGGCTGGAGGACCTCCTCGTGGGTCTGCTCCTGGGCCTGCCAAAAAAAGCCATTAATTGGCCCAGGCAGCGGGCGGCCGAGGGGGTCATCCAGCCAGATTGCCTCCCTCGCTTCCGTGGCCATGTTCGCGCCCGGGTGGCCCTGGAGATGGAGCACGCGGTGTCCGCCGGCGCGCTCGAGCACTTTCGTGACCGGTGGGCGCCGCGGGGACTGGAGTGCATAATTGGTTTAAACGACCAAATTTTAATTTGATTTGTTAAGTTTTATTTAAAGATTTATTAGAGTTTTAGTTACAGTTTATTTGTTTAATTTATTTTGGTCTTACAAAAAAGAGGGCCAAAACAAGTGAAGGTGCCATCTAGAGGCTAGAGAAGGAACTGACTGGCACCGTCACAGGACCTCATTCTGGACCTTGCTCTCAGTGGAGCAGGTTGTGCTGCTGCTGCTGCTGCTGCTGCTGTGTGGGAGTGGAGGGGAAGGAGTGACCCCAGGCCACCACTACCAGCAACCTACCTACAACCAACCATCTACATCTACCGAGGTGCCTGGAGAGGGAGGAGTAGAGGACAGAGGAGGAGGCCAGTATTACAACTGGAGAGGCCTTCCATCACTGCCTCCCAATTTGGCCTCCGGTCCAGGAGAGGGAGAGACGAACACCCTTCAGCTCCAACTTGGAAGGAGGGGAGGAGCTGCATCTTTCAACATCTGCAGGTGGGTGTCTTTTGTGCATTCCCCTAAAGACTTTGCATTCTAGGCGGGGGGAGGAAAGAAGACGGGCCGGAAAGCCTGGCCTGGGTTGGCTGGAGCCTGCCCAGGTGAAGCTTTTTTCCCTTGCATTGAGAAGAACTGGTGTGGGGCTGAGCCTGGCCTTTCTCCAGCCTACCTAGGCGAAGACATCTTCTCCCCCTGCCTGAAGACCATCTGCCTAAGACTTTGTTTTACCATCGGGGAGTGCACCCTGCCGACACCCACCCACCGAATACCACCTTGAGTGAGGACCCTGCCTTTGCGGCCCCGCTCCTTCCCACCCCCCCCCTCTCTCTCTTTGCCCTCTCTTTGCCTCTCTGAAAAGGCACCTCCTTTTAACTTACTAATTGCCAATTGAGCAGAGGGAAGGAAGGCCCCTCTCCCAATTAATTCCATCAGGGGGAGAGGCGGGCCAGTTACTTTACACTCCCTCTGCTCAAGGGAAGACTTTTACCAAGGCCATTAACACCTTCAGGCCTGTGACTTGGGGTGTGTGTGGCTCTTTAAAGAACCACCCCACTATGGCTTCCACATCTGCGGCGGTGACGGGGCCGGCAAGAACATATGCGGCGGTGGCGACCAAAGCCGCGGCTACTCCCGCTTCTGCTGCTGCCCCGTCACCGTTCCAAATTATAACAAAGAAGCTTGGGGTGAAGAGCTACACCCACCCCAACATGACCATCGAGGCGTGCGTGAGGGCCATGGCTGGGGTTGTCGGCCCTCCAGCCATACTCGCCGCCTCGAAAATGTATGGGAAGGCTGTGTTTTTCCTGGAGTCGGAGCGGGCGGTGGCCCTGGCCATCACCAAGGGGCTCACCGTGGGTGGGACCTTCCTGCCGGTGGACCCTCTAGAGGCCACTGCGCAGAGGGTCGTGTTATCGAACGTCCCGCCCTACGTCTCGAGCGAGCTCCTCCTCCCCCACTTGCTCCGACTCGGGGAGGTGAGGTCGGGGATCACGCCGATCCCGCTCGGATTCCGGGAAGCCAGCCTTCGCCATGTCTTCTCCTTCCGGCGCCAGGCCTTTGTTCAGCTGGCGTGGGAGGGGGAGACTGACGGGGCTTTTTCGGTCCTCCATGAGGGGACCCTTCACCGCGTCTTCTGGACGACGGACGGCATGCGGTGCCACGCCTGCAAGGAGGTGGGGCATGTACGAAAAAACTGCCCCGCCTCCAAGGCCGCCAGGTCATCTGGCGTGGCCGAGGCTGGTGCCGCCGCCGCTCCTCCCCCCGGGTCTGGCCATGCCCCCCCCCAAACAAATACTACCGGGGTGCGGTCGTCGTCGGAGGTCGATGCCATCCAGGCCTCCGGTGAGGGGGAGGAAGTGTGTCTGGTCGGGAGGAAGGCGCGGGGGAAAAATAAACACCGTAGGGCGGGTCCCCCCGTGGAGGGCGTGCCCCATGACATGGAGCCCCTGACGCCCGAGAGCATTGCCGCGTTGATCGCGGGGGGCGAGAGTGGGAGGGGCCTCGTGCCCGAGCCTGTGGCCGCGACCGCCGAGGCGGAAGCGCCAGAACCTGCGGCCGGGCTTGGGCCAGAGGGACCCGACGAACCTACTCCACCGGAGGGAGCAGGGGAGGCCCCTGCAGAAATGGAGGTCTCCCCCTATCCCTTCACTTTAAAAAGGCGTGACCCCCAGGAGGAGGAGGAGGACCAGGAGGAGGAAGGTCCCTCCGGTCAGGGGGAGTCGTCGCCTGCCGCGGGTACTGCGCCCCACCCCACCGCTGTCACCATCGTAAGCGATCGGCAGGGGTCGCCTGTCCCTGGGGAGGCTGAGGCAGAGGTGTCTGCCCAGCTCGTGCCTCCCGGGGATGGGGACGAGACCCTGCCTGTGGGGGGGGTCGCGGAACAACCCGCGGCTGAGATCGATCCCCTATCGGTGGCGTTACCCCTCGACGAGTCGGGCGGCTTGGAGTCTGGGTCGGGCGAGTTCGCGGAAGATTAGCTCGCCCAAAGCGGCCCGGACATTTCCCAGGTGCTGCTCGACCTCGTCGAGGATTTTACGAGAAATACCCCTCTGCTGGGTCGGAGGCCGGTGGCGCGGTAGCGGAAGGCCCTCTGTCTGTGTCTCTGGCGGCGGGCGACTTGGAGGAGATCGGATTTACATATTCTCCGGTCTCTCCGGCCGTTCCGGCGCCTGAGGCGGACGGGGGCTCCGAACCGCCGCCGTCTTCTGGCCCGGCGCCCCTGCAGGAGCCCAGGGAGGAATCCTCCGCCACCGATCCTGGGGGTGGGATCCGGGCGGAGGCGGGGCCGTCTGTTGCGGCCGAGCCGTTCACTGCGCTCTGCGTGACGGACGGGTCGGCCGCCGGTGGCGACCCCCCGGAGGAGGACGGGGACTCGGTGGTGGGGGCGGAGGACGACTGGGATTCCATCGCCGATGAGGCGATGGATGACCTCCCGTCCCTCGCCGGGACCCCCCTCATTCCCATCGAGGAACTCCGGGACTTTGTGGCCACGTGCCAGGGTCGTCACAGGATTCAGGTGGCGCTTGACAGATGGCCGGACCTGGCGCTGCTCGTCGGGTCAGCCCGCACCGCCGTCAAAGCCATGGACGCGGACGCGGGGGTGAGCCCGCTCGGGCTGCGTCAGCTCCGGTCCTTCCTCACTGGGCTGCTAAGGGAGTGGCAGTTGACAAGCGGCCGCTCTCCCTTCCCCTGTTAGATATAAGTAGAGGTTGATCTATGCTTCTGAGATGAAGATAACCATAGCCAGCCTCAACATCAATGGCAGCAGGGAAGCTAGCCGCAGGTTTAATAACTTTTCGGTCCTTCGGGACGGGAAGTATGCGGTGTGCTTCCTGCAAGAAACCCACACCGTTCCGGGAGACGAGGCCACGTGGCTCCTGGGGTGGCAAGGAGGGGTCAGCATGAGTCACCTCTCCAGTGTTTCCAGTGGGGTGGCTATCTTGCTGGCCCCGCATTTTCAGCCGGAGATCTTGGGGGTCAAGGAGCTCGTGCCGGGCCGCTTGCTCCAGGTCACTGTTCGCCTGCGGGGCGTGCCGCTCCATCTAGTGAATGTGTACGCCCCTGGGGCCGGTGCGCAGCAAGCGCGCTTCTTTGAAGAAGAGTCCACTCTTCTGGGCTCCATCGACGCGGGCGAGTGCGTCATCCTCGGGGGGGATTTTAATTGTACCCTCGAGGCGAGGGACCGCACGGGCACCCTGCCATGCCCGGCGGCGATGGAGAAGTTGAGGGCCTGGTCGGGTCCCTTGACTTGGTGGACGTCTGGCGAAATCTCCATCCCGACTCCAGCGCCTTCACTTGCGTGAGGCCTGGGAGAGGAGCGTCCAGGATTGACCGCCTTTACATTTCCCGGGCATACGTCTCCTGCGTTCCGGCGGCTTCCATGCGGCCGGTGCCGTGCACGGACCACCACCTGGTGTGGGCGGAGCTCGTTCCGCTGCGCGCACGGGGGGCGGTCCGCGTATTGGCACTTTAACAACCTGCTGCTGGAGGATGCACGGTTCCGGGATTCGTTTAGTCGGTTCTGGGCCGGCTGGAGAAGGATGCGGGGGGGCTTCCCCTCCTTGAGGCTATGGTGGGATGTGGGCAAGGCTCACATCGGTCTCTTCTGTCAGGAGTACGCGAAGGGGTCGACCAAGAGGCGGGAGTCCCGGTTCGGGCAGTTGGAGAAGGAGGTGCTCGACCTGGAATCCCGTCTCGGTCAAGTCTTCGAGGACCCGGCCCTGCGGATGGTGTACGAAGAGAAGAAGGGCGCGCTGAAGGACCTGCAGCTTGTCGGGTCCCGAGGCGCGTACGTGAGGTCGCGGATCCAGTTCCTGCGGGACCTGGACCGCGGCTCCCCCTTCTTCTACTCGCTGGAAAAAAGACGGGGGGTCCGTAAGCAGCTCTTGGAGCTGCTGGCCGATGACAGATCTCTGGTCTCGGATCCGGAGGGAATCCGCGCGGAGACCCGCGCCTATTACAGGGCTCTGTTCTCTCCGGATCCGCCCAGCGAGGATGCGCGCGGAGTTTTGTGGGAGGACCTGCCGAAGGTCGGCCTGGAGGATGCTGAAAAATTGGACGCTCCTCTGAGTCTGGAGGAGCTGACCGGCGCCCTCCGCCAGCTCTCTAGGGGAAAGTCCCCGGGGCTGGACGGGCTGACCGTGGAGTTCCACAGGGCGTTCTGGGACGTCTTGGGGGACGACTATGCACGGGTCCTGGGGGAAAGTCTGGCGACCGGGGAGATGCCCCTCTCTTGGCGCAGGGCGGTTATTGTCCTGCTGCCTAAGAGGGGTGATCTCCGCCTCCTTAAAAACTGGCGCCCGGTCTCCCTCCTCAGCACGGACTATAAAATCTTTGCCAGGGCTATGTCTGCTCGCCTAGGCGCCGTGCTGGCCCACATGATCCACCCCGACCAGTCCTACACGGTCCCGGGCCAGACCATCCATGATAACATCCATCTGGTCCAGGACCTGGTCCACCATTCCCAGAGGGCTGGTCTGTCGGTCGCCTTCCTTTCTCTGGATCAGGAGAAGGCATTCGAAAGGGTGGATCACGAGTATCTCTTCGGGACTCTGCGCGCATTCGGGTTCGGGACACATTTTGTCACCCGGATCCAACTTCTGTACGCTGCCGCGGAGTGTCTGATTAAAGTTAACGGGTCCTTGACGGCGCCCCTTCGCTTCAGGAGGGGGGTGCGTCAGGGATGCCCCATGTCCGGCCAGTTATATGCCATTTGCGTAGAGCCTTTCCTGCGCCTCTTGCGGAAGAGGTTGACGGGATTGGCTCTGCAAGGGCCGGGCATGGAGGTGGTGCTCTCGGCTTACGCAGATGACGTGCTCCTCACGGTCACGGATCCCGCTGACTTGCGGAGGATGCGGGAATGCCAGCAGATTTACTCGGACGCATCCTCCGCCAAGATCAATTGTGAGAAATGTTCTGGACTCCTGGTGGGTCAGTGGCGGGTGGACTCCCTGCCGGAGGAGTTCAGGCCCTTCGGCTGGAGCACCACGCACCTCCTCTACTTGGGAGTCTACCTCAGCCCTGCCGAGGACGCCTGGCCGGCGAACTGGCAAGAGTTGGAGGCCAAAGTCACCGCTCGCTTAGGACGCTGGACAGGATTGCTCCGAGTGTTGTCCTACAGGGGCCGAGCGATGGTCATAAACCAACTGGTGGCCGCGATGTTGTGGTACCGGTTCGTCACTTTGATCCCTCCCCCTGCGTTTGTCGCCAAGATACAGAAGAAGCTCGTCGACTTCTTCTGGGACAAAAGGAAGCACTGGGTCTCTGCCGCGGTTCTGAGTCTCCCGCTTAGGGAGGGCGGTCAGGCGTTGGTGTGCCTCCGCACCCAGGCTGCGACTTTCCGTCTTCAGACGCTGCAGAGATACCTGTACGTCGAGAATCCTCCGAGATGGTGTGCGCTGGCGACGTATTTTTTCCGCCAGCTGCACGGCCTCAATTACGACATGCAGCTCCTGTTTTTGGAAGTGGGCGGCAGGCGTGCCAGCCTGCGGGAGCTGCCTGTCTTCTACCAGGAACTGCTATGGGTTTGGAACTACGTCGCCTCCAGGCGGAGCTCTCCCCCGTCAGGAATGGCGGCTGTCCTCCGGGACCCGCTGTTCAGGAATCCGCACCTCCACGTCCGTGAGTTCGGGTGGCTGGTGGAACGCAGGGCTGTGCCTGGCAGGGTGACTAGAGTCAGGGACCTACTCGATGGCGGAGGAGCGGGCTGGATGGCGCCGGAGGAGTTGGCGTGGCGCATGTCCTGGGACAACGTCCGGCTCGCGGTCGATGCCATCGAGGCGGTGAAAGCGATGCTGCACCCCGGTGCCACGAGGTGTATCGAGGCGGCTCAGGCGCGTGGGGCGATCCCGTCTGAGCTTTCCCCCGTTCGGACGGAATTCCTTATCGGCACCCTGCCCCGAAACTCCCCTCGGGGATCGGCGCCTCACAACTTGGGCCGTCTCGAGGAGATGCCCTCCATGCCTTTTCATTCCGCACAGAGGGGTTTCCTGTACGGGCTGCTCCTGCACACCTTCCACTTTGTCATCTTCGCCTGCCGTCCGGACACGCCGTGGTGTGCCGTTTTGTCTTCCGGCGGAGGTCCCCAATGGAGGGCTCGCTATGCGGGAGTCCTCCCTTGTTCTATTGGGGACTTGGCCTGGAGGGTGTTGCACGGAGCAGTCCCGTGCAATATATTGTTAAATAGATTTACGGACACCCAGACCGCCTGTTTGTTCTGCGGTCTGGAGAAGTCCATATTCCACGTTTATGTTCAATGTGTGAGGTTGCAGCCCCTCTTCCATTATTTGAAGGGGCTGCTCCTTGATTTTTGGTTGCACTTCATTCCCACGCTCTTGATCTACGGTCACCCGGTGCGGAGGGGAGCGGGCAGGCTGGAGGACCTCCTCGTGGGTCTGCTCCTGGGCCTGGCAAAAAATGCCATTAATTGGTCCAGGCAGCGGGCGGCCGAGGGGGTCATCCAGCCAGATTGCCTCCCTCGCTTCCGCGGCCATGTTCGCGCCTGGGTGGCCCTGGAGATGGAGCACATGGTGTCCGCCGGCGCGCTCGAGAACTTCCATGAATGGTGGGCGCCGCGGGGACTGGAGTGCATAATTGGTTTAAACAGCAAGATTTTAATTTGATTTGTTAAGCTTTATTTAAAGATTTATTAGAGTTTTAGTTACAGTTTATTTGTTCAATTTATTTTTTGTCCTACAAAAAGAGGGCCAAAACAAGTGAAGGTGCCATCTAGAGGCTAGAGAAGGAACTGACTGGCACCGTCACATATATTTCTTGAGGCTAAATGGATCAAGGGATATGGGGAGAAGGCAGGGATAGGGTACTGAATTTGGATGATCAGCCATGATCTCATTGAATGGCGGAGCAGGCTCGAAGGGCCAAATGGCCTACTCCTGCTCCTATCTTCTATGTTTCTATGTTTTAACTGATTGAAGGTAATTTCCCTGGTCTTGCAGCCTTTGCCTGCACTCTGACCAATTCCAATCTTTTACCTGTTTTACGGTAATTCACCTGGTCAGGCAGCCTGCTGCTACACTGTAAACCAATTTCCAATAAACCAATTTTCAAACAGCGGTTTCGACTCGCTACCCCACCTTCCAGTTCTGACTGAAGGGCTTATAATTAATGATATTAAAACGGACAAATGGTCTGGATGAATGTAAATCAAGCTTTCTTAACAAAAAGAAACTGTAATCAAATATAAAACTATACCACACGAACACAGTAAATTAAAGTAAAATTGCTTAAATGGAGGAAGGCAGACGGCAAAAATGAGGGGTAAGTGGCTACAATGTAGATTAAACAATCTTAGCAATATCCCCTTAATTACCATCCCTAACTCCTTACTAGATTGCTTTGCTGAGGAGTCAGAAACCCTGCTCACCTGTGGTCCAGCGAAGTAAGAGCTAAGAGAGCGATAGCTTCTCAGGAGCTATCTTTATACCTGGAAAAGTCTGTCTGCAAAATTCGCGCCCAAAGTTCCAATACACAAAAGAAACGCTGTGATTGGCTAATTCAAAATGGTTGGAATGGGTTAATGTGTCTGCACTGTGGGGCCGAAATGTTCCCACCCACATCTGGAGCTCACCTGGGCTAAAACAAAAGGGAATGCAACTGCCCTATTGATCAGAATGATGGGTGATTCAAACCCATTCAATGCTTAAACTGTTGCATATCAAAATCCATTCCACAGTTTCAATGTGCCTCATTGTCTGTGAGTGCTTTGAATTGCTGTGTAAACAGAAGCAGTTTCAATCGATTGTCCGGCGGTTGGTCTCAAGTGGGCTAATCCCTTATGTCAATAAGCAACTTCAAGTGCTTCTGAAGGGAACCTCCCTTTGATTGGCAGGTCTTTGACTGCCACTGTATCCTCCCACTTTTTCGCAGACAACTCGAGCTGCCTTTTTCAAGCCCCATTCTTCTTGGCCAATGCTTTCTGTGGCCATTTTAAAACCTTTTGTGATTGCCCAAACTCCAGGGAACAATCTTATTAATAAAAGTACTGTCTTAAGGTGTGTGAATATTTTCCACAGAGCTCTTCGACTCCGGTGTCGTCCACGTTCTGTCCATCTCAGAGCAGTCTTTTGCGGTTCTAGGCACATTTTAAAATATTGTAGACAAGTCACATCACCCAATTCTTCGTCCACGACGTGGACCAATATTTTCAAACTTCAGGGAAAAATAGGGGAATTTTGCAAAACCCCTACAGAGGCTAGATATTCTGCGGCGAGTGCCTCACCTCCAGATTCCCTAAAGCCTTTCCATCATCCACAAGGCACAGGTAAGGAGTGTGCTGGAATACTCTCCACTTGCCTGGATGAGTGCAGCTCCAACAACACTCAAGAAGCTCGACACCATCCAGGACAAAGCAGCCCGCTTGATTGGCATCCCATCCACCACCTTAAACATTCACTCCCTCCACCACCGACGTACCGTGGCTGCAGTGTGTACCATCTACAAGATGCACTGCAGCAACTCGCCAAGGCTTCTTCGGCAGCACATCCCAAACCCGCAATCTCTTCCACCTAGAAGGACAAGGGCAGTGGGCACATGGGAACACCACCACCTCCAAGTTCCCCTCCAAGTCACCCACCATCCTGACTTAGAAGTATATCGCCGATCCTTCATCGTCGCTGGGTCAAAGTCCTGAAACTCCCTACCTAACAGCACTGTGGCAGTACCTTCACCACACGGACTGCAGCGGTTCAGGAAGGCAGCTCACCACCACCTTCTCAAGGGCAATTAGGGATGGGCAATAAATGCTGGCCTTGCCCAGATCCCATAAACAAATTTTTTTAAAGCAGTACGTTGGCCTATCAATCAAGATATGCTGTATCTTCCTCTTAAGTGTGTTTTAAGTGACCAAGTACTGACTTATTCATCATGTGTTAAACGCCTTCCTGTAGCCATGAATCACAAAGTATCAACTGTGACACACTCAGTGTTGCGCTCACTTTGTCAACTCATGCTCTTGGAGACTCAGGCTAACATTGTAATAATAGTGCAGTAACTTTAGGGAGTTGGAATGTTATTAAGCTCATCGGTCAGTGGGATTTTTTTAAATAGCAAACATGCCACACAATAACAAGAAATAGCTTTATCCTGCATTAGCCTTCGACAGGTTGAAATGTCATCTTAAATATAATTAAAACCCATAAATATTATTTGTCAACTTGCATCAGTTTTATTTTATCTGTGTGTGTGTGTGTCTGTCTGTTAGCCTCCCTGATGTTTAAACTTTCATGTCTCTTCTTAGAGAGTTGCATTTCCGATTTCCTGATGGCCTGGTAGGTAAAGTCAGCAGGCAGTGTGGAATTGAGCCGAACACACCAAAAGGTGCCAGGTTCTCTTGGTGGTCTGTGCCCAGTTAACACCAAAAGCATCAAGGCTGTGCCACTAAATGCTGGCCTTTCGGATGAGACGTTAAACCGAGGCCCCCATCTGCTCCAGGGACAGAGAGATTTGGCCAGGGTTCAATTTCAATTTCAATTTCAATTTTTATTTGTCACATAACCAAATACAACAAGTGAAATCCAGTCAGTGAAATGCTTTTTCCTTAACGAGCCAAGCGCACCAAGCAGCAAAGGACACTTATCTGCCTGGTATGCACGGAGCCCGCAAGGACGGCAACCATCTTCATTGGCGCCATCACAATAGGGTCCATTCTCGCCTCGCTCCGCCTTTCCCGCACTCCTGCCAGACAATCTTCAGCCGCCGTGGTACCGACGTCCTGGGGCCTGCTTCTCCCTGGCTCTCCTTCCACCTGGTCTGACCTCCTGTACCCAATCACACTTACGGACAATTAGGTTCCCAATAGATATTCGATGGCGTGGCGCCCCTTTTCTCGGGCGAGGAACTAGCCGCCAAAGAGTCCAATCTGGTGTGTAGCGTTCGCACCACACCGGAATTGTGCCCACAGCATATATGGTTAGTGTGCCCTTAATCATCCAGAAAGCCCGCTTGAAACAAGCAGTAGACCCATTGCCTATACAAATCGGGGCCGAATGTCTGGGGCACAGGGCTTCTGTGAATCAGGTCACTGACCGTTATTTGCACCCCTTCATCGAGCTGTATTCTGACACCTGTATCCGCCGCTGTCCAGCCTCTCAGTGCCGGTCCTACCTCTTGTCTCTTTCCTCTAGGAAACATGGCAGCAATTTGCGCACAGCAAGCTCCCACAAACAGCAACGTGATAGCGACCAAATAATCTAATTTTAGTGATGCTGATTGAGGGAAAAAAATTGACCCCAGGACAGAACTCCCCTGCTTTTCTTCAAAATAGTGGTCATGGGATCTTTTACATCCACCTGAGAGAGAGCAGTCGGGGCCTCAGTTTAACGTCTCACCCGAAAGACGGCACCTTCCGACAGTGCAGCACTCGCGCAGCACCAGACTGGACGTGTCAGCCTAGATTTTTGTGCTCATGTCCCTGGAAGGAGACTTGAACCCACAACCTTCTGACTCAGAGGCGAGGGTGCTGCCCATTCAGCCACAGCTGACACTGAAAAAAATTGTTTGTTTTATTAATTTTCTTTAAACACTTTTATTTATTAGTTACAAAAATAGTGGAGATGGGGGGGTGGAAAGGCTGTTTAATGGAGTGAAGCAGTTAAATGGGGGGAGCTATGTGACGAAAGCTCCAGGAATAGATCCAACCAGAGATGGCAACCTTAATTACATGTCCTTTTTATTTTGCCATTAGCTATACACATATTTGTTCAAGTCATCGGCTAGGAATCTGTTATTTGTACTAATGTTTGAGCAGAGTTAATTGCAGTGCTAACTCATTCTTTTGTACAATAACATTGCCAGCTCTCAACACCTTAATGTTCAGCTATAATGGTTACTACCAGAATGGCCGAGAGTTAATTAAACTCATAACTGAATAGCTGTCGGAGCTCCCAGTTGTAATTTTTTATGTTAAACACGGCTTGTATTTAGTTCAGCTTGAAGTTGGCCACAAAAAGGTTAGGCTCAGCAAAGAAGTTACGCAAAACCTTTAGAAAACACTGGTGAGGCCTCAGCTGGTGTATTGCGTCCAATTCTGGGCACCGGACTTTAGGAAGGATGGCAAGGCCTTAGAGAGGATGCAGAGGAGATTTACCAGAATGGTACCAGGATTCAGGGACTTCAGCTATGTGGAGAGGCTACAGAAACTGGGCGTGTTCTCCATAGAGCAGAGAAGGTTAAGGGGAGATTTGACAGAGGCGTTCAAAATCACGAAGGGTTGTGATGAAGTAAGTAAGGGGAGACTGTTTCCAATGGCTGAAGGGTCGGTAACCAGAGGGCACAGATTTAAGGTGATTGGGAAAAGAACCAGAGGCAACATGAGGAAATACATTTTTATGCAGCGAGTTGTTATGACCTGGAAGACGCTGCCTGAATGCAGATTCAATGGCCCAGAAATTCGGGCCTCCACGGGTGAGTATGCACGGGGTCCTCACGCGTAGGCCCAACAAAAGTGCTGGTTTCACGCATGCACTGCGCATGCGCGGGAAACCGGAACTTCCGTTCCCCTGAAAGAAGGGGTTGAGAGGTGGAACGTGTGCGCCTGAGAGGCAGCGCGTGCGCATCGAACTTACGTTCTTTTTGCAGGTTTCTCCGGGAGGGTAAGTCTCCAGCAGTTACACTTTTAAAAAGCAGGCGCAAGGCCTGCTTTTAACAAGGTAAGTGGTGAATTCATTAAAATTAAAACATTTTTTCCACAGGTTTATTATTTTTAAATACTTTAAAGAAAGGTAAATTTATTTTTAGTCCCATTAGAAAATGTAATTAATTTTTTCAAAAATTTAAATTATTGTTTAAAAAGTTATTTCATGTAATTTATAGTTTATTTTAAAAATGTGATTTTTTAAAAAATTTATTTGAGGTTTTAGTGATATTTTGGGGCTTATAGTATTGATAGGTTTGACAGCTCTTCCTGTCAATTTTATGAATGAAGCATTCCCTGCTACCATTGGCTCTCCATGGTCCTCGTGATCCCAGGGGACGCTTCGAACTAACTGCGCCCCTGGGTTACGCAAGCACTGCGCGCCGGCAGCTGGAGGAGGCCCAGGATCGGAATCCCACGCGGGCCCACAGCTCAACGGCCGGCGCGCTAGGTAAGTGCAGGTCGGGGGCTTGCACCCACAGGAAGCCTCCGACCCGAATTTCTGGGCCATTAATAATAACTTTCAAAAGGGTATTGGATAAATACTTGAAGTGAAAAAATCACAGGGCTACTGGGGAAAGAGCAGGGGGGAGTGGGACTAATTGAACAACTCTGCCGAAGAGCCAGCACAGGAACAATGGGCTGAATAGCCTCCTTCTGTGTTGTATCTCTAAACTGGGGTTGCTCTCCTTCGATCAGAGAAAGCTAAGGGGAGATTTAGTCGAGGTGTTCAAAATCATGAGGGATTTTCATAGAGTAAATAAGGAGAAGCCGTTTCCACTGGCGGGAGGAGTCGGTAACCAGAGGACACTGAATTAAAGTCATTGACAAAAGAGCCAGACGTGAGATGGGGAGAATTTTACGCAGTGAGTTGTTGCGATCCGGAATGCGCTGCCTGAAAGGGCGGTGGAAGCAGATTCAATAGTAACTTTCAAAAGGGAATTGGATAAATACCTGAAAAGGAAAAATTTGCAGGGCTGTGGGGAAAGAGCCGGGGAGTGGGACTGATTGGAGAGCTCTTTCAAAGAGCCGGCACAGGCACGATGGGCCGAATGGCCTCCTTCTGTGCTGTGTGATCCTATGATCGTATAAATAAAAATCCCAACTATAGTGATGCTACACTGAAATGTAGCAATGCTCCAACTGCACTGTCGGGGGTGGAGGGGATTTTAACACCTCCATGTGTTATTATTTTAGCACATAAATTCCCAGCAAATTCTGGTTTCTGTTATTTCACTGCAGTCGTCAACCCACTTACTTCGCATAGATTAATGAGCGTGTTAAAATAGCGCAATAGAAGAGTCTGATGGGGAAGCATTGACCACGGAAATGTTGGCGCAGAAGGAGGCCATTCCGCCAACGCGGGAGGAAATATAAACCCATTGTGCTCGGAAGCGCCTTTTCTCTTTGTGTTAACCAAAATTCCGCAGTCTATTAACATTTTAATTTAACTTCACACAGTCAAGCCTGTCTGTCAGCTGCCCTGCATGGCACCCTCAACTCGCAGCTAACTGCCACTACACCTCATGTGGCGGTAATGGGTTTTTTTTTGGTCCGGTTTTAGTGCAGCAGGGGGGGATGGGGGCAGAAAAATATTCGTCCTTAGCAGTCTAGACTGCCTTTTCCTTTTGTTCATTTCCCCCTGCATTTGTTTGCATAATAGATTCCAGCAGCAGGGTGCTGTAATTACCGCAATCAGTCTCTGAAAGCCTTAATCTGATCGAAACCGCAGGGAGCCAACTGAAGCGGAAAGGCATCAAGCAGAGAAATATCACTCTTTGCGCGAAGCAAATTTCATACATTGCCCACGGGTGCTGAGGCTGGCACGTAATGTATGAGAAGGTGTCTGACCAACCTGCATTGGACCGTTATCTCCATTTCTTCATTCAGAGTGTTAAGCTTAACAGCAAATTGCTGTTTGCATCGGATGGCAAAAAAATATAGGATAAAATCGGAGAAATATAGTGATAGGACAGAGATACTCACTGGAGCATTATTTTTCTATAAATTACCGAAATGTGTTGTGCGTGTCATATTGATGTTCCTTTACTACAATGTACAGGCTTTTAAACCCACACTTCGCAGCACCTAACCCTTGCTTCTTGATTTACCCGCTATGCTTATTGCTATTCTGAGCTTTCCTTTCCTGTTCCCCTTTAAGCTCTGAGCAGTCTAGCCTGGATGCTCAGGCTGGGATCTCCTACTCAAACTGTGGGGGGGGCGGGGGGGTCAGGTGGCGGGGGGGGGTGCAGTGTGGAGGGCCTACAAAGAGGAATCTTCTCTTCTTCTTAGCCAGTCCCTTGGGTCCGAGGATGACTTGCATCCATATTAAAAATGAGTTCTCATGTGGCTGATGAGTCCAGTGCGGGACCTACAGTCTCTGTCACAGGTAGGGCAGACGGCGGTTGAAGGGGCGGGTGGGTGGGGTGCTTGGGTTGACGTGCGCTCCTTGCGCTGCTTGCACTCGGCTTTTGCTTGCTCCCGGCGAAGAGACTCGAGGTCTTCGGCGGCTTCCTCCACTTTGTGCGGTCTTGGGCCAGGGATTCCCAGATGTCAGTGGGGATGTTGCACTTTTTCAAGGAGGCTTTGAGGGTGTTCTTGAAGTGTTTCCTCTGCCTACTGGGGCTCTCTTGCCGTGTCGGAGCTCCGAGTAGTGCGCTTGTTTTGGGAGTCTTGTATCGGGGAGTCTCGTATTCGTCGATGACGAAGTCCAACACCACCTTCAGTGTGCCAGTGCAGCCTTCGGAAGAGAGTGTTTGAAGACCAGGACCTCAAACCCGGCACTAAGCTCATGGTCTACAGAGCAGTAGTGATACCCGCCCTGCTGTATGCCTCAGAGACATGGACCATGTACAGCAGGCACCTCAAAGCACTGGAGAGGTACCACCAATGCTGTCTCCGCAAGATCCTGCAAATCCATTGGCAGGATAGGCGCACCAACATCAGTGTTCTCACTCAGGCCAACATCCCTGTTGGATCCGTGGTTCAGTGGATATGCTGTTATTAAATAATCACATGGATGCTGTACATTAACAATAAAACAGGTCTTTACTGGAGGAGGGTAGTCTCAAGGCTGGGGGTACAGAGGCATGCGCAAAGCTTATATACCGGTGTGGTCACTGCCGGTACTACAGTATACAGGAGTTGTAAAAGTAGTTCTGACTTAAAGGCACATACACTACAATTCCTCCCCTTTTAGATTAGTAGTACCCCTAAGGTAGTAATCTCTGGATTGCTACCAGTGCCACGAGCTAATAAGTTTAGAGAGAGTAAGATAGATAAGCTAAATACGTGGCTTGAGCAGTGGTGCAAGGGAGAGGGATTTAAATTCTTGAGGCATTGGAACCAGTTCTTGGGGAGGAGTGACCTGTACCAAGGGGACGGTCTACACCTGAACTGTGAGGGAGCCGATGTCCTCGGGGTAATATTTTCTAGGGCGGTTCGGGAGGATTTAAACTAATTTGGCAGGGGGATGGGAACCTAGGTAGTGGAAAAGAGGGAAGTCATATGAAGTCAGAAATAGATGGTAGAAAGGTGAGAAGCAATAAGCAAAGGAGAGAAACACAAAGGGCCAAACTAATTCATAATGAGAGTGTGAAAAAAGCAAGCCTGAAGGCTTTGTATCTTAATGCTAGAAGCATTAGGAACAAGGTGGATGAATTAGTTGTGGAAATAGAGGTAAACAAGTATGATTTGATTGGGATTACAGAAACGTGGCTGCAGGGTGGGCAAGGCTGGGAACTTAACATCCAGGGATATACAATATTTAGGAAGGATCGGCAAAAAGGTAGGGGAGGTGGGGTAGCATTGCTGGTAAAGGAGGGGATTAATGCAATGGAAAGGAAGGATATTAACTCGGATGAAACGGAATCTGTATGGGTAGAAATGAGAAATAGCAAGGGGAGGAAAACGTTAGTGGGTGTGATATATAGGCCTCCAAATAGTAATATGGAGGTGAGGGAAGGCATAAAAAGGGAAATTAGAGAAGCGTGCGACAAGAGCACAGCTGTCATCATGGGTGACTTTAATTTACATATTGATTGGACTACCCAAATTAGTAAAAATTCTGAGGAGGAGGAATTCCTGGAATGTTTTCGGGACGGTTATCTGGACCAATATGTCGAGGAGCCGACTCGAGATCAGGCCGTTTTAGACTGGGTATTGTGCAATGAGAAGGGACTTATCAGCAATCTTCTTGTACGAGGCCCCTTGGGTCAGAGCGATCATAATATGATCGAGCTCTCAGTCGAGATGGAGAGTGAGGAAATTGAATCAGAGACTAAGGTCCAGAACTTAAATAAAGGGAATTACGAGGGTATGAGACGGGAATTGGGTAAGATTGATTGGGTGGTGTTTCTGGGGGGATTGACAGTGGATAGACAATGGCAAGCATTCAAAGATAGAATGGAAGAATTCCAGAACATGTTTATACCGGTTTGGCATAAAAATAAACCTAAAAAGGTGACTCAACCGTGGATAACGAGGGAAATTAGGGACAGCATAAAATCAAAAAAAAGGGCATATCAACTGGCAAAAAAAAGCACCAGACCGGAAGATTGGGGGCAGTACAGGATACAGCAAAAGAGGACAAAGGGATTAATCAGGAAGGGGAAAATAGAATACGAAAGTAAACTTGCAGCAAACATAAAGACAGACTGCAAAAGCTTTTATCGGTATATCAGGAGGAAAAGACTGGTAAAATCCCAAGTCGGTCCCTTGCAGTCCGATTCGGGAGAATATATAATGGAGAATAAGGAAATGGCAGACCAATTAAACTCATACTTTGGTTCTGTATTCACAAAGGAGGACACAAATAACCTCCCAGGAATATCGGCAAACATAGGGACTAATGAGAGGGAGGAGCTGACAGAAATTAGTATCTCTAGGGATATGGTGTTGGGTAAGTTGAGGGGACTGAAGGCCGACAAATCCCCGGGGCCTGATAAACTACATCCTAGGGTACTTAAGGAGGTGGCCCTGGAGATAGCAGATGCTCTAAGGATCATCTTCCGGAACTCCATTGACTCGGGAACAGTACCCGTGGATTGGAGGGTAACTAATGTTACCCCAATATTTAAAAAGGGGGGTAGAGAGAAAGCAGGGAATTATAGACCAGTAAGCCTTACATCGGTTGTGGGCAAAATGCTAGAGTCCATTATTAAGGATAAAATAGCGGAGCACTTGACAAATGGGGAAAGGATCGGACAGAGTCAACATGGATTTACAAAGGGTAAATCGTGTTTGACTAATCTGCTGGAATTTTTTGAGGAAGTAACTGGTAAAATAGATGGGGGAGAGCCAGTGGATGTGGTGTACCTTGACTTCCAGAAAGCCTTCGATAAGGTTCCACACAAAAGATTATCATGCAAAATTAAGGCTCATGGGATTGGGGGCAAAGTATTAACGTGGATAGAGAACTGGCTGGCGGATAGAAAACAGAGAGTTGGAATAAACGGCTCGTTTTCGGAGTGGCAGGCAGTGACCAGCGGGGTGCCGCAAGGATCTGTCCTGGGACCCCAGCTGTTCACAATATATATAAATGATCTGGATCAGGGAATTGGATGCAATATTTCCAAATTCGCTGACGACACTAAACTAGGAGGAGGGGTGGGCTCTGATGAGGATGTCAGGAGGCTACAGTGCGATTTGGACAGGTTGGGGGAATGGGCGGATACGTGGCAGATGCACTATAATGTGGATAAATGCGAGGTTATCCACTTTGGGGGTAAAAACAGGAGGGTAGATTATTATCTAAATGGCAATAGATTGGGAGATGGGGAAGTGCAGAGGGACCTGGGTGTTTTTGTGCACCAGTCACTGAAGGAGAGCATGCAGGTGCAACAGGCGATTAAGAAGGCAAATGGTATGTTGGCCTTCATATCAAGGGGGTTCGAGTATAGGAATAGGGATACCTTACTACAGCTGTACAAGGTGCTGGTGAGACCGCATCTGGAGTATTGTGTACAGTTTTGGTCGCCCCATCTGCGGAAGGATGTTCTTGCCATGGAAAGAGTGCAACGGCGATTCACCAGGCTGATACCTGGAATGGCGGGAATGACCTACGAAGAGAGATTAAATAGTTTGGGCTTGTACTCACTGGAGTTTAGAAGATTGAGAGGGGATCTCATCGAAACATATAAAATTATGGCAGGCCTGGACAGGCTGAATTTAGAGAGAATGTTTCCAATGGCCGGGGAGTACAGAACCAGGGGCCACAGTCTAAAAATAGCGGGCAAATCATTTAAAACAGAGATGAGGAAGAATTTCTTCACTCAAAGAGTGGTGGGCCTGTGGAATTCCCTGCCACAGAGGGCTGTGAAGGCTGATTCAATGAATATTTTCAAGAGAGAATTGGATATATTTCTGAAGGCTAAGGGGATTAAGGGTTACGGAGAAAAGGCGGGGACGGGGTACTGAACTGGTAAGATCAGCTATGATCTCAGACGAAGATCAGCCATGATCTCATTGAATGGCGGAGCAGGCTCGAAGGGCTGAATGGCCTACTCCTGTTCCTATCTCTATGTTTCTATGTTTTTCTATGTAATATTCAAATAACAATTAACATTTCAACATGTACATTAAACAACAAAAGTCCATTTATAGATTCAGTCTTTGGGGCGGCTTCCTGACCATTTCGGGATAGCGCCTTTCCGGAGGTTCTTGTTCTTGGTGCAGAGGCGATTCTGACCCCTTTTCATCGGGTAGTTCATCGGGTTCCACTGCTACTGGGTCTGAAGTAGATGCTACCGGGTCTGAAGTAGATGCTACCGGTATGTCGGGTTCATCCCCAGGTACTCGAGACATGGGGTTGACGCGTTCCTGTGACGCTAAGATCTGATCGACGTGGCGTCTCACAATGTTCTCCCCAACATCCACTGTGTACATTAATGGCCCCTGCCTTGTACATATCGTTCTGGGTTGCCATTTCTCTGTTCGATAGTCACGGGCCAAGACTGGTTGCCCTACATTGAAGCTCCTTGTCGGCTTCTCATTGATGTGCTGGAATTGTTTGTCCTCAACATTTCTTCGCACATTTGGTCTGAGCAAGTCCAGACGAGATCTCAACCTTCGGTTAAAGAACATCATAGCCGGGGTCTGGTTGGTAACTGCATATGTCACGTTTCGGTAGACTAATAAGAAATTGTCCATCTTATGCTGTAGTGGAATTTCATTGTCGCACATGGCCTTTATCGCCTTCTTAAAGGTTTGTACGAACCTCTCAGCCAATCCATTTGTGGCTGGATGATACGGGGCGGATGTGTAATGCCTTACCCCATTCCTTCTCATAAATTTTTGGAACTCGTCGGACACAAACTGTGGTCCATTATCAGAGCAATCTGCTCTGGCAAACCGTTTCTGGCAAATATGGTCCGTAGGACTGCAATCGTTTTCTCTGTAGTGGTTGAAGACATTTTTATCACCTCAGGCCACTTTGAATGAGCATCCACTGCTATTAAGAACATTGAGTCCATGAATGGACCAGCAAAATCAATATGCACCCATTGCCATGGAGAGGAGGGCCACTCCCATGGGTGTAGAGGGACATGTGGTGATGCATTTTGGAACTTCTGGCATCCTAAGCAGTTCTTAGTTAGGTCTTTGATTTGTTGATCGATTCCTGGCCACCACACATAAGCCCTAGCAAGGCTTTTCATTTTCACTCCCCCCAGATGACCTTCATGTAGCTCATTTAGCACTCTCTCCCTTAACTTGTGTGGAATCACCACTCTGGATCCACACATTACTGTCCCCTGGCATACTGACAGCTGTTCTCTTCTGGATGAGAATGTTGGCAACAGTGAGTCGCCATGTGTTGGCCATCCCCTCACCGTCAATTCATATACCCGCGACAGCGTCAGATCTTTGTGGGTCTCCTTCTCTATATCCGCATTTGTTACTGGCAATCGTTCAATTATTGACGAATAAAATATCTCGATAGGGTCCACTGCTGGTGCTTCCCCCACAGTAGGCAGTGGCAGGCGCGATAGCCCATCAGCGTTCCCATGCTGTTTCGTGCCTTTATATTCTATTTCATATTGATTCGCCCCTAGAAACAGGGACCATCTTTGTAACCACTGTGCAGCCATCACTGGAATGCCCTTCTTAGGATTAAAGATGGAGACAAGCGGTTAGTGATCAGTCAGCAAGGTGAACTTCTGCCCATGCAGATAGTGGTTGAATTTTTTTACTCCCCATACGAGGCTGAGGGCCTCCCTGTCAATCTGGGCGTAGTTGCGCTCAGCTGAGGTTATTGACCAAGACGCAAAGGCTACTGGCCTCTCATACCCGTCTGGGGATTTGTGCGACAGCACCGCTCCAATACCATAGGGTGATGCATCACATGACAAACGAATTGGTAGTGCTGGGTTGAAATGGGCCAACACCTCTTTTGATGTGATCAATTCTTTACACTTCTGGAAAGCTTGTCTACGGTCGTCATCCCACTTCCATGGTACCCCTGTTTGCAGTAGGGTGTTCAGTGGGTGTAATACCGTAGACAAATTTGGTAAGAACTTGTGGTAGTAGTTTACCAGCCCGAGGAACGACCTCAGTTGTGACACATTTTCCGGTGCTGGAGCCTTGACTACTGCCTCAATCTTGTCAGGGGACTTATGTAACCCCTCTTCATCAATGACGTGGCCTCAATACGAGATCTGTTTCTGGAAAAACTCGCACTTGTGGCGATTAGCTCAAAGCCGATACTCCTTTAATCTGGTGAGCAACTTCTCCAAGTTGGCGAGGTGATCACCGTCTTTTTCGCCCGTGACCAAGATGTTGTCCAAATAACACTGGGTCCCTGGAATCCCTTGCAGGACCTGATCCATCGCCCTTTGCCAGGTAGCCGGAGCCGAGGCTACTCCAAACACCAGCCGGTTGTATTGATAGAGACCTTTATGAGTGTTGATCGTAAGGTATTGTTTTGAAGCTTCTTCTACCTCCATTTGCAAGTACGCCTGGGCTAGATCAATTTTGGTGAAGTGTTTACCTCCAGATAGCGAGGCGAAAATATCCTCAATTCGTGGAAGCGGATATTGTACCATGTGAAGGACTGGATTCACTGTCACCTTAAAATCCCCACAGATGCGGACCTTCTTTGGTTCCCCAGGCGTATTACTCAACGACCTCTTCATTACAGGAATGATGGGTGTAGCCCACTCGCTCCAGTCCACTTTGGATAGTACTCCTGAACGTTCCAGCCCTTCCAGCTCTGCTTCAACAGCTGGTCTGATCGCATAAGGCACTGGTCTGGCCTTCAGAAACTTTGGGCTTGCATTTTCCTCTATTTTAATCGTTGCTGTTATTCCTTTTAGTGTTCCTAGTCCCTCCTGGAACACTTCTTTTGCGTCAGTTAGCATTTTTGACAATCACCAGGTGTGACGTCGTCATCCTTTTTGGCCTCAACCTTCAGTGCCTGTATGGAATGCCAATCTAATTGTATCTTCCAGATCCATTCACGTCCTAGCAGTGGTGGTCCTCCATCTGGCAATACATATATATCCATTTTAGGTATTTCCTGGCCTTTATATGTCACTTTCACCCTTATTTTTCCTTTGGGGTAGACTTTTTGCCCCGTATACGTCTTCAAGATAATCTCTGTAGCTTTCAAGGGTATGTGTGAAAGTAGCCGCTTGTAGTCTCTTTGATTTATGACTGTTAGAGCTGACCCTGTGTCCAATTCCATTTTCACTTGGACTCCGCCTATCTTGAGTGTAACCCAGATAGTCTGGTGATCCTCCATTTCTGTTACCTTATGTAGTTTCAGACAACCCACCTCCTTGCTTCCGGAGTCTGTGTCACTTTTCTGCTCGTCTGAACCACTGTCCATCATCTGGTGTACCTTTTTGTACTTCTCCTGTGGAGATTTCCTCCTGTTGGTTTTCCTTCCAGACCTGCAGACTCTTGCTATGTGTCCTGCTTTCCCACACTGTCTGCACACTTGGTCCTTGAACCAACAATCTTTCTGGTCATGTGTTGTTCTGCCGCAGCGATAGCACTTCCCTGTTCCATAGGACATTTCATTGGTGCCATATTCTTGCGGTCTCCGTTGTATCTCTGCAGCGCCCCTTGCAGTTGCTTCGTGTGATACTGTCATACTGAAAGCTTTGTCCAGCTTAAGGTCCTTTTCTGATAGAAGCCGTTTCTGGGTTCCTTCACTTTGTAGCCCACACACAAACTTGTCCCTTAACGTATCTGCTAGTCCCGCTCCAGACTGGCAGTGTTTCGATAGCTTGCACAGTTCCGTTAGGTACTCAGCATTGCTTTCGTCTTTGTGTTGGTTCCTTTTATGGAACTTAAATCGTTCTGCTATCAGCAGCGGTGTGGGGTTTAAGTGGTCCTGTAGGATTTCTACTATGCTTTCAAAATTCTTGTTTACCGGCTTCTCTGGGGTTATTAGATTTTGCAGTAACCCATAAGTTTTTGCACCCATGGAATTTAACAGAACCAGTGCTTTATTAGCATCTGGCACTTCATTCGCCCTGCAGTACACCTCAATACGTTCCACATATGTCGCCCAATCTTCGACTTCATTGTCGAACGTAGAGATACTGCCACTCTTTGGCATCCTTGGGTGTGAGTTAACTGTCAAAAATGGTGCCTCCCGCGCTTCCCCTTCTTCTCCGCTGGCACAAAATGGCGTCTCCCGCGCTTTCCTTCCTTCCCGCGCTCGCCCTTCTTCTTCGCTGCGGCTTCTAAAAATGGCGTCTCCCGCGCTCTCCTTTCTTCGCCCCGTGGACCCTGTTCAGCCTGTGAGCCCTGGCTGTGCTCTGCGCGTTCTTCTTTTTATATTTTTCGACGCCGCTCAGTCTGGAACCCGGCTGTTTCTTTACCCTCTCTCTCTCCGGTTTGTTTTCTTTTTCTCGACGCTGCTCGGTGTTCAACCCCCGGCTGCGCCCTGCGCTCTTCACCCTCTGTCTTACCCCATCGACGCTGCTCGGCTTTCTCTCCGCCGTCGGTCGGCTCCAGCCACCGCTGCTTGGGAAGGGTCTGCGCTGGACCTGTCGTCGGTCTCTTGTTGCTCATTGTGGCTGGGGAACCAAGCCCAGCTCACCACAGCCTCCTCTGCGAAGTTCAATCTCTGCCTGACTGCTGGGCGGTTGCTCGTGGTCGACGCCCGTGTTCCTGGCCTCGACTATTTTTTTTTTTTTTATGTTGCAGGTAGATTCGAATCGACACTTGTTGCCACTGTTGGATCCGTGGTTCAGTGGATATGCTGTTATTAAATAATCACACGGATGCTGTACATTAACAATAAAACAGGTCTTTACTGGAGGAGGGTAGTCTCAAGACTGGGGGTACAGAGGCATGCGCAAAGCTTATATACCGGTATACAGGAGCTGTAAAAGTAGTTCTGACTTAAAGGCACATACACTACAATCCCCAGCATCGAAGCTTTGACCACGCCCGATCAGCTTCGATGGACAGGTCAAATCGTCCACATGCCCGATGCAAAGAGGAATGGTCTATGAATGGCCAGTCTTGGCATCAATCGTATGGTGCTTTAAAGAGACTTTCTCATTGCGCAAACAAAAACAAAAATTGTCCTGCGTACGGCCTCGTGGTTGGAAATCAGATGCAGTAGAACAGGACAAGCGACCACCATCACAGCTTGTCACAACCTGCTTCTGTTATACCGGTAAACCCTCCAGTTAAGTGAACTACCAGGCAGTGTTTTGCCTCCGAAACTGAGGGGAAACATATTAGCCCATAAATTGCTGTCAATGTAATTCAGGGAATTCAGAAGAAACTTCTTTACCCAGAGAGTGGTGAGAATGTGGAACTCGCTACCACAGAGAGTAGCTGAGGTGAGTAGTATAAAGGGGAGGCTGGATAAGCATATGAGGGAGAAGGGAATGGAGGGTTATGCTGATAGAGTTAGATGAGGAAAGGCGGGAGGAGGCTCGAGTGGAGCATAAACTCCGGAATGGCCTGTTTCTGTGCCGTATATCCTATGTGATCCTATGTAACGGAGATGCTAAAAGTGCACGCTGTTATTTCTACGTAAATGCTACAGCAACTTCAGGCAAGGGGCAGATGCACGGTTAAACACGGAAATCCCAAACTTGCTGTCCGAATTGCGCCGCTCCACCGTTAGTTTCATGAAAATGGCATCTCGCCGCCTAACTCACCATTGAAATGCAATGAACGGCGTGAAGTTGCTGTTGCATTTACAGTAGATATGGACAAAACTCGGCACAGAACGTTACGTCTTGTCCATTTCAGTCTAAGTACACTTTTAATGATGTGATAAGTGTTACTCACTGCCAGTCAACATCTCTGGCATGGAAAATTAACCATTACAAGTCTGGAATCTCATTCCATCAGGTTTTAATTGTTGTTGAAGATTTATAACATTTTAAATTATTTACTTTTCCTTTCTTCCTCTTTTTTCTTTCTCTCTTAATCCAATCTTTCTTTCCTTCTCTTTATTTCCCTTTCTGTACCTGATTTGACGTTAATGTGCACTTCCTTCTCAGTCCTTGTGCTGTTTATTTCTGAATTCTTCAAACTGATTGGTTAAGGAGATACCCTGTTGGTTGTCCTGTTCACTAAGGTCCCACATGCCCTGTTTCCCTCATTACACTGTTATCAGCTTGCATTTTCAGCAACTTGACTCGCAAAAATGTTTAAAAACCTAAGCATGCAAAGGGCAAGCCTAACTAACAGCAAACGCCGTTAGATGCCCTGCCACAGCAAATTTGTGACCCATTAATCCCTTACATGTGTTGAGATCTGTAACTCATCCGGCTCCCCCCACGCTTTCCTGCACCACAATGGGCTGGTCGGCCTCATAATCAACGTTACAGTGTTAGATTAACACGGCTGCCACAGGCCCACCTGCCTCCTACACTCCTACGTCTGTCCTAGGATTTACCTTCAATCGGATGCAGCCCGTACCTTAACTCGCACCAAGTCCCGTTCACCCCTGTGCTTGCTGACCTACCTTGGCTCCCGGTCCGGCAACACCTCATTTTATAAAATTCTCATCCTTGTGGTCATCTGCCTGATATCTCCTTCTGTGGCTCGGTGTCAAATTTTGATTAATAACGCTCTTGTGAAGTGCCTTGGGTTGTTTTGCTACGTTAAAGGCGCTATATAAATGCAAGTCCTTATTTGTTCTTGTTTAGTTGTTAATGTACAGCGGGCCAGAACTGGCAAAGAGACCTCGATCAAGGTGTTAAGAACTCTCTTCTTCTCTCAAATGCTGTTGCATTTCCAGTATTTCCTGTTCTTATATCAGACTTCCAAAGTCCATAGGTCTTATAGAATCTTAGGACGTGATCTTACCAGCCCTGGAGAGGCGGGTTTGGAGGCAGGACTGCCGGGAAAATTGCAGAATTTGGGGGGGGAAATGGCAGATTTTGGAGGCGGGTGCCCAACCCCCCTCGTGCCAACTTGCCAGGAGGCGGGTAGCCGTCCCGCGCCGGGTCCCGTCTCCTTGGAGGCGGGAAGGGATTACAACCAGTTAACTGCCTGTTAACAGGTAGTTAGCAGGCAGAAAATAGGCTTATCACCATTTTGCCCACACAACTGCGGGCTTCCCGAAGGTTCCGAACCCCGCCAGGGTCACCGAGGCGAGTGGTGGGTCTGCGGGGGTGGGGGGGGGGTGCAAAAGTGCGCTGTGAAGGTAAGTGATGGGCGCAAGTGTGGAGAGGTGAGTATCTGAGGTAAGTGGAAAGTGTTAGAAAAAGTTTACTTACCTTTGTTTCTTCCTGCAGGCTTCAGTTGGTGGGTATGCGGAGAGTCTCGCAGCTCCGCGGTAGATGGCCATTGCATTCTCCAATGTAGCAACCATCTCACTTCTGCAAAAGGAAGAGTTTTGATGAGGTCTTGAATTCAAGACCTCATCAAACTACAGAGAATGTTAATGTTTGACAGCTTCACAGAGCTGTCAAACGATGACAATTCAGCTGTCAAAATTTTTTGAAAGATGAAACGTCATACGCTGATGTTCTCTGCAAACGGCCTCTCCTTAATTGGCCTGCTAAGCCCGCTAGGCGGGCTTAACAAGGTCAATCAAGGGAAAATAGCGTGGGTTGGCCGGAAGTTGATGGAGGCGGGACTGAAACCCGACAAGTGGGAGTCCCGCCTCCAAAAGCTCCCCATTGGCAAAATAACCCCCATAGATTCATAGAATAGTACAGTACAGAACGAGGCCATTCGGCCCATCGAGTCTGAGCTGACTCTTTCTAAGAGCAATCCAGTTAGTCCCACTCCCCCACCGCCCCCCCCCCCGCCCCCGCTCTTTCCTCACATCCCTGCAATTTTTTCTCCTTCAAGTATTTATCCAATTCCCTTTTGAAGGCTACTATTGAATCTGTTTCCACCGCCCTATCATAAGAACATAAGAAATAAGAGCAGGAGTAGGTCATTCGGCCCTTCGAGCCTGCTCCGCCATTCAATGCGATCATGGCTGATCTTCTACCTCAACTCCATTCACCGGCCCTATCGCCATATCCCTTGATGCCCTTACTAGTCAGAAATCTATCGACTTCTGTTTTGAATATACCCAATGACTGAGCCTCCACAGCCCTCTGGGGTAGAGAATTCCAAAGATTCACCATCCTCTGTGTGAAGAAATTTCTTCTCATCTCAGTTCTGAATGGCCGACCCTTTATCTTGAGGCTGTGGCCCCTGGTTCTAGGCTCCCCAGCTAAGGGGAACATTCTCCCAGCATCCACCCTATCAAGCCCTGTAATCATTTTGTATGCTTCAATGAGATCCCTCTCATTCTTCTGAATTCAAGAGAATACAGGTCTAGTTTACTCAATCTCTTCTCATATGACAGTCCCACCATCCCAGGAGTCAACCTCGTGAACCTTCGTTGCACTCCCTCTATGGCAAGTATATCCTTCCTTAGGTAAGGAGACCAAAATTGCACACAGTACTCCAGGTGTGGCCTCACCAAGGCCCTTTATAATTGGAGTAAGACTTCTTTACTCCTGTACTCAAATCCTCTTGTAATGAAGGCCAGCATACCATTTGCCTTCCTAATGGCTTGCTGCACCTGCACATTCACTTTCAGTGACTCATGTACAGGGACCCCCAGGCCCCTTTGAGCATCTGCATTCCCCAATCTTTCACCATTTAGGAAATATTCTGCCTTTCTGTTTTTTCCACCAAATGGATAACTTCACATTTGTCCACATTACATGTAACACCCTTATTTAAAAAGGGTAGTAGGCAGAAGGCTGGAAACTATAGACCTGTTAGCCTAACATCTGTGGTTGGTAAAATGTTAGAGTCCATTATTAAGGAGACAGTAACGGGACATTTGGATAAACATAATTTAATAGGGCAAACTCAGCATGGTTTCATGAAGGGGAAGTCATGTTTAACAAATTTGCTTGAGTTTTTTGAGGAAGTAACATACAGGGTGGATAAAGGGGAACCAGTGGACGTAGTGTATTTAGACTTCCAAAAGGCATTTGACAAGGTGCCACACAAAAGATTATTGCTCAAGATAAAAAATCACGGGATTGGGGGTAATATTCTGGCGTGGGTGGAGGATTGGCTCTCTAACAGAAAGCAGAGAGTTGGGATAAATGGTTCATTCTCAGATTGGCAACCAGTAACTAGTGGTGTTCCGCAGGGGTCAGTGCTGGGTCCCCAACTCTTTACAATCTATATTAACGATTTGGAGGAGGGGACCGAGTGTAACATATCAAAGTTTGCAGATGATACAAAGATGGGACGGAAAGTAGTGAGTGAGGAGGACATAAAAAACCTGCAAAGGGACATAGACAGGCTAAGTAAGTGGGCAGAGATTTGGCAGATGGAATACAATACTGGAAAGTGTGAGGTTATGCACTTTGGCAGGAAAAATCATAGAGCAAGTTATTATCTTAATGGCAAGAAACTGGAAAGTACTGTAGTACAAAGGGATCTGGGGGTCCTGGTGCACGAAACTCAAAAAGTTAGTATGCAGGTGCAGCAAGTGATTAAGAAGGCCAATGGAATGTTGGCTTTTATTGCTAGGGGGTTGGAATATAAAAACAGGGCGGTATTGCTGCAGTTGTACAAGGTATTGGTGAGGCCGCACCTGGAATACTGCATACAGTTTTGGTGTCCATACTTAAGAAAAGACATACTTGCTCTCGAGTCAGTACAAAGAAGGTTCACTCGGTTAATCCCGGGGATGAGGGGGTGGTTATATGAGGAGAGGTTGAGTAGATTGGGACTCTACTCATTGGAGTTCAGAAGAATGAGAGGCGATCTTATTGAAACATATAAGATTGTGAAGGGGCTTGATCGGGTGGATGCGGTGAGGGTGTTCCCAATGATGGGTGAAACTAGAACTAGGGGGCATAATCTTAAAATAAGGGGCTGCTCATTCAAAACTGAGATGAGGAGAAACTTCTTCACTCAGAGGGTGGTAGGTTTGTGGAATTTGCTGCCCCAGAAAGCTGTAGAAGCTACATCATTAAATAAATTTAAAACAGAAATAGATAGTTTCCTAGAAGTAAAGGGAATTAAGGGTTACGGGGAGCGGGCAGGAAATTGGACATGAGTCTGGGTTCGGAATGGTCATGGCCCTGTGGGTAGTGGAGTGGGCCCAGGGGCCGTGTAGCCTTGTTCTGCTCCTACTGTGTTCTAATTCTGTTAGATTTCAGGAGATGGTTTTATTCCTGTTCCTGGCTGGGGTGGAGATCGCCTTTACAGAAGGTAAGTACTGTAGAAAATATAGGGACAGAGTGATCTCCTGGAAGAATTTCGATCGCCTAGATGGGTCGGAGAGGAATTTCCCAGATTTTTTTCTCCCAAATTGGCCATTGGGTCTTTATCTGGTTTTTCGCCTCTCCCGGGAGATCACATGGGTTCGGGTGGATGCAGAGTGATCGTAGATTTGAGGTTAGGATCAGATCAGCCAGGATCTTATTGAATGGTGGAGCAGGCTCGAGGGGCCGATTGGCCTACTCCTGCTCCTATTTCTTATGTTCTTATGTTCTTATTCCATTTGCCATGTTCTCGCCCACTCACTGAGCCTGTCGAGATCCCCTTGAAGCCTCTTCACATCCTCTTCACAACTGACACTGCTACCCAGTGTCATCAGCAAATTTGGAAATGTTACAATTAGTCCCCTGATCCAAATCATTGATATAGATTGTGAATAGCTGGGGCCCATGCACCGATCCTTGCGGTACCCCATTAGTCACAGCCTGCCATACTATCAGGCAGTGCATACCAAATCCTAACCACTCGTTATGTAAAAAAGTCATTCCTCATGTCGCCTCTGGTTCTTTTGCCAATCACCTTAAATCTGTGCCCTCTGGTTATCGACCCTTCAGCCATTGGAAACAGTGTTTCTTTATTTACTCTATCTAAACCCTTCATGATTTTAAACAGCTCTAACAATCCTTCTCTTAGCTTTCTCTGCTCTAAGGAGAATAACCTCAGCTTCACCAGTCTAAGCTGTAATCCCTTATCCCTGGAATCATTCTTGTAAATCTCTTCTGCATCCTCTCCAAAACCTTCACGTCCTTCCTAAAGTGTGGTGAGCAGAATTGGACACAATACTCCAGCTGGATCTGAATTAATGTTTGATATAAATTTAGCATAACTTCCTAGCTTTTGCAATCTATGGCTGGAATTTTGCCTACCTGGGCGGTGTCGGTGATGGGTCGCGACCCCACTGCTGGTTCCATCTTGTAGTGTATGTACCCGTCTACCTTTAAGGGAACTATTGAATGTAACCGTTCACCTTTAAGAGAACTACTTTCGGGGTGGCACTATTTGTTTGGCTTCTGTATACTGTAATACCGATAGTGACCACACCAGTATATAAGTGTTGTGGCAGGATTGCTGGGGCAGATTCGCCCTGACCTTCGAATAGTAAAGACCTGTTTGTTTGTTACTCCTGAAGTCTGTGTCGGTATTAACCGTACAACCCACAGACTTTACAGTGGCGACGAGTCCGATCGTACCCTGCGGCAAGACTACCAAAGCAACAAAGAGCGTCGAAGAGAGGCAACCGCCCTCGTCGTGCTGCTGAAAGAAAACACGAGGCTGCAGCAGGAGGAAGGAGGAAGACTTTAGCAATAAAAGCTTCCATCTGCAACAGGCACTGACTACCCTTCTACCACGGTGCGGAGTGAGCCGATCAGCAGGAAACAAGGCGGCCGCGGAGACTGTGAGTAGGGGAAGGTGTAGAGAATATCCGGAGGATAAGGGCCGTGCACTCGACCACGGTCGAGGGGGAACGGAGCCGGTCAGAAAGTCGGGTCCAACGGCGTCGTGAGACAGTCGGACCTCGATCGGCGGGAAAAGCCGGGCAGCGACCGCAGCCACGAAGCGCTGAGACTGGGAGTAGGCACGGGAAGAGAAACCCAGCTGCAGCCGGGGAGGGAAACACCGGTCTGCGAGAGGGCTGGGAGGTGAACAGGAACCGTGCGGGTGGGAGAGAGAGACAGAGCCGAGCAAGGGGAGAGAGACTGCGCGAGAGCCAGTCCAGCGGCTGAGCTGTTCTCCACCAACGGGGTACCCAGAGCCAGTAGAACCGAACGTGCGGGAGAGAGAGCGACAGAGCCGGGTATGGAGAGAGAGACTGCGCGAGAGCCAGTCCAGCGGTTGAACTGTCCTCCGTTAACGGGGTGTACCCAGCGCCGGTAGAGCCGTGCGGGCGGGAGGAAAAGACAGAGCCGAGTAAGGGGAGCTGTGCGAGAGCCAGCCCAGCGGCTGAACCTGTCCGCTGTGGGGAAAGCGTACCCCTTCCACCAGGAAGAAACGCGGGAAGCCGCCATTAGGCGGAGGAGACGACAGAAGCGGGAAACCGCCATTGAAGTGGGCGGGGAGAGAAAGGAAGAGCGGGAAACCGCCATTTTCGCGGGAAAACCGCCATCTTAACTGACATACCGCCATTGAAGTGGGCGGGGAGAGAAGGAAAGAGCGGGAAACCGCCGATTTCGCGGGAAAACCGCCATCTTAGAAATAAACAAAAAAATAACAATACTTAAAGAAATACTGGTGCTGCTCCCAAGGGAAGAAAGATGCCTAAGCGAGGGAATATTAACGACTTTAATTCTGAAATAGAAGACTGGGCCACGTACGTGGAACGCATAGAGATCTATTGCGAAGCCAACAAAATAGAGGAAGACGACAAGGCGATAACATTGCTAAACTCGATGGGGGCAAAAACATACGGGCTCTTGAAGCATCTAATAGCACCAGATAAACCAGCGGATCAGACCTTCGAAGAGATTGTGGCTGTGCTGAAGGACCACTTGAACCCCACACCGTTGATGCTGGCTGAACGATTCAAATTCTACGCAAGAACGCAGAGGAAAGACGAAAGCAATGCGGAGTACTTGGTCGAACTGCGTCGGCTAGCGAAATACTGTCAGTTCGGAGGGAATCTGACAGAAGCACTGCGGGACAAGTTCGTATGCGGATTGTCCAAAGAAGGGACGCAGAAGCGACTACTGGAAGAGAACGACCTCACACTGGACAGGGCTGTCCTTATAGCTGCATCGCACGAAGCCGCAGCGAAAGGAACGGCGGAAATGCAACTAAAGGCTGCGGCACTCGGGGTGGACCAAATTACTTCAAGCACAACAAAATGCTACCGTTGTGGGAAGACAATGCATGACCAGAATCAATGCTGGTTTAAGAACCAAGAGTGTAGGAAATGTGGCAAACTGGGTCACATTGCGAAGGTATGCCGGTCAGGGAAGAAGACCAACAATCAAAGGAAGCCACCACAAGAAAAGTACAACAAGGTACACAAGGTGGCTGAGAAGAGTTCAGACGAACAGAATTCAGACTCAGACCCAAACAACCAGGAGCTGGGTAGTCTGAGAATCCACAATGTGGGTAAAGAAATGGATCTACAAACCATCTGGGTCATACTAAAAATAGCTGGAGTCCAAGTAAGGATGGAGCTGGACACTGGATCAGCTCTATCAGTCATCAACCGAAGGGACTACCACCGGCTATTCTCTCACATACCTTTAAGAAATACCAAGTTCGTATTACAGACATACACGGGGCATAACGTATACCCCATGGGGAAAATAAGAGTCAAGGTGAGAGATAGGGGTAAAGAACACCCAAGAATGAACTTGTACGTATTACCTGAAGGAGGACCACCACTTCTAGGACGGGAGTGGATTAAGAAAATAGATATGGAATGGCACTACCTAAAAGCCATAATGAGGGAGGACTCGGTGCAAGCTATCAGCTCAGATTCTGAAATGGATGACGATAAGACCAATTCAAATATGGAAGACAAGGCTAAAAGGGACTTGCCGACGATGGGGAAGGAAATAAAGACATGCAGAAGGACTTATGTTACCAAGAAGAATAAAGCTGCAGAGCAGAACTCCAGGTTGACAGAGAATTCTGAGCCTGTTCAAGCAAAGGATTCATCCACGACGGAAGAACACCGAGTTCGGACTCAAACTTATGTCAAAGTACGACAACAATTAGAACAGTTGAGTGACTGTCTCGTACAAGAGATGAAAAATATGGAAAAGTTCTGGGACACCGAATGGGAGAACCTGGAAAGACAACAGAGACAGCTAGCTCAAGCAGAGAGCGACCATAGAGCCATCGTGGCCAAATACCAATCACATTCCCCTGATGCTGTTCAGGAACTAGAATATTTACAGAACGAACCAAAGGAAGAGGAATCTTCAGGAAGCCAGGATTTTATCCCAGTTCATCTCTACGACTCGTTGCAAGCAGAGTGTAACAAGTTGAAAGAACAGTATGAACAGGCCCAGACTACAATCCTGGAAGGGGTTAACTCGGCAACCTCCGAAAAGCTAGTTTTAATGAAAGCATCTGAACAGCTAAAGGTTGAACATGAGCGAGAATTACAAAGGCTGCAGGAAATGTTTGATGAGCTCCAGGCCAAGACAGACTCATCGGTAGAGATTCCATCCATCGATGAAAAATTAGAGGTGGAAGACATAGCAGAACATGAAATTCAAGATGTCCAAGAACTCATTAAATTATTGAAGGCAACCCAGGACAAATGTGAGGCGGCAATGGCCGAGGTTCAACAACTTGAAGAACATATTCAACTAGGAATCCGGGCAGTGGAAGGAAAGGCAACTGGAAGGATCACAGAGACTGTAGGAATGGCCCCTGAACAGGAGTTAGAGAACATCAAGGCGCAACTTCTTCGAGCGCTTAAAACCAAAGTACCGGAGGAAAGGAAGGTGAAAACATTGGAAGGAAAGGTGGATGAAATGGAGAAGACTCTAATCCACAGTGTCCCCGTAGAAGAGTTAACGGCCAGCCAACTCTTACACACGCTGAGGGACAAGACTCCAAAATGGGAACACGAGTTTCAGGGTTCAAAGGGAAAGAATTTGAAGCTTCCAAAAGTCACGGAGATAGCTGAGGTGGCAACACAGCTTTTACAAGGATGCCAAAAGTACGCTGAATTGCGTCAAGGGGAACAGAAGGGGGTGGAAACAGATACTCCAGTAGAAGGATTAAATAGCCTGACAACGAAATCCCCGATGGAAGGGAAGGTATTGAACTCACAAATGAGGCCAGTAGTGAAGGAATGGCAGACATCCCCGGAAGAGCGGAATGAATATGAATGTTTGAAGAAGTCTTTTCAAGAAAGATGGTTAGGGAAGGAACCACCGTCGGCTAACGTCCAGATGGATAAGAAGGAAGTAGAAGGGCCTCTCACTGGCCTAACTCAGGACGACCCCAAATATTACCATGACCTGTTGAGTGACACTGAATATTACGAGGATCTGGCCTGCTCAGTTTGTGATGAAAACTCCCAAAGTGCTGAAATCCGGATGAAGCACTTAAGGTCTATGGAACATAGAGAGTTGGTGGCGCTACAGCTGGCAGCCGAGAAAGGAGCTCCGAGAGTGTCAAAAAGGCAGAAAAGGAAAAGAAGAAGCAGAAGATAATAACTGTCTAAAATATTAGCACTTCTACCATATCAGGCGGGACACTACGAAAGGAACTAAATTAGTTGAAAAACTGGAAAATATCAAGACAGCCAGTTGGTTGTAAAAGTCCGCACTGCTGGTTCAACAGGACGAAAGTTCAAGCTGTTACGTCAAGAAAAAGGCTATGGAGGAGCCACGCTAGCCATGTGAACCGGCTACACCAAAGAGATGTTGTTTGGAATGAGTCAAGATCAGAGACTGAATCTATGAACTGTTTCCGCAGAGACTGAACCTGTGAACTGTTCCCACCAAGATTATATCTGTAAATTGTTTTATATGACATTGACTCCACCGAGATTATATCTGTAATTTGTTTTATAGGAAGTTGAAGATATGTATGTTTAACGGGGACTCTGTAAGTAATAAGCTAAAAAGGGAGGATTGTAGTGTATGTACCCGTCTACCTTTAAGGGAACTATTGAATGTAACCGTTCACCTTTAAGAGAACTACTTTAGGGGTGGCACTATTTGTTTGGCTTCTGTATACTGTAATACCGATAGTGACCACACCAGTATATAAGTGTTGTGGCAGGATTGCTGGGGCAGATTCGCCCTGACCTTCGAATAGTAAAGACCTGTTTGTTTGTTACTCCTGAAGTCTGTGTCGTTATTGACCGTACAACCCACAGACTTTACACATCTTGCTGTTGAAAATGAACTTACCTTAATGGAGCCTATTAAGCCTGCCCAGGGCGTTACCCGGCCCAAATAGATGGAGCTGCTCTGGTGACGTCATTCACGATGCGTTTTCAGCCGGGATCCTTAAAGGGACCCTGGCCACATTAGATTTGAAGTTTCATCTAACATAGTGCTGTCAGTGCACTACAGCATTGGAGTGCTGCAAACAGTGACAATGACTGCTCAGAGGTGCGGGGCTACACCCAGGTTCTCCCATGACTCCCTCCATATGCTTACAGATGGAATCACAGCATGCAGGGAGGTTCTGTTCCCTTCCCATGGGCGGAAGAGACCTTCTTAGGAGACCAAGGCAGCCTAGTTGCACGTTGCAGAGGAGGTCACCAGCAGGGATGTGGTCAGGAGGACCTGGGAGCAGTGCTACAAACATTTCAATGATCTCATTAGATCAGGAAACGTTAGTACAAAGCCACACTCAACCTCATCCTGCTGTGCCTCTCATCACATCCCCATCACTATGCCTTCCCTACTCTACCCGAGCACATCCTTACTCACAACAACTCACCTTGCACATCCATCCATCCCTCTCTCTTTATCTACATTATCACTAATCTACATAATCTACATTATCCAATCACACCAACTAACAACACACAACGGTTGCCACTTGGTGTTTTATCCAATGTTCATGTGAAGTTTCTGTTAATGTGGTGTCAAACATAAAAATCTTTATTTTCAACATGTTCCGGTCTTGGTCAGATTTGTGTGCACCTCTGGAAGTGGCTTAGTGAGTTGCAGTGAATAGTGAGTCATAACGGTATCCCCCGCAATGGTGGTGAATGTGAAAGGAATGGCTTGGGCATTGTAGGGATGCTTTGTAGTGTTGGTGTGGGGTGGTGCCATCCTGGCACATCATGTGGCAGCCATATGGGTGTACAGCATCAAGTGAAGTAAATCTGGCCATAATGAGGCCATCCCTGGCCTTCCAGGCAGAAATGTGCTCGGGTGCTGATGCCCTGTGTCCTGTGCAGCATCAGGTGTTTGCGGAGAAGGTTGGTGTTGTTGTTGGTGCTGCTGGCATGTTTGGTGCTGCTGGTGTTGGGGCTCATTGTGGTCCGATTCTGAGGACCAAGTTGAGACATTATAAACGGCACCCATGTTGATGGAATAGATGGCAGGTGAAGTACAGATGTCAGAAGCAATCTGTCAATGGTGAGAGAGTTCTTCCAATAAGGTAAGACTGGATGGAGACTTTGCTGGTATTACTTGCAGCCTGCAGAACCTGTGCTGGAAATGGACTGAGCAACAGCTTCTACCTGAGGAAAGTGATCATCTGTCAGGCGGGAGCTTATCCTGTACATTTCATGCTGTCAAGTGATCAGCTGGAGCAATGGCCACTGAACTCCCGTCTCAGGTTGAGAGACATGGTTCCCGAGCTGCGTGAATCCCGTGGCCAAGCAGGGAAATTTAAAATGTAGGGCAGAAAGGCTCTTAAGTGCATGTAAGCTACCTGATAATGATTTGAATTGGGTCGCCCTCCACTGCCAGTCGGGTCGGGTCAGCTCCGCGATGACAGACACGCCTGGGGGAAAGGCGCGTGGGAGCGAGCTGACAGCAGGTTCCCGACCCACTGCCAAAAATAACAACTGTCCCACCCAACCCACCACCGATCACGCCTGCTACCACCCCACCCTGCTACCTCCGGCCTATGCCGCTTGACGTAAGAAAACTACTAGGCACTTGGTCTGAGTATTAAACAAGGCTTTTATCAACTGTTTTTCAACATGGAGATCTAGTTGTGTCCTTCACTAGTTCCTGTTATAGAATGTCCTGCGCAAGCTGGGCCCATGCCCGAGTATTTATACTCTCCCTGGACAGCGCCACCAGCAGGCCGCCCAGTATTATTACATAAGTCATTTTCACATGAATGGCAAGATTCATGTCACCTCTGTTTAAAAAGCCCATGATCCCATGTGCTTTATTAACTGCTTTGTTAACCTGTCCTGCCACCTTCAAAGATTTGTGCACAAATACCCCCAGGTCTCTCTGTTCTTGCACCCCCTTTAAAACTGTACCATTTAGCCTGTATTGTCTCCGTCTGTGTTGAATTTCATCTGCCATGTGTCCGCCCATTCCGCCAGCCTGCCTGTCTCCTCTTTAAGTCTATAACTATCTTCTTTCTATCTCAGTATAAAATCATATTCTGGATTTACACCGGAGTTAACTTGGAAGGCAAACTATTAACCAGATGTATCATTACCTCATGTCGGCCTCCATAGTGAAAAACTAATTCAGTGGGGGACCAGCGGATGTTGTAATTACAGGCCGGTGCCTCATTAAATTGAACTCAATGTATTGTGTTTTATCACCGGGACAGTGCCTGTCTTTTCAAGGAACAACATTGGTTCAGTTACGTGGTGAATATATGAAACTTTAAACAGCCGCCGAGCTTGCGGTAGGGGTCTGAGGTAATACCTGAGCTGTATGCTTCGCCCAAACATCAATTTGCATTTCACATTTCCTCTCCACCATCTATTGGGTTTTCCAACTCTCCGAAGAGCCCAGCCTTCCAAGTGTTCACTGATGCGGAAGGAAGCGATTTGTTTCATTAGCACAAGAGGTCTGTGAGGCGAGGACAAATATTGCTTGTTAGTCATTTCGGAGAGAGTTTTAACATTAAAATCTTACACGAACGCTGTTGCTGTTGTCACAGTTTCACCACCGTGCCAGAAGCTTGGCACTGATTAGAAACAGAAAATGTTGGAACTGATGCAGCAGATCAGTCTGCATCTGGAGAAAGATAGAGTAATATAGAGATGGGCCGATACTCTCTGGAGTTTAGAAGAATGAGAGGTGATCTCATTGAAACACACTAGATTCTGAGGGCGATTGGCAGGGCAGATGCTGAGAGGTTGTTTCCCCCTGGCTGGAGTGTCTACAACTAGGGGGCATTGTCTCAGGTTAAGGGGTAGGTCATTTAAGACTGAGATGAGGAAGAATTTTTTCACCCAGAGGGTTGTGAATCTTTGGAATTCTCTGCCCCAGAGGGCTGTGAATGCTGAGTCTTTGAGTATATTCAAGGCTGAGATAGATAGGGGGAGAAATTTGGTTGTTTTGCGCCTCCCGTTAGCGCCCAACTGGGCGCAAAGCAACTAGCGCCCACACGCGGCGCCGCCAACGTCTCCCACAAAATTCAGCGGGAGGTTAGCGGTGGCGGTAACCGTTAGCGCCCCATGGCGCTGCGCCGCCAGCGTGCGCAACGCCTCGCTCGTGCCCCGGCCACGATCTTCGGTAGCGCCCCCTGACTTACCACCGGATACTATGTCTGACAGGGTTAGGGGGGGCCTACCTGCGGTTGGGGCAGAGCTAATTAAAGGCAAGGTGCCGGGCGGCCATTTTTGTTGCTGGCCGCCTGCCAGCACCTGCCCCCGTTGCCGTCCCCAGCCTCCTCAGCAGACCCCCCCCCGTGGAGTGCCAGCTGCGCTCCGTGAGCCCAGCACACTCCTCTTGAGTGCCGCACTCTCTTGCCGGCACTCCCGATCCCTGGTGGCCCAGCTGGGCCCCGGGTCGCGCTGCGCTAGGCCCCTCCCCTTTAAGAAAGGGAGGAAGATCTGGCACATAGCGCTGCGATATTCCCTCGCAGCACCCTTGCAAAAATATCCCCTCCTTCTGATGGTGGAATTTAAAAGAAAGTCTTTTAGCTCTCTTGGGGCGCTACCAATGAATTGCGGCCACGGGGGCGCTAATTTTTTCAGGGCGCTAAAAGTAGTTAGCGCCCCAGAGGGGGCGCGACTCAATTTTTCCCCCATAGATATTTGGACTCTATGGGAATCAAGGACTATGGAGATCGGGCGGGCAAGTGCAGTTGAGGTCGATCATCAGCCACAATCTTATTGAATGGCGGAGCAGGCTCGAGGTGCTGTATGGCCGACTCCTGCTCTTACTGCTTATGTTCTTATGTAAAATCAGAGATCAGAGTATTTTCTATACGGTGCGAAGCCAAGAATTGTGGAGGAGCAGAGAGATTTAGGGGTCCAGGTGCAGGCTTCACAAAAAGCTACTGGACAGGTACCAAAAAAATATAATTAAAACAGGTTAATGGAACGTTGGCCTTTACCTCAAGGGGGCTGGAACACAAAGGGGTGGCAGTCATGTTACAGTTATATAAAGCCCTGGTCAGGCCCCATCTGGGCACCGCACCTCAGGAAGGATATATTGGCCTTGGAGGGGGTGCAGTGCAGATTCACCAGAATGATACCAGGGCTTCAAAGGTTAAATTATGATGACAGGTTGCGCAGACTAGGCTTGTATTCCCTCGAGTTTAGAAGACTGAGGGGCAAATGAACTGTTCAAGTTGATTAAACATAGAAGATACGAGCAGGAGTAGGCCATTCGGTCCTTCGAGTCTGCTCCGCCATTTAATGAGATCATGGCTGATCACCCAAATTCAGTACCCTGTCCCTACTTTCTCCCCATATCCCTTGACCCCTTTAGCCTTAAGAAATATATCCAACTCCTTCTTGAATATATTTAATGAACTGGCCTCCACTGCCTTCTGAGGTAGAGAATTCCACAGGTTCACCACTCTCTGGGTGAAGAAATTCCTCCTCATTTCAGTCCTAAATGGCTTACCCCTTATCCTTAGACTATGACCCCTGGTTCTGGACTCCCCGGCCATCGGAAACATCCTTCCTGCATCTAGTCTGTCCAGGCCTGACAGAATTTTATAGGTTTCGATGAGATCCCCTCTCAATCTTCTAAACTCCAGTGAGTATAAGCCCAATCGACACAATCTCTACTCATACGTCATTCCTGCCATCCCAGGTATCAGCCTGGTGAATCTTCGCTGCACTCCTTCCATGGCAAGAACATCCTTCCTCAGATAAGGTGACCAAAACTGCACACAATACTCAAGGTGCGGTCTCACCAAGACCCTGTACAACTGCAGCAAGACATCCTTGTTCCTGTACTCGAACCCTCTTGCTACGAAGGCCAACATAACATTTGCCTTCTTAACCGCCTGCTGCACCTGCATGCTTACCTTCAGCGACTGGTGCACAAGGACACCCAGGTCTCTTTGCACTTCCCCTTCTCCCAATCTATTGCCATTCAAATAATAGTCTGCCTTCCTGTTTCTGCCACCAAAGTGGATAACCTCGCATTTATCCACATTATACTGCATTTGCCATGTTTCTGCCCAATCACCCAACCTGTCCAAATCGTACTGGATTTTCCCGACATCCTCCTCACAGCTTACCCTCCCACCCAGCTTTGTGTCATCTGCAAATTTGGAGACATTACATCCAATTCCCTCGTCCAGATCATTAATATATATTGTGAACAGCTGGGGTCCTAGGACCGATCCTTGCGGTACCCCACTAGTCACTGCCTGCCACTTGGAAAACGACCCGTTTATTCCAACTCTTTGCTTTCTATCCGCCAACCAGTTCTCTATCCAAGTCAATACCTTGCCCCCAATTAAAAGGATTTGACAGGGTAGATAGAGAGAAACTATTTCCTCTGGTGGGGGAGTCCAGACAAGGAGGCAGAACCTTCAAATTAGAGCTTTTCCTTTTTCTAATTTTTCCTTATTTTCTCACAATTTGGTTTCTCTGGACATCTCTTTTACATAAAAACAGAAGAACGTAAGAATTGGGATCAGGAATAGGCCATACGGCCCCTTGAGCCTGCTCCTCCATTCAAAAAGATCATCAACAACAACCTATATTTATTAGGCGCCTTTAATGTAGTAAAACATCCCAAGGCGCTTCACAGGAGTATTATAAGACAAAACATTTGACACCGAGCCACATCAGGAGGAATTAAGGCAGATGACCAAAAGCTTGGTCAAAGAAGTAGGTTTTAAGGAGCGTCTTAAAGAAGGAAAGAGAGGTAGCGAGGCAGAGAGGTTTAGGCAGGGAATTCCAGAGCTTAGGGCCCAGGCAACAGAAGGCACGGCCACCAATGGTTGAGCGATTATAATCAGGGATGCTCAAGGGGGCAGAATAAGAGGAGCGCGGATATCTCGGGGGGTTGTGGGGCTGAAGGAGATTAGAGAGATAGGGAGGGGCGAGGCCATGGAGGGATTTGAAAACAAGGATGAGAATTTTGAAATCGAGGAAGATCATGGCTGATCTTTGACCTCAACTGCACGTTCCCATCCGATCTCCATGTAACATTTGTGTAGTGTATGTACCTTTAAAGGGAGAACTACTTTTTACAGCTCCTGTATACTGTAGTACCGGCAGTGACCACACCTGTATATAAACCCTGAGTAGGGATCTGTACTGTTAGTTTTTAGTGTAACCCTCATCCAGTAAACACCTGTTCATTGTTCCTCTGCAGTCTCTGTCTATTTCTTGAAGGACACCATAGATCAAGATTCACGGATTTAACATTGGCGACGAGTCGATTCGAACCTACCTGCAACTCTGCAGAGGAAGGCCGATTCCAGAGGCACTGGCGTCGACCATCCGGCGGAGACTCCAGCGAGGCGGGCTGGCAACAGGTACGGCGCAGACCCTTCCCACACAGCAGCGGCTAGAGCCGACCGACGGCACAGGAAAAGGCCGAGCACCGTCAACGGGAGCAGAGAGAGAGGGTAAAGCGCACAGGCCGCAGCCGGGGTTCAGGACAGAGCGGCGTCAACGAGAGAGGCGTGCAGGAAAACGCGCAGAGCGCGGCCGGTGTTCAAGGGCTGAGCAGCGTCCATGGGGGAAGAAAGGGAAGCACGGGAGACGCCATTTGAGCCGCAGCGGAGAAGAAGGGAGAGCGCGGGAGACGCCATTTTTGAGCCGCAGCAGAGAAGAAGGGAGAGCACGGGAGTCGCCATTTTTGAGCCGCAGCGGAGAAGAAGGGAGAGCGCGGGAGACGCCATTTTGAGCCACAGTGGAGAAGAAGGGAGAGCGCGGGAAGAAAGGAAAGCGTGGGAGACGCCATTTTGAGCCAGCGGAGAAGAAGGGAGAGCGCGGGAGACGCCATTTTTAGCTAGTCTAACCACACCCAGGGATGCCGAAGAGTTGCAGTGTCACAGCGTTCAACAATGAAGTCGAAGATTGGGCGACATATTTCGAATGCATAGAAGTGTACTGCAAGGCGAATGAAGTGCCAGATGCCAGGAAAGCACTGCTATTGTTGAATTCCATGGGTGCAAAAACGTATGGTTTACTGCGAAACCTAGTAACCCCAGAGAAGCCAGTGGAAAAGGATTTTGAAAGCATAATGGCAATCCTACAGGACTACTTAAACCCCACACCGCTGCAATTAGCAGAAAGATTTAAGTTTCACAAAAGGAACCAGCATAAAGATGAAAGTAATGCTGAGTATTTAACGGAACTGCGCAAGCTATCAAAACACTGACAGTTTGGAACGGGACTAGCAGATACTTTAAGGGATAAGTTTGTGTGTGGGCTTCAAAGTGAAGGAACCCAGAAACGGCTTCTGTCAGAAAAGGATCTTACGCTGGACAAGGCTTTCAGCATGGCAGTATCACACGAAGCAGCCGCACGGGGCGCTGCAGAGATACAACAGAGACCGCAAGAATATGGCACAAATGAAATGTCATAAGGAGCAGTGAAGTGTTATCGCTGCTGCAGAACAACACACGACCATAAGGATTGTTTGTTCAAGGACGAAGTGTGCAGACAGTGTGGAAAAGTAGGACACATAGCAAGAGTCTGCAGGTCGGGAAAGGAAACCAGCAGCAAGAAATCTCCACAGGAGAAGTACAAAAGAGTAGTTCAGACGAACAGAAAAGTGATACAGACTCCGAAAGCAAGGAGCTGGGTTGTCTGAAACTACATAATGTAATCAAAATGGAGGATCACCAAACTATCTGGGTCACGCTCAAGATAGACGGAGTCCAAGTGAAAATGGAATTGGACACAGGATCAGCCCTAACAGTCATAAACCGAAGGGACTACAAGCGGCTATTCTCACATATACCCTTGAGAGATACAGAGATTGTCTTGAAGACGTACACGGGGCAAAAAGTCTACCCCAAAGGAAAAATAAGGGTGAACGTTATATATAACGGCAAGGAAACACCAAAAATGGACATATATGTATTGCCAGATGGAGGACCACCACTACTAGGACGTGAATGGATCTGGAAGATACAGCTAGATTGGCATTCCATAAAAGCACTGACTGTAGATGCCAAAAAGGATGATGACGTCATACCTGGACGACTGTCCAAAATTCTAACTGATGCACAAGAAGTGTTCCAGGAGGGACTCGGAACACTAAAAGGCAGTAATTCCACTGCAGCATAAGGTGGACAATTTACTGTTGCCTACAGAAATGCGACACATGCAGTCACCAACCAGACCCCGGCCATGATGTTCTTTAACCGAAGGTTGAGATCTCGTCTGGATTTGCTCAGACCAAATGTACGAAGAGATGTTGAGAATAAGCAATTCCAGCACATCAATGAGAAGCTGACAAGGAGCTTCAATATAGGGCAACCAGTCTTGGCCCGCGACTACTGAACAGAGAAATGGCAACCAGGAATGATATGCACACGGCAGGGGCCACTAATGTACACAGTGGATGTTGGGGAGAACATTGTGAGATGCAATGTCGACCAGATCCTAGAGTCACAGGAACGAGTCAACCCCATGTCTCGCGTACCTGGTGATGAACCCGACATACAGGTAGCATCTACCCCAGAAACAGTAGCATCGGAAGCTGATGAACCAACCGACGACAGGGGGCCAGAATCGCCTCCGCACCAAGAGCAAGACACTCAGGAAAGGCACTATCCAGAAAGGATCAGGAAGCCGCCCCAAAGACTGAATCTATAAATGGACTATTTTCAGTTAATGTTGCACGTTAAAAGTGTTAATTGTTAAATGAATGTTATGGTACTGTTAATCTAAAAGGGGAGGAATTGTAGAGTATGTACCTTTAAGGGGAGAACTACTTTTTACAGCTCCTGTATACTGTAGTACCGGCAGTGACCACACCTGTATATAAACCCTGAGTAGGGATCTGTACTTTTAGTTTTTAGGGTAACCCTCATCCAGTAAACACCTGTTGATTGTTCCTCTGCAGTCTCTGTCTATTTATTGAAGGACACCATACATCAAGATTCACGGATTTAACAATTTGCATGTTGAATTGTCATTGGCCCGCAGGCCTCTGTAAGGAATACCTATTATATTCACATGTGATCACATGCTGAGTTGTCATTGGCCTGCAGGCATCTGTAAGGACTGCTATTGTTTAGAAGACCCAGGGGTCCTGACTTCATCTTGTCCACACGGTGCTGTACTGATATGAGTAAGCACAGACCTGATGCTTCATAAAAGAGTTTAAATTGTAATACTCCGTTGTCCTGCAATTTATTATTTTTGTACAAAGTGTGCAAAACAAGACATGGTGTCAGAACAGGTATTTGAAATGGACATCGTTGGAGCTCCCTTACCTCTAATGAATTGGGAATCTTTGAACTTACATAGAGAATGGTGCAAGTTCAAGCAACACGTGGAGTTAATGTTTTCAGGTCCACTGAAAAGCAAAGCGGAGGAAGAAAGCTGCAGCTACCTACTCCTGTGGATCGAAGAAAAAGGGAGAGACATTTTTAACACATGGTCTCTCACCGCGGATGAAGCAAAGGTACTGAAAAGTTATTTTGACCGTTTTGAAGCGTATGTGATGCCCAAGACAAATACGATATTCGCTAGGTACAAGTTTCAGGAGAAAGTACAAGGAGCTGGTGAGTCGTTTGAACAGTTCGTGACTGAGTTAAAACTGCTGGTAAAAGACTGTGTATATGCAGATAAAAATGAGATGGTCAGAGACCGCATCGTGTTTGGAGTACATTCAGCTAAAGTGAGAGAGAAACTTTTGAATGTTGGGTCCGGGCTAACGCTGGACAAAGCTATGGGCCTAGGTAGATCACACGAGATAGCCCAAGCACAGTTGAAAACCATGACTGGCGCCACGAGCACTTCGCGTGAACAGACAGTGCATGCAGTCAATAGACACACACCAAAGAACACCGCCCAGAGAGCGTGTTTCAGAACAGAAAGAACAGAGAGTGTTCTAAAAATGGGCGACACAGACATAAAACGCTTCAAAACTGTGGATATTGTGGAAACAACTGGCATGGAGAAAAGAAGTACTGCCCTGCCAAAGGAAGGCAATGTACTAAATGTGGTAAATGGAACCACTTTGCTAAAGTTTGCAGGACTGTTTTCAGAAAAACAGTACACACAGTGAGTGACAGCCAAATGCCAGATAGAGAGCCAATGCAGAGGAACTGTTTATTGATTCCGTGTCACAGAAAAAACAGATTTCAGGGACTGAGCAAGCCTATGCTGATATTGAGATAGGAAAATAGGGCAAAGAGCTTAAGTTTCAACTAGACACTGGATCTCAGGTTAATGTAATTCCTCTGAGTGAGTATCACAGCTTGAAGGGTGAGTGTGAGCTACAGCCCACCTCACGCAGACTGATCGGCTATGGGGGTGAGCAGCTCATTGTAAAAGGCACATGCGTGATGAAATGCAAGTACAAAGAAAGCGACATGATGTTGGACTTTTACATTATTGACACTCAAGCACCTCCAGTGCTAGGTCTAAAGGCATGTTTAGACATGGACCTTGTCAAGCTCGTGCTATCATTGACGGCACCAGTTGAGAAGCAGACAGTCATGGGGGAGTTTGCTGACGTTTTCAAAGGAATCGGACTATTCCCAGGTGAATGCACTATTCACCTTGACCCAGCAGCAACCCCTGTGGTTTTCCCGCTGAGAAGGATACCCCTTGCTCTACATAGCCACCTGAAGGAGGAGCTGCAGAGCATGGAGTATACAGAAATCATCGCCCAGGAAACAGAACCGACAGAGTGGGTCAACGCATTAGTAGTGGTTGAGAAACCACATACAGGCAAGCTCAGAGTCTGTCTCGACCCCAGAGATTTGAACAAGGCTATAAAACGCCCTCACTACCCTCTACCAATGCTAGATAACATCACACCCAAGCTAGTGGGAGCACGTTACTTCAGTGTAATGGACGCACGATCAGGATACTGGACTATCAAGCTCACGGAAGAGTCATCTAAGCTAACAACGTTCAACACACCATTTGGACGCTACCGATTTCTGCGTTTACCATTTGGTCTTATCTCAGCTCAGGATGAATTCCAGCGGAAGAGCGACGAAACCCATGAAGGCCTCAACGGAGTAGCTGCAATCGTAGACGACATCCTCATCTATGGCAGGAATAGAGAGGAACATGACAGGAACCTCCAAGTGATGCTACAACAATCACGGGAGAAAGGTATCCGGCTGAACCCCGAGAAAAGCAAAATCGGATCCACCGAGATCAGTTATTTCGGGCATCGCCTCTCAACTGATGGCATTAAGCTGGATCCAGAGAAAATCTCCGCCATCAAGAAGATGGAGCCACTGAAGAACCGTGCAGAGCTAGAGACAGTACTAGGCATGGCTAACTACTTATACTTAGCCAAGTTTGCCCCAAGCCTCTCCGAAATCAACGCACCCATGCGTTAGTTGCTCAAACAATCCAATGAGTTCCTGTGGGACAAACAACATGACACAGCATTTCAGAAAATGAAAGACCTAATCACCAGAGAACCAGGACCAGTTCTTGCCTACTTTGACCCCAACAAAGAGCTCAGACTACAAGTGGATGCGTCAAAGTACGGACTAGGCACAGTATTACTGCAAGAAGGAAAGCCCATTGGCTACGCTTCCAGATCTCTCTCAGACAGTGAAATCAACTATGCTCAAATCGAGAAAGAGCTATATGCAATTCTGTTCGGATGTAAGCGTTTCCACCAGTACGTCTATGGCCGACAAGTCATTGTGGAATCTGACCACAAGCCCCTCGAGTCAATCATGAGGAAACCACTAGCCGCAGCCCCACCAAGGCTACAGAGAAAGATCCTTCAGCTTCAGAAGTACGACTTCACAATCATTCACCGTCCAGGCAAAGACATTCCTGTCGCAGACACGCTCTCCAGAAAGTCTCTTAGCTACCAGGACAGCAGCCTCAGTGAAGACATGGATGTGCAGTTGCACATGATGTACAACAGCTTACCTGTGAGTGACTCAAAACTGAAGGAGATCCGAGCAGCAACAGAGAAAGATGCACAACTCACACTGCTGAGCAAAGTCATACATGAAGGATGGCCTGAGGAAGGGAGGAAATGCCCTCAGAGCATATCTGAATTCTGGAAACACAGAGATGAACTGTCACTAATCAACGGAATCGTCTTCAAAGGGGAGAAAATCATCATTCCTACCAGCCTCAGAGAAGAGATGTTGACAAAAATTCATGCTGGACATATGGGCATGGAAAAATGCAAACAAAGAGCACGTGACATTATGTTTTGGCCCGGAATGTGCAAACACATTGAGGGCATTGTCAGAAAATGTTCCATTTGTCTAGAACGCCGCCCATCAAATGTCAAAGAGCCCATGATACCTCACCGTATCCCAGACAGGCCCTGGCAGGTCATCAGCTGCAAGCAAGTGCATGCAAAATGTGTACAGAGACAGCAACACCAGAAGAGATACTATGACAGGTCAGCTAGACTACGGCCGCCGCTGCACAATGGAGAATCCGTCAGAATCCAGGAGCATGACTACTGGAAGCCAGCAGTCGTCATCCAGCCAGCTGACACTGAGCGATCGTATCACGTCCGCACCCCAGAAGGACAGGTGTACCGCCACAATCGCAGGCACCTCCTGAACACCAAGGAACAACACCGTCATTCCGATGAGAGGTCCAGCCTAGAGTTATCCTTGACTTGTGAACTGTCAAAGGGTGTAGGCGGATCGCTGCCCTAAAAAAAACTGTACATTGTTATTGAAACGTTGAGATGTTTTCAGTGCTAGTTAAACATTGAGTTTACTTATATGTTGATGCTACTGAGAACATTATGTAGAAGAAAGGTTCAAAAGTAACGCATAACATTTTTCTTTTAAAAGAAAGGGGATGTAAAATTTGCAGGTTGAATTGTCATTGGCCCGCAGGCATCTTTAAGGAATACCTATTATATTCACATGTGATCACATGCTGAGTTGTCATTGGCCTGCAGGCATCTGTAAGGACTGCTATTGTTTAGAAGACCCAGGGGTCCTGACTTCATCTTGTCCACACAGTGCTGTACTGATATGAGTAAGCACAGACCTGATGCTTCATAAAAGAGTTTAAATTGTAATACTCCGTTGTCCTGCAATTTATTATTTTTGTACAAAGTGTGCAAAACAAGACACTCCATATCCCTTTATTCCCCTAGAGTCCAAAAATCTATTTATCTCAGCCTTGAATATGCTCAAAGACTCAGCATCCACAGCCCTCTGGGGCAGAGAATTCCAAAGATTCACAACCCTCTGAGTGAAGAAATTCCTCCTCATCTCGGTCCTAAATGGCCGACCCCTTATCCTGAGACTATGACCCCTAGTTCTAGACACTCCAGCCAGGGGAAACAACCTCTCAGCATCTACCCTGTCAATCCCCTTCAGAATCTTGTATGTTTCAATGAGATCACCTCTCATTCTTCTAAACTCCAGAGAGTATCGGCCCAATCTACTCTATCTTTTCACCCCCAACACTATTTGCACATTCCTACGTCCTTTCTATTTATCTGTATTACCTCACCTGATGATCTTTCATATCGCCTGTTTTCTATTAAGCAGCAGGATATTTAACCCACCCTCTCTCTGTGATTGATGTATCTGCTGGTTCTTTTCCCTTCACCCGTTTTTCTTTTTATTTGCTTTTCCAATCTTAATATCAATGCCTATTCACCTTTCAGCTTTCATCTCTGAAGAAGGGTTAGAAGAATGGAACTTGCATTTATATAGCGCCTTTCACGACGTCCCAAAGTGCTTTACAGCCAATGAAGTACTTTTGAAATACAGTCATTGTTGTGATGTGGGGAAACATGGATGCGAATTTGTGCACAGCAAGGTCCCGCGAACATCAATGAGGTAAATGACCACAGAGAATGCTGGAAACACTCAGCAGGTCAGGCAGCTTCGTGGAGAGAGTAACGGGAGCCAACGTTTCAGGTCTGGGACCCTTCGTCGCTGCCTGGCCTGCTGAGTGTTTCCAGCATTTTCTGTTGTCATTTCAGATTTCCAGCATCCGCAGTATTTTGCTATTGTATGAGGTAAATGACCAGACAATCTGAAACAACAACAGAAAATGCTGGAAACACTCAGCAGGTCAGGCAGCATCTGAAGGGTCATCGACCTGAAACATTAACTCTGTTTCTCTCTCTTCACGGATGCTGCCTGACCTGCTGAGTGTTTCCAGCATTTTTTGTTTTTATTTCAGGTTTCCAGCACCTGGAATATTTTGTTTTTGTATTTGGAGCAGATAATCTGTTTTAGTGATGTTGATTGAGGGCTAGATATTGGCCAGAACTTCCCCTGCTCTTCTTCGAATAGTGCCATGGGAATTTTATATGCACCTGAGAGGGCAGACTGGAACTTGGTTTAACATCTCATCTGAAAGGCATGTCCAAAAGACCAGAGGGTCTACACTGAGGGAGCGCTGCACTGTCGGAGGTGCCGTCTTTCGGATCAGACATTAAACCTAGGCCCCATCAGCTCTCGCAGGTGGATGTAAAGGATCCCACGGCACTATTTGAAGAAGAGCAGGGGGAGTTCTCCCCGGTGTCCTGGGGCCAATATTTATCCCTCCAGCAACATCACTAAAACAGAGGATCTGGTCATTATCACACTGCTGTTTGTGGGAGCTTGCTGTGTACAAATTGGCTGCCGCGTTTCCTACATTACAACTTCAAAAGTACTTCATTGGCTGTAAAGCGCTTTGGGACGTCCTGAGGTCGTGAAAGGTGCTATAGAAATGCAAGTCTTTCTTTTTTTTAACAGATCCACCCTGGTAGTTGTCTGATACAACGATAATGGAGTTGTTGACTAATCATAGGAATCAATCTATTGATTCATGTACAACAGTGTCAGCCGTGCCTGAGTGGGGAGCACCTGCACCTCTGAGGGCGCGGGTTCATGTCCCAAAAATCTAGGCTGACACTCTAGTGCAGCACTGAGGGAGTGCTGCACTGTTGGAGGTGCCATCTTTCGGATGAGATGTTAAACCGAGGGCCCCCCTGCTCTTTCAGGTGGATGTAAAAGCTCCCATAGCATTATTTTGAAGAAGAGCAGGGGAGTTCTCCCTGGTTCCCTGGCCAATATTTATCCCTCAATCAGCATCACTAAAACAGATTATCTGGTCATTATCACATTGCTGTTTGCGGGAGCTTGCTGTGCGCAAGTTGGCTGCTGCGTTTCCTACATTACAACAGTGACGTCCTGAGGTTGTGAAAGGCGCTATATAAATGCAAGGCTTCCTTTCTTTTTTAACTTCAGCGAAAACCCCGGAGAAAAGTGTTGATGCCATTTTTTCAGGATTCCCGCTGATCTCCTACTAATATTCGGGCGAGGCATCAGGAGAATTCTGGTGAATGCGTTTTTTCCAGCAAAAAAAAAGCTGTATAGAGATTTGACAACAAGGTATCTGCAAATTTATTCTTTAAATCAAATTTCTAAATAGGGAAAGAGTTAGATAGATGATTACAAGGTGTGTTCACATGTCTAATTGATCCCATCCTTTCCCATTACTGACTCTATCAGCTTCGCATTACAGCTTCAACTACATTTCTTGCAGCCCATTTCAACTATCGATTGTCCTCGATCTTTGGAGGATACAGTGAACTGATTTCCTCCAGTGGGAGAGACCAGAGCGAAGGTAGAAAATTAGAACTAGGCTATTCAGGAATGAGATCAGGAAGCACTTTTTCACACCCAGGGTAGTGGAGATCTGAAACATTCTCCCCCCAAAAAAGCTATGGATGCTGGGACAATTGGAATTTTCAAGACTGAGATCGATAGATTTTTGTTAGGTAGGGGTGTAAAAATGGAGAGGTCAAGGAAGATTCAAACAAGAGCCCATGAAGATATGGTGTACATATAATCTTAATCACGCTGCCTGGCAAAGAAACAGTTAAAACTATTAATAACCTGTGTTTAGTGTGGCTACTGTAGTCCTAGGTAATGTCTTTAAAAGAATTTAGTAAGAGTGCTTTGTTGAGATAAGCGACTCTCAGTCAACCAGCCTTATCTTAGTTACTGTAGCTCTGGACAATGTCCTGTCTCTTAAAGAAATTTGCCTGTTGAGTTAAGCCATTATAGCTTGACATCAAGGCAGCATTTGACCAAGTGTGGCATCAAGGAGCCCTAGTAAAACTGAAGTCAATGGGAATCAGGGGGAAAACTCTCCACTGGCTGGAGTCATACCTAGTGTTAGATCCGTGTATCTTAATGTTGTGTCCTTCAATAATCAGACAACAGACTGCAGGAACGATTCAACAGGTGTTTACTGAATGAGAGTTACTCTAGAACTAACTATACAGATCACTACTCAGGGTTTATATACAGGTGTGGTCACTGCCGGTACTACAGTATACAGGAGCTGTAAAAAGTGGTTCTCCCCTTAAAGGTACATACATTACAATTCCTCCCCTTTTAGATTAACATTAAACATCAAACTAATTACAATTAACACTTTTAACATGCAACATTAGCTGAAAATAGTCTATTTATAAATTCAGTCTTTGGGGAGGCTTCCTGACCCTTTCTGGATAGCGCCTTTCCCGAGTGTCTTGCTCTTGGTGCGGAGGCGATTCTGGCCCCCTGTCGTCGGTTGGTTCATCAGCTTCCGATGCTACTGTTTCTGGGGTAGATGCGACCTGTACGTCGGGTTCATCACCAGGTACGTATGGGCGAGGCATGGGGTTGACTTGTTCCTGTGACTCTAGGATCTGGTCAGCATGGCGTCTCACGATGCTCTCCCCAACGTCCACTGTGTACATTAGTGGGCCCTGCTGTGTGCATATCGTTCCCGGCTGCCATTTTTCTGTTCGGTAGTCGCGGGCCAAGACTGGTTGCCCTACAGTGAAGCTCCTTGTTGGCTTCTCATGGATGTGCTGGAATTGTTTACTCTCAACATCTCTTCGTACGTTTGGTCTGAGCAAATCCAGGCGAGATCTTAACCTTCGGTTAAAGAACATCATGGCTGGGGCCTGGTTGGTGACTGCATGTGTCGCATTCCGGTAGGCGAACAGGAAATTGTCCACCTTGTGCTGCAGCGGAATGTTGTCATTGTACATAGCCTTTATTGCCTTCTTAAAGGTTTGTACGAACCTCTCAGCCAATCCATTTGTGGCTTGATGATACGGGGCGGATGTGTAATGCCTTACCCCATTCATTTTCATAAATCTTCGAAACTCTTCGGACACAAACTGTGGTCCGTTATCAGAGCAAATCTGCTCTGGCAAGCCGTTCCTGGCAAAAATGGTCCGTAGGACTGCAATAGTTTTCTCCGTGGTGGTGGAGGACATTTTGATCACCTCAGGCCATTTCGAGTGCGCATCCACGGCTATTAAAAACATTGAGTCCATGAATGGACCAGCAAAATCAATATGCACCCGTTGCCATGGAGATGAGGACCACTCCCATGGGTGTAGAGGTGCATGTGGTGGTGCATTTTGGACCTTCTGGCATCCTGAGCAGCTCTTTGTCAGGTCCTCGATTTACTGATCGATCCCCGGCCAGCACACATAAGCCCTAGCAAGGCTTTTCATTTTCACCCCTCCCAGATGACCTTTGTGAAGCTCATTGAGCACTCTCTCCCTTAACTTGGGTGCAATTACCACTCGGGATCCACACATCAAGGTCCCCTGGCATACTGACAGCTGTTCTCTTCTGGATGAGAATGCTGGCAACAGTGAGTCGCCATGTGCTGGCCATCCCTTCACCGTCAAATCATATACCCGAGACAGTGTCGGGTCATTTCGGGTCTCCTTCTCTATACCAGCGTTAGTTACTGGCAAGCATTCAATTATAGTCGAATGAAATATTTCGACAGGATCCACTGCTGGTGCTTCCTCCGCAGTAGGCAGTGGCAGGCGTGATAGCCCATCAGTGTTTCCATGCTGTTTCGTGCCCTTATACTCGATTTCATATTGGTGCGCCCCTAGAAAAAGGGACCATCTTTGTAGCCATTGCGCAGTCATCACCGGAACACCCTTCTTTGGATTAAAGATGGAGACAAGTGTTTGGTGGTCAGTCAGCAAGGTGAACTTCTGCCTGTGCAGATAGTGATTGAACTTTTTCACTCCCCACACTAGGCTGAGGGCCTCCCTGTCAATCTGGGCGTAGTTACGCTCGGCTGAGGTTAGTGATCGTGACGCAAAGGCTATTGGCCTCTCTGAGCCGTCCGAGAATTTGTGCGACAGCACCGCTCCAATGCCGTAGGGTGACGCATCACATGCCAACCGAATTGGTAATGCCGGGTTGTAATGGGCCAATAACTCTTTCGATGGGATTAGTGTTTTGCTCTTCTGGAAAGCTCGTCTACATTCGTCACTCCACTTCCATGGCACCCCAGTTTGCAGTAGGGTGTTCAGTGGGTGTAGTATTGTAGACAAATTTGGCAAGAACTTATGGTAGTAGTTTACCAGCCTGAGGAACGACCTCAGTTGTGACACATTTTCCGGTGCTGGAGCCTTGACTACTGCCTCAATCTTCTCTGGGGACTTATGTAACCCCTCTTTATCGATAACGTGGCCACAATATGAGGTCTTTTTTCTAAAAAACTCGCATTTGTGGCGGTTAGCTCGGAGCCCATATTGCTGCAATCTAGTGAGCACCTGCTCCAGGTTGGCAAGGTGAGCACTGTCATTTTCGCCCGTGACCAGGATGTCGTCCAAATAACACTGGGCACCTGGAATCCCTTGCAGGACTTGTTCCATTGCCCTCTGCCAAATAGCCGGAGCTGATGCTACTCCGAATACCAGCCGGTTGTATTGGTAGAGACCTTTATGGGTGTTGATTGTGAGCTATTTTTTTGATGCTTCTTCTACCTCCATTTCAGATACGCCTGGGCCAGATCAATCTTAGTGAAGCGTTTCCCTCCAGATAGCGAGGCGAAAATATCTTCAATCCGCGGAAGTGGATATTGTACGGTGTGAAGGACCGGGTTCACTGTTACCTTAAAGTCCCCACAGATGCGAACCTTCCTTGGTTCCCCAGGCGCGCTGCTCAACGACTTTTTCATCACAGGGATGATGGGTGTAGCCCACTCGCTCCAGTCTACCTTGGCCAGTACACCTGAATGTTCCAGACTCTCCAACTCTGCTTCGATGGCTGGGCGGATCGCATAAGGTACCGGTCTGGCCTTAAAAAATTTTGGGCTTGCGTTTTCTTCAATTTTAATCATCGCTGTCATGCCTTTTAGTGTTCCGAGTCCTTGCTGGAACACTTTTTTCGCGTCAGTTAGGATCTTTGACAGTCGCCCAGGTGTGACGTCGTCATCCTTTTTGTCAGCCATAGTCAGTGCCTGTATGGAATGCCAATCTAGCTGTATCTTCCGGATCCATTCATGTCCTAGTAGTGGTTGTCCTCCATCTGGCAATACATATAGGTCCATTTTTGGTGTTTCCTTGCCGTTATATATAACGTTCACCCTTATTTTTCCTTTGGGGTAGACTTTTTGCCCCGTGTACGTCTTCAAGACAATCTTTGTATCTCTCAAGAGTATATGTGAGAATAGCCGCTTGTAGTCCCTTTGGTTTATGACTGTTAGGGCTGATCCTGTGTCCAATTCCATTTTCACTTGGACTCCTGCTATCTTGAGCGTGACCCAGATAGTTTGGTGATCCTCCGTTTTGATCATATTATGTAGTTTCAGACAACCCAGCTCCTTGCTTTCGGAGTCTGTATCACTCTTCTGTTTGTCTGAACTACTCTCCATCACCTTATGTACCTTCTTGTACTTCTCCTGTGGAGATTTCTTGCTGCTGGTTTTCTTTCCTGACCTGCAGACTCTTGCTATGTGTCCTACTTTTCCACACTGTCTGCACACTTTGTCCTTGAACCAGCAATCATTATGGTCGTGTGTTGTTCTGCCGCAGCGATAGCACTTCACTGTTCCGTATGACATTTCATTTGTGCCATATTCTTGTGGTCTCCGTTGTATCTCTGCAGCGCCCCGTGCTGCTGCTTTGTGTGATACTGCAATGCTGAAAGCCTTGTCCAGCGTAAGATCCTTTTCTGATTGAAGCCGTTTCTGGGTTCCTTCACTTTGAAGCCCACACACAAACTTGTCCCTTAAAGTATCTGCTAGTCCCGTTCCAAACTGGCAGTGTTTCGATAGCTTGCGCAGTTCCGTTAAATACTCAGCATTACTTTCATCTTTATGCTGGTTCCTTTTGTGAAACTTAAATCTTTCTGCTAATTGCAGCGGTGTGGGTTTTAAGTGGTCCTGTAGGATTGACACTATGTTTTCAAAATCCTTTTCTACTGGCTTCTCTGGGGTTACTAGGTTTCGTAGTAAGCCATACATTTTGGCACCCATTGAATTCAACAATACCAGCGCTTTCTTGTCATCTCGTACTTAATTCGCCTTGCAGTATACTTCTATGCATTTGACATATGTCGTCCAATCTTCGACTTCATTGTCGAACGCTGTGATACTGCCACTCTTCGGCATTTTTGGGTGTGGTTAGACTGGCTTAAAATGGCGTCTCCCGCGCTTTCCTTTCTTCCCCGCTGCGGCTTAAAATGGCATCTCCCGCGTTTCCTTTCTTCCCCGCTGCGGCTTAAAATGGCGTCTCCCGCACTGCTGCCAACGCTGCTCTCGGTGGTCCTCGTCGCAAATGGCGATGCCCTGTGGGTTTTGTGCACTGCTCCTGCGCTGCTGCCAATGCCGCTCTCTGCGGTCCTCGTGGCAATGGCAGCGCCTCGCATTTTCCTGCGTGCCTCTCTCCCCCGTTGACGCTGCTCAGCCCTTGAACACCGGCTGTGCACTCTGCTCTCTCTCGCCTCTCTCCCCCGTTGACGCCGCTCGGTCCTGAACAGCGGCTGCGGCCTGTGCGCTCTGCCCTCTCTCTCTCCCCCGTCGACGCTGCTCGGCCTTTTTCTGTGCCGCTCGGTCGGGCTCCAGCCCGTCGCTGTCCGGGAAGGGTCTGCGCAGTACCTGTTGCCAGCCCGTTTCGCTGGACCACCGTGACTGGAAAGCCAAGCCTGGCTCTCGACAGCCTCCTCTGCGATGCTCAAATCTCCGCTGGATGACTGGGCGGTTGCCCGTGGTCGACGCCCGTGCTTCTGGACTCAACCTTCTTCTACTGTTCTCCAGGAGCGAATCCCTGGGAGGTGATACAGATTTGCAGGTAGGTTCGAATCTGCTCGTCGCCAATGTTAGATCCGTGTATCTTAATGTTGTGTCCTTCAATAATCAGACAACAGACTGCAGGAACGATTCAACAGGTGTTTACTGAATGAGAGTTACTCTCGAACTAACTGTACAGATCACTACTCAGGGTTTATATACAGGTATGGTCACTGCCGGTACTACAATATACAGGAGCTGTAAAAAGTAGTTCTCCCCTTAACGGTACATACATTACACCTAGCACAAAGGAAGATGGTTGTGGTGGATGGAGGTCAATCATCAAAGCCCCAGGACATCACTGCAGGAGTTCCTCAGGGCAGTGTCCTAGGCCTAACCATCTTCAGCTGCTTGATCAATGATCTTCCCTCCAACTTAAGGTCAGAAATGGGGATGTTCGCTGATGACTGCACAATGTTCAGTGCCATTCACAACTCATCAGATAATGAAGCAGTCCATGCCCACGTGCAACAAGACCTGAACGACATTCAGGCTTGGGCTGATAAGTGGCAGGTAACATCGCGCCACACAAGTGCCAGGCAATGAATAGCTCCAACAAGCGAGCGTCTAAACACCGCCCCTTGACATTCAACAGCATTGCCATCGCTGAATCCCCCACCATCAACATCCTGGGGGTTATCATTGACCAGAAACTTAACTGGACCAGCCACATAAATACTGTGGCAACAAGAGCAGGTCTCACCTCCTGATTCCCCAAAGCCTTTCCACCATCTACAAGGCACAAGTCAAGAGAGTGATGGAATACTCCCCACTTGCCTGGTTGAGTGCAGCTCCAACAACACTCAAGAAGCTCGACACCATCCAGGACAAAGCAGCCTGCTTGATTGGCACCCCATCTACCATCTTAAACATTCACTCCCTCCACCACCGGCGTACC